>NC_044038.1:159442581-160065706 GCF_901765095.1 Microcaecilia unicolor
TAAGCAAAGCATCTCCATTTCCATATTTTCCTGATAACGAGTAGATGCCTGGATTTGGCAGTGAAGTGTGTGCATATATATATCTGTTGTAGACTATGCTGTAGACTTAGGAGACCAAAGCCCTAGGTGCCAGTGGCTGAGAACTTTCATTCCCCCCTCCCCACATTGCCTCCACTGAAGTTGAAGAGCAGAGTGGGGGGGGGGGGGGGAGAGAGAAGCTCTTCTGTGGTCTTTGCTGCAGCTCCTTTAGGGCCTCATTCTACTAAGGCTATTTTCTCCATTCTGTATCTAAGGGACAAAGTTTTTAGGTAATGAAGCCCTTGATGCACTGCTGCAAATAGCACTTCCTCTCCACCCCTTGCCACCATTGCTCAGTCTTGCTTGCTGTCATTACTCCACCCTTTCATTGCTCAGTACTGCTGTTATCCTTTCTTCCCTATCATTTTTTCTTCCTTCTCCCCCAGCCAGCTGTCACCACTCAGGAAGCCACTTACCCAGCAAAGGAAGTCTGCTGTCCCCACCAGCCAGCCAGCTAGCTCCAGTCATTCTTTCCCCCCCCCCCCCCCCCCCCCCCCCCCAGGACTTCCTATTAAGCTAGCTCCTTCCCTTGACCCTGCCGCTACCTTCAGTACAGGAGTTTTTCTGTTGGCACTGTGTGGCTTTTTGCAAGTTTTGAGCCATTTGGTGCAAGAACTCCTGTGCTGATCTTGGCACAAGAGGTCCTTCACCATACGGCTCAAACTAGCTGAGAGCTGTGTGATACAGCGAGAAAGAAGCTTCTGTACTAAGAGTGGCATAAGGAAAAGTATTACTAAAATGTATCTGCTGAAGTGTATATATATATATATATATATATATATATATATATATGGGTACAAGTCTGTAGGGAGCTACTAATGTGGACTTGTTTCTTTTTTTTTTTTTTTTTTTTTTTTTTTTTTAGAGGGTGGGAGGAAGGGTTTTCACAGAAGAATTGCCACACTGCAACTAGGGGGGGGAAGAGGGGCTGCAAAAAAGCTGATGCTTAAATCGTACACATTGACCAGGGTGTTGCTAGGATTTCTTACTCATAGTGATTCTCACTTTTGGCTTGTTCTACAACAGCAAGTGTTTATTTCTTTTTTTTTTTAGTGGGGGGGTACCTGTTAAAGCACCACACTTGGAATTAAAATGGCTAACACTGCTTTTCTTGGGCAGGGTCTGTGTTGGTGCAGAGGGAGGCACATGCCCTAACCAATAAGTGCCGCTCTTCCTCTCTCATAGGACTGATCTGGCTGTGTAGACTGCTGCAAAGTCGATGACAGCCAACAAGAGATGAGGGAGAGTCCTGTGAGGCTTTCCACGGTTTTATCCTGTACACTCAGTTGTGCTTCCTGAAGTACTTCTTTCCACCCCTGTTATAAATTCCATTGTTATAATGCCGTGGTTCCCATACCTGTCCTGGATGCTCCCAGCCAGTTGGGTTTTCAGGATATCCTCAATGAATATGAGAAATTTTGCATGCAGGGGGGGGGGGGGGACAGTATATGGAGATCTTGTTCAAGATTCAAATTTGGTATACTTCTGATAAAAAATTGTGGTGGTTACATAGCTTAAAAATAGAGAATAGAAGAAAGAATAGGTGAGAACACAAAAACACACAACACAAAACAAGAACATAGTAACTTAGTAGATGATGACAGATAAAGATCTGTACAGTCCATCCAGTGTGTCCAACAAGATAAACTCCTACCATAAAGAAGATGCTGGGACCCAATGCTCAACTGAAAAGAGCAGACAGTCATATGTTACTACTTAATAATAGAATGTAGTAGCAATATTCTGTACTAATTGTAATCTGCAAAGTTGTTGAACCAGAAGATTTTGATGCAGTGAATTACAGTAATCTAATTTTTAGATAAGGGAGCGAAAAATAGGTAAAAAACTAAAGTTAAAAAAAAAAAGCATTACCTGAACAAATCTGTTAGTGTAAAGAAACATTTCCTTATAACCTGGGATATTTGTAAATTAAAATGAAATGAATCTTCTATAATGACTCCAATAATCTTAACAAAATTACATGATGGCAAAACAACGCCATCAATTGAGAGGGAGAGAGAAATAAGTGCTTGAATTTTCTGAGAAAGTGATACACTTAGAGGAATTAGGTTTGAGACCATTATTAGATAAGCCAGGATGAAACATGATCAAGTTTTGAGAGAGTGGCCATAATATTTGAGGAACAAGATTTAAAAGGATAGAGAAGCTAAATGTCGTCTGCATAAATGAAATTCACAAAACTATGGATTTGCAGAAGTAGCACCAATGGAGCCAGATAAATTTAAAAAAAAAAAAAGTATGGGCCCAGGGGCAGAGCCCTGGTGCACACCTGAGGTTAATGCTTTTGTTTTAGTAAATGATGAAAACCAAGAAACTTGAAAGGTTTGATCAGACAAATAAGATGTAAACCAAGAATAAGCCACGTCAGAAATACTAAGCTCAGAAAGCCTTTTGAAGTAATACAGAGACCAAAATCAAAAGCAGATGTAATATCTAAAGAAATAAGAATGACATGTTGAGTGAACAATATTAACCAAGGCTAACAAAAGTAGAACGATTAAGAAATGTTGTTTGGCATGAGTGTCGGGCATTATTTATGAAACTTTGTAAATCAGATTTGTGTAAATCAATTTTCCACAAAGTTTAGCCAAAAATGGACTAGCAGATAATAGTTTGGAAACTGTCATCACAGTAGATGAATTGAAATGAGAAAATGAGCTACCGAGAGAGAGGATACCAATAGAAGTTAGTCTGTAGCAGATAATTTGAGGCAGTTGTTGGGTATAAAATTTCTGTACATTCTGCAGTAAGGGTAGAGGTACCTGATACAAGCAGAATTTAATAATTGCTTAAGATAACCAGCACTGCGAGTTGGGCGGTGGGGGGGGGGAGCACCTCCACATCTGACTGAACTGTAAATCAGTGGCGTAACCAAGGGCTCAAGCCCACCCAGTAGCGGGACACCAATGATGTGGCTGGCAGGGATCCCAATCCCCACCAGCCGAAAACTCCCAACAACTGTCCCTCCTGCATACCTTGTAAACAGCAGATCTTTGCCTGTAGCGAGCAACAATTGAAATATACTGCTTACACCGGTCCCACAGCCTTCCCTCTGATGTATTCTCGCCTATGCGGAAACAGGAAGTTGCATCAGAGGGAAGGCTATGGAGCCAACATGAGCAGTGTGTATTCCTCAGCAGTCCTCCAGACCATTCAAGATGCTTGGGTTATGCACTCCTACCAGCAGAGGGAGAATGAGAACACTAAAACTTTTTATACAAGTAGCCTGTGCAGACCTTCTACTAACCAGTATTTTCTCAGTCTCAGTAGAGGGTAGGTGTGTGCAGCCTGTGCAGTGTACTCAGTCTGGTAGGCCCGTTTGGGGTTTCTAGGTTGGGTTGTGTTGTGAATTGAGGGGTCCCGAGCCCCCCTAGAAGGCTGGAGTGACCTTAATCTGACTCCATCTCTAAATAACACTAGTACTGGGGTAATCAAGGAGTTGTGAAGTTCTAAAAGGAATTGCCACTGAGAGAGACGTTAGGTCTAAGGGACCTGCATTAGTCCGCCTCTCAGCACTGGCAAGGAGTAGATACCAGCCTTATGACAAACTGGATTTAGGCTACAAGTTATACAATGCAGCGAATGATAGCCTGATACAGCAAAAGCATCTATACTTACAGCCTTTCATCATTAAGTGAAGCCCACAAATCGTCATTTGGAATGAGGAGTTTATTTGCTAAGGTATAAGTCAAATAAGTGATTGACAACAGGCACGTACAATCAATTAATTATAGGAATATAATAAGCTGCAAACAGGTGTTAATTATTTCCTAATCTTTTATAATTTCTCTTACCAATTAGAGGTTTTACAAGGGAAAGCAATTAGGTAATTTGTCAATTCTGCTGGACACATTGGTTTCCCTTGGAGAGAGAGAGTGCCAACCCTTTTCTCTCTAACTTAAACCAGGAAATACCCTGATTTTTATAGGTGCCCTCAGGATATGGATAATATGACAGTAGATATACCTGATTGGATCTATGCTAATATCATGGTTGTCACTGATTGGCTCATGCTAATGAGTAGCTTCTATCTTGCTACGCCTTTCCTTTCTCACACCATAGCTGACCACAATCCTGCTCACAGGAAAGTCTCCCTCCTCTCTTGGACAGCTAGTTCCCTATTTTCTATGCACCTGGCATGACTCACTCATTTCTCAACTTGTTTTTCTAACTTACATTAGAGAAAATTCCACTTTGTAACAGATACGGGCTTCCATTTTGTGCTGAAATCCTCCATTTTGTTTCCATATCTATTGACCTAACTTTTAGGCCTCAATCCGGGCTACAAACTAGGCCATACTTTTCCAGTAAGCTCCCAGTTATGTCAGCCATCAGATTTCTGACTCGGCCAAGGTCTGTAACAGCCTGAGCTCTATGACTGGGCCCGCCACCATTCCAGTGGGGGGGTCTCTGGCTGTACCATAATTATACAGTTGTAAATGTTAGAGAACCCACACTTACTACTACTACTTAACATTTCTAAAGCGCTACTAGGGTTACGCAGCGCTGTACAATTTAACATGGAAAGACAGTCCCTGCTCGAAGAGCTTACAATCTAAAAGACAAATGTACAGATAATCTGAAAGGTCAGACAGATTGGGGCAACCTATATGTTCGAAAGGTTAGGTTCCGAATGCAGCATTGAAGAGGTGAGCTTTAAGCAAGAATTTGAAGATGGGTAGGGAGGGGGCTTGGCGTAGGGATTCAGGAAGATTGTTCCAAGCATAGGGTGAGGCAAGGCAAAATGAGCGGAGCCTGGAGTTGGCAATGGTGGAGAAGGGTACTGAGAGGAGGGATTTGTCATGTGAGCGGAGGTTACGGGCAGGAACGTAGGGGGAGATGAGGGTAGAGAGGTAGTGAGGAGCAGCAGACCAGGTGCACTTGTAAGTAAGGAGGAGAAGCTTGATTTGGTTGCGGTATCTGATCGGAAGCCAGTGGAGTGACTTGAGGAGAGGGGTGATATGAGTACCTCGGTTCTGGCGGAATATAAGACGTGCGGCAGAGTTCTGAATGGATTGAAGGGGGGATAGATGGCTGAGTGGGAGGCCAGTGAGGAGCAAGTTGCAGTAATCGAGGCGAGAGGTAATGAGAGTGTGGACGAGAGTTCGGGTGGTGTGCTCAGTGAGCAAAGGGCGAATTTTGTTGATGTTGAAAAGTAAGAAGTGACAGGTTTTGGCAGTCTGCTGGATATGCGCAGAGAAGGAGAGGGAGGAGTCAAAGATGACCCCGAGGTTGCGGGCAGATGAGACGGGGAGGATGAAGGTGCCATCAACTGAGATAGAGAGTGGGGGAAGAGGAGAAGTGAGCTTAGGTGGAAAGATGAGGAGCTCGGTCTTGGACATGTTCAGCTTCAGGTGGCGATTGGACATCCAGGCAGCAATGTCGGACAGGCAGGCCGATACCTTGGCCTGAGTCTCTGAGGTGATGTCTGGTGTGGAGAGATAGAGCTGGGTGTCATCAGCATAGAGATGATACTGGAATCCATGAGATGAGATCAGTGAGCCTAGGGAAGAGGTGTAGATAGAGAAGAGAAGGGGTCCGAGGACAGATCCCTGGGAAACACCAACAGATAGCGGGATGGGAGTGGAGGAAGATCCATGAGAGTGCACCCTCTCATGTGCGGTGGGAGAGATAGGAGGAGAACCAGGAGAGGACAGAGCCCTGGAACCCAAATGAGGCCAGAGTGGCAAGAAGTAGATCGTGATTGACAGTGTCAAAAGCGGCAGAGAGATCGAGGAGGATGAGGATGGAGTAGTGGCCTCTAGATTTGGCCAGGAGCAGGTTATTGCAGACTTTAGAGAGTGCTGTTTCTGTCGAGTGGAGAGGGCGGAAGCCGGATTGGAGTGGGTCGAGGATGGCATGAGAGGAGAGAAAATCAAGACAGCGGCTATGAACGGCGCGTTCAAGTATTTTGGAGAGGAAGGGTAGGAGAGAGATGGGGCGATAGTTGGAGGGGCAGGTAGGGTCAAGTGATGGTTTTTTGAGGAGAGGTGTGACTAGGGCGTGCTTGAAGGTATCAGGGACAGTTGCAGTGGAGTGAGAGAGGTTAAGGATGCGACAGATGGAAGGGTTGACAGTATGGGCGATGGTGTTAAGTAGGTTGGTGGGGATGGGATCAGAGGAGCAGGTGGTGCATTTCGAGGAGGAAAGAAGGCGGGAGGTTTCATCTTCAGTGATCTCTGGAAAGGAGGAGAAGGAGGCCTGGGTTGGTTGGTTGAGGGAGAGGGTTAATGGGTGAAGGGGGGTGGGGGGTGATGGCTTGGTAGTGAACTCAAGGTTGATCTTTTGCACTTTGTCGTGGAAGTAATCAGCCAGTGATTGAGGAGAATGAGGGGGGAGTGGGAGCGGGGGGCACCTTGAGAGAGTTAAGGGTGGCGAAGAGACTACGGGGGTTGGAGCTGAGGGAATTGGTAAATTGGGTGTAATAGTCCTGTTTTGCAAGGAATAGGGAGGAGTGGAAGGAGGATAGCATGAATTTATAGTGAAGGCTGGATGAGTACGAGATTTCCTCCAGAGGCGTTCAGCAGATTGTGCGCAGGAGCGAAGGTAGCGGATGCAAGGGGTCAGCCAAGGCTTGGGATTAGTACGCTTTGTGGGACGGGTGGTGGAAGGTGCGAGGGTGTCAAGGGCAGAGGAGAGAGCGGCATTGTAAGCGGAGACCGCTTTGTCGACAGTCTCGGAGGACATGACGGATGGGAGGAGATTAGAGATACTAGCGGATAAGGTGAGGGGGTCAATGGCCTGGAGATTCCTGGATGTGGTGGTTGGGCGGGGCGGAGGGGGGGGTGGAGAAGTGTGAATGTGATCAGGTGGTGGTCGGAGAGAGGAAGAGCTGAAGCTTGGAAATTGGAGAGTGAGCCGGATGAGGAGAGGACGAGGTCGAGACAATGGCCATCATGGTGAGTAGGGGTGGTAGAGCACAGCTGGAGGTTGAAGGAGGATGTTAGGGTGAGGAACTTAGAAGCGTGAGGGTCGGATGGGTCATCAGCATGTATATTGAAGTCTCCGAGAATGAGAGACGGAGATGAGGGTTCAAGAAAAACAGAGAGCCAAGCATCGAAGACGGTAAGGAAGGAAGAGAAGGATTTGTTGGATCTCTATTACAGGGTGTAAGTCCTAAGGGGCTTCTTATTCCCTGTGGGGTGTCACACCTGGGTGGCCGGGTCCCTCCCCCTCTGCTCTTCCTCTGGAGGACTGCTTGACCTCGGCTACAGACCTCGTTCTGTACCCTTGAGGTGTTTAGGCATCAGCAACGAGGTTTTAAAAAAATGTTTTTAAATGGCGGCTATTTTGGCCGTTCTTGTGACAGTCCAGAGATAAAACGTCTTCAAGGGCATTCTTGCCTTAGGCGGCTTTGCCTATTAGTCTGTCAGAGTGCGAAGCGTGGCGTTGAAGTGAAAGGTGGCCAATGTAAATTTTGTGGGGAGCCTGCGTTGTCAGCGCTCTTGCCCCCCCCACCCCCCATGCTTTCCCCTGAGTCGGCAGAGGTGTTGGGCGGCGATTTGACCGCACATTCTGTGCCGGCAACGGCGGGGCCAGTTTTGGCGGGAAACATGGCCATTTTGGCTGCGCGTCCTGGGTCAGCCTCGACGGAGCCGTTTTTGGCGGGAAACACGACCCTTTTGGCCGCGCATTCCGTACCGGCGCCGGGGGACCCGTGTGTGGCGGGAAGCGCGCCTAGTTTAGCCGCGGATCACGCAATGGACCTGCCACCTCGGGAGCGAGGGGAGTCTGTCGCGGAGACTGCAGGAAGTGTTGTTGGGGCTTCAGCAGCGTCGGGGGGGGGGGGTCTGGTTTCCCCCCTGAGTTTGTTTGGTCTCTGTATAATGCCTGGAGAGCTGGCCCCTCTCAGGCTGTTCGTTCCCCGGAGGCTGCTAGCTCAGTTGAGTTAAGCGCCTGCGGGTGGATATTTCGGAGCCTGTGGAGATACTTTCTCTGCCTGGGTCAGAGGTTTGTAGTGATCCCTTGGTTAAGGGAATTCAGAGAGCCTCCCGTTCCTTTCCCATGAATTCAGACATTAGAGACATGGTTTTTCAGGAATGGTCTGTGCAGGAGGCTGCTTGTAAGGTGTCTAGGGCTATGGCGCGGCTGTATCCCTTGCCTCTAGAAGATTTGGCCCTGCTGAAACCACCTACTATGGATGCGGTGGTTACGGCAGTTACTAAGGCTAGGGCCATTCCGGTGGATGGCGGTACAGCCTTACGGGATCCTCAGGATAGGAAGCTAGAGTCCTTTCTGAAGCGCAGCTTTGATTTGTCGGCTTTGGCCTTGCAAGCCTCTGTGTGTGGGGGCTTGGTAGCCAGAGCTTGTTTCCGTTGGGCGGAGAAGCTCCTGGATTAGCCTGCATTAGATAGGACTGGTTTGGTTCAGGACATGGCCAAATTGGAGATGGGGGTCTTCGTTTTTGGCGGACACCCTTTATGATTTGCTAAGGGCTTTGGCTAAGATTATGGCTCTGGCGGTGATGGCTCGCAGGGCTCTTTAGCTTAGGGGCTGGGTGTCAGATGCGGCCTCTAAAGCAAAGTTGTGTTCTCTACCTTTCAAAGGTTCTATGTTGTTTGGAGAGGACTTGGATAAACTGATGAGTGGTCTTGGGGATACCAAGGTCTCAGGTTGCTGGAGTTACGACCTAAGGTGGCTAGTCGAGCTGGTTCGGCTAGAGGTCGGTTTAAGAACGCGAGGCGGTACAGGCCAGGCAGATTTGTATCTCCTTCTAAAAGCTGGTTTTTCCAGCGAACGCAGTCCTTTCGAGGGGGTCGTCGAGGAGGTCGGGACTCCTCCGGAGGTGCCGGAAATGGTAATAAGTCCTCCTTATGACGGTGTGCAGGTCCAGCCTCTGGTGAAGGTCGGGGCGCGACTTCGTCTGTTTTATCAGGGGTGGACCCAAATTACTTCAAATCAGTGGGTGCTGGAGGTCGTTCGCAACGGGTATGCGCTCAAGTTCGAGCACCCGCTGCCGGATCTGTTTCTTCCCTCTCCTTGTCACTTTCGTGTCAAGTTAAAGGCTATTCAAGAGACTCTGGGTCGCTTAATCCAGTTGGGAGCTGTGGTACCCGTTCCTCGACACGAGCAGGGAATGGGTTGTTATTCCATTTACTTTGTGGTGCCGAAGAAGGAGGACCGGTTTCGACCCATTTTAGATCTCAAGAGGGTCAATGGGGCACTCAAGGATGCCATCCTTCCGCATGGAGACTCTGTGCTCGGTCATAGTGGCTGTTCGTCAGGGAGAATTTCTCACGTCACTGGATCTCACGGAAGCATAGTAACATAGTAGATGACGGCAGAAAAAGACCTGCACGGTCCACCCAGTCTGCCCAATAAGATAAACTCACGTGTCATTTTTTGTGTATTCCTTACCTTGATTTGTACCTGTCTTTTTCAGGGCACAGACCGAATAAGTCTGCCCAGCACTATCCCCACCTCCTAACCACCTGGCCCGCCACCCACCACCGGCTCTGGCACAGACCGTATAAGTCTGCCCAGCACTATCCCCACCTCCCAACCACCAGCTTTGCCTCCCACGAAGCGTATCTGCACGTGCCAATTCGAGAGGCCCATCAGCGTTTCCTTCGTTTTGCTGTGTAAGGGAGGCACTTTCAGTTCTGTGCTCTGCCTTTTGGTCTGGCAACGGCTCCACGCACCTTCTCCAAGATAATGGTGGTGGTAGCAGCGGCTTTGCGGAGGCAGGGAATTCTGGTGCATTCGTATCTGGATGACTGGTTGATCCAGGCAAAGTCTCGGGCTCACAGTGTGGCGGCAACGGCTCAGGTGGTCGCATTTCTGGAATCGCTCGGATGGGTAGTAAATGTAGTTAAAAGTCAGTTGATCTCATCGCAGAGTCTGGAGTACTTGGGAGTGCGGTTCGACACGGTAGTGGGTCGTGTTTTTCTGCCGGATTCTCGGATCGCCTCTCTTCAGCAGCAGGTCCGGCTGTTAATGTCCGTTCAGAATCCAACGGTTCGAATGTACCTTCGGGTTCTGGGCCTCATGGCAGCGACAATAGAGTTAGTATCATGGGCCAGGGCGCATATGCGTCAGCTTCAGGCGGCTCTGTTGTCCTGATGGTCTCCTCAGGTACAGAGTTTGGAGTTGCGGTTGCCATTGAGGGGGGCTCCTCGGCGCAGTCTCCAGTGGTGGCTGTGCTCGGCCCATCTGAAAAAGGGCATGCTGTTGGAACCTCCTCAGTGGGTGATTCTGGTAATGGATGCCAGTCTACTGGGCTGGGGAGCTCAGTGTGTCAGTCGGTCCGCGCAGGGGCGGTGGTCGACGGAGGAAGCTCAGTGGTCTATCAACCGGTTGGAGACGAGGGCGATTCGGCTAGCTCTGTTGGCGTTTCGCTCAAGTGTGATCGGAAAGGCAGTAAGAGTCATGTCCGACAACGCGACAGCGGTAGCATATGTCAACTGGCAGGGCGGTACAAAGAGTCCGCGGTTGGCAATCGAGACGGCTCTGCTCATGAGTTGGGCGGAAAGGCATCTATTGCAGATTTTGGTGGCCCACGTGGCCAGGGTGGACGTGAACGCAGATTTTCTAAGCAGACACATGACCCCGGAGAATGGTCTCTGCACCGGTCGGTGTTTGACCAGATAGTTCTAAAGTGGGGAATGCCAGTAGTGGATCTCATGGCGTCGGCACAGAATGCTCAGGTTCCTCGGTATTTCAGTCGGCATCGGGATCCGCGAGCGGAAGGGATCGATGCGTTGGTCCTTCCGTGGCCTCAGCAGGTGTTGCTGTACGTGTTCCCCCCGTGGCCCTTGATAGGTCGAGTCCTACAGAGGGTAGAATGTCATGCGGGTCTGGTGTTGGTGGCTCCGAATTGGCCGCGTCGGCCATGGTTCGGGGGTCTGATGCGCTTGTTAGAAGGCGAGCCTCTGCGGCTGGGGGGCTCGGTGCTGTTGTGTCAGGGTCCAATTGTCATGCCGGATCCGGCTCAGTTCTCTCTTACAGTGTGGCCCTTGAGAGGGAACGGTTAAAAAGGAAAGGGTTTTCCCCTCAGGTGATTCAGACGATGCTGCAGTGTCGCAAACGTTCGACGTCTTTGGCCTATGTGTGTGTGTGGCGCATATTTGAAGATTGGTGTGGGGACCGGGCGTGTGTCCTTTCGACAGTTTCTGTGTCGTGCATTTTAGATTTCTTGCAGGATGGTTTTGAGAAGGGTCTTTCATTGTCATTTATTTATTTATTTATTTGTAGCATTTATTCCCCGCTCTTTCCCACTCAATAGCAGGTTGAGTTGCATCTTCCCCGGATGTGGTCCGTTTTTTGAGGTGGGTGAAGTTGCTTCGTCCTCAGCGGCTGGTAGTTCCTCAGTGGGATCTTAATATCGTTCTTGACTCTTTGGCGGGTTCTCCTTTTGAGCCCTTGGAGTCTTGTTCGATAAAAGACCTTACTATGAAGGTGGTCTTTTTGGTAGCTATATCATCGGTTCGCTGGATTTCAGAACTTCAGGCTCTTTCATGTAGGCCTCCGTTTCTGTGGTTTTCTAAGGAAAAGGTTTTGCTGCGTCCAGTGCCTTCGGTTTTGCCTAAGGCGGTATCCTCCTTTCATGTCAATCAGGTGATTTCGTTGCCGGTCTTGGGAGACTGGACGGGGGATGCTTCTCAACGTCGTTTGGCGAAATTGGATGTGTGTAGAGTGTTGAAGGTTTACTTGCGCAGGTTGGAGGAATTCAGGTCTTCGGACAGGTTATTTGTCCTTCATGGGGGGCCCAAGAAGGGGGCGGCTGCTTCTAAGGCATCTATAGCTCGGTGGTTGAAGGATGCCATCTCTTCGGCTTACATATTGCATGGCCGTACGGTGCTGGTGGGGCTCAAGGCACATTCCACTAGGGGGATAGCGGCTTCTTGGGCAGAGAGTAGTTTTGTTCCACCGGTGGACATATGTAGAGCGGCGGTGTGGTCCTCCCTGCATTCTTTTGTCAAACATTACAGAGTGGATGTACAGGCAAGGGAGGATGCCAGTTTTGGAGCTGCAGTCCTGTCCTCTAGGCTTCGCAGGTCCCACCCTTAGATGTGTTTACTGCTTTGGTACGTCCCAAGCGTCTTGAACGGTCTGGAGGATTGCTGAGGAAGGTGAAATTAGGCCTTACCTGCTAATTTTCTTTCCTCTAGATCCTCCAAGACCGTTCAAGAGCCCACCCAGTGTATCGGACAGTTCAGTATGATATTTTCTTTAGACTTCAGTTGCTGATATTTCTAGTAGCTCCTGTGATTTGGGTCCTGGAGTTTTACTAAGGGCAGTTTGTGGTACCGTTTGTGCCCATCTGCAGTTGAATTCCCCCGTCTTAAGGGGAGGAGATCTGAGTGTGGACCTCCAAGACCGTTCAAGAGCCCACCCAGTGTATCGGACAGTTCAGTATGATATTTTCTTTAGACTTCAGTTGCTGATATTTCTAGTAGCTCCTGTGATTTGGGTCCTGGAGTTTTACTAAGGGCAGTTTGTGGTACCGTTTGTGCCCATCTGCAGTTGAATTCCCCCGTCTTAAGGGGAGGAGATCTGAGTGTGGATTCAGTGGTTTTGTTTAGGTGAGGTGTTTTGTTCCTCTGCTTTGTTACTGTTTTACTGGTTAGTAGAAGGTCTGCACAGGCTACTTGTATAAGAAGTTTTAGTGTTCTCAGTCTCCCTCTGCTGGTAGGAGTGCATAACCCAAGCGTCTTGAACGGTCTGGAGGATCTAGAGGAAAGAAAATTAGCAGGTAAGGCCTAATTTCACCTTAGTTGCTGCTCATGGCTGGTGAAAATTTGCTATTTAAAAGGTAATACAGGGGAGGGGGGATGTTTGAGAGACCATATGGCATGCAGGTGAGAGAGGGGGAGACCAAATCACTTGTGGGGCAAGGTGGAGTTCTGCCCACCCATCTTGGGCCCAGGTCCACCCAAAATTGGGTGTCTAGCTACGCCCCTGCCCTATATCCTTAATAAAGAGCAGGAAATTATGCGATAATGGGTTAGTGAAATCAGTACACTATAAAATCACTTAAAAGTACTGTAGAGAATGAGGAAAGAACAGATGAAATCCAAATCCATTTAAAGAAAGCATAGATGTCAGATACTGAAGGGGGGTTGATAAACCAGTACAAAAAAAAAAAAAAACTGACCCAAGAACAGTGAAAGATTCCAAAGTTGCATTAGTTTCATTCAAGTGCAGCTGTAGTTGGCCTCCCCCCCCCCCCCCCCCCACCCCCCCACCCCCAAATACTTCTTGGTTAAGCGACAAGAGTGGAAAGCTGAGTAATCTGGTGGGAAAACACGGTTTAGATATGCAAGTTCTGACTGACAACTAAATCAGAACTTTAGATCTCTACTAAACAGAGAACATCAAAACTGGATACATGAAAGAAATTAAACGAGTCTTTGATCTTAGCTTGCATTTATGCAGCCAATTTTTTATAGAAGTAGATTTAGCGATGTCCACAGAATCAGTTAGGGAGTGCGGTATAGAAGGTTACAATTATATAAGTTGCCTCTCTTGATAGGTTCTGTCTTGGTCCCAGAAATAATATGGTCCAAGGTAGGAGACCACAATAGTGGAGAAACGTGGAATACTACAGGTACAACGCCAGCAACTTCTACAGTCTTTTTAAAGATTTTATCTCATTGTTCAGTGTTTGCTTGGATATAAACATTAGGATTCTTTTACTCGTACCACAACATTCCCGAGGCAGGCATCATTGCTGAAACATGGTGCTGTGTCGAGTCTTTTATAAAGTTTTGTGTTGTGTTTCATAGAATAAAGTTTCCTGTTAGACATACACAGTCCTATTTTCTTTGGAAGTGTCATGTTGGCTACACTACTCCTTTTCCTGATGGTCTGAGGTAGGGCCATATCTGGCAGGCAAAACATAGAGGAGAGTAAGAACAAGACAGTTTAAAAAAAAAAAATACAAATGAAGCACAGTATAAGGTGAGAATTGTGGCGCATTTCAGGAGTGCCCAATGGAGCACATGCACCACTATCCAGACTACAGAAATTTAGAATAGAATCATCTTGACGTCACCTCTGGGGTGGAGTGATAGGTGGGAATGCAGTGCACGCTGGAATGGGACCAGCAGGTAAATATTTGTGGCGGAATCTTGAAAACCCAACTGGCTTGGGGGATCTCTTGGGACCTATCATTATACTGTATTTATTTTATTTATTTGGAGTTTGCTCACACCTTTTCAGTAGTAGCTTAGGTTGTGTTACATTCAGGTATACTAGGTATTTCTTTTTCCCTGGAGGGCTTTCAATCTAAGTTTGTACCCGAGGCAATGGAGGGTTAAGTGACTTGCCCAAGATCACAAGGAGCAGCAGTGGGATTTGAACCGGCCACCTCTGGATGTCAAGACCAGTGCTCTAACCATTAGGCCACTCCTCCTGTGGCGTGAATCAGGTTTGTGCTGAAAACCCATCCAGATTATATACTGGTTGCAAAGATCACATAAGTGAAGTAGGACCAGATTTTGAGGCTTTAGTGGCAGTGACCATGGCCATTGCTTTATGGTGTTGATGCAAGAAGTAATTGGTTGGAATTGGGCAAAATCAAGTTTAGAGTTTCTGTAGTTGGGTTGGAAAGGCTTTCTTGTTTGCTATGAACAAGACATTAGAAAACTTACTTGTTACTTTGTATGGGTGTATTTCCTTCAGCAAGAAGTTGAGAACTTCAAGAAAGTGAACATGATCAGCCGAGAGCAGTTTGACACTTTAACCCCTGAGCCTCCTGTCGATCCAAACCAAGAAGTACCTCCTGGTCCACCGCGATTCCAGCAAGGTAAGGGTAGCTGTCTGCATGGAAGCATCCTGAAGTGTATGTGCAATCTGTTATGGTGTATATTCAGTTACAAGCACTGCAGGGCCAGAGGTGTACAGTCTGTCAGTGTATGTGCACTGTTTGCACGTAAGCACTGTGAATTTAAATTGTGTATAGCATTGTGTATAAGCAGCACAAGTTTTGGGGTGTCTGTCCCATGATATGGGGTGCACCGTGTAAGCACATAAGCAGTGCAGGTCAATCAGTCAGTGTACCCATAGAAAATGGTAAACGCTACTGAGCTAGAGCAGATGTTTTCTAGGGGCACAAGGTTTTTTTTTTTTTTTTTTTTTATTGTAAGCAGTTTTTGATTTTTGCAAGAAAGAGAACCCAACATTTTAAAATAAGACTATTTATTTACTATATACTTTGAAAACTAATTGCACTATCCAGATAAATTGTACTAGGCTTCTGTGCTGTGAAAGATGTGGCCATGTGTTCCGCACTGAACTCGAACAAATTTATATCTAAATCCAGCAACATTTTGGTCCATTTTCCCCTTTGTAAGGAAATGTCTAGATATTCCTTTGCAACGTCATCATCTCCCACATTGCCTGTGACCTAACTGTGTGTGTGTATAATACTTTTTTATGGTCTTTTAAATTGTTGCTGTCTAGTCTTGGTACAAGATGTGTATATTCAAAAGATTTGTGGTTTAAATGACCTTTGATTGCATGAATCTAATTGGCTAAAATTCCTCCCTTCCCCACCCCTCGCCACTACCACACACTGAAATCTGTCTAAAATCAGAGTGTGCACAAATCACTGGGTGCACAAGTTCCATTGGACAAGAAATGGATTGTCTGCCTGGGGAGTGGCTTTTCAGAGTTTAACTGTTCTCCGAGGACAAGCAGGCTGCTTGTTCTCACGACTGGGTGACGTCCACGGCAGCCCCCACCAACCGGAACAAAACTTCGCGGGCGGTCCCGCACGTAGGGCACGCCCACTGCGCATGCGCGGCCTTCTTCCCGCCCATGCGTGACCGTTCCCGCTCAGTCTTTTCTTTTCCGCGCCTGGAGAGAGACGTGTTTGTCTCTCTCTCTGTCAGCCCCGGAAACCGGATCGCGTTGTTCGCGAATCTTCGTTTATTTTCGTTGCTGCGTTCTCTCTTTACTTTTTTCTTTAAAAAAAAAAAAACGTGCGGTACTTGTTTTCCCTCGTCTTTTAGCGGGGGCGTCGCGTTGCGGCCTTGTGGCTGCGCGGTCGATTTCTTTTCGAGGTGTGATTTTACCGCCACCATCGACGACTTTGATTTTGCCGACGCGATTTTTCTGTCGATGTCCTCGAAGGTCCCGACTGGATTTAAGAAGTGTGGTCGGTGCGGCCGGCCTATCTCACAGACAGACACTCACGCTTGGTGCCTCGGGCCGGAGCACGATACCAAGTCGTGTACTTTGTGTCTTGGTCTCTGGAAACGGACTCAAGTAGCGAGGCAAGTTCTTCGGGACCGTCTTTTTGGAACTTGCGCCGGCCCCTCAACGTCGACCTCGACGGCATCGGTATCGACGGCCGGTTCTTCGGTACCGGTATCGATGTCCGCGAAATCGGCACCGATGGCATCGAGCACAGGTCCCGTCGGCCCGCCGGTCCTCCGGTGACGGCAGGGGTGAGAGGCCGCGTGGGCAATCGGCCCCGGTCACTCCCTCTACCCAGGGCCCTCGGGACCGAACCCTGTCGGACCCGGTCCCTCGAGGCCGAGGGGGATCGACCTCCTCCTCCTCCACTCCACCTAGTGCTGATGACGGGCATCACAAGAAAACAAAGAAGCACCGTCATCGGTCGCCATCGATGCATCCGGGCCCTGGCGCCGGAGAGGAGTCGACGCCGAGAAAGCGTCAGCGTCGAGAGGAGAGGACCCCCTCTGTAGTAGAGGTACCGCCGCGTCAGGGTCCCAGCACTTCGGTGCAGTCTCCTGGACCCGAGCAGCTTCCAGCACCGACGCCACTACCGCCCCCCCCCCCCCCTCCGTCTTTCCCGGCAGCGGGCCTGGACGAGTGCCTCCAAGCCATCCTTCCGGGGATCCTGGAAGGGCTGATGCGCCAGACTGTGCTGGCGCCGAGGGTGCTTGAGCCCTCGGCACCGTTGACTGTGGTGCCGGCGAGCTCTAGCCCGGTGCCGAGGCCTTCGATGCCGCTTGCGGCGCTGGTCTCGACCGCCACGCAGGTGGAGTCCACGTTGATGGAGGGAGCTTCATCCCCGCAGGCGCGGGAGTCCACCGCTCGACGACACCACCGAGGCCTTGGTGCCTCGACGTCGAGCCGGGCCCGGTTGAGGACTCAGCTGCACGAGCTTATGTCCGACACCGAGGAAGAGGCCTCGTGGGGGGAGGAGGAGGACCCCAGATATTTCTCCTCAGAGGAGTCTGTGGGCCTTCCCTCCGACCCCACGCCTTCACCAGAGAGAAAGCTCTCGCCTCCTGAGAGCCTCTCCTTTGCCTCCTTCGTCAGGGACATGTCTATATGCATTCCCTTCCCCGTGGTCTCTGTGGATGAGCCGAGGGCTGAGATGCTCGAGGTCCTCGATTATCCATCACCACCTAGAGAGTCCTCCACGGTACCGTTGCACAATGTCCTCAAGGAGACACTGCTTCGGAACTGGCTGAGACCATTATCTAATCCCACCATTCCCAAGAAAGCAGAGTCCCAATACAGAATCCACTCGGACCCAGAGTTAATGCGGCCCCAATTGCCTCATGACTTGGCGGTCGTGGACTCTGCTCTCAAGAGGGCACGGAGTTCGAGGGATACCGCCTCAACGCCCCCGGGGCGGGAGTCTCGCACTCTGGACTCGTTTGGGAGGAAGGCCTACCAATCTTTCATGCTCGTGACCCGCATCCAGTCTTACCAGCTCTACACGAGCATCCACATGCGGAATAATGTGAAGCAACTGGCGGACCTGGTTGACAAGCTCCTGCCGGAGCAGTCCAGGCCTTTTCAGGAGGTGGTCAGGCAGCTGAAGGCGTGCAGAAAGTTCCTGTCCAGGGGTATATATGACACCTGTGACGTGGCATCTCGTGCTGCGGCCCAAGGTATAGTGATGCGCAGGCTCTCATGGCTGCGTGCCTCTGACCTGGACAACCGCACCCAGCAGAGACTGGCCGACGTCCCTTGCCGGGGGGATAATATTTTTGGTGAGAAGGTCGAGCAGCTGGTGGACCAACTGCATCAGCGGGAAACCGCCCTCGACAAGCTCACCCACCGGGCGCCTTCAGCATCCACCTCAGCAGGTGGACGTTTTTCCCGGGCCCGGCAGGCTGCGCCCTGTGCTTTTCCCAAGCGTAGGTACACCCAGCCGGCCCGAAGGCCTCCTCAGGCACAGGGATAGTCCCAGCGCGCTCGTTCGCGTCAACAGCGTGCGCCTGAGCAGCCCCCTGCGCCTCCACAGCAAAAGCCGGGGACGGGCTTTTGACTGGATCCATGGGAACATAGCCGCCCTCAAAGTGTCCGTACCAGACGATCTGCCGGTCGGAGGGAGGTTAAAATTTTTTCACCAAAGGTGGCCTCTCATAACCTCCGACCAGTGGGTTCTCCAAATAGTGCGGTGCGGATACGCCCTGAATTTGGCCTCCCTGCCACCAAATTGTCCTCCGGGAGCTCAATCCTTCAGCTCCCATCACAAGCAGGTACTTGCAGAGGAACTCTCCACCCTTCTCAGCGCCAATGCGGTCGAGCCTGTACCACCCGGGCAGGAAGGGCAGGGATTCTATTCCAGGTACTTCCTTGTGGAAAAGAAAACAGGGGGGATACGTCCCATCCTAGACCTGAGAGGCCTGAACAAATTCCTGGTCAAAGAAAAGTTCAGGATGCTTTCCTTGGGCACCCTTCTGCCAATGATTCAGAAAAACGATTGGCTATGTTCCCTGGATTTATATTTCAACTGTTTTTATTGATGATTCAACATTATAAACATTTTAACATTGCCAATACTTCTATTATTGAGCATTATAAGTAATACAGCATATTAACTTGTATACAGCAATAAATTCCATCATCAATAGTTTTATGCATCTTCCCCTGGTCTCTTTGCCTACCCTCCCAAACATGCTCATTAACAGCCAAACGTACATTTAAGGAGGGGGTGTTTTGTTAAATATACATCACAGTCATCTTTTATATTCCCCCCTCCTTCTCCCCTTCCTTCTTCTCTCCCCACCCTCTCCCCCCTGCTATTCATTAATAATTAAATTGTGCTTATGAGTTTGTTCCCTGGATTTAAAGGACGCATACATTCACATCCCGATAGTGCCAGCTCACAGACAGTATCTCAGATTCCGCCTGGGCGCACGGCACTTTCAGTATTGTATGCTGTCCTTTGGGCTCGCCTCTGCCCCACGGGTGTTTACAAAGTGCCTCGTGGTGGTCGCGGCGTATCTACGCAAGCTGGGAGTGCACGTGTTCCCATATCTCGACGATTGGCTGGTCAAGAACACCTCGGAGGCAGGAGCCCTCCGGTCCATGTAGTGCACTATTCAACTCCTGGAGCTGCTGGGGTTTGTGATAAATTACCCGAAGTCCCATCTCCAGCCAGCCCAGTCTCTGGAATTCATAGGAGCTCTGCTGAATACCCAGACGGCTCAGGCCTTCCTTCCCAAAGCGAGGGCCAACAACCTCCTGTCCCTGGCTTCACAGACCAGAGCGTCTCAGCAGATCACAGCTCGGCAGATGTTGAGACTTCTGGGTCATATGGCCTCCACAGTTCATGTGACTCCCATGGCTCGTCTTCACATGAGATCTGCTCAATGGACCCTAGCTTCCCAGTGGTTTCAAGCCACCGGGAATCTAGAAGATATCATCTGCCTCTCCACCAGTTGCCGCACTTCACTGCTCTGGTGGACCATTCGGACCAATTTGACCTTGGGACGTCCATTCCAAATTCCACAGCCCACGAAAGTGCTGACGACGGATGCATCTCGCCTGGGGTGGGGAGCTCATGTCGATGGGCTTCACACCCAGGGACTGTGGTCCCTCCAGGAAAAGGATCTGCAGATCAACCTCCTGGAGCTCCAAGCGGTCTGGAACACACTGAAGGCTTTCAGAGATCGGCTGTCCTGTCAAATTATCCAAATTCGGACAAACAATCAGGTTGCAATGTATTACATCAACAAGCAGGGGGGCACCGGATCTCGCCCCCTGTGTCAGGAAGCCGTCGGGATGTGGCGTTGGGCTTGCCAGTTCGGCATGTTTCTCCAAGCCACATACCTGGCAGGCGTAAACAACAGTCTGGCCGACAGACTGAGCAGAGTCATGCAACCGCACGAGTGGTCGCTCCATTCCAGAGTGGTACGCAAGATCTTCCGAGAGTGGGGCACCCCCTCGGTGGACCTTTTCGCCTCTCAGACCAACCACAAGCTGCCTCTGTTTTGTTCCAGACTTCAGACACACGGCAGGCTAGCGTCGGCTGCCTTTCTCCTTCATTGGGGGACCGGCCTCCTGTATGCTTATCCTCCCATACCTGTGGTGGGGAAGACCTTACTGAAGCTCAAGCAAGACCCGCGGCACCATGATTCTGATAGCGCCCTTTTGGCCCCATCAGATCTGGTTCCCTCGTCTTCTGGAGTTGTCCTCAGAAGAACCGTGGAGATTGGAGTGTTTTCCGACTCTCATTTCGCAGAACGACGGAGCGTTGCTGCACCCCAACCTTCAGTCTCTGGCTCTCACGGCCTGGATGTTGAGGGCGTAGACTTCACTGCGTTGGGTCTGTCTGAGGGTGTCTCCCGTGTCTTGCTTGCCTCTAGGAAGGATTCCACTAAGAAGAGTTACTTTTTCAAGTGGAGGAGGTTTGTCTTTTGGTGTGAGAGCAAGGCCCTAGAACCTCGTTCTTGCCCTGCACAGAACCTGCTTGAATACCTTCTGCACTTATCAGAGTCTGGCCTCAAGACCAACTCAGTAAGGAATCACCTTAGTGCGATTAGTGCTTACCATTATCGTGTGGAAGGTAAAGCCATCTCTGGAGAGCCTTTAGTCGTTCGCTTCATGAGAGGCTTGCTTTTGTCAAAGCCCCCTATCAAGCCTCCTACAGTGTCATGGGATCTCAACGTCGTCCTCACCCAGCTGATTAAACCTCCTTTTGAGCCACTGAATACCTGCCATCTGAAGTACTTGACCTGGAAGGTCATTTTCTTGGTGGCAGTTGCTTCAGCTCGTAGGGTCAGTGAGCTTCAAGCCCTGGTAGCTCATGCTCCGTATACCAAATTTCATCACAACAGAGTAGTGCTCCGCACTCACCCTAAGTTCCTGCCGAAGGTGGTGTCGGAGTTCCATCTTAACCAGTCAATTGTCTTGCCAACATTCTTTCCCAGGCCGCATACCCGCCCTGCTGAACGTCAGTTGCACACATTGGACTGCAAGAGAGCATTGGCCTTCTACTTGGAGCGGACACAGCCCCACAGACAGTCCGCCCAATTGTTTGTTTCTTTCGACCCTAACAGGATAGGGGTCGCTGTCGGGAAACGCACCATCTCCAATTGGCTAGCAGATTGCATTTCCTTCACTTAAGCCCAGGCTGGGCTGACTCTTGAGGGTCATGTCACGGCTCATAGTGTCAGAGCCATGGCAGCGTCGGTGGCTCACTTGAAGTCAGCCACTATTGAAGAGATTTGCAAGGCTGCGACGTGGTCATCTGTCCACACATTCACATCACATTACTGCCTCCAGCAGGATACCCGACGTGACAGTCGGTTCGGGCAGTCGGTGCTGCAGAATCTGTTTGGGGTTTAAATCCAACTCCACCCTCCAGGACCCGAATTTATTCTGGTCAGGCTGCACTCCCAGTTAGTTGTTCTTCGTAGGTCAATTTTCTGTTGTTCCCTCGCCGTTGCGAGGTTAAATTGACCTGGGTTCTTGTTTTGAGTGAGCCTGAGAGCTAGGGATACCCCAGTCGTGAGAACAAGCAGCCTGCTTGTCCTCGGAGAAAGTGAATGATACATACCTGTAGCAGGTGTTCTCCGAGGACAGCAGGCTGATTGTTCTCACCTTCCCTCCCTCCTCCCCCCCCTTTGGAGTTGCGTTTCATCATTTTTGCTTGTCATTCAACTGAGCGGGAACGGTCACGCACGGGCAGGAAGACGGCCGCGCATGCGCGGTGGGCATGCCCTGCATGCGGGACCGCCCGCGAAGTTTTGTTCCAGTTGGTGGGGGCTGCCGTGGACGTCACCCAGTCGTGAGAACAATCAGCCTGCTATCCTCGGAGAACACCTGCTACAGGTATGTATCATTCACTATTAGTGCAATTTATTAACCAGCTAAATTTCTTCTAATTCAAGGTTATAAATCCAAAGAGTTTGCACACTTAATTTGCGGATGTCTCCACACAATAAATTCAAACTAACAAATGGAACCTCAAATCCCCTGGTAGGGAGAAAATCAATGTAGAGCTACCACTACCATTACAGAGGTCCGTTTTTATCATTGGTTCCGTAAGGGACCAAAGAAGAGGAAAACCAATCACACGCAAAAAAACTCACTCTGAGTGAGAAAAACGAGTGATTTAAAAACCTCCTCCTGATCCTTACCCAAAATAATGTGGAGCTCATCAGTCACCAAACTAAAGAAAACTGGGTCCGGAGACAAAGAAAACTGGCTGCTACCACCACCCCCGAACACTAAAGCTCCCAAAGTGCCCTTACTATACTAAATGCCCTAACAAGCCCAGCAGAACATTTCCTCTTCTTTGGTCCCTTACGGAACCAATGATAAAAACGGACCCCTGTAATGGTAGTGGTAGCTCTACATTGATATTCTCCCTACCAGGGGATTTGAGGTTCAATTTGTTAGTTTGAATTTATTGTGTGGAGACACCCGCAAACTAAGTGTGCAAAGTCTTTGGATTTATAGTATTATTTCAGTTTGCATTCCCCTGTTTTTCTATTGAGTTTTTCTAATTCAAGGCACCATTTGTGTGGTTAGATTTAACCAGGTGTTCAACCACAATTTTAGTCAGTTTACTGTGGCTGAATAATTGCCTGGATTATTTTGACATAGTGGATCTTTGAAAATGTACTACTCTGCATGTGTTGCTATGTTGGATTCTTTCTGGAAAAGGTACAAGAGACTTTTTTTTTTTTCCCCTTCTGCAGTTCCAACAGATGCTTTGGCTAATAAACTGTTTGGAGCCCCTGAGCCATCAGCCATTGCTCGTTCCCTACCGACTACAGTTCCCGAGTCTCCCAATTACCGCAATGCCAGAACCCCCAGGACCCCGCGCACCCCACGGTTAAAAGACCCAACGCTGACACCCAGATTTTACCCAGTGGTTAAGGAGGGAAGAACGATAGATGCCAAGGTGAGACAGTGCAGTGCTGTTGACACATGGGAATAGCACTGTGGAGATGATTTTGGTGCTTCCTCTTATCACCTTTGTGTTAAAGTTTGATTTTTGTTTGTGGGGGGGGGGGTGTCTGAGCAGAGTGAGTTAACCCATTAGTACCCAATGTTCCTATATGGGAGCTTATTATGGGAACATTGGGCACTAATGGGTTAAAGCAGGTGGAGAGTTGGATGGATCTTTTGTGAGTGCTATTGAAATTTGTTCTGCACCTTAGGACTGTGGGTCATTCCATGCGTTTGGTGGGGAAGGGAATCGGAATGACCCTAGGGTTCTCAATAGGTCTGGTATATAGAATCCCTACAGTGAGTATTGCATGAATTACTTCAATTTATTGGATCTCTTGCTTAAGTTAATGGGCGTATCTTGATTACACTGAAAACTAAATTTCTTGGGGAGAGGGGAAGGGTGCAGGGCTATGCCTGAGGGACTGGGTTGATAACCACCAGAGGAAGAGAGTATAAGTTTATAGCACTTTTAAAAATATTGAGCCTATATGAATGAAGAAATGAGGATGTACAAGCTGTGACAGTTGGTTTAGAAAGCACTGAGGGAACTTGAAGTAATGCTAACTTTTTATATGCAGACGCCACGGAAGAGGAAGACACGGCATAGCTCAAATCCTCCATTAGAGTGTCACGTGGGCTGGGTGATGGATTCTCGTGAGCACAGACCCCGCACTACTTCTGTCAGGTAAAGGCGACAGCCGAGGCCTGGTATATTCTCTGTGTTAAGGAGAGAAAAAGGATCTCTGAAGGAGGACAAGTATGTTAGAAGTTGGTGTGTTCACCCAGCTGGAAGAGAGGTAATAATTGACCATGGGCTGTTCTGTAGTGTAAGGAGCGATTTCCCTGCTCTTCTCCCTGGTAAATGCAAGGCATGTAGGGATTTTGTGTGTTTATGGAGGAGAGGTTGGGGAGTTTTAACATTGGTCTACAGTTCTCTGCCTCACTTATTGCTTCCATTTACAGCTCAAATGCAAGTCCTTCGGAGAGTACGCCAGCCCTCAGCAACTATGGCTGTACCCCCCAGTCTCTGCCAAAGTTCCAGCACCCCTCTCATGAGCTGCTGAAGGAAAATGGCTTCACGCAGCATGTGTATCACAAATACCGCCGGCGCTGCCTTAATGGTGAGTGCAGCATGCCCTCCCGTATCTAACCTCCTTGAGCATGTGTTTTTGCTGAGAGTAGACTCAAACCCTTACTGAGCAACAGCAAAGTCGAGGTGCTTTTCTGTATGCTTGGAGATGAGAGAGGGTCCTCATTTGAAATCTGTACTAAAGTCTCAAAAAAACACACAGTTTTACCCAGTGTGGCAGCTCTTCTGGACCTTGGGAAGATTATGCAGCCATCTACCTAAACCTTGCATTGTAGTGGTTGCACAGGCCTTGTTACCGTGAGAGTACTTGCTGTCCCACAGATCTTACCTGCCTTATTTGCAGATGGGATTGGGGGGGGGGGGGGGGGGGAATAAGGTGACCTGCCTGGGACATTTTCTGTTTCTGTTCTCAGTAGTAGGATTGATTTCTGGGGCTTAAGTAAAAATATGTATATTAAAAGGAAAACGAGAGATGATGAACTGATTCAAATGCATTTTCTGTTTGGCTTACTTCAGCAAGTGGAGGATTAGCATAGTGGTTATGACAGCAGGCTGAGGATCAGAGAAGCTATTGTTCACATCCAGCTTCTACTGATGCTCCATGTGGCTTTGGAGAAGCCTCTTTACCCTTCACTGCCTTTGGTACAATCTACCTAAGAAATAGGACTACCAGTTCATGAATACAGGGGACAAAGCCAGAACTGGGTCAGCCAGTCCTAAAAAATGAAGCTGTTTGGTTACCTTGGGTTGACAGACCTTTCATTCTCAATGACAGCAATTGGATCTGCATATTCATAAGATGTTTGGTCCAAGGGCAAGTTTATTTGCATTTTTGTTTCCTGAAATCCAAAAAATCTTGTGATTATTAGATCAGAACTGGCCATTCCTGCTTGAGAGAATGCATTTTAGGAGGTAAACTTTGGACAAATATGGTAGCATTCATGTTGGGCAGTTGAAATCCCTCTAGGCATAAATCCCGAGTGTCAGGGTTCATTCACTGGAGAGATGTTACCGGACGAGTCATGGTTCTACATCCAGAAGTCCTGTGCTTTGATATGCTACCCTTTCTGTCTTCTCAGAGCGGAAACGATTGGGTATTGGCCAGTCCCAGGAAATGAACACACTTTTCCGCTTCTGGTCATTCTTCTTACGAGATCATTTCAATAAGAAAATGTACGAAGAGTTTAAACAACTGGCTGTGGAGGATGGGAAGGAGGGCTACAGGTGAGTACTCCCAATCGTCGTCAGCCCTTTCGCTGACTATGGGCATCTGATGTAAGCCTGGTCGCTTCTATTAATAACTTGGGCTACCACAGAAATTACTGGTCATGCCAAATCTGTGCCATGATCCCTGACTCTACAGAGCTTCAGGAAGGTTAAAATATACAGACAGAAATATACCTACTGTACATGAATGTACACTGCTTTGATAGCTTTCAGGCTTGCACACAGCCACCTATGCAATTTTCTCAAATTGATGATATATATATATTTTTTTTTGTAATCCACTTAGGATGCTATGTATATAGAATAAAAACGTTGAGTTAGGGCAGAAAACTGAGGAGACAGTATATTTGTGAAGTGAGCTAGGTTGCAGAGACTTTTCTTGGAACTATCAGAACCTTTCCTCTTGGGAGGTGTCTTGCTGTACAACCATTCAAAAAATGGGAGGTGAGCCCCTCCTTTTTTGGAAAAAAAAAAAAAAAGATACAAGTGAGGCAGACTCAAAAAGGAAATCAAAATTGTAAGAGCCTTTATTGTAAAAAGGCATAAAACCAACCCTTTGGATATAAGAGTCTATATGATAATAAAAGGCATAAAACTGACCCGACACGGCCGTGATTCGGCACAAAGGCCTGCCTCGGGTCAAACAAATCTTTTGTAAGATGGTGACAAAATTTGGCGAGGCGCTGTTTGCTTTGCAGAGCGATTTGTTTATTTGGGACTACACAACATTTTAGCAGCCAGGATTTTGATATCTTCTGTAAGTCAAGTTTTGTCACCATCATACAAGAGATTTTTTTGACCTCTGAGGCAGGCATTTTTGCTGAAACACGGCCATGTCAGGATGGTTTTATGCCTTTTATTATCATATAGACTGTTTTATCCAAAGGATTGGTTTTATGCCTTTTTACAATAAAGGCTCTTACAATTTTGATTTCCTCTTTGTCTCACTCTTTTGTCTCTTTGCTCACGTTTGTGTGAGGGATCTTTCCTTCTTTTTTGGGACATTCAGCCTAGTTAGACTCGTTTGCTGGGAGTTTCGCCATTTGTCTGACTTGCTTTTGACTTTGCGACTGTATTCCCTAATATTCTTCATTGTATTACTTCCTGGGAGCTGTGGCCACCAAACCGTCCCTCAGAGACCAGAAAAATCAAATGTGAAAAATTATTGCAGCAGTCATGTGTGTATGTATTTAAAATATTCAAAGTAGTTGTCTTTTTCAGGAATTCCTACTGTGATCTTTGTAGGAAAGTGTTCACTGTATTACAAAAGCTAAGCAGTAACTCCAGAACATGACAATAGGTGGCACCAAAGTTTGATTATTTATTTATTGGGATTTATTGATTGCCTTTATGAAGGTTTACCCAAGGCGATGTACAGCAAGTAGAGTTTAACATAAAACTTAAATTTTAACAGCATAACAATAGTAAAATGACCAAGTATAAACATAAATACAATAAATGAGGTAAACTTGAAAAACAGCACATTGAAACCTAATAGGACTACCATGAATCCAGATCAAAAATATACACCGTTGACAGCACTGAAATTCAGACAGCTATAATATGTCAGCATAATACTAATGATACACCTAATAAGCACACATTTAAAACTAACATAGATATGATGTGCTTTTCTACAATACAGCTTACCATGTAGCCGAGAGGACAAGTGCAGATTTATAGATGGGGACAAGATGGGTGGTACAGAGTCAGCTGGGATAAATAGATGGGTGGCTGAACTCAAGGCAAGTTTTTTTAATGGTTAAACAAGATATAAAGAACTGATCTAAGTTATGGTATGTGTTGCAAGCTAGTCCAGATGCAGAATGAGTGTATAGTCAGTTACTCTATGTATTAAAGGCTTGGGAGAAGAGCCAGGCTTTCCCCTGCTTCTTGAAGTAAAGGTGGTCTCGAGTTATGTGTAGCCTCCTAAGAGTAAATTCCAGATTGTGGGGGCTCTTCTTGAGAAGGCTCGCTGGTGGGTATCACATTGTACAATTTCTTTTGATGAGGGGACAGATTGTGATGATACTTGAGTGAGGACCTTAGAGGTCTCAAAGGTGTATAAAGGGCTAACTTATTCTTTAAGCACCCTGGCTCATTTTGTCTGAGGGCCTTGAAAATCAAACAGTTTTAAATTTAGCCCTGTAAGGTACTGGTAGCCAGTGTAGTTTTTGCAGGAAGGGTGTGATGTGGTTGCACTGCTTGCAGCTTTCTGTCAGTCGTGCTGCAGCATTCTGAATTAGTTGGAGCTGATGCAAACTCTTTTTGGTTTGACCAGTGTGCAGGGCATTACAGTAGTCTAGTTGTGGTGATACCATGGCATGGACCATTGTGTTCAGACTTGTCTTTTCGGTATATGGAGAGAGATTTTGTAGGTGATGGAGACAATTTTGAAAGTTGGGAAAAAAAACAAAAAACAGAAGCTTAGAATGATGAAGGTAGTGCGGAATATAAATCTTGTGAAATAAAAACCTTTATCCTCTTCCCCACCAATCTGATTGAGGTTGTAGTAGCCATATTGGCCCTCAGAAGGTATCTGTATTCTCTCATTCTCCAAGACTCCTGAACACGGTCCTTGAATAATACTCCAATAAAATGTATCCAGATTAATTTGCCAAGAATCAAACTTGCCATTTCTTTTTTTCATTTCATAAAGCAATGGTCTTCCCTAATTTTTAAGTGGGGGGCCACTTTGTATCCAAAAGAGCTGAAGGAGAGCCACCAAATATCTCCCCATGTGAGGCCTCTACACTGCTGTTTTGTGTGTGTCAATGACATCCACCTCACTAGCCTGTCTTCAAAGTTTTTATTGGGATAGCGTTTCCAAATACATTCTGTTTTTCTATTGAGAAATGCTTTGTTTTTCAAGCTTGTGGCTCTTCCATTTACTTTCTTCTTTCTGCTATGAGCTTGGGTAGAAGGGCAGAGTGTAGCAGAAAAAAAGCCAAGAATGATGATGAGGGTCCATCTCAGAGCCCTCCAAGGCCCTACACTGAGGCCTGGGCCTTGCATTGAAGAACACTGCCATAAAGGGTTTTCTTCTGTTTGGCACCTGTTGCTTCTTACTGCTCTAGCACTGTAAACACACACAATGAAGCTTTATAGTCCACTCAAAACATAGAAGACAGCAATATCAGGAAATGTATGTATTATGAAAAAAACCTGATTCTCCCTAACTAGTTCTCCATTTAAAATTTAGACGTAACCAGAGGGAGCATGATACAGAAAGACTATTCTCATATCTTACAGTAAGGTGGGTAACAAAGAATCTAAAATTGGAAGTAGTACTTAAGGATACAGGTTCACAAGGACGGCATAGAGGTAATGCAGTTATAGGCGAGTAGGAGAAGCTTGAACTGTGTGCAGGGATCCAGTTGTTTGCACACAGGAGGAAGATAGGTTATTCAGCTGAATCCACCCAGGGAATTGTGCACCAAAATATTTAAAGTTATACTAAGGCAATTGCATGAAAGATTATCTAGAATAGTATTTTAGCATCCATAGGAACTTGAGTTGGTATTTAGGGTCCATTTTACTAAGCCACGTAAGCGTCTACATGCGCCAAAATGGAGTTACTCCCCAGCTACCACGTGGCTCTTGTGGTAATTTCATTTTTGGCACTCGTCTGATACAAAGACGCATGCTGGTCATTACCACCCTATTACCATGTAAGACTTTACCGCTAGGTCAATGGGACCCAAAATGGATGCTTGGCAATTTCATTTTGCTGCATGGCCATTTTCGACAAAAATTAAAAAAGGAATTTTTTGCAGGTGCACTGAAAAATAATTCTGTGCACACCCAAAACACGTCTACACTACCGCAGGTCATTTTTCAGCGCACCTTAGTAAAAGGACCCCTTAAATTAGAACAGGTATTTGATTATGATTGACACGAAGGTTCCCAAATTATTGCACTTCCAAGTCCACCAGTCAGATTTTGAAACCAGCAATGAATGCAAACAGATCATGTGTTTATAATAGTGCATTTAAATAATTTTGTACTATAAGAAAAAGCAGCACTTCCATGCTGTCCGAATGAGGCTTACTTTTTCATTCATTAGTCCAAGCACAATCAAAGCCCATATAAAAATCAATGTATCACAATTGTCACTACAAAAAAATCTTTATTCACGCACTCCATTACATGCTTACATCAATACAGTTTTTTTTTTTTTAGTATTAAAAAAATATACAGACGTGAGCCTGGTAGAAACATCAACCTACAGTTTGCAGGTATTAAAAATTCCACAGGGAGTAGTTTAAAAAGCTATTGTTTCATACAAATGTCCAACCTTCAAACTAGATTTAGTCTGTGGTTAAACACTACTGACTTGACGTTTAGTTTCATTATCCCTACTTCAGGGGTAGGGAATCAACTTTCCTACTTGCAATAGGAAAGCTGAAACTGGAGGGGTGACAAGTTAACAAATGGTATGAACCTTAAGAAAGAAATGCGTGGAACTTAGGCCTGAAGTGATTGAAATTTCTAGGAGGGGAAGAGTAGCAACCTAATCCCACTTCTATATAGAAACTGAGCGATTGTGTGTTTTGGGAGTATATAATCTCATGACTGGGAAGCTAAATCCTCATGGAAAACCAGTTTTCAGCCAAAGCAAGAAAATGAAGGGACTAAGAGAGCCACTCCCTCAGCCAGCGGCCTATTATAGCGGCAGTAGGGAGAAGCTTCTTTTTTTTTTTTTAATAAATGGAGTAATTGTGACAATTATATGCATGAGATGTGCATGCACTGACTCCTTGGTATGCAGATCTATCTCATGCATATTCGTTGTGGATATCCTGAAAACCCAATTGATTGGGTGTGCCCCGAGGACTGGGTTGAGAACCACTGCTATAGCACAATATTTTGCTGTAAGATGAAGTAGCAAAGTAAGGTGCTAAGGATTACCAGGCTGCATTTCAGTGCCTCTGTTGCCCTCTTCCCCTATTTTTTGGGGGTTTGGCAACTTCATGTTCCTTATTTGCATCACCAGCTCAATTGGGACATAGCCTAACTGTGGTACAGATGCTGTGAGCTGCCATTGTAAAAACACAGGGATTACCCCCCCCAACCTCCTGTTTGATTCATGTTCATCCTGACCAGCCATTACTAGTGACAGCCCCCTGGTTGTAATTCAGAACCCATCACAAGTGTGCACTTACGCCAGCTAGTAGGTATTATGCTGTTCAGTGGCTGGGATGCCCTGCTTCCTTGAACGTGGGGATAGTTGGAGAATTTAATTTCTGTTCCTTAGTGTATTCAATTAAGCACACTGTCCTTCAAAATAAATAGGGAATTGCTCTTAAGGAGGGAGATGTCTTACCATAAGTATTGCCATATTAAGACAGACCAAAGGTCTATCAAGCCCAGTATCCTGTTTCCAGCAGTGGCCAATCCAGGTCACAAGTACTTGGCAAGATCCAAGAACAGTAAAACAGATTTTATGGTGCTTATCCTAGAAATAAGCAGTGGATTTCCCTATGTCCATCTAAATGTCTTATGGACTTTTCTTTTAGGAAATTATTCAAACCTTTTTAAACCCCGCTAACCTAACTGCTTTTACCACATTCTCTGGCAACAAATTCCAGGGTTTAATTACATGTTAAGTGAAGAAATATTTTTCTCCAGGTTGTTTTAAATTTACTAGTTAGTAGCTTCACTGTTTGCCCAGTAATCCTGGTATTTTTGTAAAGAGTAAACAAGTGATTCATGCCTACTGATTCACTCCACTCAGTATTTTATAGACCTGTATCATATCTCCCTTCTTACTCACTCCTTAGTATGATGGAAATGTGGCAGATAAAAGCAGTTTGTCACTTTTATATACTGTATGCAGTTTTCAGGCTGAATAAGTCAGGTGCTGTTTGGACCCAGGTGTATGCTGAGGTGGCTTGAGATGGTCTTAAATTTTTCAACTCCAGCAATTTCCGCATAATTGGTGTCCAGTTCTGTGAAGTTGTAAAAGTAATATCTTGGGCATGAATCCTTTAACCAGAGCTGCCACAGTTGGCAAATCACAGAAAAACACAACTGAAAAAATTCTCAGTAAGAGTAAAGGATTAGCAGCAAAGTCCTCATAAAACGAAGCTCTCTAGACTTTCAGCTTCACCCTATCTTAGACTCTGAGGGAGCAGCTCAGGATCTAACTCCAAGATTCTCTGTTCTCTAGGTATGGTTTGGAGTGCCTTTTCAGATATTACAGCTATGGTCTAGAAAAGAAGTTCCGAGCAGACATATTTCGAGATTTTCAAGAAGAAACTATGCGGGATTATGAGGCTGGTAAGAAGTTCTCTGTGTTGTCTCAGACTAAGTTGAGCTGTTCAAACCCTTTTATGGCTAAATTTTAAATCGAAGCAGGTAGTATGGGCTGCAGAACAGGACTGATTTCAAGAGAGCTGCTGGAACCCACAAATTCTAGTTAATCCTGAGAATTTGGGGCACTAGGTGCTGTTTATGCTAGATGTCTTCCTTTCCTTCTTTTCTGGTATATTTTGCAGCTTTCTCCAGAAAACTTAACTTCTTTATCTTAGTGCTAGACCAGCCGAGACTAATGGGTTGTGTCCCTCACCCACAGATGGAGGCAGAGAATTTGAATATTCCAGTGACATCACTGTCGTAGTGCAGCCTGGAACAACTCAGTGTCTCTACCTCCAGCAGGTGGTGCAGCAGAACAGAAGGATAGGCCTGACTCCCTAGGCTGCAGTGTATGGTCTGTATTCCTGAAGTGTAGAGTTCTTGGTCAGTGCTCCTGGAAATCAGTCCATGAACCTTTCCCAATTGAGCTTGGAGAGGTGCTGCCCTCTGAGCTTCTGATCGTAACTCACAGGTTTTGCTTGGGTGCTTAGATTAGCAGTGGCCTTCAGCTCAGGGGTGTGGCTGCATTATCCTTTGTCGGTAAAAAAAAAAAAAACTGAGTTTCTTACTCAGTAGCCTAGTGCAGTGGACTTTGATCCTGGGGAACTGAGTTTGATTTCCACTGCAGCTCCTTGTGACTCTGAGCAAGTCACTTAACCCTCCATTGCCCCTGGTACAAAATAAGTACCTGAATATATGTAAACCGCTTTGAATGTAGTTGCAAAAACCTCAGAAAGGCGGTATATCAAGTCCCATTCCCCTCTCCCCTTAACAGGAGGTTCTCCATAGACAGCAGGATAATGTAGACAAAACCATCCTTCTCATCAACAAAAGTTGACTATGCTTGGTATTGACTGAGCGAGAAGAGGATGCAACAGATGGAATGGGAAACTCAACACATGCCTACAGTGCATGACAATTTGGGCTAGAGGGCAGTTGTGATTGGCAGCCGTTGGAGGATGTTGCCAGAGGAGTCTGCTTTATTCTGCTGTTTCTGTAGAACCTCTGTTACAAGTAAGCAACTCCACTTTACTGACACCCAAAAATGAGCCAGCCATGGATACATCCACTTCATGTGCTTAATTACTACTACTACTAATCATTTTTTATAGCGCTACAAGGCATACACAGCGCTGTTTACCATACACAAAAAGAGTCCCTGCTCAAAGAGCTCACAATCTAAATATTCACCCTTTCTCCCCCCACGCACATAGGGGTCTATTTGGGTATTCCACCTATTCATGCCACCCCAGTGTTATATAGTTTACAAAAGAATCTTGTTGGGTATTTACTGAAGTAAGATAAATCGAACATTCAAAAGTATATTCCCAAGTCTATCTCCTAAAATTGTTTCTCAGTTCCTCAATACCCTGTCTTAGCTCCTAACATAAGAGTGCTGTTGGTCCTGCCCAGCCTCAGTCAGGCATTGTCTAAATGGGAAATGAATGTTTCACCTAGCCTTATTAAATAGTATGCACTCTCATTACCAAACTGAGCACACAGTGTTGCTTGTGTTTGGCCCTAGTCAGGAAAACCTAATCTGGAAATACTGGTAAAGAGTTTCAGCCTCTCCATGACTTGTCTGCGTTTCCTTTAGAAATTCATTTATTTATTGCATTTGTATCCCACATTTCTCCGAGGACAAGGAGGCTGCTTGTTCTCACGACTGGGTTGACGTCCACGGCAGCCCCCACCAACCGGAGCAAAACTTTGCGGGCAGTCCCGCACGCAGGGCACGCCCACCACGCATGCGCGGCCGTCTTCCCGCCCGTGCGCAACCGTTCCCGCTCAGTCTTTTCTTTTCCGCGCTGGAGAGAGCCGCGTTCGTCTCTCTCTCTATCAGCCCCGGAAACCGGATCGCGCTTTTGCCGCGAGATTTTTCTTCGTTTTTTCTTCTTCGTTGCTTTCTCTGTTTTATTTTGTTTTCAAAAAAAAAAAAAAATGAGAAAACTTTGTTTCCCTCGTCTTTTTAGTGGGGGCGTCTCGCGCGCGGTCGATTTATTTTTCGAGGTGTGAATTTTACCGCCACCATAGACGACTTTGACTTCGCCGACGCGATTTTTCCGTCGATGTCCTCGAAGGTCCCGAGTGGATTTAAGAAGTGTGGTCGGTGCGGCCGGCATATCTCGCAGACCGACACTCACGCTTGCTGCCTCCAGTGCCTCGGGCCGGAGCACGATACCAAGACGTGCACCTTGTGTCTCGGTTTACGGAAACGGACACAGGTGGCGAGGCAAGTTCTACGGGACCGTCTTTTTGGAACTTGCGCCGGCCCCTCGACATTGACTTCGACGGCATCGGTGTCGACGGCCGGATCTTGGGTACCGGTACCGATGTCCACAAAATCGGCACCGACCCCAGGAGCACAGGTCCCATTGGCCCGCCGGTCTTCCGGAGACGGCAGGGGTGAGTGGCCGCGTGGGCAATCTGCCCCGGTCACTCCCTCTACCCAGGGCCCTCGGGACCGAACCTGTCGGAACCCGATCCCTCGAGGCAGAGGGGGATCTACCTCCTCCTCTTCAGTCATGCCGAGCGCCGATGACGGCACCGGAAAAAGACAAAACAGCACCGTCATCGGTCAACCATGGCGCCACGTGGCTCCCGGCTCCAGAGACGATTCGACGCCGAGGAAGCGGCAGCACCGGGAGAAGCGGTCCCCCTCTGTGGTAGAGGGTATCGTTACGTCAGGGCGCCAGCACTTCGGTGCCGTCTCCTGGACCCGAACACCTTCCGGCACCGACACCTCTACTGGCCCCCTCGCCTTTCCCGACAGCGGGCCTGGACGAGCCATCCTTCCGGGGATCCTGGAAGGGCTGATGCGCCAGACTGTGCCGGCAACGGCGCCGGCGTGCTCTAGCCCGGTGCCGAGGGCCTTCGACGCCAACGCCGCTTGCGGCGCCGGTCTCGACCGCCACGCAGGTGGAGTCGACGTCGATGGAGGGAGCTTCATCCCCACCGGCGCGGGAGTCCACCCGCTCGACGCCGCCACCGAGGACTCGGTGCCTCGAAGTCGAACCGGGCCCGGTTGAGGTCTGAGCTACAGGAGCTCATGTCCGACACCGAGGAAGAGGCCTCGTGGGGGGAGGAGGAGGACCCCAGATATTTCTCCTCAGAGGAGTCTGTGGGCCTTCCCTCCGACCCCACTCCTTCACCAGAGAGAAAGCTCTCGCCACCTGAGAGCCTCTCCTTTGCCTCCTTTGTCAGGGACATGTCGATTTGCATTCCCTTCCCAGTGGTCTCTGTGGATGAGCCGAGGGCTGAGATGCTCGAGGTCCTCGACTATCCATCACCACCTAGAGAGTCCTCCACGGTACCGTTGCACAATGTCCTCAAAGAGACACTGCTTCGGAACTGGTTGAGACCTTTATCTAATCCCACCATCCCCAAGAAAGTGGAGTCCCAATACAGGATCCACTCAGACCCAGAGTTAATGCGGCCTCAATTGCCTCATGACTTGGCGGTCGTGGACTCTGCTCTCAAGAGGGCACGGAGTTCGAGGGATACCGCCTTGGCGCCCCCGGGGCGGGAGTCTCGCACTCTGGACTCGTTTGGGAGGAAGGCCTACCAATATTCAATGCTCGTGACCCGCATCCAGTCCTACCAGCTCTACACGAGCATACACATGCGGAATAATGTGAAGCAACTGGCGGACCTGGTCGACAAGCTCCCCCCGGAGCAGTCCAGGCCTTTTCAGGAGGTGGTCAGGCAGCTGAAGGCGTGCAGAAATTTCCTGTCCAGGGGTATATATGACACCTGTGATGTGGCATCTCGTGCTGGGGCTCAAGGTATAGTGATGCGCAGGCTCTCATGGCTGCGTGCCTCTGACCTGGACAACCGCACCCAGCAGAGGCTGGCCGATGTCCCTTGCCGGGGGGATAATGTTTTTGGTGAGAAGGTCGAGCAGTTGGTGGACCAACTTCATCAGCGGGAAACCGCTCCTCGACAAAACTCTCCCACCGGGCGCCTTCAGCATCCACCTCAGCAGGTGGAAGACTTTTTCCCAGGCCAGGCAGGCTGCGCCCTACGCCTACAACAAGCGTAGGTACACCCAGCCGGCCCGAAGGCCTCCTCAGGCACAGGGACAGTCCCAGCGCGCTTGTTCCCGTCAACAGCGTGCGCCTAAGCAGCCCCCGGGGCCTCCACAGCAAAAACCGGGGACGGGTTTTTGACTGGATCCGCGGGAACATAGCCGCCATCAAAGTGTCCGTGCCGGACGATCTGCCAGTCGGGGGGAGGTTAAAACTTTTTCACCAAAGGTGGCCTCTAATAACCTCCAACCAGTGGGTTCTCCAAATAGTGCGGTGCGGATACGCCCTGAATTTGGCCTCCCCTCCACCAAATTGTCCTCCGGGAGCCCAATCCTTCAGCTCCCAGCACAAGCAGGTACTTGCAGAGGAACTCTCCGCCCTTCTTAGCGCCAATGCAGTCGAGCCCATACCACCCGGGCAGGAAGGGCAGGGATTCTATTCCAGGTACTTCCCTGTGAAAAAGAAAACGGGGGGGATGCGCCTCATCCTAGACCTGAGAGGCCTGAACAAATACTCTGGTCAAGAGAAGGTTCAGGATGCTTTCCTTGGGCACCCTTCTGCCAATGATTCAGAAAAACGATTGGCTATGTTCCCTGGATTTAAAGGACGCATACACTCACATCCCGATACTGCCAGCTCACAGACAGTATCTCAGATTCTGCCTGGGCACACGGCACTTTCAGTATTGTGTGCTGCCCTTTGGGCTCGCCTCTGCCCCATGGGTGTTCACGAAGTGCCTCGTGGTGGTCGCGGCGTATCTGCTCAAGCTGGGAGTGCACATGTTCCCATATCTCGACGATTGGCTGGTCAAGAACACCTTGGAGGCAGGAGCTCTCTCCGGTCCATGCAGTGCACTATTCACCTCTTGGAGCTGCTGGGGTTTGTGATAAATTACCCAAAGTCCCATCTCCAGCCAGTCCAATCTCTGGAATTCATAGGAGCTCTGCTGAATTCACAGACGGCTCAGGCCTTTCTTCCCGAAGCGAGGGCCCACAACCTCCTGTCCCTCGCTTCCCAGACCAGAGCGTCTCAGCAGGTCACAGCTCGGCAGATGTTGAGGACTCCTAGGTCATATGGCCTCCACATATCATGTGACTCCCATGGCCCGCCTCACATGAGAATCTGCTCATGGACCCTAGCTTCCCAGTGGTGCCAAGCCACCGGGAATCTAGAAGATGTCATCCGCCTCTCCATCAGTTGCCGCACTTCACTGCATTGGTGGACCATTCGGACCAATTTGACCCTGGGACGCCCATTCCAAATCCACAGCCCACGAAAGTGCTAACGACGGATGCATCTCGCCTGGGGTGGGGAGCTCATGTCGATGGGCTTCACACCCAGGGACTGTGGTCCCTCCAGGAAAAAGATCTTCAGATCAACCTCCTGGAGCTCCGAGCGGTCTGGAACGCACTGAAGGCTTTCAGAGATCGGCTGTCCTGTCAAATTATCCAAATTCGGACAGACAATCAGGTTGCAATATATTACATCAACAAGCAGGGGGACACCGGATCTCGCCTCCTGTGTCAGGAAGCCGTCGGGATGTGGCGTTGGGCTTGCCAGTATGGCATGCTTCTCCAAGCCACATACCTGGCAGGTGTAAACAACAGTCTGGCCGACAGACTGAGCAGAGTCATGCAACCGCACGAGTGGTCGCTCCATTCCAGAGTGGTACGCAAGATCTTCCGAGAGTGGGGGCACTCCCTCGGTGGGACCCTTTTCGCCTCTCAGACCAACCACAAGCTGCCTCTGTTCTGTTCCAGACTCCAGGCACACGGCAGACTAGCGTCAGATGCCTTTCTCCTCATTGGGGGACCGGCCTCCGGTATGCTTATCCTCCCATACCTTTGGTGGGGAAGACCTTACTGAAACTCAAGCAGACCATGGCACCATGATTCTGATAGCGCCCTTTTGACCCCGTCAGATCTGGTTCCCTCTACTTCTGGAGTTGTCCTCCGAAGAACCGTGGAGATTGGAGTGTTTTCCGACCCTCATTTCGCAGAACGACGGAGGTGCTTCTGCACCCCAACCTTCAGGTCTCTGGCTCTCACGGCCTGGATGTTGAGGGCGTAGACTTCGCTTCGTTGGGTCTGTCTGAGGGGGTCTCCCGTGTCTTGCTTGTCTCTAGGAAGGATTCCACTAAAAAGAGTTACTTTTTCAAGTGGCGGAGGTTTGTCGTTTGGTGTGAGAGCAAGGCCCTAGAACCTCATTCTTGTCCTGCACAGAACCTGCTTGAATACCTTCTGCACTTATCAGAGTCTGGTCTCAAGACCAACTCAGTAAGGAATCACCTTAGTGTGATTAGTGCTTACCATCTTCGTGTAGAAGTTAAAGCCATCTCTGGAGAGCCTTTAGTCGTTTGATTCATGAGGCTTGCTTTTGTCAAGGCCCCCTGTCAAGTCTCCTGCAGTGTCATGGGATCTCAACGTCGTCCTCACCCAGCTGATGAAACCTCCTTTTGAGCCACTGAATTCTTGCCATCTGAAGTACTTGACCTGGAAGGTCATTTTCTTGGTGGCAGTTACTTCAGCTCGTAGGGTCAGTGAGCTTCAAGCCCTGGTAGCTCATGCTCCGTATACTAAATTTCATCATAACAGAGTAGTCCTCCGCACTCACCCTGAGTTCCTGCCAAAGGTGGTGTCGGAGTTCCATCTTAACCAGTCAATTGTCTTGCCAACATTTTTTCCCAGACCGCATACCCGCCCTGCTGAACGTCAGTTGCACACATTAGACTGCAAGCGAGCGTTGGCCTTCTATTTGGAGCGGACACAGCCCCACAGACAGTCCGCCCAATTGTTTGTTTCTTTCGACCCCAATAGGAAAGGGGTTGCTGTCGGGAAACGCACCATCTCCAATTGGCTAGCAGATTGCATTTCCTTCACTACGCCAGGCTGGGCTGGCTCTTGAGGGTCATGTCACGGCTCATAGTGTCAGAGCCATGGCAGCGTCGGTGGCTCACTTGAAGTCAGCCACTATTGAAGAGATTTGCAAGGCTGCGACGTGGTCATCTGTCCACACATTCACATCGCATTACTGCCTCCAGCAGGATACCCGACGCGACAGTCGGTTCGGGCAGTCGGTGCTGCAGAATCTGTTTGGGGTTTAAATCCAACTCCACCCTCCAGGACCCAAATTTATTCTGGTCAGGCTGCACTCTGTTAGTTGTTCTTCGTAGGTCAATTTCTGTTATACCCTCGCCGTTGCGAGGTTCAATTGACCTGGGTTCTTGTTTTGAGTGAGCCTGAGAGCTAGGGATACCCCAGTCGTGAGAACAAGCAGCCTGCTTGTCCTCGGAGAAAGCGAATGATACATACCTGTAGCAGGTGTTCTCCGAGGACAGCAGGCTGATTGTTCTCACCTACCCTCCCTCCTCCCCTTTGGAGTTGCGTTTTTACTCATTTTTCCTTGTCATTTAACTGAGCGGGAACGGTCGCGCACGGGCGAGAAGACGGCCGCGCATGCGCGGTGGGCGTGCCCTGCGTGCGGGACTGCCCGCAAAGTTTTGTTCCGGTTGGTGGGGGCTGCCGTGGACGTCAACCCAGTCGTGAGAACAATCAGCCTGTTGTCCTCGGAGAACACCTGCTACAGGTATGTATCATTCGCTTTTCCCACCTATTTGCAGGCTCAATGTGGTTTACAATATTACATCAAGGCCAGCGTCACGCAAGAATAGGTAAACAATTAGGTTACATACAAAGAAATAAATGTAGCATAATGGATATCAATTCAGTAAATCAGGAAACAGTTAATCTATCAAGAAGTAGTGATGCATTGGAATTCTTATTATTGATTATTATGGTAAGCTTTGTTAAAGAGAGAAGTTTTTTAGTGTTTTTCTAAAGTTGGTTAGGTCATAAACTAATGTCTCAAAGGAAGCAGAAGGGCAGGGAACCCAACTTTTCCCTCTCCTGTCCACCATACTGTAATGCATGCTACTAATAAAGGCACACTGATAACGGACTGTATGGGGTAAGATGAGATGGTTCTTGCTTTAATTCATATATGTGACCATCTCTTAGAAAAGGTGACTAAAGGAGCAGATATAAAATGTTGAGAATGGCCAGGTTTTCATATCCATGGGTCCATAAGCAAAATGAAAGTTACATTTTTGAACTTCTGTAACTATTTTTTTTTTTTTTTCACATGAAAGGATTGATGTTTGGACTGTTGTATTACAAATCATTTGCTCTAGGGAAGGGGTCATTGTGGGCTGCCTACCTTCATCCGCCCGCCGCCTCTCCCTCCCTCTCCCAAGCGATAACGAGGAGGATCTTCTGGATGCTGATTCTCCTGGTTCTGAGGTTGAGCAGGACTGGGAGCTGGATGAGGTAGGTGGGGCCAGTGCCTGGATGGATGAGTTGTTTCCTGGGGAGTACTCTTCAGTTTTGCACATTTTTTCATAGAGAAGAGTTGGAGGAGTTGATTGTGCAGGTGTCCACAGTGTTGAGATTTTAGGAGGAACCTAAGGAGGCTCCGCAGTCGGTAGACCCTTCCTTCGTTGAAAGAGATCAGGAAGTGTTCAGAGTCTTTCCCAATGCATCAGGATATCATGGATATGATACAGATGCAGTGGGATTTTCCGAACGCTCCTTTGAGGGTTGCCAGATCCATGGTGAAGTGCTTGCATCCCATCCTTAAACAGAATAGGGATTCCTCTTGCCCTCCTGTTGTGGATGCAGTAGTGTCTGTAGTGACTTAAGAAAAATATGGTTCCAGTGGATAGCAGCATGGCCCTAAAGAATCCTCAAAATGCAGCATGGAGTCTCTTTTGCAACAGAGTTTCGATGTGTTGACTCTGGCGGTTCAGGCTACTGTTCGAGAAAGTTTAGTGACCAGAGCCTGTTTTCACTGGACTGAGTGAGTCTTGGATAGAACATCTAGTGATTGGGTGCTTGTAGATCAAGAGCTCACCAAAATTCAGATGGCTTGCTTCTCGTGACAGGGCCTCTGACCATCAATCGTGTCCCTCTACGCAGAGCACATCAGAAATTTGTCATTGCCACGTCTACCAAACTTGGTGTCTATTGTAAAAATCCCAAAGCATCTGACTGATTCCTACTTCAAGAAGAAGAAGCTGCGCAAACCCAAACATCAAGAGGGAGAATCTTTGATACACAGAAGGAAAAAATATGAGGTAACTGCGCAGCGCAAGGCAGACCAGAAGGCCGTGGACTCTCAATCCTGCCTCTCATCAAGAAAGTGGGCCAGCTTCGTGGTTACCTCCGTTCTTCATTCTCCCTTTCCAATGGAGTTTATCCTCATAAACTAGTGTTCTAAAGTTAAAACAAACTTATTAAAATGTGTGGGAAATGGTTAAAAAAAAAAATAAAAATTCAGATGGTTTCTTCCTTTGTCTGATGCTATGTACGACTTGCTATGCTCGTCGGCCAAGTTGATAGCACTTGAAGGATTTTATTAGAGGTGGGCCCAGGTTTACCTCAGAGCAGTGGGTCCTCGAGGTGATCAGTGAAAGCTATGCTCTGGAAGTCACTCGGCCTTTGTAGGCTACTTTTCTTTAATCTCCTTGTTGGGCACCCTGGAATGTGCAGCTGTAGAGGTTGGTTGACCTCAAGTGGTCATGCCGGTCCACGTGAGGTCGTTGCAGGAAGCTCTTCTCTCAAGGTGGTCTCCTCAGCCCCACTCCTTGGAGACCCTCTCCCTCTCCAGGGGATGGTGCAACAGTTTATGCTGGTGGCTGGATCTGTGCAGTCTCTCGCAGGGAGTGCTGCTGGATCGCCCCTCAGTGAACTGTGGTTATGATGGACACCAGTCTCTTAGGCTGGGGAGCACACTGTTCGGGACAGGTAGCGCAGGGCCTGTGGTCCTCCGAGGAGGCTCATTGGTTAATCAACATGTTGGAAACCAGAGCTGTTTGGCTTGTGTTGCTAGCCTTTCAGGATCTCCGTGGGGATAGGCACAGTTCAGGTTTTGTTGGACAATGCTACAGTGATGGCCTATTGTTAGTCCATCAGGGAGGCACCAAGAATGGAGTGGTTGCTCTGGAAGCAGCCGTCTTGATGCAGTGGGCAGAGTGACATCTCAAGGATCTGTTGACAGCGCTCCGTAGCAGCGTGTGAAACAAGGTTCAGGCAGACTATCTCAGCAGAAATGTGTTGGATCCTGGGGAAATGGTGTCATGGAGACAATGCCTTCAAACTCATGTTGTACAGATGTAGAGGCCTGATCATGGATTTGATGGCAACTAGTTGCAGTGCCAAGGTCCCCTCTGTTCTTTAGTTGGCACTGGGATCCTCGTGTGGAGGATCTGGATGCCCTAGTGCAAAGGTAGGCAACGTTGGGGTTCCTGTATGTGTTCTCTTGGCCCCTTGTGGGTAGGGTTCTGCAATGGATTAGGCTTCACGGTGGTCTGGTGGTGTAGTTCGTGCTGATTCTATCTCCTGGTGGAAAAAGCTGCTCCAAGCTCCTGCCGGTGAGGGCTGTTTTGACTCAAGGGCTTGTGAGGATGACCAATCCAGCTCCTCTCTGTCTTATGTCTTGGCCCTTGAGAGGGCGCACTTGCGAAAGAAATGATGCTCTGGTTGAGTTGTCTTTGAGTTCTAGGAAGCGGTCTGTTTCTCGCATATGTTTGTGTGTGGCGTGTTCTTGAGGGCAGGTGCAGCGATCACTGCATTGTTTCCTGCATTGTTCCGCTTATGGCTTCCCTGCTGCACATTATGGATTTTTTTTTGCCAGATGGTTTTGACAAGGGCCTCTCCCTGGCTTCCTTAAAGCATGCAGGTTGCGGCGTTGGCATGTTTTCAAGGCCTGGTTCATGGTAAGCGTTAAGCCTCCCATCCGGATATTTGGTTTCTCCTGGGGTTCATCTCCACCCTTCCAGTCTGGTCTACTGTACTCTGCCCCCCCCCCACCCCTGGGATTTGATGCTGGTTTTGATGCGCATTCAAGGATCGGATGTTGAAGACAGTTTTCTTGGTGGCTATCACCTCCACTTGGAGGATTTCAGAGCTGCAGGTTCTGTCGTGCCAGGAGCCCTTCCTTCAGTTTACTAAGGAGCGGGTAGTTGGTGACCCATGCTGTCCTTTCTTTCCAAAATTGTATCTGGCTTCCATCTCAGTCAGTTTCATTGCCAGTGCTGGTTGACCGAGTGGGGGATGGAAGATCAGCAGAAATTGCGGAACTTGGATGTTCACAGAGCACTGCAGATGTACCTGAAGAAGACTTGGGAATGGCATTCGGACCGCTTATCTGTCCTTTTGGGCAGTCATAGGAAAAGTGAGGCATCTGATCTGTCCAAGGGAGAAGTAGGTTCCATCTTTTCTAAAAACTCATTTCCATGTGGGGACAACCTTCCTTGTGAGTGGAACTTCTCTGGTTCCTCCTCTGGAGATTTGTAAAATGGCAGTGTGGTCCTCTCGGCATACCTTTGTGTACCACTACCATGTGGATGTGCAGGCGTATCAGGATATTTTGGGGCAAGTGTGCTACAGGTAAGGGGGGGGGGAATCTACCCTTGGACTGGAAAGTACCAAAGCAGTGACCATTATCTGTGCCGGTCTGGAGGGACGCTATAGAAGGAGAAATGAGGTCTTAACTGCTAGTTTTCTTTCTTTTAGTCCCCCAGACCAGCACAGAGCCCACCCATATTCAGATTTTCTGTGAGATGGTTGAGGAAGAGGAACAAAGTATTTGTGGTCGAGGCGGTGGGGTGTAGATGTTCAGGTTTGTTAGTGGTTGGGTTATTTGGTTAACCAGAAAAAAATAATAAGAGGAGACATGAAGTGATGGACCTCGGTGGCAAATGCTGAAGGTCTGGCAAGGAGTGTTTCTGTTTTCCTGTCAAGAGCAGCAGCAGCTCATGATCCGCTGGATTTAGCTGGTGGACAGTCAGCAGTGAGTGGGCAGTAGGATTTTGGTGAGATTCATCTGCTTGGCTCTTGGGCCCCCTTCAGGTACGTAGAAGTTGGTTCTCCGAGGACAAGCAGGCTGCTTGTTCTAACGATTTGGGTTATGTGGCGGCCCAGGAAACGACAAAACTTTGCAAGCAAAATAAAAATCTTTCGAGAACGTGCGGGCAGAGTGCACCACGCATGCGCAAACGGCTTCCCACCCGCGGCACGAGCATGTCATCCTCAGTTTCCTTTTTTCCACGTCTGAGGTGACACGGTTTTTCGCTATGTTCCTCTGTAGGCCCAGGAGACAGTCTTTGGTTCGTTACCGCTTCTTTTTTCTACTTTCTGTTCGTTTCAACAAAATTAATAAAATAAAAATACTAGTAGTTCCCTTATTTTCATTAGTTTTTGTTACTAAGTTTAAGTTCTTTTCTTTTCACCACGGCTGGGATTTATTTTCCTTTTTTGTGCCTTTTTTATTGGCACAATCCCGTCCTTTAATTTTGTAGCCACCGTTTTTCCGTCCATGTCTTCAAGGACACTCAGCGGCTTCAAGTGTTCTACTCGGTGCAACTGGACCATCTCGAGTACCGACCCCCACGCGTGGTGTCTCCAATGCCTTGGGCTCGATCATCTACCAGCTGCTTGTAAGCTGTGCTCTTTGATGAAAAAACAGACCCAAGTGTTTGCGGATTAGTCCGGTCCTTCTGCATCGATACCGAGGTCGGCGGCATCAACGTCGAGAGCACAGGTAATGGCTTCCGAACGACCACATCGCACTGGGAGCAGCGAGGCATCGAGTGGATCTCCACCTGTCTCGAGGCCTACTGCTATGCAGGCCCCCTGGGACCACCCTTCGTTGGGCCCAGCCCCGAGGAGGCGTGAGGATTCCACATCCTCTTTGGTACCGAGGAGTCTCGATGACGGGTGTCGAGCGAATGCTAAGAAGCACCGTCATCGATCTCCATCCATGCGCGGTACCGAGAGCTCCGGGGAGCCGAGGGATTTGGCACCCGAGAAGCGTCGGTGCCGAGAGGACCGCTCACCCTCTATACAGAAGGTGCCGATGCGTCAGTCTTCTGGCAGCCTGGTACCAGCTCTCGAGCCCCCACAGATTCTGCCACCGGCCCCGCAGCCTTTTCTGATGGAGGCTCTCGACGAGCGCATCAGGGCCCTTCTTCCAGAACTTCTGGAGGGATTGTAGCACTGTCTGTTGAAGCGGCATCTGGTCCTTTGCCTGTGATGAGGTCTCCGGCTTCGGTGCCGCTTGCTGCATCGGCGTCGGCTGCCACCCGGGTCGATTCTCCTTCGACGTCTGCAGAGGAAGCTTCGCCGCAGTCCAGGCAGGGGTCGACTTCTCGACGTCCCCCTCAAGGTTGTCATTCCTCGACGTCGAGACAGGCTCGGGTTTGGGCTGCTCTTAGCTTTTGTCCGATACCGAGGGTGAGTGTCCGTGGGAGGATGAGGACGATCCCAGATACTTTTCTGAAGAAGAGTCCTATGGGGTCCTCTCCGATCGTACTCCACCCATTGAGAGAAGGATATCTCTGCCTGAGAGTCTTACTTTTTCCTCCTTTGTTCGGGGAAATGTCTAAGGATATTTCCTTCCCTATGGAGGTTGTGGATGAGCCCAGGGCCGAGATGCTCGAGGTCTTGGATTATCCTTCTCCACCTACAGAGGTTGCAACGGCTCCCTTGCATAACACACTCAGGGAAGTTCTTATGCGAAACTGGTCGTTCCCTCTCTCTAATCCAGTGGTCCCCAAAAAAGCTGAGTCCCAGTACAGAGTCCACGGAGAGCCGGTGATGGTGAAGTCTCAGCTACCTCACGATTCTGTTGTGGTGGATTCTGCTCTCAAGAGAGCCAAGAGTACTAGGGACTATGCCTCAGTGCCCCCAGGCAGAGAGTCTAGGACCTTGGATTCTTTTGGGAGAAAGACATATCAGGCTGCTTTGCTCGCAGCCAAGATTCAGACATACCAGCTCTACAAGAGCATCCACTTTCAGAACTCAGTGAGGCAGCTGTGTAGTTTGGTCAAAGCGCTTCCCCCGGAGCTGGCCGAACCTTTTTACCAGGTGGTCAGGCAGCGGAAGGTGTGTCAAATTCCTGGCCAGGGGTACTTACGACACTTTTGATGTAGCATCCAGAATAGCTGCTCAAGGTATAGTGATGCGCAGACTATCTCATGGCTGTGTGCCTCTGACCTGGATCATAAGATCCAGCAGCGAATGGCGGATGTTCCTTGCCGGGGGGATAACCTTTTTGGTGAAAAAGTAGAGGATGTGGTCGATCAGATCAAAAAGCACAATGATGCTATGGATTCTCTCTCCCGCCAGGCGTCTTCTGCTACCACCTCCTCATCTAGGAGGTTTTTTGGAGGGAAGAGGAGTGCTCCCATAGGCGTAGGTACTCTCCTGCTTATCAGCAGCCTACCCAGGCTCATTCCCAGCTCGCTCGTTCTCGTCAACAGTGTGCGCCTAAGGCCCCTGCGGCTCCCTAGCAAAAGCAAGGGACGGGCTTTTGACTGGCTCCAGTGCAGCATAGCCACAGTGCAAGTGTCTGTTCCGGACGACTTACCAGTTGGGGGGAGGTTAATATTTTTTTCACCAAAGGTGGCCTCTTATAATCTCCGACCGGTGGGTTCTTCAAATTGTCCGGTTAGGATACACTCTCAATCTGGTCTCCAAATTGCCCACCTGGAGCTCAGTCCTACAGCTCCCAGCACAAGCAGGTACTTGCAGAGGAACTCTCCGCCCTTCTAAAGGCCAGTGCGGTTGAACCCGTTCCACCAGGGGAGGAAGAGCTGGGAATCTATTCCAGGTACTTCCTTGTGCAAAAGAAACGGGGGATGCGTCCCATCCTAGCCCTAAGGGCCCTGAACAAATTACTAGTTCGAGAAAAGTTCAGGATGGTTTCCCTCAGCACCCTTCTTCCCACGATTCAGGAAAACGATTGGGCTATGCTCTGGACTTAAAGGATGCCTATACCCACAATCTCAATACTCCCAGCTCACAGGAGTATCTTCGATTTCGGTTGGGAACTCAGCACTTACAGTACTGTGTGCTGCCCTTTGGTCTCTCATCTGCGCCCAGGGTTTTCACAAAGTGCCTGGCAGTTGTCGCAGCATCGCTATGCAGACTGGGAATGCATGTATTGCCTTATCTCGACGATTGGCTGGTGAAGAGCACCGCTGAGGCAGGTGCTCTACAGTCCCATGCGGATGACTATTCGAGTGCTGGAGCTATTGGGGTTCGTGATCAATTATCCAAGTCCCATTCTTGTCCCGTTCAAAAATTGAAGTTCATTGGAGCTTTGTCTGCCCTTGTCTGGGGAGATAAGCTCAAGACATCCGCGTGTCCAACAATCTCCTGGCCCTCGTGTCCATGGCTCGAGCGTCTGAACAGATCACAGCTCGGCAGATGCTGAGACTCTTAGGACACATGGCCTCCACAGTTCATGTAACTCCCATGGCACGTATGAGATAGCTCAATGGACCCTAGCTTCCCAGTGGTGCCAGGCCACAGGGAATCTAAAGGATGTGATCCATCTCTCCACCGACTTTTGCAGTTCCCTTCAGTGGTGGACCATTTGATCCAATTTGACCTTGGGATGTCCTTTCCAAATTCCTGAACCACAAAAAGTGTTGACGACGGATGCGTCCCTCCTAAGGTGGGGAGCCCATGTAGTTGGGCTTCACACTCAAGAAGTTTGGTCTTTTCCGGAAAGGGTCTTCAGATCAACCTGGAATTACGAGCGATCTGGAACGCTCTCAAGGCTTTCAGAGATCGGCTGTCCAACCAAATCATTCTAATTCAGACAGACAATCAGGTTGCTATGTATTACACCAACAAGCGGGGGGGGGGGGGCACCGGATCTCGCCCTCTGTGTCAGGAAGCCGTCCGGATGTGGCTTTGGGCGCGCCATCACGGCATGTTTCTCCAAGCCATGTATCTGGCAGGCATAAAAAACAGTCTGGCCGACAGATTGAGCAGGATCATGCAGACTCACGAGTGGTCACTAAACATGGACGTCCACAAGATCTTCCGAGTGTGGGGCACCCCCTCGGTGGATCTTTTTGCCACTCAGATCAATCACAAAGTCCCTCAATTCTGTTCCAGACTTCAGGCCCACGACAGACTAGCATCAGATGCCTTTCTCCTACATTGGGGGACAGGCCTTCTGTATGCGTATCCTCAAATACCTCTAGTAGGGAAGACTTTGCTGAAACTCGAGCAAGACCGGGGAACAATGATCCTGGTTGCTCCCTTCTGGCCTCGTCAGATCTGGTTCCCTCTTCTTCTGGAGTTGTCCTCCAAAGAACCGTGGAGATTAGAGTGTTTTCTGACCCTCATCACCCAGAATGAGGGGTCGCTTCTACATCCCAACCTCCAGTCCCTGCCTCTCACGGCCTGGATATTGAGAGCTTAGAAATTGCTTCTTTAGGTCTTCCAGAGGGTGTCTCCCGAGTCTTGCTTGCTTCCAGGAAAGATTCCACGAAAAAGTTATTCTTTCAAATGGAGGAGGTTTGCCGTCTGGTGTGACAGCAAGGCCCTAGATCCTTTTTCTTGTCCTGCACGGACCCTTCTTGGATACCTTCTACACTTATCAGATTCTGGTCTCAAGACCAGCTCCGTAAGAGTTCACCTTAGTGTGCAATTAGTGCTTATCATCAGCATGTAGAGAGTAAGCCTATCTCTGGACAGCCTTTAGTTTGCTTCATGAGAGGTTTGCTTTTGTCAAAGCCCCCTGTCAAACCTCCACCAGTGTCATGGGATCTCAACGTCGTTCTCACCCAGCTGATGAAAGCTCCTTTTGAGCCACTGAATTCCTGCCATCTGAACTACTTGACCTGGAAGGTCATTTTCTTGGTGGCTGTTTCTTCAGTTCGTAGAGTGAGCTCTAAGCCCTGGTAGTGCATGCACCTTATATCAAGTTTCATCATAACAGAGTAGTCCTCTGCACTCACACTAAGTTCTTGCCAAAGGTAGTGTTGGAGTTCCATCTGAATCAGTTGTCTTGCCAACATTTTTTCCCCCGTTCCATACCCGGCCTGGTGAAGAGAAGTTGCACACCTTGGACTGTAGAGAGCATTGGCCTTTTACGTGGAGCGGACAAAGCCCTATAGACAGTCCGCCCAGTTGTTTGTTTCTTTTGATCCCAACAGGAGGGGAGTCGCCATCGGAAAACGCACAATCTCTAATTGACTAACGGATTGCATATCCTTTACTTATGCCCAAGCTGGGCTGACTCTAGAGAGCTATGAAACGGCTCATAACGTCGGAGCCATGGCTGCGTCAGTGGCTCACTTGAAGTCAGCTTCTATTGAAGAGATTTGCAAAGCTGTAAAGTGGTCATCAGTCCACACATTCACATCTCACTACTGCCTTCAGCAGGATACCCGACGTGATAATCGGTTTGGGCAGTCGGTGCTGCAGAATCTGTTCGGGGTTAGAATCCAACTCCACCCTCCTAGGCCCATTCCTGTTCTGTTCCAGGCTGCACGCTCACTTAGTTGTGTTTCTTTTCAGGTCAATCTATGTTTTGTCCTCACTGCTGCGAGGCCCAATTAACCTTTCTATCAATGTTTTGCGTGAGCCTGGGTGCTAGGGATACCCCAATCGTGAGAACAAGCAGCCTGCTTGTCCTCTGAGAAAGTGAAGATACATACCTGTAGCAGGTATTCTCCAAGGACAGCAGGCTGATTGTTCTCACAAACCCACCCTCCTCCCCTTTGGAGTTGTTCTAGTTCTCTGGTTGCTTTTTATTAAACTGAGGATGACACGCTCGTGCTATGGGCGGGAAGCCGTTCGCGCATGCGCGGTGCGCTCTGCCCGAGCGCCGGAGCGTTCTCAAAAGATTTTTGTTTTGCCAGTGTCTTGGGCTGCCGCAGACGTCGACCCAATCGTGAGAACAATCAGCCTGCTGTCCTCGGAGAATACGTGCTACAGGTATGTATCTTTACTTTCTCGGTCTCCATCTGCTGGTAGGAGTGTGTTTAAGTTCAAAAGAAATCCGCAATCAAGCGGAGAACTCGAACGCCCCACGGGAAAACACAGAAATAGGTAAAAAGTGGGATGTTTGACCACGGAAATACGCTACCACCATGACGTAACGTATATGAATCTGAAATGCCTGAAACACGATTTGGTCCGTGTGACAAACCAAACGTAAAATGATTGGCTATATTACAAAAGTGGTCTTGAAAAAGACCTTTCGTGGTAAGCTTGTCCGTAGCGGGTCAGGCATTTCAGATTCATATACACTACGTCATAGCGGGAGACTCCTGATGCAGGCCTGTAGGCCGAAACACAACAGTTGTGTCGAGTCTTTTCTTCAATAAAGAAGTTTTTATGATATTGTCTCCAGGATTTGTATTTCCGAGGTCAAAGATCCCACTTTTTACCTATTTATAGGAGTGCGTTTAATCGATTTGTCTGTGCCAGACTGGAGGGACTAAAAAAGAAAAATAGCAGGTAAGACCTAATTTCTCCATCACCTGCTGATACATCCCTACAGTACGTATGGTACTGGCAGCTTTATGTTGTCTTTGCATTGGTGGGGGCAGGGAGGCTTTTTAAGATTGAGGGAAAGGTGGATAGCGCAAAGTAGAGGGAGATGTAGAGGAAAATTTATTTTCATCTACCATAGACTTGGATTGGGGAGATGATTCACCTCTCAGCAAGGCAGTGATCCTAAGCAGAAAGGGGGAAGAAAAAAAAAGGAGGGGGGGAGAAGTAGATAATGAATATCAAGTGGCTCACCAAAGCCCAGACTTTAATCCAGTCACAATACTTATGTGAAATGACTCATGGATGTTGCTCACCCTATGCTTGGAATAAACTTCCTGAGCCCTTACGCCAAGCCCCCTCCCTACCCATCTTCAAATCCTTGCTCAAAGCCCACCTCTTCAATGTTGCTTTCGGCACCTAACCTTTATACCTTTCAGGAAATCTAGACTGCCCCTATTTGACTGACTGTACATTTGTCCTTTAGATTGTAAGCTCCTTTGAGCAGGGACTGTCCTTCTATGTTAAATTGTACAGCGCTGCGTAACCCTAGTAGCGCTTTAGAAATGTCAAGTAGTAGTAGGTGCAGCTTCCACCAGGTATTGAGTGGTGTGAAAATTTATGCAATCATCCTTTTTTTCTAATTGTTAATTAGTGTTTAAACATCTCTAATTATCCTTTCATGTTAGTAGAATTAGTGTTAGATCAGTGGTGGTCTCTTACTACAGCAGGCCTTCCCAATCTTTTTGTGGCTGTGACACCATGATTGCAGCCAAATAAAATTCTGTGTGGCCCCCTCTTCCTGGAGGTACAGAACAGTGATTCAGCTCACCTAGCTTGTGACCTTCTTTGGGGTCCTGACTCTGGGGAGCTCTGTGTATTTTTAAGTTTCTCTCTTTTTTTTTTTTTTTTTTTTTTTTAAAGCAATGTTACTATGTTTATATTTAGCAGGATGTTTAAAAGTAGGTGAGTGTGAAAACTTAGAGCACTGTAGGGCTTTGTGTACATGGTCTTTCTGCTCTTCCATGTGTACTGAGGCATTTTCAGAGTTGTTCCCTGACATATACCCTAATGTGCAGAATGTCCTGCAGTGTCAATTCATTTGTTAGATTTGTTGTAGAGGGGTGTCTCATGTAGAGATATTCCAGGCCTTACAGCTGCCCTATAGCAAAGATGCATCCTTTTGTTTAGTGTTTCTTTTGCTGTGTGCCTGTAGTAGGGTTTTTATGATCAGCTGCTTCCCTCTTCTTGCAGGCCAACTTTATGGACTTGAGAAATTTTGGGCCTTCTTAAAATACTCCAAAGCCAAGAATCTGACCATTGATTTCAAACTACAGGAATATCTCAGCAAGTTCCGCCGCCTAGAAGACTTCCGTGTGGATGTGAGTACAGAAGGGATTTAGGTTTGGGGTCCTCAGTTTTTCCTTTGGAGACAAGATGCTGACCGAATTTTGGTTTTGGTGCCAAAACCAGCCTGAAATTTTGATTTGACCTGAAACTTCCACTCCCCAATGATCAAAAGTGCTACCCCAAATCTCTCTTGTGTCCTGATTAGGCCATTAGATCACCATGGTTTAAGGTGAAGGGGGGTGGAGGAGGGGAGCTCATGGGTAGGTCTGGGAGGGGTAGGGCCAACTTCAGTTTTGTCGGAATCCGAGCGGCAAATTTCAACCAAAAAAAAAAAAAAATCTGGGTTTGGTTGGCCTCTAGAGGCATTAGCTGTTACTTACTGTGGAACATCTATTTTTAGTGTGAAATGGTGATTTTCTGGCAAAATGGAGTTGCAGAAAGCGCCCTCAAAATTATTTAGCCACCTACAGGTGAAACTCAGCGTCTATCTTAAATTATAAGTTTGCCCTTTGCGTGACTACTGGGTGGCTGATTTTGCTTGGAGGCATTTTGAATTAACAGTCAAAACACTTTGGACTCCTTTTACAAAGCAGCGCTACTGATTAGCATGCGCTGAATGTGAAGAAGCCCATGGGAATTGAATGGGCATCTGTGTTACTACTACTACTACTACTACTACTATAAATCATTAGCACACTGCTTTGTAAAAGGATCCCTTTATTTTCTATGTATCCTCTTCATGCTGGGATTCCTTTCAAAGAGTGACTCAAATCCTAATGTGGTGGGGTTTTTTTCTTCATTACAGCCACCAATGAGCGAAGAGGGAAGCCATAGGAGACACTCTTCTATGATGGGAGCAGAAGGCAGGAGGCGCTACACACCACTGTCTTCCAGTAAAGCCTCTGGTCAGGCCCAGGCTTTGCCTAGCAAACCGACCGAGGAGACTGCCAAAATGCCAAACCAGCACACCTCTGCCACAGCAGCTGTGGATTCTCAAACACTGGGAGGGAAGTAGGCCACAGAAGCACTTGTGCTGAAGGGAATGGTGGGGGGGTATTGAAAGAAGCAGGACAAGAGGAGAGGACACAAACCAAAGCCATGGGAGGTGGGCCAAGGAAGACATTTCAATACACACAAGCCCTCTCATGGCTCGAAGAATGAGACCGCACAAATGGCCTGTGTTCTCACCACAGCACATCTCACGGATTCTGAAGCCACGCTTTGGATGTCTTAGTTTCATAGGGAGGGGAGGGGAGAGAATATTTTTTTGTTATAGTGGGAGGGATTGCTAGGGAAGGGGAAAAATTATATATATATATATATATATCAAGCTTTAAATTATTGACAAAACAACCACCTTTGTTTCTAAAATTGCTGGGCACTACAGCAAAGACAAGCAAGGCTGGATTGAAATACTACCCCCCCCCCCCCCCCCCCCCCCCCAAGTTCCCCCTCTTTCCCGTAAGTATTACCCCTCCTTCCCCAGCTGTACATCCTGGAACTTCAATAATAGGGCAGCCTGTATTGGATTGGAATTATTCTGTTCTTGCTGTCCATCTCCTATTCACCTCTGCTTCTGTTACCACCTTTCCTCCCCATCAATGAACCATTGAAAGGCCCTTGGGAGAAGCTTTGGTGGTTACTGGCCCTTGCTGGGAATGACTGCATGGGACTCTGCTGTGTGGAGACCGCTTTAGGTGGAAAAGTGCATTGGGTTCTTTTTGGGAGAGCTTGGCTGCATGAGGACTTCCGTGGGAATTTTTTTTCACTTATCGTCTGTGACTCATAACAGGAAAGAAACTTAAACAGAAGACAAATTACTTCTTTTTTTTTTTTTTTTTTTAAGAGACTTCTTCCTTTGCCTTCCTTTGAAAATATAAAGAAAAAGTTGCCTTATATAGAGTGAGAACTTGAAATCTGCTTTTGTTCTTTATACATATATATTTTTCCCACTCTTGGAGCATGAGTTTAAAGGTGGGGGCTGCTCGGTTTCCTGAGATGAATGGCTGTGGACAGGGTCAGGTAGAAGGAAATTGTCCAATCAGGATGAAGTTTTACATCCCCCTCTTTCCACAGCTGATAAGTTGTTCTCTGGTGATGATATTTTAGACTGCTAATTCCCCCCTCCCCCTGTCATTTTCCAGAGGAGGAGGAAAGAGGGTTGAAATGGACACCTTGCCCATTGGACTCTCACCAAGCAGTGGGGTCTTAGAGGCCACTTCAGTAAGACTTTGCTATCAAAGGTGTGGATCCTGCTAGTCTCATGGTTATGGTGACAGGGAGACTCTTACAGACGTGGTTGCAAGTTTCACCATCTCATGCAGATGTTACCAGTACACTGCCATATAATTGCCCATTATTACAACCCCCAAATCATTCCTGACTTATGCCAGGGCATACAATGGGGGCAGCTTGGGACATGCACTAGGACAGTACTGGGAGCAGATTACAGAGCCATCTAACTTTTTACCTGGGCTGGGCAGGGGGAAATGGGAATGTTTTTAAAACAAATTGCCACAGCCTCTGAGTACAGCAAATCTCTTTAAATACTGACTAGCTGATTTTATTAACATGTATGTATTATGTGGATATGTGTTGTGATGCTTAGATGTCTGGTGGTTTGAGAGTTTTATTTCAGTTCCCAAACTGCGCTTTGTGGCAGCCCCATTTCAATGATACATACTCCCGGTAAGTTCCCTTGAATAGCGTTTGGTATATGTCCATCCCAGGCTCTACCACTTCAGATGGACAATCAAGGCTATGCAGTGCTAAAGTTTTTCTCTTGACATGAGACCTTGTTGCTGGAGTTTGGGGGCATAGGAGAAGTGTTGTAGTTTCTGCCTTTTATTATGCACTGGCCTGCCAGGTGCTCACAAGGGACAGGGATTTGATTAGTGAAGTGAGCAACTCTGAGCTACAACTTTAGTACTGAGTGTCAGATGCTTGCTGATTTAAGTCAAACATGTTAGAGCTCAAGTTGTAATCTACAGAGACTTGGCAGGTTTGTTATTACTAGCAGTTTATGGTTATATTTATGGAACAGAGAACATATTAGGAAATGGGGATATATTGAAATGTGCTCCATTTTGTTGTGTGTTCCTGGATTTAGGTGTCCACCGAGAGAGCTCCCCACTGGGGAGGAAGGGAAGTAGGGTTTGAAAACACTACTTTGTTTCTGGTCAAAGCAGGAGGATTTAGGTGTTATTCCCTGAGTTTGCTTTAGAGCATGCTTGGTCTCCTGAATGAGTGTGCTCTTGTTTGCTTGCAAAAAGCAATAACAAAGAAATACATTAGCTGCTACTATGATCGTGTGAGGAACCTTTGAATGTATTCTCTGCTCATCACTGCTTGCTCCCCTTTGATAATATAGCTGCTCCGATGTAAGACCATCTTGATATGCTACTGAGGAGCTTTAATTGAATGGGAGGTGAGAGAGGATAAAAGGCACTGTTCTCTGGTTTCCTACATGATAGTCTGGAAAATAGGCAGGTAGGTGCATGCTGATGACAGGTTGGATACTTCCCTTAAACTGCTAACATTGAGGAGGAAGTGCCTGAGGTATTTCCTGCTTGAGAGAGAACTGTTGTGTGTCCTGTTGCACCTTTACCTTCCGAGTGCAAGGAGTTTATTTGGATCTGATAAACCCATTGCTGTGTCAGGGGATTGTGATAACAGAGATGTCCATCTCACTCTGAATTTTTCCATTTGATGAAGTGCAATGCAAAGGAAGCAAAGGATAGGAGTTTGGAAAATCCATGGCTGAAAGAGAGAAGGTTAATTGAGAATTGTCACTGAAGTCCTGCAACTGAGTACCATGATTATTTGCGCCTCCTGTTTCCTCAAGTTGCAGGGATTGGAGGAAGAGGGATTCTTCCCTGTATTTGTGGTATACACCTTTTTTTTAAAGGTCTAAGCATCTTGACCTTAAAGCCAGTATCCCATGGAACTATAGAGTTGCTGCTTGGGCTGTCCTTTTGGTGCCAAGGTGAAAGGTCCTAATGTTTTGTAGATGCTCGTTTATTTGGAAGGTGATTTTTTTTTCCTTTTTACCAACTGTTCCAGAGGAAAGAGACTAGGGTTAGAATGTGTTCTACTTAATTTATGCAGCAGGAGGAGGCAGGACAGCATAATGAAGTGTGGCACGGTGTGTGGTTAGCCAAATGTGCAATCACCCTGAGGATAAACATAGTGCCAAACTAGGTATGTGAACTGCTTTGGGTGCCTCAGATAGGGAAGTGGTATAAAATGTTTAACAAACTTTTTGCCTGTGTCTTTTCCCCATGCCGCCTTTTGGTTTCCATAGTGAGGACTACTTATGGTTCCATCTCATAAATAAAGGCAGGCACATGGTGGGTGAAAGGGGATGGCTAAACATATTTGGAGTACATGCCTTCAGAACATGGTAGTTTGTTGGATTGCCAACTTCCCTCGTAACTGGAAATGGCATGAAGGTTAAACAGGAAGAGACGACTTACTGTGGCAGAAAACTGTCCATGGTCTGCTGTGAACCTTTGAAGCTGCCAGAATCTTTGCTTTGCAGGTCCTGTCTGCTCCGCCACACGAGTGAGTTGGAAAAGTTTAGTATCTTTAGCATGGGTTAATTTCTATTGCATTTATTGAGGGCAGTTGTGTCACAGAATCCTAGTGATGGGATTTGTGCGCTTCTGGCAGTTTTATCCCTGTATGGAACATTTACTCTGTGTGCCACTTAGAAATCTTAAGTGGAGAGAGGTTTTCAAAGCCACTGAACCTTACCATTGTCTGTTTTAAAGCAACTGTGCCATGCAGGTATCTGGTGATAAGCAGTAGAAACTTGGCACTCTATTGTGGAAGAGAGAAAGTGGGACCATTATTCCCACAGAATATAATGCATACATGTGTGTCTAATTCTACACATTTAGATACCCATTGTTGCGGTAGGTTTGGTTTGGTGGGTGGAGCGGGGAGAGGGACAGAGAAGCTGGAAAACTGTGCAAGGGTTATATATTAGAACAGACAAATGAGCCATCCCTAACCATTGCTGGTTTATTCTTTCTCACTATTGCTGCATGTACTTTTCCTAAGTCACAAACTAGGAGAAACTTAATTTTCCTGTGTGGGGCTGCTTCTTTTCCTCTCACCCCATTACTTGTTGGATTTCACATTGAGGGCTCACCATGCACCGTGGTATATTTGTGTTTTAGTATTGCAACGTATGAGACTTTATTTTACTACTGAGAATAAAGCAATTAAATGCTTGTTGGGTGGGGGTGTGACTTTGCCTTGTAGTATCGCTCGGTTTAAAAATATACAAAAAAGGATAATAGGTTTAGTTGTCAATTTTTCCTGGTGTTCAGAATCTTAACCCCCACCAGTTCGTTTTTCCAGGTTGGGAGTGAGTAGACTTCAGAATGTAGGTCCACCTCCACTGTAATCCATTGGTGCCACTGGGACCTACTTGTGCCAGCTGTCTATATATTCACACACAGTAAAATTGTTTTAAAATGGGTATGTTATCCATTAAGACGTGGGCATTTGTTCCTATTGTGGCTTAGAGGAAAAAAAATCAAAGATTTGTAGGGTAATGCAAAATCTAATCTTAAAACAGTGTTGAAAAAAAAACATTTTTTTCTGCCCTTTAGTTTTTAATATATTAATACTTTGAATTCCTTGGTAAATTTTTACTGTTATGCACCTTTTGGTTAATTTTTGCTTTGTTCTCTGTTTTTGTTGTGAAGGACTGGCATAGCTTTTTGGCTACTATGATCAGGATCAGTGAGGTTTTAAAGAAAGGCCTGTTGCACAGGTAAAATGCATCTTATTTTCTGAAGATGATTGAATTTGAAGCAGATCTTTCTATGACGAGACCCTTGCTTATAAAGCTATTAGTCTTGAAACATGAGGGAGGTCAGTTTGTATATTTGCTTTTAAGAAAGCTGGGTCACTTGATTTTATGATGCCGATTGGTTAGGATGTTACACATCTGGGGGCTGGAGAGGAATGCAGTTTAGGAAGTCCACCTCCTTTCTCCCAGTCTGTGGCCTTTTGTCATGCTTTGTAGGTTGGTTTATGCCCATGAACACCATTGGTGGTGGCAGGGCAGCTGTCCTATGATAGAGCTTCGGGACTCCTCTCTCTAACCTATTTCTAATGGCTGAAAAAAAATAGATTGACCTCATCATTGACACTCAGTAAAGGGTATGTTTGACCCAGTCTTGGTCCCGCCTCCCTCCAAATCCCAGTCTGTCTTCCTTCTATTTCAGAGAATTCAGTTTAGTGTTGTGTGAGGAGAGATCTTGACCAAGATCTGCTCTTTCAGTTAGATGCTGTACAGCACCTGAAATCTGGAGGAAGAATTAATATGAATCTGTTTCTTCAGTGACCTTCATAAAGGCTACATGCTAATGTGGCCTAAGAAATAGTCAAGTGACAGATTTTATTGAGTGTGAGATCTGGAAGTAGCTTGAAATGCAGACAACATTGGTAGATTTTGGATGAATTGGGATTTCTCAGAACAAAAAAGTAGCCTAACCAACAGTGCTGTTTAGAAATTGATATATCATATGACTGAATTGACTGTTCAAATGTGGTAGGGAGCCTGTTTCTCATCAAAAGTATTTAAAACTTAAATCAAACTGCATGGATGATTGATCTGTAGGAGAAAATTGAGCAGATTACCTTCCATTATAGACATTTCAGCAGTGCTTTGCATGGCTGGATATATTTACTTCCCATGAGATGTGTGACTGATGTGTTACAGGTTTCAGTCAGGAAATGCTGGTGAATATCTGGTGAGTTGCTGAAATGTTTCTAGACTACTCCTATATCCCAGCTTCACATCCTGTCTTGTGAGCGGCTTCAAGTAAGTTGGGGGAGGCATGAACCAATGCTACCCTGTTCCTTACAGTCAAATTAAACTGTATGCAACTTTTCTGCTGCATTTCAAGATAAAAAAGCCTCCCCCCCCCCCCCCCCACATGCAGTGCAGACATGGGAGGAAATGAAAATGTGTGTGAATTTAAAAAAAATATATAAAAAGCTGGTGTTCTGATCCATCAAATGTTAATACGTAATCTTGACCATTATGCTAGGATCATTATATCAAAGAAATAAAATACAAAAAAAATGTAAAATACTTGAATGAGAAAAGCTTGTATTATAACATTAATATTATTCAGAATATCTACAGTTTAGGCTGATGTGATTCCTTATTATAGTAGTGCTTAGTCCTTTGTAATTTGTGATAATTATGCCTTTTCCTTTTTAATACAAAAAAAAGTATAAAAAATAAAAGCTTTTAAAAGACAAACTTGACAACATATTTTTTTTCTGGTTTGGTTCTCCAAGACATGCAGGATACAGGTCTTGTTTTCCGCAATGATTTATAATCAGGAGAGGTCGAATTCTCAACCCTTTTTTTATGTAGTCAAATCTTAGGGATCCATTTGGATTAAAATTCTGTAACCTTGAAATGATGTACATGTTGTTTTTTTTAGAAATGATTCTTGTGAAAGGTGCTTTTTAGAACAGAATTCTATAATTGAGAATGCTATACAAAAATAGTTGTACTCAGTTAAAAAAAAATCTCACTTGGTGGTGATGAGGGAGAATCTATGTATAATTCTTTTTTTGTTAATACTTTAAAGAATAAGGAAAACAAGACTTCCATGAAAGTGCCATCAGAGATGGGTCTTATCAGAGCTTCAGTTCATAGGACCACCTTCTGAGTTAATTTGTAATGAGCAGGTGCTGAGTCAAGGTGAAGAATGTATCAGTATCTTGTGACCAACAGTAAACTTTGGTGTGTTTATCTGCTGCTACACGCTATTTGATTTCCCAGGTATAGATAATGAAATCTAACAGCTGAGTTAAGAAAATGTAAAGGATTGCGGTAAATGTACACTAACTGCATACTGTAGGAAGCTTGGGAAACAAAGGTTTTTGTGTCTCTTTTAATGGAGATCTTAAAATAATGGGAGCTTGGCAGCTTGACTTCTGATGCATGCAGTGTCTGTAGTGACATCAAGTCACATTTCCACAACTACAGGGTTGCATTAAAAGTACCCCTTTTAACAGAATTCTTATTAGATTTTTGTAAATGCATGCAGTGTTCTGTAATAAGTTATAGGATTAATTTGTGACAGCCACAACAAAAAAGTGATCCATTTTCAAAGAATACCTGTCTTAAGAAGAAGCTGGTTTGACAGCTTGACAATCTTGGTGGAATTCCAGAAGTTTCGTATATGTGGAGTTTTTTCCCCCACTTTATTTGAAATATCTTAAACTTCACTGTATTTCTTGAAGAAAACTACACAATTGAATCAAATTGCTTTGGTTATACCATGGAAAGGCAGTAGATCAAGAATCTAATAAACAATTATTCTCCATCCCTCCCTCATCCTTTGCTCAAATAACTCAGCAAGTTAATTAGGAACTTTTGTGTGATGATTTGTTTAATATATACTTCATATACTGCCTATTCTGACACAGGTCAAGGCGATTTACAAAAAAAGTCATACAATTGAAATAAATTCTGCCATTATATGCTATCTTTCAATGAGCTACAGACAGAGAAGCCATAACCTGCTTCCTCTGCTTCATATTTGTACCTTCACCAGTACCAAGAGATACAGTTTAGGATCAATCAAGATTTTTGATTTAACTTAAGAACTTGATTCCAAAACCCCCGTAGATTGCAGTAGGTCCACCAGATAATGGTAGAAAGTGCCTAGTTCCTGTATGTCCTCCAGCAAGCCCATCTGTTGAGTTGAATACATTTTTTGAAGCCTGATTGGTGTCCTTCATCTGCCCTGCAATGGCAAAAGGATGCAAGTGCATATTTAGACTACAGGGCAGTAGTGTTTCTCAACTTCGTCAAGTACTCCCTAAGTTGAATGAATTCAACAGTACCCCTGAGCTCCAATCAGCAGAGATTTTGAAATAGGCATTCTGAAAACTGACATTCTAATCACAAAAAAATAAAATTGTTTTTTCTATCTCCTATCTAGCATCTCTCCTTTTCTCCTCAGCATCTTTGTGCTCCCCCCCCCCCCCCCCCCCCCCCCCAACACCGCTTCTCCGTACTAGTAACTTCAGCAAAACAACCTAAAGCATCCCGGGGGCCACAGTCTTCACGTGTGGACTGTCGGTTCTGCAGGTCCCCTGCTCTGGAATCTAAACTCAGGGGGGATGGGGGACAGCCAATAGTGCGTACATGAGCTCTAGGGTTGCTTTAGGTTGTTTAACTGCAGCTGCTATTCTGGAGAAGCAGCTACAGGAGCAAGGTCTTCTACTATGAACCACATACCCCTGCAGAGGGTATGCATACTATATCTTAAGAACCTCTTATACCATCTTGCAGGATTTTTAGGCCACTTGATATGTATGAATAAATCAATTTAAAAAAAGAAAAGATTAAATAGATCCTTTCTTTTTTTAAATTGATTTATTCATATCAAGTATACAAATATCATAAACTTGAAGATCCAAAACGAAATATCATTTAAAAAGAGAGAAAAATCCATGTTTAGTCCACAGTATATTAGAAGGGTCAAACAGAAATGTAATCAAAGTAATATAATGTAACAAAGAAAGCAGAATAAATTAAACAGAAGTCTGTAGCCGTTTCGCATTACTCTAATGCCTTAACTAAAACTGAAGTTTTGTGTATATTTTCACTTTCCCTCATTGTTTTTGAGGAGGCCACCCCTAGGTCTGATCCTAAATTGTTCCATGTATTTAAAATAAAGGAATTTTGAGTCACTACTCAATACCTTTTTGATATAAACCTTCCAGTTTCCCCTTCTCACACCCAGCTTTCAAACTTACCGCAGAATGCCTGAGTGTGCTGCTTGGAAAGCCATTTTAATTTTCAGTAAACACATTCTAGCGCTTCCCACAGCACAAGCACTCCTTAGTGACTTATTGCCAAGTCTCTGAATTTTAGTCCTTTGTTTTCTTTTGTGTGCTGCTGGTTTTGTGTGTCTGATCGGGAACATTTCCAGACATGCTTTGCACGGTCATGGAACCTGGATGCCAAGATGCTAAAAAGTGAAAGGGGCTCAAAACTGCTCTTCTCTGCCTATTTGCTGTGCTACTCATATATAAAGGATTCTGTCTTGAGCAGTGGTATAGCTATTTGGGGGCCTGCCCCCCCCCCCCCCCCCCCCCCAAATTTCCTCTGGGCCCCTGATTTTGCTGGTGGGGGTCCCCAACCCCCGCCAGATGAAGCCTTGTCCAGCGCCGGTATCTGGCGTTGCCTGCCCTGCCCTGTCTTCCCCATACGTATGACATGCTCCTTTTACTTTACCTCACCCATTTCTATTCTTCTATCACCTTCTCCCACTACTCCAACCAGAGTTACACCTAATCACACTGACCACCCTTCAACATCTTCTGTCCTTCTGTGACTGTTCTCTTGTGCTTGACTGCTTAAATATTTTAAATTTAAATGCTTTACTTTTTGTCTATTAGATTGTAAGCTCTTTGAGCAGGGACTGTCTTTCTTCTGTGTTTGTACAGCGCTGCGTACACTTTGTAGCGCTCTAGAAATGTTAAATAGTAGTAGTAGTAATGCTCCTTTTAGGGAAACTAAGCATGCTTAATTTCACTAAAAAGAGCATGCAGGACATGAGGGGAAGAGACAGCAGGACAGGCAACGCGGCGGCGCTGGAAACCGGCGCTGACAAGGCTTCAGCTGGCATGGGTTGGGGATCCCCGCCAGCCAAGGTATTTGCTGTGGCAGTGGATGAGGAGCAGCGGGGGGGCGGGGGGGGGCAGCAAACCAAAATGTGCCCGCCCCCCCCCCCCCCCCCCCCCCCCCAGGCTCCCTCCCACTGTGAGGTCTGGCTACGCCCCTGGTCTTCAGTAAAACTATACCTGAGGGTTTGATTTTACAAGATCCCAAGCCCCGTCTCCACCTTCAGATCTGTTTTTTTGATTTTTGCTCTCTTCAGTCTTTTACCTCATGGAAAGAAAAGTGTATTTGTATCTGAAGACACAGGCTGAAACCAGAAAGTTTCAAACAATGTTTTTTATTGAAAGTTACAGAAGGTGACTGATGAAAACTCATCAGAAGTGCAGATGCTAATCTGTGCTTGCCATGTTATTTACTATCTTTAGAGTGCAATCTAGTGATGAATTGGTTTAAAAAAATAAGAACCTGAGGGTACATGTCCCTGCTGTGATCATCCAGGATTGTTGCCCTGAGCAACAGGTAGGGTGGGTAATGCATTGTATTTATCCATTTGATTTAGCAAGGTCATTGCTGAAGTTCACATGCCTATGTTGGTCTCTAGACTGTTTAAACTTGAACCTTCTCATGAAGTTGGATTTATTGGGATTCCAGGCTTCTTGTGCTACGATAGGTCTTTAACTGTACTTTAGAAACATATTTTAGTACTTCTATTTAAGCAGAGGAAACTGGGAAATTCTACCTGTTGGACTTCACTTAGATTAATTGTTTTCCTTTTGTATCATCTCTAACCTTAGGTTTAAATGCGCCACACCTCTATAGCTTGTAAGGTAATAACTTTTAATACATATGCCACACAAGTAATATGCAATTAAAAGTCAAACTGATCAGATTCAATTTATGGTGTTAGATAGTCTTTTGATGTTACAAGAAAAGGTGTCTTTTTTTCCTGTGTAGTTTGAATGTTTTATGCCTTTTTCACCATGTACTACTATCAAAAATGGTTACCAATGAGGTGAAACCAAAATTTGATTAGAAGTTCCAGGCCAGAATGATATACAGGAAAAGAATTTCAATACTTTACATCTGACACCAATTACACCTATGACCTTATTTTCAAATCCCTTTATACTCAATCTCCAATCTTCTCTTTCCATCCTTTTACACCATATCCCTCCCAATCTCCCTCCCTTTTTACCTATCATTTCCTTTTCTGTCTACCGCCCCTATTCCAATTCATATATTCTTGGGCACTGTTGCCACTATGTTTATCTCAGTTTACAATTTTCTTCTTACATGTCCTATGTAATGTTTTGTTTTTTATTATGTAAGCCGCATTGAACCTGCTGTATGTGGGAAAGCGTGTGGTACAAATGTAGTAAATAATAATCTGTAATATTAACAGCTGTTTTAAGACCGATATTGGTGTACAAGGCAAGGCTTCAGCTTTTTACTATTTAACATCAAATGTCCATGGAGAGCGATGAAAGAATGCATTATATTGCTAAGAGCCATTCCTACAGGAAAGATCGTCTATCATAAAACAGATCTACAGGAATCCTGTTTAGAAGGAATGGATCCATGGAATCTTAGCAGAGATTAGGTGGTGACGCCGGTAATTGGAAAGCAAAACCGGTGCTGGGCAGACTTCTACGGTCTACGCCCTGATCGTGACTGAATAGATAGGGATGGGCTGGAGTGTAAATTTTAAGGGGCTTCGACGTTAGCTTCAGAACTTAGTACAAGAACAGTGCTGGGCAGATGTCTATGGTCTGTGCCCTGAGAATGGCAAGGACAAACTCGGGTATACATATAAAGTATCACATACCATGTAAAATGAGTTTATCTTGTTAGGCAGACTGCATGGACTGTACAGGTCTTTTTCTGCCATCATTTACTATATTACTATATGGAGTGGAGGAATGGCCTAGTGGTTAGAGCACCGGTCTTGCAATCCAAAGGTGGCTGGTTCAAATCCCACTGCTGCTCCTTGTGATCTTGGGTAAGTCACTTAACCCTCCATTGCCTCAGGTAAAAACTCAGATTGAGCCCTCCTGGGACAGAGAAATAGCCAGAGTACTTGAATGTAACTCACCTTGTGCTACTACTGAAAAGGTGTGAGCAAATCTAAATAAATAAATAATACTATGTTACAGTGGCTACAGCTTGTCTCTAGACTTTATATTCTGGGATAGTTCTGTACTATCATTTATTAATTTCATATACTGCCTACCTCCCAAGCAAATTGAAACGGTTTACATTTAATAAAAATCAAGGAATAAAAAAAGGAATGCCACTGATAAAATAGTAGTTATGGGTGTTATGTTTACCTTTCAAATTCTTAGCAGATATAGCAGGGCTGAACAGATGTTCTCAGGGTGTGTTAGATCACTCTCTGGTTATAACAGTAAGTTGTTCGGCCTAACGATAGTTGACAATGATCGTGCTATGGGGTTAACCACCGTTTAAAAATATGCTTTTTCTGCTCTATTAAAGATGCTGAATATTATCGTCATAGGTAGGAGCTTTGATAAGGCCTGAGACTTTGGTTCAGGATTTAAAGATGACAGAAAAAGCTTACAGGCCTGTAACTCCAATTTGAACTCTAGAAGTTACAGTAAAAACTCCTGAGCTGTTGTGACATTCATGCTCAAAATGAGGAAGGGGCAAGGATGCAAAAACCTCAAACAGGATGGTGCGGTCTACCAACAGGGCAGAGTCAGTTACTTCCAGGAAGAGATGGTCAAAAATGTAGAACTGAGTGGTCTTGCAAGAAGATGACCAAACTTTCTGAGCAATGCTAAAAAAAAAAAAAAAAAACCAAGCACATACTGTAAATGGTACCATATATGGTCACTAAGGTGGTGACTACAATATATTATATCCAATAAGGTATGAATATGTCAGATTACTTGTATCCTAAATGGACATATAAAAGTGATTGCACTTCCTGCTTCAAGGGGGTGAGACAGTCACAGCCAGCACCTTTGTGCAAGCAGGGCTGCACTCCCTTGAGAAACCAATCAATTGGCAATTAATCCTATTGCTTTCTCGTAAGTAGTCTTGAGTCCTTTATATCTGCAAATTGGCTTTAGCTGGTAATTTGGGGTGAGGGTGAAAAAGACCCTAAAATAAAACATTAGAGACTCAGACACAGAAGAACACTTATGTGTAGCTGTGGTACTGTACTCCCATAGGCAATTGATTGTACATATATTTGGAGAATAAAAAAAAGTATTTGGTTGCTTATATATTTTCTTTGGAGTCTCAGATATAGAAGTAAATTTATGTAGCAATGTTCTGTACTCCCAGTGAGATATCACTGATCTGCTAATTGTACAAATACTTGATAAGGTATCTAATAAAAAGCAAACTGCTGCAGCCTTGGGTGATTTATTTCTTCCTAGGTATTTATGGGTGCACCATCATGTTGGGAGGGATAAATACACCCTCAAAAAAATTCAATGCTTAAAATGTGTTATTTTCAGATATTACTTTTATTAACTGCTCGCTTCTGTCATTATGCTAGTTTTCTTGTTTGAGGGTGGGAATAGGAAGAAAGGTATGGTGTGTAAAGTTCTGTTGCTTTAACTAGATGTTAGAAAAGTCATTTGGCTACAGAATCATCCTCTCTTCCTTTGTATAATGTCTAATATATATCTGTTTTAATGTCCATGGCAAAGGTTGGAGACTGGTGCATAGTAAGATCTCTTCCTGGTTACTTCTTAGGGGAGTCGGGGATGCTTTCACTGAGGGGGGTGAGGTTCAGTAGCAGCAGATGCCTCTTGTAGGCTTTGGTTTGCTTGAACACGGTATCTGTGCTATGCAGGTGGTCTAGGAGTCCAAGGACCCCATAACATTGGTTAAACCTGGAAATCAAACAGACAATACCCTTTTCAGAAAAATCTCTAAAACACTAGCAATGATTATTCTTTCATGTAAATGCTGTGCAACAAAAAAAGTACTATAAAAGTACTTAGCTGTGGTTTGTGCTGGAGCACGGTCCAGCTCCTTATGAAGCACTGAGTGAAACAGGAGCTTGCTGTTGGGCGCGGACATTCACAATTGCTCCAGCACAACCCACAGCTAAGTACTTTTATAGTACTTTTTTTGTTGCACAGCATTTACATGAAAGAAAAATCATTGCTAGTGTTTTTTTTTCCGATTTACCTGTACAAGTTTGTATATGGCTTGTAAATAAAATTGTAAAAGCATTAAAAAAATCATTGCTAGTGTTTGAGAGGTTGTTCAGACTAATGAGGATTCTCGCCAGCGTGAGCTTAAATTTAGCCACGCAGAGCGGTCAGCTGTCCTGTTAAAAGTGTTGTCAGCTGTCACCGAGTTTCTGAAGTCTTTTCCTCTATTATCTTAGTTATTTATATATTAGAGAGATTAGCTTGCTCTAAGTAGATATTGCTCTGTAATGTCAGAAATGTCCTGTTCCTGTGATGCTGAACCCTTTATTCACAGTAGACTCAGCCTAGGACCAAAAGCTGAGTGGGGACTCTCATGTAATGCCATTTATTAACTTGCATTCTCTTTAAGAGTGTGTCTAAATCAGAACAGAATCCTGTAGCCCTGGTATGGTTAGTGTTGAAGTAGTCTATAACTCTTTAAAGGACCAATTCTCTGCCCTCTTTTATGTGGAAGGGCTCAGGATGCCTAAAGGGCCAGCTACAGCTGCTTACATCCCTGCAAGAGGGCTTTTGCCAAGGGTCAAAAGAGAGAAAAAAATATTTTATTTTTAAATAGTGTCCTAATATTTAATGCAGTGAGCTGAAATCCTGGGGAACTGGGCTCTCTTCCCACTGCAGCTCCTTGTGACCATGGGCAAGCCCCTTAAAGCTCCATTGTCTCAGGTACAAAAAACACTTTAGACTGTGAGCCCACTCGGAACAGAAAATACCTGTATATAATGTGTACAGCACTGGGTACGTCTAGTATTCTCCCAGGACAAGCAAGCTGCTTGTTCTCACTACTGGGTGACATCCACGGCAGCCCCTTCAATCTGAGATCTTCTCTAGAAAAGACGTTTGCTAGTCCTCGCATGCACACGGCACATGCGCGACCTTCCCGCCCGAACGCGCTCGGGACAGCTGTTTTTTTTGTCGTTTTGTGCCCTGAGGAGACCCTCGCGCTTTTTGCCGCTTTCTTCCGTTCGGAAGTCTTCTTTTCAACTTTAAAAGTTAATCGTCTTTGGTTGTAAAAAAAAAAAAAAAAAGCCTTATTTTCCAGTTTTTTTTCCCCCGTCAAGTTTCCTTTCGCTATCGAAAGCGGCCCTTTTGGCCACCCGTACGGGTTTTTCCCTGTTTTTTTTTTTTTTTTTTGTGCCTTTGCCATCATCGCGGATTTTGACTTCGCCGGAGTGATTTTTCCGCCCATGTCATCGAAGCCTCCCAGCGGCTTCAAAAACTGCACCCAGTGCAACTGGGTTATCTCGCTCAGTATCTGGGGGCTGGGCACCGTCCTCAGACCTGTATTCTGTCTTCTGTTGAAGAAGAGAACTCAGGTGGCGAGATTGGCCCAGTGGAACGTCTTGTTCGGGTCCTCGCCTGGTGTTTCGACGGTCACAGTATCGAGGTCATCGGCCGGTGCATCGGCATCTGCGGTACCGAGGTCATCAACCGGTGCTTCAGCGTCTACGGCACCGGGATCATCGTTGGTACTGATGTCGTTGGAGGGTGCCTCTTCGTCAGGAGCACAGGTGAGGGCTGTCCATTCCCCTGCTGGTGGCGGTGAGCCCTCGAGTAGGTCTCCGCCTGCCTCGAGGGCTCCTGCGGTACAGCCCCCCCCCCCCCCCCCCCCCCCGAGATCGACCTTCTTTGGACCCGGCCCCGAGGAAGAGACGTTTGGATTCGACGTCCTTGTCTGTACCAGGAGGTTCCGGTAACATGCTTCGTGTGAAGGCAAAGAAGCATCGGCACCGGTCACCTTCCTGACACGGTACTGAGAGCTCTGGGTTGCCGAGGGATTTGGCACCCACTAGGCATCGACGCCGGGAGGACCGCTCACCCTCCATTCAGGAGGTGTCGATGCGCTGTACCTTGGACAGCCCGGTATCGCCTCCGCGCCCCAGACAGATTCCGAGTTCGTCACCTGTGCCAGATTCCCTGCCTTCCTTGACATCCGCTCTAAGCGAGAGCCTCCGGGCCATCCTCTCAGGGATCCTGGAGGAGCTGTTGCGCCCTTCTCCGGTACCAGGGGTGCTTGCGCCGCCAGTGCCGTCGAGTGAGGTGACGGCTGGCCCCTTGCCCGTCGTGAGGTCTCCGATACCGGTATCGCTTGCGGTGCCTGTGTCGGCTGCCTCCCAGGCAGACTCCCCGACGACATTGATGGAGGGAGCTTCATCACCGCCGATTCGGGAGTCTTCTTTTTGACATACCCACCGTGGCCATGTGTCTACGGAGTCGAGGCGGGCACGGCTTCGGACTGAAGTTCATGAACTAGTGTCCGACACCGATGGTGAGGCCTCGTGGGAGGCAGAGGAAGATATCAGATATTTCTCAGATGAGGAGTCTGACGGTCTTCCTTCTGATCCCACTCCCTCCCCTGAAAGGCAGCTTTCTCCTCCTGAGAGTCTATCTTTTGCAGCCTTTGTCCGGGAAATGTCTACGGCCATTCCCTTCCCTGTGGTTATGGAGGATGAGCCAAGGGCTGAAATGTTTGAGCTTTTGGACTATCCTTCGCCACCTAAGGAATCGTCCACAGTACCCATGCATCATGTCTTCAAGAAGACATTGCTGTTGAACTGGGCGAAGCCGCTAACTAATCCCCACATTCCCAAGAAGATCGAATCCCAGTATCGGATCCATGGGGACCTGGAGTTGATGCGGACTCAGTTCTTCACGACTCTGGTGTGGTGGATCTGGCCCTTAAGAAGGTCAAGAGTTCTAGGGAGTATGCTTCGGTGCCCCCGGGCAAAGACACTAGAACCTTGGATTCTTTTGGGAGGAAGGCCTACCATTCTTCAATGCTCATTGCCAAAATCCAATCTTACCAGCTCTACACGAGCATTCATATGCGGAACAATATGCGGCAGTTGACGGACTTGGTGGACAAGCTCCCTTCTGAGCAAGCCAAGCCTTTTCAGCAGGTGATCAGGCAGCTGAAGGCGTGTCGTAAATTCCTGGCCAGGGGTGTTTACGATACTTTTGATGTCGCGTCCAGGGCCGCTGCTGAAGGTGTTGTGATGCGCAGACTCTCATGGTTGCGTGCCTCTAACCTGGAGAATAGGCTCCAGCAGCGGATAGCGGATGCTCCTTGCCGGGGGGATAACATTTTTGGAGAAAAGGTCGAACAGGTGGTAGAACAGCTCCACCAGCGGGACACCGCTTTCGACAAATTCTCCTGCCGGACGCCTTCAGCATCTACCTCCACTGGTAGACTTTTTTATGGGGGAAGGAGGACTGTTACCTATTCTTCTAATAAGCGTAGGTACAATCTTCCCTCTTGCCAGCCTGCTGCCCAGGCCAAACCCCAGCGCGCTCGTTCTTGTCAACAGCGTGCGCCTCCACAGGCCCCTGCAGCTCCCCAGCAAAAGCAAGGGACAGGCTTTTGACTGGCTCCAGCAGAGCATAGCCGCAATCACAGTGTCCGTGCCCGGACGATCTACCAGTCGGGGGGAGGTTAAAATTTTTTCACCAAAGGTGGCCTCTCATAACCTCCGACTGGTGGGTTCTACAAATAGTCTGGCTAGGATACGCCCTCAATTTGGTCACAAAGCCTCCAAATTGCCCACCGGGAGCTCAATCCTTCAGCTTCCAGCACAAGCAGGTACTTGCAGAGGAACTCTCCGCCCTTCTCAGCGCCAATGTGATCGAGCCCGTGCCACCCGGGCAAGAAGGGCTTGGGATTCTATTCCAGGTACTTCCTTGTGGAAAAGAAAACAGGGGGGATGCATCCCATCCTAGACCTAAGGGCCCTGAACAAATATCTGGTTCGAGAAAAGTTCAGGATGCTTTCCCTGGGCGGCACCCTTCTTCCCATGATTCAGGAAAAAGATTGGCTATGCTCTCTGGACTTAAAGGATGTTTACATGCATATTCCGATACTGCCAGCTCACAGACAGTATCTTCGATTCCGGCTAGGAACACGGCACATTCAGTATTGCGTGCTACCCATTGGTCTCACTTCCGCGCCCAGGGTGTTCACAAAATGCCTGGCTGTTGTAGCGGTGTCTCTACGCAGACTGGGAGTGCACGTGTTCCCTTACCTCGACGATTGGCTGGTGAAGAACACCTCCGAGTCCATACAGATGACTATTCGACTCCTGGAGCTGCTAGGGTTTGTGACAAAATTATCCAAAGTCCCACCTTCTTCCAGTTCAAAAACTCGAATTCATTGGAGCTCTGCTGGATTCTCAGACAGCTCGTGCCTACCTCCCGGAAGCGAGGGCCGACAATCTTCTGTCTCTCGTTTCCTGGGTACGGGCGCCTCAGCAGATCACAGCTCGGCAGATGTTGAGATTGCTCTGCCACCTGGCCACAGTTCATGTGATTCCCATGGCCCGTCTTCACATGAGATCAGTTCAATGGACCCTAGCTTCTCAGTGGTACCAAGCTGCTGGGGATCTAGAGTATGTAGCCCAGCTGTCCACCAGTTTTCTCCAATCCCTGCAGTGGTGGACAGTTCGATCCAATTTGATTTTGGGACATCCCTTCCAAATTCCTCAGCCGCAAAAAGTGCTGACGACAGATGCGTCTCGCCTGGGATGGGGAGCTCATGTCAATGGGCTTCACACCCAAGGCAGTTGGTCCTTCCAGGAACAAGGTCTACAGATCAATCTCCTGGAGTTACGAGCGGTCTGGAATGCTCTAAGGGCTTTCAGGGATCGGCTGTCCCATCAAATTATTCAAATTCAGACAACCAGGTTGCCATGTATTACACCAACAAGCAGGGGGGCACCGGATCTCGCCCTCTGTGTCAGGAAGCCGTCCAGATGTGGCTTTGGGCTCGCCATCATGGCATGTTGCCTCCAAGCCACATACCTGGTGGGCGTAAACAACAGTCTGGCCGACAGGTTGAGCAGGATAATGCAACCTCACGAGTGGTCGCTCAATTCCAAGGTGGTACACGAGATCTTCCAAACGTGGGGCACCCCCTTGGTGGATCTTTTTGCTACCCGAGCCAACCACAAGGTCCCTCAGTTCTGTTCCAGACTTCAGGCCCACGGCAGACTAGTGTCGGATGCCTTTCTCCTGGATTGGGGGGAAGGCCTCCTGTATGCTTATCCTCCCATACCTTTGGTGGGGAAGACTTTACTGAAACTCAGGCAAGACCCGGGGCAAGATGATTTTGATTGCTCCTTTCTGGCCGCGTCAGATCTGGTTCCCTCTCCTTCTGGAGTTGTCCTCCGAAGAACCGTGGAGATTGGAGTGTTTTCCGACCCTCATTACTCAGAACGAGGGGGCGCTTCTCATTCCCAACCTCCGGTCCCTGGCTCTCACGGCCTGGATGTTGAGAGCGTAGATTTTGCCTCCTTGGGTTTCTCCGAGGGTGTCTCCCGGGTCTTGCTTCCAGGAAAGATTCCACTAAAAAGAGTTACTTCTTTCTGTGGTGGAGGTTTGCCGTCTGGTGTGACAGCAAGGCCCTAGATCCTCGCTCTTGTCCTACACAGACCCTGCTTGAGTACCTTCTGCACTTGTCTGAGTCTGGTCTTAAAACCAACTCTGTAAGAGTTATCTCAGTGCGATTAGTGCATACCATTACCGTGTGGAAGGTAAGCCGATCTCTGGACAGCCTTTAGTTCGATTCATGAGAGGTTTGCTTTTGTCAAAGCCCCCCCCCCCCCCCCCCCCCCCAATCAAACCTCCTACAGTGTCATGGGATCTCAATGTCTTTCTCACCCAGCTGAAGAAACTTCCTTTTGAGCCACTGAATTCCTGCCATCTGAAGTACTTGACCTGGAAGGTCAGTTTCTTGGTGGCAGTTACTTCAGCTCGCAGAGTTAGTGAGCTTCAAGCCTTGGTAGCTCATCCTTGTTATACCAAATTTTATCATAACAGAGTAGTCCTTCACACTCACCCTAAGTTCTTGCCGAAGGTGGTGTCGGAGTTCCATCTGAACCAGTCAATTGTCTTGCCAACATTTTTTCCCCGTCCTCATACCCGCCCTGCTGAACGCCAGTTACACACATTGGACTGCAAGAGAGCAATTGGCCTTCTATCTGGAGCGGATACAGCCCCACAGACAGTCCGCCCAATTGTTTCTTTTGATCCCAACAGAAGGGGAGTGGCTGTCGGGAAACACACCATATCCAATTGGCTGCATTTCCTTCACTTACGCCCAGGCTGGGCTGATTCTTGAGGGTCATGTCACGGCTCATAGTGTTCGAGCCATGGCAGCGTCGGTGGCCCACTTGGTCAGCCACTATTGAGGAGATTTGCAAGGCTGCGACGTGGTCTTCAGTCCACACATTCACATCTCATTACTGCCTTCAGCAGGATACCCGACGCGACAGTTGGTTCGGGCAGTCGGTGCTGCAGAATCTGTTCGGGGTTTAGAATCCAACTCCACCCCCCCAGGCCCATTTTTATTCTGTTCCAGGCTGCACTCTGTTAGTTGGATAAGTTTAGGTCAATCTCAGTTATGTCCTTGCTGTTGCGAGGCCCAATTGACCATGTTTGTTGTTTTGAGTGAGCCTGGGGGCTATGGATACCCCAGTAGTGAGAACAAGCAGCCTGCTTGTCCTTGGAGAAAGCGAAAGCTACATACCTGTAGAAGGTATTCTTCGAGGACAGCAGGCTGATTGTTCTCAGTAACCTGCCCGCCTCCCCTTTGGAGTTGTGTCTTCCCTTGTCTTTGTCTTGCTATTTACTGGACTGACGAGCACGTTCGGGCGGGAAGAAGGTCGCGCATGCGCAGTGTGCGTACGCATGCGAGGACTAGCAAACGGCTTTGCTAGAGAAGATCTCCAATTGAAGGGGCTGCCGTGGACGTCACCCAGTAGTGAGAACAATCAGCCTGCTGTCCTCGGAGAATACCTTCTATAGGTATGTAGCTTTCGCTTTACTGTAGCAATACCTAGTAAGTCGTACTCGTAGGAGAAAAGGTTTTTGTTTGAAGATTTGACAAGGTACTAACTTGAGGGTCCTTTTACTAAGGTGTGCTGAAAAGTGGCTTGCGATAGTGTAGGCATGACTTTTGAGTGCGCGCAGAATCATTTTTCAGCGCATCTGTAAAAAAGTCTTTTTAAACTTTTTGCCAAAAATGGACATGCAGCAAAATCAAAATTGCCACATGTCCATTTTGGACCTGCGACCCTACTACCAGCCATTGACCTAGCGGTAAAGTTTCATGCGGTAACGAGGTGGTAATGACCTACACATGCCAAATGCCACTTGGCACATGTCCATTACACACGGCCAAAAATATTGGACGTGCATCAAAAATGAAATTACCGCAAGAGCTATGTGGTAGCCGGGCAGTAACTCCATTTTGGTGTGTGCTGGACATGTGTAGAGCCTTACACGGCTTTGTAAAAGGGCCCCTTGGTCTGGTGAAACCCATTAATAAAACAATAGTTCAATGAACAGTATGGGCTGTAAATCCTACTTAGGTAATCTAATACTATAAAGACTGGAAAACAGCCAAACACAAGGTCTGACCATCAGGACACTAGTATCTATATAAGATTTTTGTGCCTGTGATCTTGTCTCTTTCATAGGGTATACTTTCCCACAGGTTTCCAAATAGAACTAATCACTCTGTGACTGATATTTCAAAACATTACTGAGTGCAGAAAACTTTCCAAGCTCCAGCATGGCTTAAGTGAATGAACTTAGCTTTCTCATGGCTGGCTTGATACCCCACACTCCAACTGGTGACTTTCATTCTCAACGGGGCCCTAATCGTTTCACCCACTTCAGGGGCTTCATCAGAAACACTCAACTTGAGCATGATTATTATAGGGGTATAAATTTCTAGCTGACTACACTTCTCTGAAGGTCAGCGCTGAAGTGGGTGAAACGATCTGGGCCCCGTTGAGAATGAGGATGAAAGAGAGAAGATCACAGGCACAAAAATCTTTTATATAGATTAGTGTCCTGATGGTGAGACCTTGGTTTCTGAGGGTATTTCCCATTTGTTAGTCATTGCTGACATTTATCCTTTGCACAACCCTTTGAGATTGTGTTTGGCTGTTTTCCAGTCTTTATAGTATTAGAAACCCATTAATACCCAAATCTCAACAAGTGATTTACACAGCCCAGACCCATGAGTACTCCCCCTTTGAAGTATTTCTTTTAAACAGACCTCTTTACTTTTGAGCTAGTGTATAGACCTTTTACTCCTGCTTTATGTTGTGACAGCAAAATAATATAACCAAAAATATGGAGTAGCTGTTCCTTGTGACAGTGGGAAGGAATCTTATCTCTTGAGTTTCTTAAATGTTTCAGATGGAGAAGTTGAGAGAGAGAAGACGGTGGGAAGACATGTCAAAGACAACAAGAATAAAATTAGACTTTACTTGAGGTGGTGGAACTCATGGAACTCTGTTGATGGTAGGAAAGGTAGGTGGTAGCCATCATGTGAGATGGTTGTCGAAAGCATGGCGAGGCAGAACCACAACATGATCATAGCCACGTGAGAGCCCATTATTATTGGACCTACCATTACAGGCAGCATATTGGAAAACTAACAGAGAATTTTTAAATAAGTACATTTTTATCCTCAGTCACTTTAATACAGTGATGGAAGGCTGGACATGTTGCTTAAGTACATGAGCTGTTTCATCTTTAAAAAATTGGTAATGTCACATAGAGATAAACTACCCCTAAGTTTTCTTTTGTGCTTTTAAAAAAATGTTTGAATTAATCAAGTAATTAATACCTGTCGTCATTGCTTACATGATGGATTATAACTGTGGTGTAGAAATCTCTTGTCTCTCCCCACTAATGGGTAATGTTAGTGGGATGGAAAAGCTTTGAGGCTGCAAGGAAGTTCCCACACTACCTCCAGTAACTGTCAGGCTTTCTCCTTCTTGGTTGCAGCTGTTCATGTGATAGCTTCCTCTGTCAGTCAAAATTCATTCTTCCTTTTTAAAACAGCTTCAAAATTGAGTGAATTTGATTTTTACCAACTTTGTTCCCAGGATGACAGAGGTAAGCCTGGTTTTAAGTTTTGCTAGAAAATATTGGGAAGGTAACCAACAAAGCCCATATAAAAACCTTCCCTGTAACAAATGATGATTTTGGCTGGGGGGGGGGGGGGGCTACACTAGTGGACCTTTAAACAATGGGATATGATCAACCAATTACCTTGGCAATTTCATGAAAGCTCCTCTTTCATTATCAGTTCTCTCTGAATAAAGTGTAACGTAATTAGTGATGTGATGCACTTAAACTAATCCGCCATACCAAAATTTCAAATGGATGCAACTTGACCACTCAAAGTTGCTCTAGTGAATGCTGCTTCTTCAGCCAGTGCTTACAGCAATAATCTTTGCTATCTCAGCTGTTGAAATGGTAGTCTATAGGAAAGCAAAGTCACTTAGCTAGACCTGCTTACAATGTGAGATTGTTCTCTGCCTTGAGCTTGCTGGTTAAGCAGATTATAAATGCCAGTTTTATATTTAAATTTAAAAACTCTATCATGGCGACTGTCAGAGGGTCCAGATCTCTGCAGGTAGCCACTATTCACCTTTCTCCGTTAAGACAATTGACCATTTAACTCTAGTTTTCTTTTAACCTTGGAAGTTCAAATCTTCCACTTATTCTTATGTTAGCCCAATACTAAGAACTGCAACTTAAGCCAACTCCAGAAACAAAGTGATAAGATGACCAACTAAATTTTGACTTCCAGCATGATGTTAGATTTCTCAGTAAGAGGCTTGATATAACCTGCATAGTGGCTGCTGAAAGATAGCAAGTCCAGAAGTAGTTAATTCATCTATGAACAGATGACTAGATGCATGACATACATTTAGGATTCATAAAAGAGTAGATGTGCCAGGCTGGGTCAGCCCAGCGGTCCATCAAACCCAAGATCCTCCATATCCTCAACAGTATGCAGTAGAGAATAGCACAGGGACAAAATTCACCCATCCTCACTAGAATGTAAGCCATACCTAACTGTAGCTGGCTAAAGAATCGGTAGGACCGCTGGACGACTGTGGTGTTAAAATGGGCGATCAGGGAAGACAAAGCTGTAGCGGAGAAATTAAATGAATTCTTTGCTTCGGTCTTCACCGAGGAGGATTTGGGAGGCATACCGGGGCTGGAAAAGGTATTTGCAGCAGACGAGTCAGAAAGACTAAATGATTTCTCTGTAAACTTGGAGGATGTAATGGGGCCGTTCTGCAAACTGAAAAATAGTAAATCACCAGGACCGGATGGTATTTATCCTGGAGTATTAATAGAGCTGAAAAATGAACTTGTGGAGCTACTGGTAGTAATATGCAATTTAGCCCTAAAATCAGGTGTGGTAGCGGAAGATTGGAGGGTGGCCAATGTAACGCTGATTTTTTTAAAAGGGTTCCAGAGGAGATCCTGGAAATTATAGATCAGTGAGTGACGTTGGTGCCGGGAAAAATGGTGGAGGCAATTATTAAAAATAAAATTACAGAGCACATACAAAAGCATGGGCTACTGAGTCAAAAGTCAGCACGGATTTAGTGAAGGGAAATCTTGCCTCACAAATCTACTGCATTTTTTCGAGGGGGTGAACAAACATGTGGACAAAGGAGAGCCGGTGGATATTGTGTAGATTTTCAGAAGGCATTTGACAAAGTGCCTCATGAAAGACTCCAAAGGAAACTGCAGTCATGGGATCGGAGGCAGTGTATTATTATGGATTAAAAGATAGGAAGCAGAGTAGGGTTGAATGGTCATTATTCTCGATGGAGAAGGGTAGTTAGTGGGGTCCCTCAGGGGTCTGTGCTGGGACCGCTGCTTTTTAACATATTTATAAATGACCTTGAGATGGGAGTAACTAGTGTAATTAAATTCGCAGATGACACAAAGTTATCCAGGGTTGTCATGTCGCAGGAGGAGCGTGAAAGATTGCAAGAAGACCTCATGAGACTGGGGAATTGGGCGTCCAAATGGCAGATGAAGTTCAACGTTGACAAGTGCAAAGTGATGCATGTGGGAAGGAGGAACCCTAATTACAGCTATGTCATGCAAGGTTCCGCTTTAGGAGTTATGGACCAAGAAAGGGATGTAGGGAGTCATCGTGGATAGGACGTTGAAATCTTCAGCTCAATGTGCTGTGGTGGCTAAGAAGGCGAACAGAATGTTGAGTATTATTAGAAAAGGGATGGAAACCAAGCATGAGGATGCTATAATGCCGTTATATCGCTCCATGGTGCAACCGCACCTGGAGTATTGTGTTCAGTTCTGGTCGCCTCATCTCAAAAAAGATATAAAGGAATTGGAGAAGGTGCAGAGAAGGGCGACAAAAATGATAAAAGGGTTGGGACAACTACCCTATGAGGAGAGGTTAAGATGGCTAGGACTCTTTAGCCTGGAGAAAAGGTGGCTGAGGGGCGATATGATAGAGGTCTACAAAATAATGAGTGGGGTAGAGCGGACAGATGTGAAGCATTTGTTTACACTTTCTAACAATAATAGAACCAGGGGACACAAGATGAAATTAGCATGTGGTAGGTTTAAAACAAATCGGAGAAAGTTTTTCTTTACTCAGCGCGTAGTTAGACTCTGGAACTTATTGCTAGAGAAGGTAGTGACGGCAGCTGGCCTTGCTGAGTTTAAAGGGGTTCTGGACAGATTCCTGAAGGAAAAGTCCATTGATCTTTATTAAATTTGGGTTTTTTGCCAGGTTCTTGGGGCCTGGATTGGCCGTTGTTGGAGACAGAGTGCTGGGCTTGATGGACCTTTGGTCTTTTCCCAGCGTGGCAGTGCTTATGTGCTTAAGTTCTATTCTATCCCCACAGGAGTCGAAGGTATTACTTCCTTGTAGCCTTCCATTTCCTCGCAACCCCCAACAGCCTCCTATGTTTTTTTTTTTTTGGGGGGGGGAGTATTCACTATTCAATCAATGAGTGTTCCAAGCCTCAGTCTGGTGTTCCAGCTGCCTCTACAGGCAACCTAAGCCTCATTCTGGCACTCCAGTTGCCTTGCTTAGTGTATTTCAAGCCTCATTCTGGCATCACTAGAGATTCTGACTATACTCCTGTGGGAATACAGTGTTAACTTCCATTCCCGTGGGACTCCCAAAGCAACTTCTTCCAAACCCACAGGTTCTGCAGGATTCCTGTGATTCCCATTCCCATGCAGCTCTCAAGTAGCCAGTAGATTTTGCTAGAGGAGATCATTCCATATTGCTCATTCCCAGAACTAAGAGGGGGTGATCCAAGTTTATCTGGCTAATAGTAATTATGTATCTATCCTACCTGTTTTGACCATATCTTCTGGCAACATTTTCCCTAGCTTAACAAACATTGATTTCTTTGAAATATGCTTACTAGTTTAATGAATTATCCTCTTAACCAGTTAATAGTAAAGGGAGCAGTGGGTTTCTTTCCTAACAGTGTACCCTTATGCTGCATAAAATGGTCCTTGCAGTGAATCTTAGCTAGTGGTGCAAGCATGTGCTGTTAATAAATGGCCCCATCAAGCTGGAGGTTCTGAATACTAATGCCTGATGCAAGATGAGGCGACTATTATTTTTTGCTGTATGTTAATGCACTTCACTAGGTTAAATTTTACCAGATATTACTACTACAAATCATTTGTACCAGTCGTACGCAGCACTTCACAGAGGCCCAATTCCCCATTCTTGAATAGTTGTCTGGAATTCCTTATGTGTCTGTTTACTTTCTAACTCCTTTTCATTAACTGTATGTCATCTCTAGATCTCACCTCACTGCTACTTTTTTCCAAATTATTAATAACAGTATAGGTTTCTGGGTCCCTCTGTTATTTATTGGCCCTTGTATCCCACATTATCCAAAAACAGTTTCAGTTCAAGTGATCATTCGGTACTCTTCTTTCACCCATTCCCACCTCTACAGTCGGACACTGTCCTTTCTTGTGAAAGATAGTCATGGTTCTAATAAAAGAGGAACTTGCTTATTCTAGAAATGTGAAAATTCTATCTATCTACAGCTCTACCAAAACACAAGACAGGCTGCTGATATCATCAAGCAAACGCAAGAAACAAATATGTAGATCATACAGATAAAAACATACAGTTCTTTTATTAACAAATTGCCACAAAAAACCTGATGTGGCCATGTTTTGCTCAATCCTGGGTAAACAATGACAGAAGTAAAGAAAACAAATGCTTCCTATTAACTTCTTATTTATTTATGAATGAATGACATTTATATCCCGCATTAGCCTGAGTAGAACTCAGGTTCAATGTGGCTTACATAACAATTAGAAAAGCATATTTGCTCACTGCTCTGCTATATACCAGTGTATTTACCACTGGAAGACAGCATTTGTTTTCTCAACCTCTGATTACCCTCGATGAAGTCCAGGATTGAACAAAACATGGCCACTCTTGGGCTTCTGTTGCAATTTGTTAATAAAAGGACTTAATATAGAGAGAGCACACGGAGGTAAAAATATATTGGTCTTACATCTGGTATATTTGAACCTGCTTTTATGGGCTCCTCTCTTCTTTCTCCAGCTAAATGTATGTCTATGATGGAACTTGGTGCACATTTCTTGTCTGTGTGAGGGAAGTTGTCAGTTGGTCCATTTCCCTGGTTCCATTCAGTATAATTTGTATCCCCCCCCCCCCCCCCCCCCCACATAACAAAAATCTGACAAATTCCCAGTGGACTCTAAAGGTTTAAATATAGATCCCAAGCGAGAGACCATCCTTTCTCCATGCCATACTTACCATGTGTTCCAATGGGTGGGCATACGTCGACACAACACCAACTGGAGCTGTCCACTCATGATGCTTCTTATGGATGTGCTTATAGAGTTTAGGGTGATGGAAAAGTCTGCATGATAGAACAGAAAAGTCAAGTTTATCCTTTTTTTTTTTTTAATGGCTTAGTGCTTCCCAACCCCATACTTGAGACACACTAAACTAGCTAAGTTTTTGGGAAACCCACAATGAATAGACAGGAGAAGTTCAGATACACTCTCTCCACTGTATACAAATCTATTTCATGCATATTGATTGTGGATATCCTGAAAACCTGACTGGCTGGGTCTCTCCTGTGGATTGGGTTGAGACTGCCTGTTATGCAGAAAGAAAACAATGGTACTGTACTATACTGGTTTTCTGCCATCATTTACTATAATACTTAACCCTCCATTGCCCAGGTACAAATAAGTACCTGTATATAATTGTAAGCCACATTGAATCTGCTATGAGTGGGAAAGCACGGGGGAAAAAAGGCAGTGTATGCAAATTACTTATATATATTCCTTGTGGATCCTGAAAATCTGCCTACCTTATTATGCCCTGAGGACACAGTCAAGAAAGACCTGTACAGTCCATCCAGTCTGCCCACCAAGATAAACTCATTTTACATGGTATGTGATACTTTATATGTATACCCGTGTTTGTCCTTACCATTCTCAGGGCACAGACCATAGAAGTCTGCCCAGCACTGGTTTTGCTTCCCAATTACTGGGTCACCACCTGATTTGCCCGGAGTCACAAGAAGCTGCCTGTGCCTGCAGTGGGAATTGAACCCAGTTCCCCAGGACCAAGGTCCACCACACTAACCACTAGGCCACTCCTCTATGTACTAGACAATTGTCCAGAATACAGTATAAACAATAAAGCTTCAATCAAAACAAACCCAAACCATAACAATTCAACTCACATGTGTAACTGTTTTGGACATTTATCTTGAACTAGCCAGTTCCAGGCTGGACATAGCTTTCTTAGATTATTAGCACACAAAGGAACTATCCTTAGCTCCCACATTAGAGGCAGAAGGAACATGTATGCTTCAAAGTCTTATGGTGGTATTAGAAAAAACTTCTGGAATCTTTCATCTACTACTGATCTACAGAAAGAATGGGCTTTTAAGGGAAACTTGGGAGCTGTTTGAGTCACTCATTTGTAATTGTGGTGCTGTAAGCTATTGGCCAAAACAGATGTGGAGGGGCATTTTCGATATGATGTCTAAGTCCAACTTTGGAAAGAAGGCCATTTTCAAAAATGAAAAACTTTTTTTTTTCTCAAAAATACCATTTTGAATAAGGTTTTGTGATTTGGACATTTTGTTTTGGTCCATTTTTGGGAAAAAAAAAAGTCCAAGTGCAAAACGCATAAACTCAAGCCATTGCGATGTAGGAGGCTCCAGCATTTTTACTAGGCTGGTCCCCCTGACTTCCCAGGAGAAAAATAGGGCACCCTAGGGGGCATTGCAGTGCACTTCATAAAATGCTCCCAGGTACAAATCTCTACATTGCTCCCTTAACTTGTCTGCTGAGTCCCCAAAACCCACTACCTCCAACTGTACACCACTACCATAGCCCTTACGGGTGAAGGGGCACCTATATGTGGGTACAGTGGGTTTCTGGTGAGTTTTGGAGGGCTTACAGTTTTGTCCACAAGTGTAACAGGTAGGGGGGAGGTATGAGCCCAAGTCCACCTATCTGAAATGCACTGCACCCAACACCACATTACTCCAGGGACCTGAGTATAACATCTGAGGCTGGCAAATAATGTTTTTCATCACATTTTATTTTGGGGGGTGGGGGGTGGGAGGGGTTTAGTGACCACTGAGAGAATAAGGGGAGGTCACCCTGATTCCCTCCAGTGGTCATCTGGGTATTTAGGGCACCTTTTTCTGCCTTATTCATTATAAAAACAAGTCTAGTTCAAAATGTCTACTTTTAGTCCTGGACGATTTTGTTTTGTTCCATTATGGCTGAAAAGAGTCTAAGTCTTAGGAACTCCCAAGTCTCGTACTGAACACACCCCTTTGAGATTTTGACGCACTTCTGATGGATTTCATAGAAAAACGTCTAAAAATAGGTTTTGAAAATATTGATTTGGACGCTTTTGGAGAAAAACAGCCAAATGCTGCTTTATTCCACTTTTTAGATGTTTTTCTGTTTTGAAAATGACCCCAATAGTCTCTGAACCTCTAATTCCTGGCTGTACATGACATGTATAAACTTCAACCACCAGAAAACTAATGGACACCTGCCTACTTTACCTTAAATTCTTGCCTAGCACAATGACTAGGCCTTGCTGCAAATGCTGAATGCTGAGGTTACACAATGAACAACTCTATTTCTGGGTAAGATAGGCATGAAAGGAAAAGGAACATGGTTTGAGGGTGTATGTTGTGAATGATTAGGGTCAGGTCACAGAGGACAAGATCATTTTTCAGTTAGGATCTATGAGGAATGAACTCACCGGTGTGAATAGTAAAAAAAAAAGTATTTCATCAATCAAGACAAAGATGAACAGCTCCAGCAAGATCCAGTGGAATGTGGGTAATTCAGGTCTGCAAGGATTACCCCACCACTGCATAATGTAGTACATAACTACAATCATTGGGTATGAGATGAACAACAGATTAAGCAGTACAATCTGGGTAGCTTGAAGGAGCTTCACTGAATCCACCTAGAAAGAACACAGAAGGGACTTATACCATACGCCATCAAGGTAAATCAAAATTTTGCTTTTGTTTTTTTTTTTAAATAATTTATAGAAGTCTTTATTAATTATTTGAGAGACATAACAGAAAAACAACAAGCCACAAACGGCTACTTAAACGAGTACAATACAACAAAGGAGGAACGCAGCCTCCAGTACCCAGAACATGGGCATTATGCATTCTCAAACCTAAGACAATAAGTGTACATGTACTTCTAAGATTTCTGACACATTTTTGTAATTACATACCCCCCTCCCCTCCAAAAAAAACCCCAAGACACCTCCCCCTCCTCTCCTCTCCCCTCCACAAACCCAAGCTTTCAGCAGGATCAGTGTTTCAAGAAAGAATCCCAAATAGCTTCCCAGTTGGTCAGAGTGTGACAACGAATTGCCCAGAGTCTCTCCATTTCACATATGTACCATAACTTATTTAACCAATGAAGGTACCAAAGGAGATTTCCATTGAGCAGCCAGAGTGACCCTAGCAGCTGACCTAGCATGGCGAACCAATAAGGCCTGCGATTTGGTAAGCCCTGGCGAATATAGAGTTGTGTTAACAGTGGTACACTCTAAAGGGCAGGTAAAGTTCCATGATGCACAGAATATCTAATAGGAGTTGAGACTTCTAGGTCAGGACATTCACAATTTGAATTGTGACCTGAGGGGACTAAGAGGGACCTAGTTTCCACTGAGCTTAAAACCCACCCGTTCCCCCACCTGGGTTCTACGGAAGGTCCTAGCCAAATGTAGCTGAGCCCCATAGCTGGTTCATAAGGTGTTTGCTCTTTTATTTTTAACCATAATTTCAATCTTACTGAATATCTTCCATTTAAATCCTATATTTAAACATGAAGACTAGCAAAACCTTACAAAGTAGTATAAGATATAAATTAAACAGCAGTTCACATAATGTTGAATCCTGTGGCACATCTATACTCATAGGGTAAAACATCAGAAACAGATTCATCCATATTCACTTGCACAGCGTGACCAGATAAATATATAGAAAACCGGGAATATAAAACACCATTAAATCCCAATGTATTTAAACACCAAAGTAAAATCTCATAATGCACTGTATCAAAGGCAGATAAAATATCCAGGGTAACAATACAAAAATGCTTATTTGGTCCATACCCCGCTGGATTACATCCACAGTAGATAACAAGTAGTCAGCCTGCAGGTATCTTGCACACAGAACCAGTCCCCTTGCCTTGGATTACATGATGTGGATGGAGACAAAAGCCAGTGCTGGCAGACGTTTACGGTCTACGCCCTGATCGTAACTGGATATGGTGACTGGAGTGTAAATTTTAAGGGGCTTCAATGTTAGCTTCAGAACTTTTAGTATAGGAAGAGTGCTGGGCAGACTTTTACAAAGTAAAAATGAAGTTTCTAAAACCACAGAAAGGCGGTATATCAAGTCCCATCCCCCCCCCTCCCCCACACTTTCCCTTACAGTCTGTGCCCTGAGAAATGCAAGGACAAATCAAACTCAGGTATACATATAAAGTATCACATACCATGTAAAATGAGTTTATCTTGTTGGGCAGACTAGATGAACTATTCAGGTCTTTGCCATCATTTACAGTGCACTCCATTTAAGTGCACATCGGATAAGCGCATGCTCTGTTTAACTGCATGCTGTACTTCGGTCCCGTTTTTGGCACCATCAATTTCTATGGGGACAAACTTCGGTTTAGTGCACCACTGATAAGTGCAAGATTCACTTACATGCATGGTTCAAGACCGCTCCTCTGCAGGAAAGACTCCGCATAAGCGCATGCATGGAATATGGAAGCCAATTGGCGCGTGACAACCGACAAGATTTCAAATTTACTGCCTCTTATTCTGCCACAGGCAGAATAAGTGAAAGAATGTTGTTAGGGCGTACACCTGGGTCGTCATCGCAGCGGAACTGTAAGACTAACCCTGGCTGAACAAATAGAAGTTCTGAAAAAATTAGAAAACAAACAAAGCCAAGCATCTATTGCTAAAGAATATGGTGTCAGTCCCAGTCAAATTTCACGTGTCTTGAAGCAGAAAGACCAGCTTCTGGAAGACTGGCAAAACAATACAAATCCACAACGGAAACAAAAACGGGCAGGAAAAGGTGAGGAGGTAGAAGATGCTCTTCTTCGGTGGTTTTCTTGAGTCAGGAGCAGACAGTTTCCTGCTTATGGAGAAAGCTAACCAGCTAGCAGAAAGTCTTGGACTAACTATATTCAAAGCCACTGTTGGATGGTTGGAAAAATGGAAGGAGAGGAACGGCATAAAATTCAACAAACAGCATGGTGAGAAACAAGACGCTGATGACTTTGGTGCTGAAATTGGGTTGTTTCAGTTCTTCCTACCATCTTGAACGATGTTTGCACCTCGTGACAATTTCAGAGCTGATGAAAATGGTCTCTACTGGTGAGCGATTCCTGATGGAACACTTGCATTCAAACATGCCAAAACTACTGGAGGTAAAACATCGAAGGACCGACTGACAATCCTCCTTTGCTGCAATCTGGATGGGAGTAAGAAGTTGGAACCCCTCGCCATTGGAAAGAGCAAACAACCCCGTTGCTTCAAGAAAGTTAAGCGACTTCCTATGTCATATGAGGCTAACGCAAATTCATGGATGACTGGGAAAATTTGGAAGCAGTGGCTAAAGAGACACTAGAATGCGGGCACAAAAGCGTCAGATTTTACTGCTTTGTGATAATTGTGCTGCACACAGGGATGATGTCAGACTGTCTAACGTCAATGTGGTCTTCCTGCCACCAAACACTACCTCTCTGATCCAACCTATGGATCAGGGCATAATAGCCAATTTCAAACAACATTATCGGGCTCATGTCATAGGCGGTCGGTGGCCCAATGTTGGGGAGGCTAAATGGGTGGGGTTAGGGGCGGGGCCCGGGTTGGGGCTTACATCCATAATTGTCTGACAACACACAGAAAAAAAATAAGTAAAAATAAAAGTTACACTTTAAAACCTTTTATTAAATGTAACATCAAACATATAAACGGCGAGTGACCGTACTCACTGCAATGTGCAGTAGAGACTTTCCTCTCTGTCCCGCCCCAGCGTCAAGACGTGATGACGGGGGGAGGGGGGCGGGACAGAGAGGGAAACGCAGGAAGCGGGAGGGAGGGAACCACTGACGTCGCTACCGCTCCACCCCCAAGGTGCCGCTACCGCCCCCCCTTTCACCGGGCCCGGGCCCTCTCTTCGTTATTCAACTTACAGCAGACGCCGAAACAGCAGCAAGCAGCTCAGCTTCAGCTCCCGTCGGCCTTCCCTTCCCTGCTGTGCCATGCCCTCGCCGACGTGACGTCACACGAGGGCGAGGAAGCAGTGAAGGAAGGCCAAAGGGAGCTGCTGCTGCTGCTGTTTTTGGGCTGCTGAGTTGAATAACGAAGAGAGGGCCCGGGACGGGTGAAGGGGGAGTTGGTGGCGACTCCGGGGGTGGGGTGGGGCGGTAGCGGTACCTTGGGGGGGGGAGAGGACATGGGAGGTCTCAGAAGGAGGGGGGGCCTTGGAGCTGGGAGGGCTGGACTGAAGGGGGCCTTCCAGCTGGCTGGGAAGAAGGCACGGGGGGGGGCCTTGCAGCTGGGAAGGGGGGAGGACTGGAGCATTGGAGCTGGGAGGGAGGGCAGGGGGGCCCTTACAGTTGTGAGGGAGAGCAGGGGGCCTTGGAACTGGGAGGGAGGGCCTGGGGCCTTGGGAGCTGGGGGGGAGGGCCTGGGGCCTTGGAACTGGGAGGGAGGGAGGGAGGGCGGGCAGGGGGCCTTGGAACTGGGAAGGGGGGAGGACTGGAGCCTTGGAGCTGGGAGGGAGAGCAGGGGGGGCCCTTACAGTTGTGAGGGAGAGCAGGGGGCCTTGGAACTGGGAGGGAGGGAGGGAAGGGGGCCTTGGGAGCTGGGGAGGGCCTGGGGCCTTGGAACTGGGAGGGAGGGCGGGGGTCTTGCAGCTGGGAAAGGGGGAGGACTGGAGCCTTGGAGCTGGGAGGGAGGGCAGGGGGGCTCTTACAGTTGTGAGGGAGAGCAGGGGGCCTTGGAACTGGGAGGGAGGGAGGGAGGGGGGCCTTGGGAGCTGGGGGGGCCTGGGGCCTTGGAACTGGGAGGGAGGGTGGGGGGCCTTGCAGCTGGGAAGGGGGGAGGACTGGAGCATTGGAGCTGGGAGGGAGGGCAGGGGGGCCCTTACAGTTGTGAGGGAGAGCAGGGGGCCTTGGAACTGGGAGGGAGGGAGGGAGGGAAGGGGGCCTTGGGAGCTGGGGGGAGGGCCTGGGGCCTTGGAACTGGGAGGGAGGGAGGGAAGGGGCCTTGGGAGCTGGGGGGAGGGCCTGGGGCCTTGGAACTGGGAGGGAGGGAGGGCGGGCAGGGGGCCTTGCAGCTGGGAAGGGGGGAGGACTGGAGCCTTGGAGCTGGGAGGGAGGGCAGGGGGCCCTTACAGTTGTGAGGGAATGGGGCCCCTTACAGTTGTGAGGGAGACCAGGGGGCCTTGGAACTGGGAGGGAGGGAGGGAAGGGGGCCCTGGGAGCTGGGGGGGCGGGCCTGGGGCCTTGGAACTGGGAGGGAGGGAGGGCAGGGGTGTCTTTCAGCTGGGTAAGGGGGAGAGGACTGGAGCCTTGGAGCTGGGAGGGAGGGACAGAGGGGGCCTTGGAGCTGGCAGGGAAGGAGGATGGCAGGGAGCCTTGCAGCTGCAACGGGAGGGGGGCCTTGGGAAAAAAAACATTCCAATACGTGCCCGTTTTAACGGGCTTAACGGCTAGTAACATAGTAGATGACGGCAGAGAAAGACCTGTACGGTCCATCCAGTCTAGATATTACATATGTATCATATGTCAAAAAAAAGTGGTTGCTCAAAGCATATACTAACCAATGTGTATACTATTCAAAAATGTTATCAGTTATTAAACACTGCTATTTCTATCCATGGAAAATCCCAAAATGAAATAGTCACATTAGTGAAGTAACATCCGGCGACTAGACCGCATCATAGGTGTCAATGATCTGCTCAGGGTTAATATCTCCAACAAGATCACTTTCAATGTTCAGTAAACATAAAGTTGTCAGTCTTTCCTGACCCATTGTGGATCTCAGCCAGTTTCGTACACGTCTCATGGCAGAAAAAGATCTCTCACAGGTAGCTGTGTCAACAGGAAGAGTAAGTGCCAGTTTCAAAAGCTTTGTAAAATTTGGATGAAAATGTGTTGAAGTAGCTGCTTTCAGAGCTTCCAGAGTGCTTTCTGTGTTTGGTAAGTCATTTTTTATCAATTCCATCTCTGTGTGAGCAAGTTTCGTATGGATAGAAAGAGCACTTGCATATTTACTGAGTAGCCCGTTGCTGCCCTCCAAATCGCATTTCAGAACTGCATCAACACTTTTTGCAATTTCCATTGACTGAGGTGAAAACCTGCGACTACATTCTTCTAATAGTGTATCTAGCACAGAAAAATACAGTTGTCTTCCCCATTTTTCTTTTGCATTCTCATTTTCACTTGATGATTCAGAGATATTCTCATTGTCCAAGTGTGGTTGTAATAAATGAACATTCTAGCGAAGCTGTTCTTTTCACAGGTCTTGACTGTCGACATTTGTAAGTGTGCTCTTCATCTGTGTCAGGAACATCATGCAGTTCACAGAACTTTGGATCTCCTCCCAAATATCAGCCCACTTAGCATCTGTTCGCATATTCTGCAATACGTCGATGGTTTTCTGGAGTACACTAGAGGCCCGAGAAAGTGTTGTATCTTCTGCCTGCAGTGCTTTGTGTGTCACATGAATTGTACTAAGTACATGGTAAAAAATAATCAAGCACATACAAAAGTCTAACTTGCGCACAGTTTTCAGCAACCCTGATGCTTCAATGAATCTACGGTATGGAAGCTCTGACAATCCCAATAAAGTGCTGAGAAGTGCTCCCAGTGAGTTTTTAACAGCAGATACATTTTTCCATCGACAGGCCCATCTCGTGTCACTTAAACTGGACAATTCCAATTTGACACCAAGCATCTTCTGGACCTCTAGGTAGGCGTGATGTGTACTAGGCTGTGAAAAAAATGTGAACAAGCTTTCCAGGGTGTAAAAAAAACCTGTTGCTGCTCGGTTTACTTTGCAGGCCTCTACTAAAACCAAATTCAATTTATGGGCCATGCAGTGTATATATATATAGCTGTGGGGTGATCTTGCAGTATTTTTTTGCTGTACTCCATTGACATGACCTGCCATGACAGCGGCTCCATCATAGCACTTTGCTACAATTGGCAAATCTGCAATCCTTGATACTTGTAAGAATTGTTTAATGTGCTGATAGATAGCATTAGCATCTCCTCGCTCAGAACAATCGATCAATCCCAAAAGGCGTTCTTTTATTTCCAGATTTTCTTTATATCTCACACACACTGTCATGTCTTCTTGCTTGAAACTGCGTGCTTCATCAACAAGAAGAGTAAAGAACCCATTTTCCTGCACTTTCTGAATGATTTTAGCTTTTACAAAATCTGCTGCAATCTGTAGTAGCTCATTTTGCGTTCTGTGGCCCAGTAGATTGAAAGAACCCTTCAATTTTCTTGCAAATGCTTCATCGTATTTTGAGAACAAATTGCACAATTCCAGGAAGTTTTCATGATTTGCTGATTCTTCTCTTTCATCATGTCCCCGCAGTGCAATTCCTTGTTTGGCCAAGTAAAGCAGTAAATTAGTAATTTTTAGAGCATAGTCTCTATTTTCTTCTACTGTTTTCTTGTGAGAAGATGAGAGCTGTGTTGCGATAGAGCCCACTTGTCTGGATTTTTTGAGGGAATACCATCTTTCAGAAGACTGCTTATGTATACCAGAATCTACATGTTTCTGAAGCTTTTCTTTAAAATTTTCAAGTCCCTGACTCCTTTTTCAGTAAAAGCAGAATCTTTCAAACACTATAACCTGAAAACTGTCTGCAAGGAAAGCAGAAAACTGCATCTAACTGCTGACTATACTCTGAAAATGAAAATGTCTTGTAATATTCTGATGTGAAGGAACGGTTTTGCTTTCCAAACACAGATTTTGGAAACTCAGGTAAATGAGTCTGTGATGGTCCCATTGTAGTTGACCCAAGATCTAATACAGGAGTAAGGACAAGATTTTTTTCAGTTGAAATTGCAAGATTTTGAGGCTGATTTTGATTTGATGAGAATTCTTCCTGTGGATTAGGAACTAAGATGTTGCTAGAGCAGCCAGCCAATGACATATATGAATCTTGCTCAGAATCACTTGGTATCTCAATCTCTCCAGAACTTGTTTTCTCTGGAGTGCACTATCCAGAGCTCACTGTGGGTTTTGCGCCAAAATATCTACTATAATAAAAGGATTCCTCAACGTTCTGAGGACAACATTCGGAAGCCATCAGCTCACTCCCTGTTCCACAAGGGTTCGTAAGTTCATGGTGGTGAAGCCCTACAACTCACCATGTCTGTGCCCCGCCCTTGCGTCAAACGTGATGACGTCGAGGGCGGAGCAAAGACGGTGAAGGGACACGGATGGCGGAAGAGAGCAAGACGGACGCCAGCCACGGACAGGAACCGAGAAGAGGGAGGGTGCGCAACACACGGAAGCATCCGGGAAGCTGACGCAGAGGAGGCCGCAGACTTCACAGACGGGGAGATGCCGTCCGACAGCGTAAACCCCAAGGAAAACGCACTCTATGACCCAGGCAGGGGGAGGAGTAGGGAAACACGCATAGCGTGTTTACTCTTGCCCCTGCCTACGAATCGCTACAGACTCGCAACAAACATCCCCAAACACCCGCACAACGCAGCAACACCCCCCCCCCCCCCAACAAAATCCTAGCGCTGCCATCAAACCCCATCTTCATACTGCCCTGGGACAAAGCAGAACACAACAGAAAGACGAGAAGTACTTCATAAAACAACAACAACAAAAAAACCTTTACTTCTCTCTCCACAAAATACAAAGTGTGGGAGAGAATAAAGCAGCAATCGGGAGCCTAAATACAGCCATTATTAGCTGTTGCTAGCTGTACTGAATGGAAAAAAAACTGGGAATTTGCACGTCTTCTTCCTCAACCCCCCCCCCCCCCCTTTCTTTTTCAAAGAAAAATACAAGGCTTACTATAAAGGAGGACAGGCTGAGTTCCAATACCAGACACCACAGCAAAAGCAGACAAGTTACCCAGCTGCACCACACTCCATCCCTCCCTCCCTCACGCCAAAATAAATAAACAACATCTAATATGCAAAATCTGCAACAAGCACTCACACCCATACAAAAAAAACAAACTCACAACCCCCCCACAGCAACATACAAACACTGCCATATTAAAAATGAACTTGAAATGTCCTGAGGGTTAATAATGGACAACAGTGGCGTAGGAAGGGGGGGCGGTGGGGCGATCCGCCCCAGGTGCACGCCGCTGGGGGGTTGTTGGCTCCGCTGGTTCCCTGCTCCCTCGAGCAGGGAACCAGCGTAGCCAATGCAGCTCCCAGTGACGTGCACTCGGGGCGGATCGGCCCGCTCCTTGCCGCTCCGCCGCTTCCCTATGTAAGTACGCGCTCTGGAGGGGGGAGGGTGCGCAGCGGCGACCCGCCACGGGTGTCAGCCGCCCTCGCTACGGCACTGATGGACAAATTCCTGTATCCAAAAAGTTGAGATCACAGTCTAAAGTCATCAAACAATATAGGAAAAAGTAAACCAAAAGCATTAGGGGCTTATAGCCCATTTAGTTATGTTTAAACAAAAGAGATGTGCATGAAACAAAATATTTATTTTTATTTTGACTTGTTTTAAAAACCAGAGTCAGTCAGCACCTACCTCTGTTTGTCTCCTGAAATCCAATGCGCTGCTCCTACGTGCCAATTTATGGGTCTTACTCTGGAAGTAAGACAGGAAGTGGGAGGGAACATCTCCCAGACACCCTGTCTCTGACTCTCTTCTTTTTGTTCTTAACCAGCCAGCCTGAGCCTTCCCTACATGAGGCCCCTCCCGTGCGTTCTCGCCTATGCGGAACAGGAAGTACATGACAGGACGGGAGCGAGCGCTTGTAGGGAAGGCTGACTGGCTGCCTGAGGGCGAGACAAAGAAGCACTGCAGTGCAGAGGCACAGCCAGGACCGCGGCGCACCTGGGCGGAACTCAACTGGGCGGGCTGATGATGGGGATGGCGTGTCATCGGCGTCGTGGTCGCGTCGTTGGTCCAAAACAGATCCTGCGGCTGGGCCAAGCCCCGGGCGGGCGGAACTGGGTCGTGTCGTCGTCGGCATCGCGTTGTGGTCGATCCGACCGAAAGTACAGGTGACGTGACATCATCAGGATCTGATCCTGCGGCTGGGCTTAGCCTCCCCAAGCCTCTTATACCGGGCGCCTATGGCTCTTGTGCTACGTCGTCTGATGAGCGTTATGGATGACCAGACTGGCAAGGATAAACGTGCTGTTGAACTGGCTCGTCAGCTATCACTGTTGGATTCCCTACATATGCAGAAAGAAGCCTGGAATCATGTTACACAGGCAACCATTGTGAACTGCTACAAGCGGGCAAGCTTTGTTAAGGGTGTGGAGAGGGACGAAACAGATGCAGCTGTTGCAAACGCGTCAGATGAAGAGATTATTGGCATCCCAGCCGGTGTTACTGAAGAGGAGTTCCATCACTACATAGCTGTTGATTACGATCTACAAACAGCTGAAGACAGCACTGATGTTGAGATATGCGCCTACATGCAGGCAACAACGGCTGATGATAGAACAGATGAAGAAATGAGCAGCGAGGCACATGCTGACGAAATTCAACAACCTCCTCCTGTCACTTTTGCAAGAGCGCTGGAGAGTGTCAACACCGTACAGGCCTATCTGGAGGCCACTGGATGTCAGTGCTATGACAGTTTTTACCGTCCGGCAGACGTAGTCTATGGAACTCACAGACCCAAGAGTGTATAGAGGACTATAACTGATTACTTCAAGCAAGCCTAATGTCAGTTAACTGAGACTGTATACTGTACATATAATAATAAACAGTACTGTACATATGTTTATCAAATATAGGGGCGTATCTGGGGTTCGGCGGTAGGGGGGGCCAGAGCCAGAGTGGGGAGGCACATTATAGCCCCCCCCCCCCGTCACCATTGCCACCCCCCCCTGCCACCGCTGTCATCGCCACCCTCCTACCACCGCCAACACCTACCTTTGCTGGCGGGGGACGCCAACCCCCGCCAGCCGCGGTCCGCTTCCTCTAAAAATATTCCTTGAGCTGAGGTCTTTTAAGTTGTTCGTCCTCGCTCCCACTCCTCCGTGCTGCTGTTCAAACATGCTGTGACATCAGACAGACTCCGAAACTGGATTCCACAGAGTTTGAACAGCAGCACGGAGGAGTGGGAGCGAGGACGAACAACTTAAAAGACCTCAGCTCAAGGAATATTTTTAGAGGAAGTGGACCTCGGCTGGTGGGGGTTGGGGTCCCCCGCCAGCAAAGGTAGATGTTGGCAGCGGTAGGGGGGGTCCAGGGCGAAATCTGCGGGGGCCCAGGCCCCTGTGGCCCCACGCAGATACGCCCCTAGATGTCAAGCTTCTTTGGGTCACAATGGTTAACTGCACGCTCTGGTTAACTGCATGCATTTCTTTGGTCCCAGACCCTTGCACTTAAGTGGATTGCACTGTACTATGTTACCCTTAAATCCGAATGTATATAAACACCAAAGTAAAATCTCATAATGCATTGTATCAAAGGCAGATAAAATATCCAGGGTAACAATACAAAAATGCTTATTTGGTCCATGCCCTGCTGGATTACATCCTCAGTAGATAAAAGGTAGTCAACCTGCAGGTATCTTGCACACAGTCCCTTGCCTTGGATCAGATGGTGTGGATGGAGACACAAGCCATAACATGATCAACAGCTTTGGCAGCGTGTTTACCAGCCATGCTTGTTTTAGGAGCCTTGGTACCCATTAAGAGAAAAGGAAAAAAAAGGCAATTGCTTCTACTTTAAGTGAGATCTAACATTTTTGTTCTGAATGTGTTTTATGTATTTAGGTGTAAAATCTAATGTGTTCCCTTTCAATTCCCTCAAAGATATAATAAGATTAATCAAAGGCACCTGAGATACAATTACTGATTAATCAGATTTGCAGCCTGCTGCAGGTGGAGATGCAAACCTTAAGGAATTGCAAAAGCTGTCTCTACTGAGAAGCTGTGCGCTCTCTTTCTTGCAAAACTTTTCTTGCTGTCCCCATCCCAAAGTGACAACCTTCAAAGTCAAGTTCATAATCAACATAGCATTACTATCTTACTCCAAAATGCAATAAACACATAAAAAGGGTAAAGGAGAAGATAAAGAAAAAAAAGCTGAGTCATTAGAACGCTTCAGCACACAGATCAGCATAACACATCTGCTTTGCCTCTTTGATAAGAGAGGGACCACTGGACTTTAAGGCAGGTCCTATCTCATCAATCTTCAGGAAATCACCTGCCCTAGTTTTCTTTCTTTGCAGGCAATGTGTAGTTTGGCTGCAGTAAAATTCTGTCACCATAACTGGAGGTTATTTAAACCAAAAATTTACCACTGAATTTATAACCGGGTAGCAATGCAAAATGCAAGGCCCATTTTATGCAGTGAGACCTGTTTCAGTAATCATGTGCATTAAAGTACTTTAGTTCAAAGTTGGTAACTGAGGTTACAATGAGCAGTAGTGGGAGAAATAGGATTTGAACCTTGCTTTTAGCCTTCAGCTTTAACACTAAGCTGTAGAAGGTGTCATTTCATTAATAAATGCCAGACCACAGGTCAAACTTTAGCAGTGAAAGGGAGTGCAATGCAAAAGGTGTACTTACAGGACTGTTTTTACCTAGCTGAATCCGGTAGCGTGTAATGAAGCTGGGCTTTTCGGTCAGGTCTATAACCATCAGGATGCCGTTGATGAAGCAGTAGGTGAGGGTGGGCATCAGTCCAACACCTGGATTCCATAGAAGAAAAAGGCACTTACTAAACACCATCAAATAATTAACTAAAGGGAGTGGAGTACTAAATACGTAAAAGGAAAATAGAATTCTCTACCCAACAATCATGCAATCAAGACAGCTCAGATACAAAATATTGGAGGAAGGAAAAAGCCTCAGTGAGCTAAGATCTACTATGTTCAGTCTACATCTAGCTTCAATTTATTTTTTATTACATTTGTACCCTGCGCTTTCCCACTCATGGCAGGCTCAATGCGGCTTACATGGGGCAATGGAGGGTTAAGTGACTTGCTCATAGTCACATGGCGCTGCCTGTACCTGAAGTGGGAATTGAACTCAGTTCCTCAGGACCAAAGTCCACCACCCTAACCACTAGGCCACTCCTGTAAGCATAGGAAAAAAAACCTCCCCTGGATAAAATATTTTTCCTCTCTGCAATATTTTGTATCTGATTACATTGTATCTTGATTACATTATTGTTGAGTGGAGAGTTCAGTTTTTGTTTTGCGTTACTAAACACCTGCAAAACTCACACATGAATCAGCTGAAGCTAGGTGGCAGGCTTCACAGCTTAATCAGAGTGGGAAAGAGCCACATTATCAACAAGACTTCATAAAGCTTTTGTGTAGCCAAAATATGTTTTACTCTCCAGTTTTAAGGACTGTTCATTTTATAATGCATGGTTCTATGTAGCAACTATAACTCACCAAGAAAGAAAAGTGACAATTCACTGCCCCCATAGTAATGATACAGCTTCCCCCACTGTGCCTGCCAGAAATTCCCGGATGCACCCCAAAATCTTATCAGGTACCTGTGGAAAGAAATAGGAGCAGTTCATGTTATTTAGATGCTATATATCCTTTTCTCCAGGCAAAAGGTAAAGGTTGTTGACAGCTATGAGGGTTTAGTGCAGTATGTACTAAAATTGGGAACCTACTACCTGAAAGAACAAACACAGTTCATCATCCCCTATAAAACTGGACATTTCCAGATGGAGGTTTTAAGTTTATAAATTAATTTGGCAGCATGTCTTGGAGCATCCAAATGTCAGAACTGTTTCACACAGTCTCCTACTGGCAAGAATAATTACAAATGCCAAATGCTGTCAGGAGTAATAGGGATCAATCACAAACCAATTGAGATGAGAACCCTTATCAACATGTTCTTAAAGAAATTGGGGCAGACTCGAGAGCTAGGGATGCTAAAGTACCCCCTTCCCCCATGGATGGGCATACAGCACTATCTTATTAAGTTATATGTACTGTAAGCAAAAATAAGTCACAGCTCTGTCTACATAGAAAACATTAAGCGTCTCCTTGAGATTGTATCCAAACCATTAAACTGTAATGCTTGGAACATATAGTTGGCTAGTAGCAAAGACAGCCACCGTATGAGGGGTAGATAGTAGATCAGGGGTACAGGAGAAGGAACCACACCAGCCCACTGAAATGCAGAGTCTTTGTTAGTTTTATGTCAATTTTCTTTTTCCATTTTCACAGGATGACAGCAGCACCACTAAAAAGAAATTATCACTTCTGCATGTGGACATCCAAAAAAGAGGAAATTATTTCTTTTAAGTGGTTTAAAAAAATCTTTCTAGTGTCACATAGTGCTATAAAAGAGCACTACATAATTGCACCATAATCGAGGTGATAAAAACAATATCGGAGGAATCTTAGTTGCAAGGAGATGAAGAGGACACCAAGGATCAGCCATAGTCTGTGGTATTCCTCTGGAAAAGCTAGACTGGATAGGCCTAATGGATCTTGTCTGATTTTATCTTCTATGACAGTGACAAAAATAGAGTCTGCAGTACTAGAAACAAGCTATCCTAAGAGGCAATAAGGATAGACCAAAGGATGGAGGAAGGAAATACATCCTAGCAGTACCTCAGGACATGGAGTCTCGCTTTGTTTAATTTATAAACATGTATCACCTGCTGATCAAATAAAATAGCCCTTTTGAAGCACTGTTTATGTTCTAAAACAAACTGGTACAGTTTAAATGTATAAATGCCAGATATATACTTGCTCCTTCATCCCATCTCCACCAGTCAAACCCTTTCCTCCATCTCCCTCATCAAGGACCCTTCTCTCACCCTACAGTGGTGGAAATAAGTATTTGATCCCTTGCTGATTTTGTAAGTTTGCCCACTGACAAAGACATGAGCAGCCCATAATTGAAGGGTAGGTTATTGGTAACAGTGAGAGATAGCACATCACAAATTAAATCCGGAAAATCACATTGTGGAAAGTATATGAATTTATTTGCATTCTGCAGAGGGAAATAAGTATTTAATCCCTCTGGCAAACAAGACCTAATACTTGGTGGCAAAACCCTTGTTGGCAAGCACAGCGGTCAGACGTCTTCTGTAGTTGATGATGAGGTTTGCACACATGTCAGGAGGAATTTTGGTCCACTCCTCTTTGCAGATCATCTCTAAATCATTAAGAGTTCTGGGCTGTCGCTTGGCAACTCGCAGCTTCAGCTCCCTCCATAAGTTTTCAATGGGATTAAGGTCTGGTGACTGGCTAGGCCACTCCATGACCCTAATGTGCTTCTTCCTGAGCCACTCCTTTGTTGCCTTGGCTGTATGTTTTGGGTCATTGTCGTGCTGGAAGACCCAGCCACGACCCATTTTTAAGGCCCTGGCGGAGGGAAGGAGGTTGTCACTCAGAATTGTACGGTACATGGCCCCATCCATTCTCCCATTGATGCGGTGAAGTAGTCCTGTGCCCTTAGCAGAGAAACACCCCCAAAACATAACATTTCCACCTCCATGCTTGACAGTGGGGACGGTGTTCTTTGGGTCATAGGCAGCATTTCTCTTCCTCCAAACACGGCGAGTTGAGTTCATGCCAAAGAGCTCAATTTTTGTCTCATCTGACCACAGCACCTTCTCCAATCACTCTCGGCATCATCCAGGTGTCACTGGCAAACTTCAGACGGGCCGTCACATGTGCCTTCCGGAGCAGGGGGACCTTGCGGGCACTGCAGGATTGCAATCCGTTATGTCGTAATGTGTTACCAATGGTTTTCGTGGTGACAGTGGTCCCAGCTGCCTTGAGATCATTGACAAGTTCCCCCCTTGTAGTTGTAGGCTGATTTCTAACCTTCCTCATGATCAAGGATACCCCACAAGGTGAGATTTTGCGTGGAGCCCCAGATCTTTGTCGATTGACAGTCATTTTGTACTTCTTCCATTTTCTTACTATGGCACCAACAGTTGTCTCCTTCTCGCCCAGCGTCTTACTGATGGTTTTGTAGCCCATTCCAGCCTTGTGCAGGTGTATGATCTTGTCCCTGACATCCTTAGACAGCTCCTTGCTCTTGGCCATTTTGTAGAGGTTAGAGTCTGACTGATTCACTGAGTCTGTGGACAGGTGTCTTTCATACAGGTGACCATTGCCGACAGCTGTCTGTCATGCAGGTAACGAGTTGATTTGGAGCATCTACCTGGTCTGCAGGGGCCAGATCTCTTACTGGTTGGTGGGGGATCAAATACTTATTTCCCTCTGCAGAATGCAAATAAATTCATATACTTTCCACAATGTGATTTTCCGGATTTAATTTGTGATGTGCTATCTCTCACTGTTACCAATAACCTACCCTTCAATTATGGGCTGCTCATGTCTTTGTCAGTGGGCAAACTTACAAAATCAGCAAGGGATCAAATACTTATTTCCACCACTGTAAAAAAAAAAGATGGCATGTGGGAACTTGCTTCTTTTGTTTTGTGGAATGTAGTAGTATATTATAAAAATACACTTGTGTTTTTTATTTATTTACTACTGTTTCACAGAGAAGGTATTGAACAATGAAGGAAGGGCTTCCTTCATGCAGAACTGTCCAGAGTCAGTCTAAATGTGCCAACATTGTCCAGACACAGAAAGACAAAGCGGGTTTCACACTCTCCACAGCAATCGAACACAACAGAAATCGGGTGCATATATTTGGAATCACTCCGATCTTTTGGTTTTTAAATTTATTTTTTACATTTTTACTAAGTTTGTCTCTAGTAGTTTCGATAATATTTGTTTTTCCATTTGTTTTTCCAGTTGGGTTCAGCATTTAGACTTGTTGCTTTATAAATAACTATAACCTCGGTGGTATTTTTACATTTTATTTTACTTTACATACTTTTTATCTTTAAGCCTAACATTGCTTGTATGTATCGTAATACTTTTAACTTGTTTTGATTTGTTTATTTGTTCATTTATTTGCCCATTATAAATTTAATCTACGTCATACATGCTTTTCTTGCTGTTTTATTCTAGTAGCCTTTTTTGGCGTCAATTTTTAGAAATATATTATATGTGGTGCCCAATTAGGTAAGGTTATCATTTGCGTGCATAAATTTTGAGGCACTCTAATATAATTGGAAGCAACATGATATCTTGGATCCTTCATCTGCCAGACTTTCCTTTATTTTTTATCAATTTTTATATTCTACATTTGGAATATACCATTTGTTAAGAAATCTTCTATGAAATAAACATTTATACACTAGTTGATATTAAAATATATTTTTTATATACACAAAATTTTTAATTATATACACATATAGTTTATAAGGTTTTATGATATGTTTTTTTACTTATATACAATTAATATTATTAAAAGTGTTTTTAAATTTGTGATATATAACCCATATATATATATACATATCTATATTGTTTATTTACATTTTAGGTTTTTGTGATCATTACTAATTGATTATTAAATGCTCCTTCAGTTGATGTATTGCTGAATCCCAATTGATTGGTAGGTTTCTTTTATTCTTTCTCTTTTTTTTATTCTTTTTTTCTTTTTATTTATGGTTTACAAATCTTTGAGTAACACCCGGTGTAATAAATCTTATTGGTTATAATTTTAAGTGTATATATAAATGAGGTGGAGTATTTGTAATAGATCTATTTATCTATTTTTCTATATAATTTCTTTATGTCCCATTTATTACTTTTTAATATTATGTTTCTCTCAAACTGATCTTCATATAAAAAGGTTTTCTAGAATTCTCATTAACTTTAATGAATATAGACACACATACGTTATGTACTGTTTAGTTTTTATTATTATATCTGTGATGTTTTTAAATTGATATTTTTTATATATTTTTAAATTGCTTTTTAAGAATTATATTAATATATGTTTGTTTAGTATAATGCAAATGGATTTTTTTTTATATATGTTGATATATGTGTTTATATGTTTATAATTTTGTAGACCCCTGAGGAAGGCTGATATAGCCGAAACACGGACCGTGTTGGGTCCTGATTAAAGTTTTTTGGAGCATCTTACCCTTGTGTGTGGTGACTGATCTCTTGATATTGGGCCCTCTCCACCCTATTTCTGTTGTGTCCAACATTGTCCAGTTCGGCACACTATTAGCTGCCAAGTTCATACAAAGTTAATTATGTTCAGTGGAAAATTAAATCTATTGGCTCAGGCTGCTTCATATATGTAGATTGTACGCTCTTTGAGCAGGGACTGTCTTTTTTGTGTATGATGTACAGCGCTGCGTATGCCTTGTAGCGATATAGAAATGATAAGTAGTAGTAGTAGTAGTAATACTCCATCACTGTTTCATTATTGCTACCGAGTACTACATATTAAGGGCATTTGCTTTAAACTTTGTTTTAATTTGTTTATGCAGTTCTTTCGTACACATGGTTTTGCTTTTTAAACCCAAAAGTGAATCCTAAGGGTGGTAGAACAATTAGGTATAAACTGTGTTGTTTCTGACTGTACTTGTTTTGGACTGCTTTGGGTCCTACTGATCTGTGCATCTGCTGTCTAGGATTTTGGAAGATGGAAATGAGAAAATAAAATTAAGTTTTGGATATACTCTGTAGAAATTGTTGTTTACTTTTGCAATGTGTGTATGGATGCCTGTTCTGGTGTGTGCATGTCTATACTTATGGCTATGATTTCTGAACATGCGGCATCATTAAAGGACAGACTTTTAAATGCCCATTTGGGTATATTGTATATGCTAATCTCAACTTTGTTAAATGTTTCAGACTTATCCATCTACTTGCTCCCATGATTTAATTGAATTTTATTATTCTGTTTCACAGTATTTTCAAATGTAAGCCACATGAAGACTAACTCAAAATAACCTGTTCCTTAGCTGGGCTTTAGTATTACCATATTGAAAATGTATCTGCGAACATCCTTAGCTCTGCAATTTAGGTGTTGAGAGCCTCTGCCTCCTCTTCTTCGAGGAGTGTTTCCCAGGTCCTGTCCTGGAATACCTTTTGACAGTTTTTCACGATATCCACAATTAATATGTATGAAAGAGATGAGCTTACACTACATCCATTATTAAAAAATCTCCTTCATGCTTATTCATTGTGGATAGCCTGAAAACTTGACTGCCAAGGGTTACTCCAGGACTAGACTTGGGAAACACTGTCTCAGAGCACAGAATGGCTAATCTAGGCATGTTTCCTTCCTACTCCAGAGTACTCTTTTGTGTCCAAATATGAGACAGCTGGTGTCATGGAAATGTGATGCCATAAATGTGATGCCATGTTCACACAGGCTCAGGGATACTGGTTATGTGATTCCTTGTAAACAAGGTGGAAAACATGGCTATCACTAATGGTGTTACCAAAGGCTATGCTAACACAAACCTGCACCTTTCATAGGCTGAACTGAGCTCCTCACGGAGTCCTTCAAAGTAGGCTGGTCCTAGCCTTTGCACCAGCTCCTCCTCCTGTGCTGTTAGGGTCAGCTCACAGGGCGGTCCTCCTCCTGTTCTAGTTGAACAGGCCCTCTTTTTTTCATTTTTAAATCATGGAACCTGCAGAATAATGATGAACCTATGGGAGAGCCCACCAGTGGCGTAGCCAGAAGGCTATTTTTGGGTGGGCCAACAGGTTGGATGGGTGTGCAGTAGACAGTGGTATGCTGTTAAATGTTTAACAACAGGCTCTCTCCCTGGTCCACCTCTGTGCTTCCCCCCCCCCCCCCCCCCCGTCCACCTCTGCGCCTCCCCTCAAAATTGCAGAGCTGGCTATAGCCGGAGAGAGAGCCTGGTGTGTGGGGGGGGGGGGGGGGGCAATTCATTACTCTCTCCAGGAAAAAAAAATTAAATGATCCCAGGTTCCAATCTAATTCATGTTTAATGTGGGATAAAATGCTATAAATAAGTAAATAAATATAAAGTTTTAACGTTGAGCACCTGATTCTCAAAGTGGACATATTCCAAACACTATAATGAAAATAAAATGATTTTTTCTACCTTTGTTGTCTGGTGACTTTGTTTTTCTGATCATGCTGGCCCAGTATCTGATTCTGCTATTTATTTAGCACATTTATATCCCACATTTTCCCCACATGTTAGCAGGCTCAAAGTGGCTTACAATGTACTGATTAGGCTATTGCCAGACCAGTGATGAAACAATTACAATTAAGTTAGATTGTAATTCATTTCTTGCCCTATATCCGTAAGTAAAAGCTGGGTCCTCTGCAGCCTTGACTGTCCAGAGGATCCAGCTTCTGCCTATTTTCTCCATCCATGAGCAGTTTTTCTCCTCTCTTCCTTTTTCCTCATCTCATCTCCTTCCTCTCTCTTCCCTCCCCTCAATCCATGTCCAGCATTTCTTCTCTCTCTTCCCTCTCCTCCATCCATGTCCAGCATTTTCCCTCTCCCCCCTCCATCCATGTCCAGCATTTCTCCTCTCTCCCCTCCATTCATGTTCATCTCACTTCCTCCCCTCCCCTCCATCAATGTCCAGCATTTCTTCTCTCTCCCTTCCCCTCCATCCATGAGCATCTCCTTCCTGTCATACCCTTCCCTCCCCTCCATCCTTTTCCAACAATTCTCCTCTCTCCCTGCCCTCCCGTCCATCCACCCATGTCCAGCAACTCTCCTCTCCCCTCCATCCACCTATGTCCAGCAACTCTCCTCTCCCCTACCCTCCATCCACCCATGTCCAGCAACTCTTCTCTCCTCTGCCCCCTTCATCCATCCATACCCAGCAATTCTCTTCTCTCCCCTGCCCCCCTCCATCAATACCCAGCAATTCTCTTCTCTTCCCTTCCCCCCTCTATCCATCCATACCCAGCAATTCTCTTCTCTCCCCTTCCCCCCTCTATCCATCCATACCCAGCGATTCTCCTCTCTCCCCTGCCCTCCCCTCCTGCTCCCATCCATTTCCAGCGATTCTCCTTCACCCCATCCTCCCTCCCATTCATATCCACCTGCCTGCCCTCTTCTCCCCATCATCCCCCTTTCTCTTCCTGCCACAGTGCCACCCTGCGTAGTTTAAATCTTTTTTTTACCTCCGTCGAAGTGGCTGCATCATTGAAAGCCCTGCCCATCAAGCATAGGCGGTCGGAGGCCCAACTGTTTGTGGAGGCTAAAGGGGTGGGGTTAGGGGTGGGGCTTAAATCCATAATTGTCTGATAACACACAGAAAAAAATAAATAAATAAAAATAAAAGTCACAATTAATACCTTTTATTAAATTTAGATATTAGATATGTATCATATGTCAAAGAATAAAGTGGTTGCTCAAAGCATATACTAACCACAATCGCTCAACTGCAAAACACTATGCACAACTTTGTGCAAAAACACACTCAGAACCTTACTGCACCATAAACATTACACTGGGCAGAACCTAATACACCAATATACCACCCATACGGAAAATGCAGACCGTCAACAATATGAAACAAGGATCATAATATCACAATTCTCATGTAGAGCCACAAAACATCCTAATTCATGTTTAATGTGGGATAAAATGCCATATATAAGTAAATAAATATAAACATTTAATGTTGAGCACCTGATTCTCAAAGTGGACATATTCCAAACACTATAATGAAAATAAAATGATCTTTTCAACCTTTGTTGTCTGGTGACTTTGTTTTTCTGATCATGCTGGCCCAGTATCCGATTCTGCTGCTATCTGTCCTCTTAACTCTGTTTCCAGGGCTTCCTTTCCATTTATTTCTTTACTTTCTGCCTTTCTTCTTAATTTCTTGTCCTCGCTCCCCTGCCCCCCCCTCCAGCCATCCATACCCACCCATTGATTCTCTCCTCTCCCCTGCCCCCCTCCAGCCATCCACACCCACCCACCCATTGATTCTCTCCTCTCCTCTCTGTTCCCAGGCAGATTTTCTAACAGGAGCTGCTCATCCAATCAGAGAGCTCTATTTGAATGCAGATTAACATACAGACACTCTAATGGGAATTTTTAGTCAAAAACACTAGCTAAACCCTTCGTTTTTGGATCAAACTTCACCATTTTTGATCAGAGCCATGCCCTAACATTAAGGCTATAAACATTTCCAACAATTTTTTACCCATAAATATGCAAATGAGAACCTCCCAAAAACAGACTAATTTGCATATGGCTTGAGCAAATTTGAGTGCATGGAATACCAATCCCACTTCCTAGCACCTAAATTATGCAATTAGATTTAATGCAAATACTTTTAAAACTTATTTTTTAGCACTTTTAAAATTTCAGGGGTCAGTGCAAGTCTCTTTGGTATGAACTGCTCATGTGCAGGAATTCATCCTAGTTAAATATCTCCCTGGCAACCCAGGACACCTCCAGCCAACCCCCCTGCTCTGCTCTCCCAGCAGTAAGGTAATCAAATTACAACTGGTTATACACAAGGCTAGAGATGACTTTCACTGCAGCTGCTGCTATTTAAACCCCCCAGAGCAGCGGGAGAACTACTACTACTACTATTTAGCATTTCTACAGAAACAGCTGATCCATCCTGCTGTGGCTGGGGAGGCGGGCGCCTATGCCATCAAGCCTTCCCTTCGTGAGTTTGTTCCCACAGAGTCCTGCCCTTGCAGAAAGAGGAAATGATGTCAGAAGGTGGGACTCTGAGGGAACGAACTCATGAAGGGAAGGCTTGATGGGCAGGGCTTTCAATGATGCGGCCGCTTCGACGGAGGTAAAAAAGATTAAATCCCCCAGTGCGGTGTGGGCGCAGGCAAACGTGGGCTGTGGGAGGTGAGGTAAGTGGGGTAAGCATGGCCTGTGGCACCCTCCTGCCATATTTACCTCGTTTACTGGAGCCGGCTCGCTGTGCAGAACCGGCTCTGGCGAGCCGGTGCGAGTCAGCTCCAGCACACCTCTGTGCGAGGGGATGTTGAGTGGGTGGGCCTGGAGGGAAAGTAGCTGGGCCTGGGCCTGGGCCCATCCAGGCCCGCCCGTGGCTACTCCCCTGGAGCTCACCCTAGTTCATGACCCCAAATGCAGATTTTGTAACCCCATTTGGGATCCTGACCCTCAGTTTGGGAAGCTCTGGCCTACACCATAATCTGGAAACCTTCTTTGTGCCCAGACGTTCCAGATTCTACAGCTTCTCCCAACGGAACACACCTTTTGTCAGTTAAACATAGACAGAAACACCAATCTTTCTTACTTTTCTGACCTTCTGCTTCCAAGCTTTAGTTCTTTGATTTAGCATTGCTCAACATAATTGCAATAATCCTCAGGAGATGCGCCCCCCCCCCCCCCCCCCACACCGAGCTTCAAAATCTTGGTCCTGAATAAATAAGCACCCTACTGCTTAATCTGCTCTCGCATTCCTTGACATAGAAGAACAGAAATGGAAATAACAATGGTACTAAAAGCAAAACGTAACCTCTATATTCTTAAGATTTATAACTCATGAAGAGGAAAAGCTTCTCCTGAACATTTTGCACAGAATGTTTCAGAGAGAATGAACATCTTTAACATTCAGAAAAGAAGGGCACTCAAATATATAAACATTAAAGTAACACAAAAATGGAGAGTATTAAAATCAGCTCAGCTAAAACTACTAGGACAAATAAAATGTTGAATGCTAAACATGGACTCAGCAAGGCATCCACATCTTTTGGGGAGGTCTCAGACACCACCATAACTCTCTAGACCTGAATACATTACATTACAAGGGGGCTTATAAACTACCAACTCTCTGGGTAGGATTCAAGGCAGGATACAACAAAACAAAAACTGATACAATCATCAGGAATTACAAATAACAATCAAACACATAAAAATATCACTAATCACATTGATGTAAATAAATGGGTCTTCAAAGCCTTACCAGAATTTGAAAGATGCCTCAAGAGACAAAGATCAACGAGAAGGCGATTCCAAAGCTGAAACGAAAGGAAATGAAATGCATGAGAAAAAATAGCTTTCAATCTAATGTGTATAACAGAAGGAGAACTAGAATTACAAGTCTGAGACTTAGCACTAGATTGAAACATTTTTAAAAGATTGTGAGCGATCTTCTGCACAGACACTATACAGAGATTAAAAAATCAAGCATAGTGATTTAAAAACAATCCTTGCTTGAACTGGCAGCCAGTGCAGCTCTGTCAACAAAGTACATAAGTATAGCCATACTGGGAAAGACCAAAGGTCCATCGAGCCCAGCATCCTGTTTCCAACAGTGGCCAATCCAGGTCACAGATACCTGGCAAGATCCCAAAAATGTACAAAACATTTTATACTGCTTATTCCAGAAATAGTGGATTTTCCCCAAGTCCATTTAATAACGGTTTATGGACTTTTCCTTTAGGAAGCCGTCCAAACCTTCTTAAAACTCCACTAAGCTAACCGCCTTTACCACATTCTCTGGCAATGAATTCCAGAGTTTAATTACACTTGAGTGAAGAAACATTTTCTCCAATTCGTTTAAAATTTACTACATTGTAGCTTCATCGCATGCCCCCTAGTCCTAGTATTTTTGGAAAGCGTGAACAGACGCTTCACATCTACCCGTTCAACTCCACTCATTATTTTATAGACCTCTATCATATCTCCCCTCAGCCGCCTTTTCTCCAAGCTGAAGAGCCCTAGCCGCTTTACCCTTTCCTCATAGGGAAGTCGTCCCATCTCCTTTATCATTGTCGTCGCCCTTCTCTGCACCTTTTCTAATTCCACTATATCTTTTTTGAGATGCAGCGACCAGAATTGAACACAATATTTGAGGTGTGGTTGCACCATGGAGCAATACAAAGACATTATAACATCCTCATTTTTGTTTTCCATTCCTTTTATTTATTTTTTTTATTTGTACCCCACACTTTCCCACTCATGGCAGGCTCAATGCGGTGGGCAATGGAGGGTTAAGTGACTTGCCCAGAGTCACAAGGAGCTGTCTGTGCCGGGAATCGAACTCAGTTCCTCAGGACCAAAGTCCACCACCCTAACCACTAGGCCACTCCTCCTAATAATACCTAACATTCTATTTGCTTTCTTAGCCGCAGCAGCACACTGAGCAGAAGGTTTCAAAGTATCATCAATGACGACACCTAGATCCCTTTCTTGGTCCGTGACTCCTAACGTGGAACCTTGCATGACATAGCTATAATTTGGGTTCCTCTTTCCCACATGCATCACTTTACACTTGCTCACATTAAACGTCATCTGCCATTTAGACGCCCAGTCTCCCAGTCTCGTAAGGTCCGCTTGTAATTTTTCACAATCCTCCCGCGATTTAACGACTTTGAATAACTTGGTGTCATCAGCAAATTTAATTACTTCACTAGTTATTCCCAACTCTAAGTCATTTATAAATATGTTAAATAGCAGCGGTCCCAGCCCTGGGGAACCCCACTAACTACCCTTCTCCATTGAGAATACTGACCAATAAACCCTACTCTCTGTTTTCTATCTTTTAACCAGTTTTTAATCCACAATAGAACACTACCTCCTATCCCATGACTCTCCAATTTCCTCTGGATTCTTTCATGAGGTACTTTGTCAAACGCCTTCTGAAAATCCAGATACACAGTATCAACCAGCTCCCCTTTATCCACATGTTTGTTCACCCCTTCAAAGAAATGTAGTAGATTGGTGAGGCAAGATTTCCCTTCACTAAATCCATGTTGACTTTGTCTCATTAATCCATGCTTTTGAATATGCTCTGTAATTTTGTTCTTAATAATAGTCTCTACCATTTTGCCCGGCACCTACGTCAGACTCACCGGTCTATAATTTCCCGGATCTCCTCTGGAACCTTTTTTAAAAATCAGCGTTACATTGGCCACCCTCCAATCTTCCAGAACCACGCTCGATTTTAAGGATAAATTACATATTTCTAACAATAGCTCCGCAAGCTCATTTTTCAGTTCTATCAGTGCTCTGGGATGGATACCATCCGGTCCAGGAGATTTGCTACTCTTTAGTTTGTAGAATTGCCCCATTACATCCTCCAGGTTTACAGAGAATTCATTAAGTTTCTCCGACTCGTCAGCTTCGAATACCATTTCCGGCACCGGTATCCCACCAAAATCTTCCTCGGTGAAGACTGAAGCAAAGAATTCATTTAATCTCCCCGCTACGGCTTTGTCTTCCCTGATCACCCCTTTTACTCCTCGGTCATCTAGCGGTCCAACTGATTTTTTTGCCGGCTTCCTGCTTTAAATATACCTAAAAAGGGGAACATTGTGAGAAATCTTCTGCACAAACACTATACAGAGATTAAAAAATCAAGCATAGTGCCTTAAAAACAATCCTTGCTTGAACTGGCAACCACTGCAGCTCTGTCAACAAAGGGGAAACATGATGAAACCTTGATTTATAAAAAATTAACCTGGCTGCAGAATTCTGTATCAACAGAATTTGGGAATATTTGAATTTGATAAACCAAACCAAAGAAGCTTGGTTTTTATCTGTGTTCAATTTAAGTTGCATATTGATAGACCAATCAACAATTTTCTTATACTATCCTGAACTATGGATGAGATGGAATCAATAACCTACCTAACAGGAATTAACAAAAATATGTCATTGGCATAGGACATTAACAATTCTCCTGGTCCCAGAACAATTTTTCCCAAAGTACTCATGTAAATATTATATAATATAACTATAACTATATTATATTATAATATATAATTATATATAATTATATTATATAATATAATGTACTCCTTCAAAATAAGGTCTAAATTATGTCTAAATTATAGTGACATACTGAGGCCACATTCTGGGCAGGATGCAGCTCTAGGCATCAGTTACAAACTATTCATGGGTGAGGAAAAAACTCCCCCCCCCCCCCCAAATTAAAGGGGCAACAAAATGTAATAAACTGCCAATGGCTTGTATTTATTTTGCAATCAGGTGCAGTCACAGAGATAAGAAAACTGAAGTCACAATGCTAATGAAAAAAGATTAAGCAGAATAGCCAATCTTACTGATAAACCTGGGAGCTGATGATCAAATTCCCCGTGCTGTTCTGAGCAGTGCTGAAAAATTAGCGCCGGATCAGTGCGGGGAATTAAAGCACCAACGATCAAAACTAATAGCATGCAAATTGATCATGGGGGGGGGGGGGGCTTTTGTGGGAGGATTGTGCCTGATCATGCATCCAAGGCGCAATCCTCCCAATGCACAATCCTCCCGCAGAAGTTGTTTGACAGGTTTCGACATCAAGAAAACATGAAAAGCAAGGCATCTACTTTGTTTCCCCTGACCTTGCATGCTCAAAGCCCCGGATCAAGTTTACTTTTGTTGCTGAACTCCTAATGTCATTTTCAAAATAACAACTGTTTCTGGAATCTTAGAACATAAGAACATGAGTAGTCATACTGGGTCAGACCAGTGGTTCATCTAGTCCAGTATCCTGTTTGCCAAACAGTGGCCAAAAGCCAGGTCACAAGCAGAAATCTTCCCTTTCCTTGTTTTATTATTTGCCTTTCGGAACTAATCTTTCCTTCTCCTTGGTGTTAATCACAGAGTCTGGTCCTTTCTTTTTTTTTTTCTCCTGAGATTTCAGCCCTTCCACCTTTAGGATCAGCCGGATCCCTTACCTTTGTTCTGCTCAAGCTCTTCCCTGTCTCTAGTCAGAAAGAGCTATAGCTACTGTTATTATTTAACTATGGGAGATCTAGTTGCAGTTGGTTGGCTCTTCTTAGCTTGTGGTATGAAGCTGGACATCTCCCATTATTGAACCTAGCAAAAGCCTTAAAGGGAAGTACCTTTTGATGCAATTCTTAGGCGTTGAAATAAGAATGCCACTGCAGATCAGCACGGAAGCAAACACATCCATCATGCAAGTCTTTGCATCTTAAAAGTATGATTCTTATTATTATAACACAAATTGGACTGTCAGAAAACTACCCAATTTAGTAGAATTGGGAAGCAGTAGTTTTTTAGTTGGGTTTGTGTGTGTGGGGGGGGGGGGGACTGTCAAGTTAGGGATAGATGACATAAAGATCATCAGATCTCTCCTGATCTTTTTTTTACTATGGAAATGTATGTGCTCATCTACCAAAAGCAGTATAGAACCAGAGACGATGAGTACTAGGCAGTCTTACTTGTCAATTGGTCCTTAAATATGTTACATTCACACAAATGGACTACTGGAACAAAAATAGCAAAATATACACCGGAATTTTTAAAGATAAAGTGTTACATTACCCACTTGTGAATTAGGACTCCAGATGGTTCACATTTTACTACTACTACTACTACTTAACATTTCTAGAGCGCTACTAGGGTTACGCAGCGCTGTACAAAATAAACAAAGAAGGATGGTCCCTGCTCAAAGGAGCTTACAATCTAAAGAACGAAATGTCAAGTTGGGCAGTCTAGATTTCCTGGGTAGAGGTGTAGAGGTTAGGTGCCGAAGGCGACGTTGAAGAGGTGGGCTTTAAGCAGAGATTTGAAGATGGGCAGGGAGGGGGCCTGGTGTATGGGCTCGGGGAGTTTGTTCCATGCGTGGGGTGAAGCAAGGCAGAAAGGGCGGAGCCTGGAGTTGGCGGTGGTGGAGAACGGTACTGAAAGGAGGGATTTGTCTTGAGAGCGGAGGTTACGGGTAGGAACGTAAGGGGAGATGAGGGTTGAGAGGTAAGGAGGGGCTGCAGATCGAGTACATTTGTAGGTTAGTAGCAGAAGCTTTAATTGAATGCGGTACCTGATCGGAAGCCAATGAAGTGACTTGAGGAGAGGGGTGATATGAGTGTATCGGTTCAGGCGGAAGATAAGACGTGCAGCAGAGTTCTGAATGGACTGAAGGGGGGCTAGGTGGCTAAGTGGGAGACCAGTGAGGAGTAGGTTGCAGTAGTCAAGGCGAGAGGTAATGAGAGAGTGGATGAGAGTTCGGGTGGTGTGCTCAGAGAGGAAAGGGCGGATTTTGCTAATGTTATAGAGGAAGAAACGACAGGTCTTGGCTATCTGCTGGATATGCGCAGAGAAGGAGAGGGAGGAGTCGAAGATGACACCGAGGTTGCGGGCAGATGAGACGGTGACAATGAGGGTGTTATCAACCAAAATAGAGAGTGGAGGTAGAGGAGAAGAGGGTTTGGGTGGGAAGACAAGAAGTTCGGTCTTGGCCATGTTCAGTTTCAGGTGGTGGTTAAACATCCAGGCAGCAATGTCGGATAAGCAGACCGATACTTTGGCCTGGGTGTCTGCAGTGATGTTAGGTGTGGAGAAATAAAGCTGGGTGTCGTCAGCATAGAGATGATACTGGAAGCCATGAGACGAGATCAGGGAGCCCAGGGAAGAGGTGTAGATAGAGAAAAGAAGGGGTCCAAGGACAGAACCCTGAGGGACTCCAACAGAGAGCGGGATAGGGGTGGAGGAAGAACCATGAGAGTGTACTCTGAAGGTACGATGGGAGAGATAAGAGGAGAACCAGGAGAGGACAGAGCCCTGGAACCCAAAAGAGGACAGTGTGTCAAGAAGTAAGTTGTGATTGACAGTGTCAAAAGCGGCGAATAGGTCGAGGAGAATGAGGATGGAGTAATGACCTTTGGATTTGGCGAGGAACAGGTCATTACAGACTTTGGATAATGCCGTTTCTGTCGAGTGAAGTGGGCGAAAGCCAGATTGAAGCGGATTGAGGATGGTATGAGAGGCGAGAAAATCAATGCAACGGCTGTGAACGGCGCGTTCAAGTATTTTGGAGAGGAAGGGTAAGAGGGAGATGGGGCGGTAGTTGGAGGGACAAGTAGGGTCAAGTGAAGGTTTTTTGAGGAGAGGTGTGACAACACCATGCTTGAAGGTGTCAGGGACAGTTGCGGTGGAGAGAGAGAGGTTGAGGATATGACGGATGGGAGGGGTGATAGTGGGAGAGATGGTGGTAAGTAAGTTGGTGGGGATGGTGTCTGAGGAACAGATGGTGCATTTTGAGGAGGAGAGAAGATGGGCGGTTTCCTCTTCGGTGATATCAGGAAAAGAGGAGAAGGAGGCCTGGGTTGATTGGTTGAGGGAGTGGGTGATAGGATGAAGTGGAGGAGAAGGTTTAGTGGTGAATTCGAGGTTGATCTTCTGGACCTTGTCGCGGAAGTAGTCAGCCAGTGATTGAGGAGAGAGTGAAGGGGGGGTGGGAGCGGAGGGCACTTTGAGGAGGGAGTTGAGGGTGGCAAAGAGACGACGAGGGTTAGAGCTGAGGGAATTAGTCAAATGAGTGTAGTAGTCCTGTTTGGCAAGGAATAGGGAGGACTGGAAGGAGGATAGCATGAATTTGAAGTGAATGAAGTCAGTATGGGTGGGAGATTTTCTCCTAGGCGTTCAGCCGATCGGGAGCAGGAACGAAGGTAACAGGTGCAAGGGTTAAGCCAGGGCTGGGGATTAGTGCGCCTAGTGGGACGGGAAACAGACAGTGCAAGGGTGTCTAGGGCGGAGGAGAGAGTGGCATTGTAATTGGAAACAGCCTTGTCGATGGACTCGGAGGATGTGATGGACGGGAGGAGATCAGAGATACTGGCGGATAAGGTGGGGGGGTCAACTGCCTGGAGATTCCTGGAGGTAGTAGTTAGAGTTGGGCGGGACTGAGGGGGAGGGTGATGAAGTGTGAATGTGATCAGTTGATGGTCAGAAATGGGAAAAGTGGAGACGCAGAGATTAGAGGGCGAGCAGGTAGAAGAGAGGACGAGATCAAGACAGTGACCAGATTTGTGAGTAGGGGTGGCAGAGCTCAGTTGGAGGTTGAAGGAGGAGGTTAGGGTGAGGAATTGAGAAGCGTATGAGTCGGATGGGTTATCAGTGTGTATGTTGAAGTCAGCAAGAATGAGGGATAGGAATGAGGGCTCAAGAAAAATGGAGAGCCAGGCATCGAAGTCAGTAAGGAAGGAAGGGAGGGACTTATCAGGGGGGCCGTAGATGACTGCAACTCGGAGTGGCAGCGGGTAGAATAGATGGATGGAATGGACTTCAAAGGATGAGAAGAAGTGAGACTGTGGTAGGAGGAGAGGTTGAAAACTGCAGGAGGGCGAAAGTAGTAGGCCAACGCCGCCACCGCAGCTAGCTATGCGAGGCGAATGGGAGAAAAGGTAGCCTCCGTGGCAAAGGGCTGCGACTGAGGCAGAGTCGTCGGGGGTGAGCCAGGTTTCGGTTAGGGCGAGCAGATGGAGGGAATGGGAGATGAAGAGATCATGAGTGAAGGTAAGTTTGTTGCAGATTGAGTGGGCATTCCACAGGGCACACGAGAAGGGGAGAGAGGAAGGGGGGAGGAGGGGAATGGAGATGAGATTGGAGATATCGCGGGAACGTTTGCATAGATGAGACAAGAACGAGGACATGTGTGGTGGACCTGGGTTGGGATTGATGTCTCCTGCGGATAGCAGAAGGAGCAAGAGAGAGCGGAGAAGGGTGGGGGAGGTAGGGCGACGAAGGCGCCGAAGGTGGGATGCGCTGAGGAATGGGGAAGGGTTCATGGCAGGAAGGAGGTGTTTGGATGTTGAGAGCTAGGGAGGAGGAGGAGGACAGTAGGGATGGTGAGGTGGTGGGGGATAGGGGTAGGTAGGGTATTGCAGTAGTGGGCAGGATGGGGGGGATGGGTAGTGAGTTCGTGTGGTAGACAGCGGAGGGAGGGGGGACAAGATTGGGGAGGGATAGGGCGAGGAATAGAATGTGAAAGGGGGCCATAGGTAGTGAGAGAGGTAGGGAGTGGGTGAGCAGGCAAGTTGGACAAGCTGGTGGGGTGGAGCAAGCTGGAGCAGATGGACTGGGAGCTGGATCAGGCGGGCTGGAGCAAGCTGGTGCAGATGGACTGGATCGAGCAGGGGAAGCTGGATCAGGCTGACTGGAGCAAGCAGGTTTAGGTGGGCTGGGGCAGCAGGAGCAGATGGCTGGAGAGCTGGATCAGGCTGACTGGAGCAAACTGGATTAGGCGGGCTGGAACGGCAAGAGCAGGTGGCTGGAACGGCAGGAGCAGGTGGCTGGAACAAGCAGGAAGAGCTGGATCCGACGGAGGCTGGAGCAGATGGACTGGGACGAGCAGGAAGAGCTGGATCCGATGGAGGCTGGAGCAGATGGAGAGGGACGAGCAGGAACAGCTGGATCCGACGGAGGCTGGAGCAAATGGACTAGGACAAGCAGGGGGAGCTGGATCAGGCGGGCTGGAGCAAGCTGGATTAGGTGGGCTGGAACGAGCAGGGAGAAGCTGGATCAGGCGGACTGGAACAAGCTGGATTAGGAGGGATGGAACAGCAGGAGCAGGTGGCTGGGACAAGCAGGAAGAGCTGGATCCGACGGAGGCTGGAGCAGATGGACTGGGACGAGCAGGAAGAGCTGGATCAGTAATGTGTTCAGTGAAGGAATAGAGGCTGATGAGGGAGGAGGGTGTTAGCAAGGGTGTGTGTGTGGGTGTGATTAATACTTTTGGGGTTTAGATGGGGCACTTTTGCTCTCCACCCTTCCTGCTGTGTGCTGGGACTCAAGTGGAGCACCTGGGAATTGCAGAGATGCCTGCCCCAAAAAATGAAATTTACCATGCCCTCCCGCGGGAGGTGGTGCAAATGAAAACGGTAACAGAATTCAAACATGCGTGGGATAAGCATAAAGGAATCCTGTGCAGAAGGAATGGATCCTAAGGAGCTTAGTCGAGATCGGGAGGTGGGGCTGGTGGTTGGGAGGCGGGGATAGTGCTGGGCAGACTTATACAGTCTGTGCCAGAGCCAGAGGTGGGAGGCGGGGCTGGTGGTTGGGAGGCGGGGATAGTGCTAGCCAGACTTATGCAGTCTGTGCCAGAGCCGGTGGTTGGGAGGCGGGGCTGGTGCTTGGGAGGCGGGAATAGTGCTGGGCAGACTTATACGGTCTGTGCCCTAAAGAGCACAGGAACAAATCAAAGTAGGGTATACACAAAAAGTAGCACATATGAGTTGTCTTGTTGGGCAGACTGGATGGACCGTGCAGGTCTTTTTCTGCCGTCATCTACTATGTTACTATGTCCTTTGCAATTTGTGATAATTATGTCTTTTCCTTTTTAATACAAAAAAGTATTTAAAAAAATAAAAGCTTTTAAAAGACAAACTTGACAACATTTTTTTCTGGTTTGGTAACAAAAGGCATGTTTGTGTTTGTCAAGCCTCTTAAGACTTGTTAACTGTAAAGTCTCAATATCTTGAAGTATAACCTTGGCACACCAGAACACATCTGAAGTCTCTTTCTTTTCTGAAGTTCCCTTTATTGAATAAATACAGATAATTTACTCACAGTCAGATGTTCAGAAGTGTTGCCCTAGGGGCACAGCGACTCCGTAATTCTGAGAGTTGTATCAGTGGTTGAAGGTAGAAATCTGAGGAGAGGCAGCTTTATTGCAGAGGTGAGAAAACAGTAGAACAGGTAGAAGTAGCTCAGAGCTGGGTGACTGGAGAGTGCAATATCTCATTAGGAGGATATATTCAAGGTAAAATACTAAGTTCATTCCAGGGAGTTTTAGCAGGACAACTGCTTTCTGAAGCAAGATGGAGAATGCCTCATGGATTTTTAGGCCACTTGATATGTATGAATAAATCAATTTAAAAAAGAAAGGATCTATTTAATCCTTTCTTTTTTAAATTGATTTATTCATACATATCAAGTATACAAATATCATAAACTTGAAGATCCAAAAAGAAATATCAATTAATCAAAAAGAAAGAAAAATCCATGTTTAGTCCACAGTATATTAGAAGGGTCAAACAGAAGTCTAATCAAAGTAATATAATGTAACAAAGAAAGCAGAATAAATTAAACAGAAGTCTGTAGCCGTTTCACATTACTCTAATGCCTTAACTACAATTGAAGTTGTGTGTATATTTTCACTTTCCCTCTCTCATTGTTTTTGAGGAGGCCACCCCTAGGTCTGCTCCTAAAATGTTCCATGTATTTAAAATAAAGGAATTTTGAGTCACTGCTCAATACAATGCTGATATAAACCTTCCAGTTTCCCCTTCTTGCACCCAGCTTTCAAACTTACCGCAGAATGCCTGAGTGTGCCGCATGGAAAGCCATTTTAATTTTCAGTAAACACATTCTAGCGCTTCCCACAGCTCAAGCACTCCTTAGTGACTTACTGCCAAGTCTCTGAATTTTAGTCCTTTGTTTTCTTTTGTGTACTGCTGATTTTGTGTGTCTGATCGGGAACATTTCCAGATGTGCTTTGCAAGGTCAGAGAGCCTGGATGCTAAAAAGTGAAAGGAGCTCAAAACTGCTCTTCTCTACCTGTTTGCTGTGCTACTCATATATAAAAGATTCTGTCTTGAGCAGTGGCGGGTCTGGGCCCCCCAAATTTCCTCTGGGCCCCTGGAGTTGCTGGTGGGGGTCCCCAACCCCCGCCAGCTGAAGCCTTGTCCAGCACCGGTCTCTGGTGTTGCCTGCCCTGCCCTGTCTTCCCCTTAAGTCCGGCATGCTCCTTTTAGTGAAACTAAGCATGCTCAATTTCACTAAAAGGAGTGTGCAGGATGTGAGGGGAAGAGACAGCAGGACAGGCAATGTGGGTGGCGCTGGAAACCTGCACTGACAAGGCTTCAGCTGGCATGGGTTGGGGATCCCCGCCAGCCAAGGTATTTTCTGTGGCAGTGGATGGGGAGCAGCAGGGTGGCGATGGGGCAGCAAACCAAAATGTGCCCCTCCACCTCAGGTCCCCTCCCACTGTGAGGTCTGGCTACGCCCCTGGTCTTGAGTAAAACTATACCTGAGGGTTTGATTTTACAAGTTCCCAAGCCCCGTCTCCACCTTCAGATCTATTTTTTGATTTTTGTTCTCTTCAGTCTTTTACCTCATGGAAAGAAAAGTGTATTTGTATCTGAAGACACAGGCTGAAACCAGAAAGTTTCAAACAATATTTTTTATTGAAAGTTACAGAAGGTGACTGATTAAAACTCATCAGAAGTGCAGATGCTAATCTGTGCTTGCCATGGCATTTACTATCTTTAGAGTGCAATCTAGTGATGAATTGGTTTGTAAAAATAAGACCCCAAGTGCGCATGTCCCTGCTGTGATCATCCAGGATTGGTTGCCCTGAGCAACAGGTAGGGTGGGTAATACATTGTATTTATCCATTTGATTTAGCAGGGTCATTGCTGAAGGTCACATGCCTACTGTATGTTGGTCTCTAGACTGTTTAAACTTGAACCTTACATAAGTACATAAGTAGTGCCATACTGGGAAAGACCAAAGGTCCATCTAGCCCAGCATCCTGTCACCGACAGTGGCCAATCCAGGTCAAGGGCACCTGGCACGCTCCCCAAACGTAAAAACATTCCAGACAAGTTATACCTAAAAATGCGGAATTTTTCCAAGTCCATTTAATAGCGGTCTATGGACTTGTCCTTTAGGAATCTATCTAACCCCTTTTTAAACTCCGTCAAGCTAACCGCCCGTACCACGTTCTCCGGCAACGAATTCCAGAGTCTAATTACACGTTGGATTTATTGGGATTCCAGGCTTCTTGTGCTACGATAGGTCTTTAACTGTACTTTAGAAACATATTTTACTATTTCCATTTAAGCAGAGTTTATCTTGTTGGGCAGACTGGATGGACTGTACAGGTCTTTATCTGCCATCATTTACTATATTACTATGTTACAGTGGCTGCAGCTTGTCTCTAGACTTTATATTCTGGGATAGTTCTGTACTATCATTTATTAATTTCATATACTGCCTACCTCCCAAGCAAATTGAAACGGTTTACATTTAATAAAATTCAAGGAATAAAAAAAGGAATGCCACTGATAAAATAGTAGTTATGGGTGTTATGTTTACCTTTCAAATTCTTAGCAGATATAGCAGGGCTGAACAGATGTTCTCAGGGTGCGTTAGATCACTCTCTGGTTATAACAGTAAGTTGTTCGGCCTAACGATAGTTGACAATGATCGTGCTATGGGGTTAACCACCGTTTAAAAATATGCTTTTTCCGCTCAATTAAAGATGCTTCAAATGTGCTACCTTCAGATATTACTTTTATTAACTGCTCTTTTCTGCCATTATGCTAGTTTTGTTGTTCGAAGGTGGGAATAGGAAGAAAGGTTTGTATACACAGCAATAGCAAATAAAGGTTGCGTTTATACCTTGCGTTTGGTGTGTAAAGTTCTGTTGCTTTAACTAGATGTTAGAAAAGTCATTTGGCTACAGAATCATCCTCTCTTCCTTTGTATAATGTCTAATATATATCTGTTTTAATGTCCATGGCAAAGGTTGGAGACTGGTGCATAGTGAGATCTCTTCCTGGCTACTTCTTAGGGGAGTCGGGGATGCTTTCACTGAGGGGGGTGAGGTTCAGTAGCAGCAGATGCCTCTCGTAGGCTTTGGTTTGCTTGAACACGGTATCTGTGGCATGCAGGTGGTCTAGGAGTCCCAGGACCCCATAACATTGGTTAAACCTGGAATGCAAACAGACAATACCATTTTCAGAAATCAAAATACTTTTATTTTTGAAAGAATTGAGTCTGATAAGATTCCTAATGCTGCTTTTGGGTTTCTAGCTCCCATTGGCAATAGAATTTACTGGGGCTATGGTATACTGAATCAGATCTTTACTTGCAATGTTGTGGGCATTTTCTCTCTTTAATTCTTTCTTCTTCTTCAGCCCAGCCACAGGCTTAAGGCTGCTTGGGAACATGGTGTAATGTGCATTTGTAGTCGGGTCTCTGGATATTGCTGTTCTGTAATGTCATAAATTCCCTGTCCCTGTGATGCTGAACCCTTTATTCACAGCAGACTCAGCCCAGGGCCAAAAGCTGAATGGGGACTCTCATGTAATGCCATTTATTAACTTGCATTCTCTTTAAGAGTGTGTCTAAATTGGAACAGAAATCTGTAGCCCTGGTATGGTTAGTATTGCAGTAGTCTGTAACTCCTTAAAGGACCAATTCTCTGCCCTCTTTTATGTGGAAGGGCTCAGAATGCCTAAAGGGCCAGCTACAGCTGCTTACATTCCTGCAAGAGGGCTTTTGCCAAGGGTCAAAAGAGAGAAAAATTATTTTATTTTTAAATAGGGTCCTAATATTTAATGCAGTGAGCTGGAATCCTGGGGAACTGGGCTCCCTTCCCACTGCAGCTCCTTGTCACTCTGGGCAAGTCCCTTAAAGCACTATTGTCTCAGGTACAAAAAACACTTTAGACTGTGAGCCCACTTGGCACAGAGAAAATACCTGTATATAATGTGTACAGCACTGGGTATGTCTAGTATTACTGTAGCAATACCTAGTAAGTCATACTCACAGGAGAAAAGGTTTTGGTTTGAAGATGGGACAAGGTACCAACTTGAGGGTCCTTTTACTAAGGTGTGCTGAAAAATGGCTTGCGGTAGTGTAGGCACAGCTTTTGGGTGCACGCAGAATCATTTTTCTGCGCACCTTTAAAAAAAAAGTCTTTTAAAACTTTTTGCCAAAAATGGACATGCGGCAAAATCAGCAATTGACCTAGCGGTAAAGTTTCACGTGATAACCAGGTTTTAATGACCTATGCGTGCCAAATGCCACTTGGCACGTGTCTATTACACGCGGCCAAAAATAAATTATTTTTCGGCCGCACGTATTGGACGTACACCAAAAATGAAATTAACGCAAGAGCTATGCAGTAGCGGGGCAGTAACTCCATTTTGGTATGCGCTGGACGTGTGTAGAACCTTATGCGGCTTTGTAAAAGGGCCCCTTGGTCTGGTGAAACCCATTAATACCCAAATCTCAACAAGTGATTTACACAGCCGAGACCCATGAGTACTCCCCCTATGGGGTATTTCTTTTAAACAGAGCTCTTTACTTTTCAGCTAGTGTATAGACCTTTTACTCCTGCTTTATGTTGTAACAGCAAAATAATATAACCAAAACTATGGAGTAGCTGTTCCTTGTGACAGTGGGAAGGAATCTTATCTCTTAAGTTTCTCAAATGTTTCAGATGGAGAAGTTGAGAGAGAGAAGACGGTGGGAAGACAATTGTCAAAGACAACAAGAATAAAATTAGACTTTACTTGAGGTGGTGGAAGTCATGGAACTCCGGTGATGGTAGGAAAGGCAGGTGGTAGCCACAGTGTGAGATAGTCGTCGAAAGGATGGTGAGGCAGAACCACAACATGATCGTAGCCACGTGAGAGCCCATTATTATTGGACCTACCATTACAGGCAGCATATTGGAAAACTAACAAAGAGAAATTTTAAATAAGTACATTTTTATCTTCAGTCACTTTAATACAGTGACGGAAGGATGGACATGTTGCTTAAGTACATGAGCTGTTTCACCTTTAAAAAACTGGCAATGTCACATAGAGATAAACTACCCCTGAGTTTTCTTTTGCGTTTTAAAATGTTTGAATTAATCAAGTAATACCTGTCATCATTGCCTACATGATGGATTATAACTGTGGTGTAGGAATCTCTGTCTTTCCCCACTAATGGGTAATGTTAGCGGGATGGAAAAGCTTTGAGGCTGCAAGGAAGTTCCCACACTACCTCCAGTAACTGTCAGGCTTTCTCCTTCTTGGTTGCAGCTGTTCATGTGATAAATTCCTCTGTCACTCAAAATTCATTTTTCCTTATTAAAACAGCTTCAAAATTGAGTGAATTTGATTTTTACCAACTTTGTTTCCAGGATGACAGAGGTAAGTCTGGTTTTAAATATTGCTAGAAAATATTGGGAAAGTAACCAATAAAGCCCATATAAAAACCTTCCCTGTAACAAATGATGATTTTGGCTGGGGGGTGGGGGGGCTACACCAGTGGACCTGTAAGCAATGGGATATGATCAACCAATTACCTTGGCAATTTCATGAAAGCTCCTCTTTCATTATCAGTTCTCTCTGAATAAAGTGTAACGTAATTAGTGATGTGATGCACTTAAACTAATCCGCCATACCAAAATTTCAAATGGATGCAACTTGACCACTCAATGTTGCTCTAGTGAATGCTGCTTCTTCAGCCAGTGCTTACAGCAATAATCTTGCTATCTCAGCTGTTGAAATGGTAGTCTATAGGAAAGCAAAGTCACTTAGCTAGACCTGCTTACAATGTGAGATTGTTCTCTGCCTTGAGCTTGATGGTTAAGCAGATTATAAATGCCAGTTTTATATTTAAATTTAAAAACTCTATCATGGCGACTGTCAGAGGGTCCAGATCTCTGCAGGTAGCCACTATTCACCTTTCTCCGTTAAGACAATTGACCATTTAACTCTAGTTTTCTTTTAACCTTGGAAGTACAAATCTTCCACTTATTCTTATGTTAGCTCAATACTAAGAACTGCAACTCAAGCCAACTCCAGAAACAAAGTGATAAGATGACCAATTAAATTTTGACTTCCAGCATGATGTTAGATTTCTCAGTAATAGGCTTGATATAACCTGCATAGTGGCTGCTGAAATATAGCAAGTCCAGAAGTAGTTAATTCATCCATGAACAGATGACTAGATGCATGACGTACATTTAGGATTCATAAGAAAAGAGTAGATGTGCCAGGCTGGGTCAGCCCAGCGGTCCATCAAACCCAAGATCCTCCATATCCTCAACAGTATCCAGTAGAGAATGGCACAGGGACAAAATTCACCTATCCTCACTAAAATGTAGGCCATACCCAACTGTAGCTGCTAAGCTCTATTCTATCCCCAGAGAAGTCGAAGGTATTACTTCCTCGTAGCCTTCCATTTCCTCCCAACCCCAACAGCCTCCTATGGTTATTTTTTTTTTTTTTTTGGGGGGGGGGGGGGGGGGGGGAAGTATTCACTATTCAACCAATGAGTGTTCCAAGCTTCAGTCTGGTGTTCCAGCTGCCTCTACAGGCAACCTAAGCCTCATTCTGGCACTCTAGTTGCCTTGCTTAGTGTATTTCAAGCCTCATTCTGGCATCACTAGATTCTGTCTATACTCCTATGCGAATACAGTGGTAATTTACATTTCTTCCCAACCCCCAACAGCTTCCTATGGTTTTTTTTTTTTTTTTGGGGGGGGGGGTATTTACTATTCAACCAATGAGTGTTCCAAGCCTCAGTCTGGTGTGCCAGCTACCTCTACAGGCAACCTAAACCTCATTCTGGTACTCCAGTTGCCTTGCTTAGTGTATTTCAAGCCTCATTCTGGCATCACTAGAGATTCTGACTATACTCCTGTGGGAACGCAGTGGTAACTTCCATTCCCATGGGACTCCCAAAGCAACTTATTCCAAACCCACAGGTTCTGCAGGATTCTTGTTTTCCCCATTCCCATGCAGCTCTCAAGTAGCCAGTACATTTTACTAGAAGAGATCATTCCATATTGCTCATTCCCAGAACTAAGAGGGGGTGATCCAAGTTTATCTGGCTAATAATTATGTATCTATCCTACCTGCTTTGACCATATCTTCTGGCAACATTTTCCCCAGCTTAACAAACATTGATTTCTTTGAAATGTGCTTACTAGTTTAATGAATTATCCTCTTAACCAGTTAATAGGAAAGAAATCCACTGCTCTCTTTACTAACAGTGTACCCTTATGTTGCATAAAATGGTCCTTGCAGCGAATTTTAGTTAGTGGTGCAAGCATGTGCTGTTAATAAATGGCCCCATCAAGCTGGAGGTTCTGAATGCTAATGCAAGATGAGGCAACTATTATTTTTTGCTGTATGTTAATGCACTTCACTAGGTTAAATTTTACCAGATATTAGAGGCCCAATTCCCCATTCCTGAATAGTCATCTGGAATTCCTTACGTGTCTGTTTACTTTTGAACTCCTTTTCATTAACTGTATGTCATCTCTAGATCTCACCTCACTGCTACTTTTTTCCAAATTATTAATAACAGTATAGGTTTCTGGGTCCCTCTGTTATTTATTGGCCCTTGTATCCCACGTTATCCAAAAACAGTTTCAGTTCAAGTGATCATTCGGTACTCTTCTTTCACCCATTCCCACCTCTACAGTCGGACACTGTCCTTTCTTGTGAAAGATAGTCATGGTTCTAATAAAAGAGGAACTTGCTTATTCTAGAAATTTGAAAATTCTATCTACAGCTCTACCCAAACACAAGACAGGCTGCTGATATCATCAAGCAAACGCAAGAAAAAAATATGTAGATCATACAGATAAAAACATACAGTTCTTTTATTAACAAATTGCCACAAAAAACCTGATGTGGCCATGTTTTGCTCAATCCTGGGTAAACAATGACAGAAGTAAAGAAAACAAATGCTTCCTATTAACTTCTTATTTATTTATGAATGAATGACATTTATATCCCGCATTAGCCTGAGTAGAACTCAGGTTCAATGTGGCTTACATAACAATTAGAAAAGCATATTTGCTCACTGCTCTGCTATATACCAGTGTATTTACCACTAGAAGACAGCATTTGTTTTCTCAACCTCTGATTACCCTCGATGAAGTCCAGGATTGAACAAAACATGGCCACTCTTGGGTTTCTGTTGCAATTTGTTAATAAAAGGACTTAATATAGAGAGAGCACACAGAGTTAAAAATATATTGGTCTTACATCTGGTGTATTTGAACCTGCTTTTATGGGCTCCTCTCTTCTTTCTCCAGCTAAATGTATGTCTATGATGGAACTTGGTGCACACTTCTTGTCTGTGTGAGGGAAGTTGTCAGTTGGTCCATTTCCCTGGTTCCATTCAGTATAATTTGTATCCCCCCCCCCCACATAACAAAAATCTGACAAATTCCCAGTGGACTCTAAAGGTTTAAATATAGATCCCAGGCGAGAGACCATCCTTTCTCCATGCCATACTTACCATGTGTTCCAATGGGTGGGCATACATCGACACAACACCAACTGGAGCTGTCCACTCATGATGCTTCTTATGGATGTGCTTATAGAGTTTAGGGTGATGGAAAAGTCTGCATGATAGAACAGGAAAGTCAAGTTTATCCTTTTTTTTATGGCTTAGTGCTTCCCAACCCCATCCTTGAGACACACTAAACTAGCCAAGTTTTCAGGAAACCCACAATGAATAGGCATGAGAAGTTCACATGCACTCTCTCCACTGTATACAAATCTATTTCATGCCTATTGATTGTGGATATCCTGAAAACCTGACTGGCTGGGTCTCTCCTGTGGATTGGGTTGAGAGTGCCTGTTATGCAGAAAGAAAACAATCTTATTGTACTATACTGGTTCTTGACTGTGCCCTCAGGGGCATAATTAGGTAGGCAGGTTTTCAGGTTCCACAAGGAATATATATAAGTAATTTGCATACACTGCCTTTTTTTCTATTCAAATCTATCTCATGCAGATTCCTTGTGGCTGACTTGAAAAACCGTCTGGCTGGGGGTGACAGGAGACCTGGATTAAGAACCACTGCTGAACTGGAATAGACTGGATTCTGCAGCAGTAGGCTCTGCCACGATTACCTATTGCTTATCTATGTACTAGACAATTGTCCAGAATACAGTATAAACAATAAAGCTTCAATCAAAACAAATCCAAACCATAACAATTCAACTCGCATGTGTAACTTCTACAATTTGACATGTCGAGTGCATTCGACATGGTAAACCACAATATACTACTGAGACTTTTATACTATTTCGGAATCGGTGGAAACATACTCAACTGGATCAAAAGTTTTCTAACTACCAGAACATACCATGTGAAATCAAACTCAAACATATCACCACCTTGGAAAGCAGACTGTGGAGTACCTCAAGGATCACCACTATCACCAATATTTTTCAACATAATGATGATCCCACTAGCCAAGTCATTATCAAAGCAAGGCCTTAACCCATTCATCTACGCAGACGATGTCACAATTTACATTCCCTTCAGACATGATCTAACAGAAATCAACAACGAAATCAAACTTGGCTTGAATATCACGGATTCATGGGCAAACTCCTTTCAATTGAAACTGAATACTGAAAAAACACATTGCCTCATCCTCTCATCTCAACACAATACATACAACCCACAACCTTAATCACTCCAGAACACACCATCCCTATTTCAAACAGCCTGAAAATACTTGGCGTGACAATCAACCGCAACCTCACTCTTGAGAGCCAAGTGAACTCCACAATAAAGAAAATATTCCACTTAATGTGGAAACTTAAACGCATAAAACCTTTCTTCCCAAGGGAAATATTTTGAGTGGAGGAGTGGCCTAGTGGTTAGGGTGGTGGACTTTGGTCCTGGGGAACTGAGGAACTGTCTTTCCATGTTAAATTGTACAGCGCTGCGTAACCCTAGTAGCGCTTAGAAATGTTAAGTAGTAGTAGTAGTAGTAGTAATTCCTACTTCAGGCACAGGCAGCTCCTTGTGACTCTGGGCAAGTCATTTAATCCTCCATTGCCCCATGTAAGCCGCATTGAGCCTGCCACGAGTGGGAAAGCGCGGGGTACACATGTAACAAAAAAAAAAACCTAATACAATCAATGGTACTAAATCACGCAGATTATTGCAACGGAATTTACGCTGGGTGCAAAGAACAACTCACAAAGAAACTCCAGACCGCTCAGAATACAGCAGCCAGACTAATATTTGGCAAATCACGATTCGACAGTGCCAAGCCCCTCCGAGAAAAACTGCATTGGCTGCAAATCAAAGAACGTATTACTTTCAAAATCTGCACCCTAGTCCACAAAATTATCTACGGCCAAGTCCCAGGATATATGACAGAACTTATAGACCTACCACTCAGAAACACAACCAGATCATCTCGAACATATCTAAACCTCCACTACCCAAACTGCAAAGGACTTAAATACAAAGCAAACTATGCATCCAACTTCTCCTATATAAGCACACAATTATAGAACGGACTGCCAAAAGTTGTGAAGACAACCTGTGACCACCTAAACTTCAGGAAATCATTAAAAACCTACCTGTTCAAAAAGGAATGCCCCGCCGACCCAACATAAATGCCTGCACTCTGCAACACAACATAACCAAAGCTTGTAATGGACACTACCTAATCTTTCCTCTCCTTGATCCCCATTGTAATTGAAACACATGTTCCTTATTCAACCACAATACCACCTGTATTTGTTTCATTACTGGACTTGGCGAACACCTCTACGGTACTATGTAAGCCACATTGAGCCTGCAAATAGGTGGGAAAATGTGGGATACAAATGTAATAAATAAATAAAAATGTTTTGGACATTTATCTTGAACTAGCCAGTTCCAGGCTGGACATAGCTTTCTTAGATTATTAGCACACAAGGGAACTATAGTTCCCACATTAGAGGCAGAAGGAACATGTGTGCTCCAAAGTCTTACGGTGGTATTAGAAAAAACTTCTGGAATCTTTCATCTACTACGGATCTACAGAAAGAATGGGTTTTGAAGGGAAACTTGGGAGCTGTTTGAGTCACTCATTCATAATTGTGGTGCTGGAAGCTATTGACCAAAACAGATGTGGAGGGGCATTTTCGATGTGATGTCTGTCCAAGTTTGGAAAGAAGGCCATTTTCAAAAACGAAAAATGTCTATTTTTTTTTTTCAAAAAATACCGTTTTGAACAAAGGTTTTGTGATGTGGACATTTTGTTTTGGTCTATTTTTGGAAAAAAAAAAAAAGTCCAAGTGCAAAATGCACAAAATCAAGCCATTGCGATGTAGGAGGCTCCAGCATTTTTACTAGGCTGGTCCCCCTGACATCCCAGGAGAGAACTAGGGCACCCTAGGGGGCATTGCAGTGCACTTCATAACATGCTCCCAGGTACAAATCTCTACATTGCTCCCTTAACTTGTCTGCTGAGCCCCCCAAAAAACCCACTACCTCCAACTGTACACCACTACTATAGCCCTTATGAGTGAAGGGGGCACCTATATGTGGGTACAGTGGGTTTCTGGTGAGTTTTGGAGGGCGTACAGTTTCATCCACAAGTGTAGGGGGAGGTATGAGTCTGAGTCCACCTATCTGCAATGCACTGCACCCACCACCATATTGCTCCAGGGACCTGCATGCTGTTCTAATGGACCTGAGTATAACATCTGAGGCTAGCAAGTAATGTTTTTCATCACATTTTTGGGGTGTGGGAGGGAGTTGTGACCACTGGGGGAATAAGGGGAGGTCATCCTTGATTCCCTCCAGTGGTCATCTGGGTATTTAGGGCACCTTTTTCTGCCTTATTCATTATAAAAACAAGTCTAGTTCAAAACGTCTACTTTTAGTCCTGGACAATGTTGTTTTGTTCCATTATGGCTGAAAAAAGTCTAAGTCTTAGGAACGCCCAAGTCCCGTCCTGAACATGCCCCTGACACACCCCTTTTGAGATTTACCTGCTTATTTTCGAAAGAGAAGGGCGCCCATCTTCAGACACAAATCAGGAGTTGGGCGCCCTTCTCTCAGGTGCGGCCAAATCGGCATAATCGAAAGCCGATTTTGGCCACCCTCAACTGCAGTCCGTCGCAGGAGCTGCCAAAGTTTAATGGAGCATGTCGGAACCATAGCGAAGGTGGAACGGGGGTGTGGTTAACACATGGGCGTCCTCGGCCGATAATCTAAAAAAGGCCAGCCCTGATGAGCATTTGGTGGACTTTACTTGGTCCATTTATTTTCAGGACCAAGCCTCATAAAGATGCCCAAACTGACCAGATGACCACTGGAGGGAATCGGGAATGACCTCCCCGTACTCCCCCAGTGGTCACCAACCCCCTACCACCCAAAAAAAAAATTAAATACATTTTTTTGCCAGCCTCTATGCCAGCCTGAAATGTCATACCCAGCTCAGGTCCCTGGAGCAGTTTTAGTGGGTACTGCAGTGCACTTCAGGTGGGCAGACCCAGGCCCCCCCCCCCCACCTGTTACACTTGTGGTGGTAAATGGGAGCCCTCCAAAACCCACCCGAAACCCACTGTACCCACATGTAGGTGCCCCCCTTCACCTATAAGGGCTATGGTAGTGGTGTACAGTTGTGGGGAATGGGTTTTGGGGGGATTTGGGGGGCTCAGCACTCAAGGGAAGGGAGCTATGTACCTGGGAACAATTAATGAAGTCCACTGCAGTGCCCCCTAGGGTGCCCGGTTGGTGTCCTGGCATGTGAGGGGGACCAGTGCACTACAAATGCTGGCTCATCCCACGACCAAATGGCTTGTGTAAGAAATATAAAGTGGAGTTGAAAAGTTCACAGCAGCAGGAAGTGCTGACAGTGATTAATGCAACCTCCCCCATGTTTTGAGAGTGAAAGAATGTGCTGAAGTATGGGCAAGACGCCTGACTGTCTGTAAGAGAAGAAAATGGAGCAATAATGGGAAACAGATGTAGCATATGTTCTGCGTTAAATTAAGGATTTATGGTATGGTATAGCTTGCATACAGCCTGCACGTAATGTCAAGAGAAGATTATTCATAAAACAGTATATAAGGAGGGTAGAACAAAGAGGTAGTAAGCATTTTGATTTGCCTTAAGCATTCTAACTTGTATATTGCTTATACAATGCTTCCTGAATAAGCCCATTGATGCTATTCAGTAAATTCTGAACTAAGAATAAACTTTTTATATTAAATATGAAATTCGTCTAGCCTTTCCTTCAAAGTGGCGAGCCAGCCAGGAGCAGAAGATTTATGCCGCACACGGAAAAGAGAAGGCGAGACGAATGACAAATTAAGTGTTTGTTGTTAACGAAGTTTTTTACAGGATTTTGAGAGCAAGCGTTGTTTAAGCCTTATTTCTGTGCACCACGGAAGTGGGAGTGATCAACCTACTGAAGTGGACATACAGGCGACGACTCCTGAGCTTGCTAAAGAGAAATAAGAAGACGCGTGAGTAAGCTTACATTGTGGACTTATTAGTAGTATATTTGTTTAGCTTTGTAGTTTTCTTTTTTGTATATTTTCTTTGTTTAGGTGCATTAGTATATTTTTGTAGGTTGTGGCTCTATAGGAGAAATTTTAATAGTCAGAATAAAATGGAAGGGAAAGGGGTAGATAAGAAAGAAAAGCCTCCTGTATATGCTTTGTATTTAGATTTAGATAGTTCAAAAAAATGCACCCCTTTGCAGCATGTCATAGAATTATTCCCGTTAGAAAAAAAACAGATTGAAAAAATACATGAGAAATGGGTCAAATATGATGCAAACTGGTCTCAGTATGGATCGTTTGATCGTCCAAAATTATTATCTCTCCTGAAATATATACAAGAGAATAAGAAAAAGAAGAAAAGTTTAGAGAAGCATCTTACAATTTGGAATTTATTTTCTGTAGCAGCAGATCTTTTTCATGCTGATGTAGATAGGATACAAAAAGAGGCAGAAATGTATAAAAGAAATAATCCCCCGTCGTATGAAGCTAGCAGGGACACGTTGTGCCCCCTAATGGCGACTGATAAAATGAAGGAATCAAAGCCAAAGCGCTCTGTGCCATGCGCCGGGTATTCGGCTCTTGATGACCCCCCCAGTGATTCAGAAAGTGAAAAGGGAGGGGATAATGAGGACAGTGATGTGGGGACTAGGGAACAAAAAAGGAGGAAAAACGGGTGAGACAGAAAGAAAAAGGAAAATCTAGTGCAGAATCAGGCACTTACCCTGATTTGAAAACCCTAATTACATCAGAACAATATGACCTGGCAACTCAATTTGAAATTGAGGGACGGCTTCGGCTATGTACTGAGCCACCCCCTGAACCTTCCCTTAAAAGGGATCCTCAGACACCCACGTCTAAAATCAGGGAAACACCACCCAAATTGACACCCAGACCGTCAAAGGCAATTTTTAGGGAAACCCATGTAGCTGCAGAACTTGTGAGATTGGATAAAACTAAATATGGGGAAGAATGGTGGGGAGTTACTAAGAACCTGTTGGAAGTTAAAAACCTCCTTTTCCCCTGTGATAAGGGAGGACCTACCTCACATGAGGACGTACAGAATTTGACAAAAGTAATAAATAAATATTGCCCCAAGGCGGGAAGCCTGGACTTTATTAAAGCAGGGCTGGAGTACTGGGACAATTGGTTTTACAAAATAAAACAGGTTGAAGAAGAGGTGGAAGAGGAATATAAACAGGAGATTTGCAGCGCTTTAGATAGTAGTGCTTTACACATACCAGTTATGACGCGCTTAGATGCAGCTGGCAATCGAGTACGCCATTAGAAACCATACACCCCCGTAGATGTTACAACTTTAGTTGCAAAAATTCCCAGTATAGTGAAAGGAGCTCGTATGTGGTTAGATGGGATAGAACAGGCAACTGCAGGGACTCAATTGACTATTGGAGATTTTAAAGCCCTGTGTGCAGCGTCAGGTATTAGTATATCTCAACTGGCAGTGCAGTGTGGATATCAGCGCCTGCCATCACATACAGTGGATGGGGATGTATACGCAGGGAATAGTAAGGCTGCTCTTTCTGCAGCTTTGCATGTGATGTATCCAACCCCAATTGATTTTTCAGCCATAACGGCAAATAAATGGGACCCTAAAACTGATTTTTCGGCGCATTTGACAAAATGTATAAATTTGTATAAGGCTCAAACAGGGCAAGATGCAGATGTGGACCATAATGTAGCAGTATTTTTACACCTATTCATGTCCACACTGCCTGATAATATGCGTAAGAATTTAGACGCTGTCATTGCCCTGTCCTCAAAGCCGTGGCCAGAAATAAGAGAGACATTGATGCATTTTAGTAATGTGCATCGTAAACTGATAGAGACCCCACAGAAAGAACAGGCCAAATTAACTTCTAAGTTAATGACTATGCAGTTAAAAGATTTGGAAAGCAAGGAACAGGATAGAAATAAAAAACAAGAAACAATGGTAATGCCCTCTGCCTCACCTCCACAGGTCATTTACTATGTACAACCGGGATATAGCCGGCCGTACCAACCAAGGGGACGAGGCATGGTTAGAGGAAGGGGTAGAGGTCGAGGGATGCAAGGATCAGGACCATCACCTAATAGAAGGACGCATGTACAATGTTGGGGCTGTAATCAATTTGGTCACTATGCTTCAGAATGTTATCAGAATGCAGGAATGCCCCAAGTACAAATGCAGACGCAGCAAGGATTGATGCCCCAAGTAGTAGGGATACCTGCGAGTGCACCGCAGACTGCAATACAGCAGCCAGCGACGCAATCACAGGGACCAGGAGCGGCAGTACAGAGACTGGGCACTGTAAATGCCTTTCCAACTTGGCAGAATATTCCAGACCAATGCTATTGACTGGAAGCAGACCAGTGTCAGGAAGAGGGAATGATTTTCAGGTTAGACACAAGGGAGCCCTTTATTACATTGATAATTGGAAAATATGGAACTCCTGTGAGATTTTTGATAGATACAGGGGCGAGTACCTCTGTGTTATGTGCAAAACCACAGGGAGTTAAGCTTTCAAATCAGTATAGAACAACAGTGGGATTTATGGGGATAGAACAAAGAAAAAGGCTAACAGAACCGACTCTGGTGCGCTTGGAATGCCAACCGCACGGTTCAAGGGAGGCTGTGGTACCCTTCTTAGTGGCACCTGATTGCCCAGTAAATTTGTGTGGTAGAGACTTGTTGTCTCAATTAGGACTGTGTTTAGATTTTGGAAATAAAGAAATACCAAGTTTGCTCACTATGGTCCAACAGTTGAATAATGAAAATAAAGTAAGGATTATGGAAGAATTACCACAACATATTTGGAGTACAAGTGAGTCACCATATGGACTAGCCGTAAATGCAAAACCCCATAAGATAGAATTAATAGAAGGGGCACAGGGGCCGAAGCAAGACCCTTACCCCATACGACCTAAATTAGTATCTAAAACCCTGGAACACATTGGTAAATTATTGAAATGTGGTATTATTGAACCTTCAGTATCCCCGTACAATACCCCATTGTTTCCGGTTCCAAAAGGGGAAAACAATGTAAGGATAGTACATGATTTAAGAGAGCTAAATGAGGTTACAAAAAATCAATTTCCGATTTGTGCAAATCCTGCTACACTTTTGCACACTCAAAATATATATGCATATAACACTGTTATTGACTTGTCTAATGCATTCTTTTCAATACCTCTTCATCCAGAGTCTAGGGATTTAACGTCATTTATAGTACAGAATGAGGCATACAGGTGGACTAGGATGCCGCAAGGCTTTACTGATAGTCCATCGGTATTCTCAAAACAACTAATGATGGATTTAAAGGATTTCAGGAGTCACTTGCCTGACACGGTGTCATTGTTTGTCTATGTAGATGATATTCTACTGTCTGCTGAGACTGAAGCAGAATGCCTAGAATGGACTAGAAAATTATTTTTGTTATTAGGAGAGTTAGGATATAAATGTAACAAGGAGAAATGTGTTGTAGCTCAGTCTACTGTCACCTTTTTAGGACAAAATATTTCAGCAGAACATAAGGTCATTATACCGGAAGTTATATCTATTTTAAATGAGACTCCGGTACCGCAAACAGTTACCCAGTTACGTGCTGTTTTGGGAATGTTAAATTACTGCAGACAATGGATACCAAATTATACACAAAAAGTAATGAGACTTTATAAACATTTGAAACTGCCCGCAGCCACACCAAAGAATACTCTAATTGTGTTGGAAGAGCAGGATAAGATAGTACTGGCTAAGATTGTGAGGGATTTGTTATCCCCAGGACCCTTAGCAGTAATAGATATACAATTACCTGTGCATTTGTGGGTAAAAGACATGGGAAACAGTTGGGCAGCTATGATTAATCAAAATAATGAAGTAAATACACCAGTAGCTTTTTTATCAGGCTCTTTTAATCATGTGGAAAAGGGAATGAAAGAAATACCAAAGTTATTGACAGCTATTGTGGCAGCAGTAGGCAAATGGAGAGCACAAATGCCTTTTGTTCCTATTGTAATACATACCAACCACACGATTAAAACGCTGTTGAGCCCTAGCCAAACAGCATTGACAGCCACTAGATTTGGAAAATATCAAGCAGTACTTTTAGGACAAGATATAAGAATAATACCATTAACTAAAGAACAGAGAAATAAGATAGATCTGCTTTTTCCTGTCGATCAAGAGGGTGAGATCGATACTATAGAAATCCCTACATTTCACTGTCTTACTTTTGAACCCTTGTCTGATGGGTTGATATGGTTTACAGATGGAGCTTGTGAAAGGACTGTTGCAGGCTTTGCCTGCGTGCAGGTGGATGAGAATCTAAGAAAGATAATGCAAGTACAATATAAAACCCCTCCTGACCATACTGCACAGCATGCTGAACTTTTGGCCGTTATTACGGCCTTACAACACACTGATATGACTCAAAATGTCACTATATATACTGATAGTGGTTACGTTGCAAGTTCACTACAGTATCATATATTAAAATGGCAGCGTAGGGGGATGATAACCAGTGCAGGTAAAAATCTACAACATTACACATATTGGAAATTGCTGTTTGAAATTTTGGCAAGAAGGGAACGTGAAGGTAGAAAAACTGCAGTTGTGTGGACCCCGGCCCACACTGAAAGGCCAACCTTTGAGGCACAAGGTAATGCAATGGCTGATACAGCAGCAACGGAGGTGGTTAAGCAAAGTGAAAAGATTTTGTATAATACTAGACAGACACAGGAAGGGCCACTTACGAATGTAGATAAGATTGAAATGTGGCAGCCAGAGGGACAGGAAAGTGAAAAATGGTTGAAGAAAGGATGTATGAAATTGGGAAGTGAATGGTTTAATGAGGAAGAAGGATTACCTTGCATGCCAATGAGCCAGGCGATTAAGGTATTAACTGGGTGGCATGCAACCATGCATTGGAATAAGGAAACAATGAAACAACAATTTGAGCAAAGATTTTGGACTTTGAAAATTGATAACTTGATTCAACAGGTTGTGCAAAATTGCATGGTATGTAATATTAACATACCTAAAAGAGGTCCTAAAATATCGCCTGGGACACTTCCAATACCAGAAGGCCCAGCAAAAGAATGGTACATTGATTTCACTGATATGATTGTTCCAGTGCAGGGAAAAAGGTATTTGTTAGTTTGGGTGGATGCTTTCTCAAGGTGGATAGAAGCATTTCCATGTAAAAGGGAGACAGCACATGAGGTGGTACAATGCCTGGTAACTCACATTATGCCAAGACATGGGTGTCCGTCTAGAATAATTTCTGATAACGGGACACATTTCAATAACAGTGTTTTGAAAGAAATGGAAACGATTATGGGTTTAACACACAGGAAAGTATCAGTGTATCGCCCCACCTCCAATGGTTTGGTGGAGCGCTACAATGGTATTTTAAAAACAAAATTGAGAGTCTTACTAAAATCTCTCAATAAAGAAATGGTGGGAAAATTATATACATGGCTTGATGTATTGCCATTAGCATTAATCACAATAAGGGCCCAACCTAATGGGCGTACTAAATTGTCCCCATTCCAAATTCAGACAGGACGTCATTTCTTCCCGATGCAGACAGCAAGTACTGATAATACAACTCAGTACTGGCAAAAATTACAACCAATGCTAAATTTGACCAGTGACATGATTCGTACCAATGTGTCACATCAGGTAGGGAATAATGATGTTTGTGCTTTTAAAGTAGGTGATCTAGTACTACGAAAGAACTTTACACATAAAACATGGAAGGATCCTGTGTATGTAGGGCCTTTTGCTATCACGGCCCTTACTCAGACCGCTGCCCGTCTGGAAGGTCATACTTCTTGGATACATTTATCAGATATTCGAATATTGAAATGGACAAAGAATAAACAAACATCATGTCCCTAAACATGATGGTATTGGGATGTTGTTGTTTGTTAATGGACAATGAACACATATGAGAATAGACTTGTTACAGCGGCCAAGATGTTGAATTTGACTGATTGTATCATATGTGCCCACCGACTGACATCATCCTTGTCTTTGCCAGCTATGATATATGGGACTACAATGATAAAGTTGGGTGGGCACCGTTATCCCAATAATACCTGTGTAAGGGATGATGGAAACCTTCATTGGACAAATGAGACTATTTATAAGCAAGCCTTGCTTACGGACGACATCATTTTGGTGTCTGATTAATAGTATGACAACTGGAAACATTCCCCTGATAAAGTGCAATTACACGCACAATGTTATAACAGGTAATTGGTCTATAGGAGGAAATACAGTGATTGTAAAAGTCACAGCCAAAGAAAAGTGTGGCAACAAAACAAGCTGTAATAAGACTTTAACTCAATGGTATGTAGCAACTGATGCAATGAATGTTAATACCTTGGAATATGCTTTTAATTTGTGTAATTTTTAATGCAACATCAGCTAATGAAAAGTAAGAATGAATGACAGTGTATTCCCCTTTGATGAAGCTCACTGTCCTATAAATTATATACCTCAAGAGATATAAATTTTGTACCCTAGTACAATTGAATCTGTTTAATGCTGTGTAACATGTATTAGCATGTTTGCAAAGATGTGCCAGGATGCTTTTAAAATGACAATGGTAATTGAAATCAAGAATGAACAAAACTTTAATATGTCAGAAGAAAATACTGAAAGACGTATGATAAAGATGATGGAAAGACAGAGCTTGCAGGCATAGCATACCACAAATAATGAGGGGGTGGATTAGAAGAGGTGTGTATATGAATGTCCTATTTTCTAATCTCGCAGACAAAAGGAAGCCAGTACCAGACCCAAAAGAATACTTGCACGCACATAAGAAAGTGTGAGACCTGACAGGTCAGATCTCACAAGGGAGGATTGTAAGAAATATAAAGTGGAGTTGAAAAGTTCACAGCAGCAGGAAGTGCTGACAGTGATTAATGCAACCTCCCCCATGTTTTGAGAGTGAAAGAATGTGCTGAAGTATGGGCAAGACGCCTGACTGTCTGTAAGAGAAGAAAATGGAGCAATAATGGGAAACAGATGTAGCATATGTTCTGCGTTAAATTAAGGATTTATGGTATGGTATAGCTTGCATACAGCCTGCACGTAATGTCAAGAGAAGATTATTCATAAAACAGTATATAAGGAGGGTAGAACAAAGAGGTAGTAAGCATTTTGATTTGCCTTAAGCATTCTAACTTGTATATTGCTTATACAATGCTTCCTGAATAAGCCCATTGATGCTATTCAGTAAATTCTGAACTAAGAATAAACTTTTTATATTAAATATGAAATTCGTCTAGCCTTTCCTTCACTTGGATTTGGCCGGATTTGAGATGGCCGGCCTCGGTTTCCATTATCGGCGAAAACCGAGGTCAGCCATCTCTAAGTCTCTGGCGATCTCAACATTTAGGTCGACCATCTCTAAGGTTGACCTAAATGTTGAGATTTGGCCGGCTCTGACCGTATTGTCGAAACGAAAGATGGCCACCCATCTTGTTCGATAATACGGTTGGCTCCTCCCCTTCCCGGGGCCGTCCCCATAGATGGGCGCCCCCATTCGATTATGCCCCTCTTAGATGCACTTCTGATGGATTTCATAGAAAAACGTGTACAAATAGGTTTCGAAAATACTGATTTGGACGTTTTTGGAGAAAAACGGCTAAATGCTGCTTTCTGCTACTTTTAGACGTTTTTCTGTTTTGAAAATGACCCCTCTCTGAACCTCTAATCCCTGGCTGTACAAGAAGCATAAAGATCAACCACCAGAGAACTAATGGATACCTGTCTACTTTACCTTAAGCTCTTGCCTAGCACAATGACTAGGCCTTGCTGCAAATGCTGAATGCTGATGTTACACAATGAACGACTCTATTTCTGGGTAAGATAGGCATGAAAAGAAAAGGAACATGGTTTGAGGGTGTACATTGTGAATGATTAGGGTCAGGTCACAGAGGACAAGATCATTTTTCAGGCAGGATCTATGAGGAATGAACTCACCGGTGTGAATAGTAAAAAAGTATTTCCTCAATCAAGACAAAGATGAACAGCTCCAGCAAGACCCAGTGGAATGTGGGTAATTCAGGGCTGCAAGGATTACCCCGCCACAGCATAATGTAGTGCATAACTATAATCATTGGGAATGAGATGAACAACTGATTAAGCAGTACAGTCTGGGTAGCTTGAAGGAGCTTCACTGAATCCACCTAGAAAGAACACAGAAGGGACTTATACCATACGCCATCAAGGTAAATCAAAATTTTGCTTTTGTTTTTTTTTAAATAATTTATAGAAGTCTTTATTAATTATTTGAGAGACATAACAGAAAAACAACAAGCCACAAACGGCTACTTAAACGAGTACAATACAACAAAGAAGGAACGCAGCCTCCAGTACCCAGAACATTCTCAAACCTAAGACAATAAGTGTACATGTACTTCTAAGATTTCTGACACGTTTTTGTAATTACATACCCCCCTCCCCTCCAAAAAAAACCCCAAGACACCTCCCCCTCCTCTCCCCTCCACAAACCCAAGCTTTCAGCAGGATCAGTGTTTCAAGAAAGAATCCCAAATAGCTTCCCACTTGGTCACAGTGTAACAACGAATTGCCCAAAGTCTCTCCATTTCAAATATGTACCATAACTTATTTAACCATTTAACCAATGAAGGTACCAAAGGAGATTTCCATTGAGCAGCCAGAGTGACCCTAGCAGCTGACATAGCATGGCGAACCAATAAGACATTCGATTTGGTAAGCCCTGGCGAATCTAGAGTTGTGTTAACAGTGGTACACTCTAAAGGGCAGGTAAAGCTCCATGATGCACAGAATATCTGTATAGATATTCCCTTATCTCTTATTTGTCCTGTTTGTCTGTCCTAATTAGATTGTAAGCTCTGTCGAGCAGGGACTGTCTCTTCATGTTCAAGTGTACAGCACTGCGTACGTCTAGTAGCGCTATAGAAATGATAGGTATAGGAGTTGAGACTTCTAGGTCAGGACATTCACAATTTGAACTATGACCTGAGGGGACTAATAGGGGAAGGGAAGGGAGGGGAAATGGGACTTGATATACCGCCTTTCTGAGGTTTTTGCAACTACATTCAAAGCGGTTTACATATATTCAGGTACTTATTGTGTACCAGGGGCAATGGAGGGTTAAGTGACTTGCCCAGAGTCACAAGGAGCTGCAGTGGGAATTGAACTCAGTCCCCCAGGATCAAATTCCACTGCACTAACCACTAGGCTACTCCTCCACTCCTAGTTTCCATTCAGCTTAAAACCCAACCCTCCCCCACATGGGTTCTATGGAAGGTCCTAGCCAAATGTAGCTGAGCCCCATAGCCAGTTCTTAAGGTGCTTGCTCTGTTTTATTTTCAACCATAATTTTAATCTTACTGAATATCTTACATGTAAATCCTATATTTAAACATGAAGACTACGCAAAACCTTATAAAGTAGTATAAAATAGAAATTAAACAGCAGTTCACATAATGTTGAATCCTGTGGCACATCTATACTCATAGGGAAAAACATCAGAAACAGATTCATCCATATTCACTTGCATAGCGTGACTAGATAAATACAGTGCAATCCGCTTAAGTGCAAGGGTCTGGGACCAAAGAAATACATGCAGTTAACCGGAGCGTGCACTTAACCATTGTGATCCAAAGAAGCTTGACATCTGATAAAGCGAATGATACATACCTGTAGCAGGTGTTCTCCGAGGACAGCAGGCTGATTGTTCTCACGACTGGGTTGACGTCCACGGCAGCCCCCACCAACCGGAACAAAACTTTGCGGGCGGTCCCGCACGCAGGGCACGCCCACAGCGCATGCGCGGCCGTCTTCCCACCCGTGCGCGACCGTTCCCGCTCAGTTGAATGACAAGCAAAAATGAGTAAAAACGCAACTCCAAAGGGGAGGAGGGAGGGTAGGTGAGAACAATCAGCCTGCTGTCCTCGGAGAACACCTGCTACAGGTATGTATCATTCGCTTTCTCCGAGGACAAGCAGGCTGCTTGTTCTCACGACTGGGGTATCCCTAGCTCTCAGGCTCACTCAAAACAAGAACCCAGGTCAATTGAACCTCGCAACGGCGAGGGCATAACAGAAATTGACCTACGAAGAACAACTAACTGAGAGTGCAGCCTGACCAGAATAAATTCGGGTCCTGGAGGGTGGAGTTGGATTTAAACCCCAAACAGATTCTGCAGCACCGACTGCCCGAACCGACTGTCGCGTCGGGTATCCTGCTGGAGGCAGTAATGTGATGTGAATGTGTGGACAGATGACCACGTCGCAGCCTTGCAAATCTCTTCAATAGTGGCTGACTTCAAGTGGGCCATCGACGCTGCCATGGCTCTGACACTATGAGCCGTGACATGACCCTCAAGAGTCAGCCCAGCCTGGGCATAAGTGAAGGAAATGCAATCTGCTAGCCAATTGGAGATGGTGCGTTTCCCGACAGCGACCCCTATCCTGTTAGGGTCGAAAGAAACAAACAATTGGGCGGACTGTCTGTGGGGCTGTGTCTGCTCCAAATAGAAGGCCAATGCTCTCTTGCAGTCCAATGTGTGCAACTGACGTTCAGCAGGGCGGGTATGCGGTCTGGGAAAGAATGTTGGCAAGACAATTGACTGGTTAAGATGGAACTCCGACACCACCTTTGGCAGGAACTTTGGGTGAGTGCGGAGCACTACTCTGTTGTGATGAAATTTAGTATACGGAGCATGAGCTACCAGGGCTTGAAGCTCACTGACCCTACGAGCTGAAGTAACTGCCACCAAGAAAATGACCTTCCAGGTCAAGTACTTCAGATGGCAGGAATTCAGTGGCTCAAAAGGAGGTTTCATCAGCTGGGTGAGGATGACGTTGAGATCCCATGACACTGCAGGAGGCTTGACAGGGGGCTTTGACAAAAGCAAGCCTCTCATGAATCGAACGACTAAAGGCTCTCCAGAGATGGCTTTACCCTCTACACGATAATGGTAAGCACTAATTGCACTAAGGTGATTCCTTACGGAGTTGGTCTTGAGGCCAGACTCTGATAAGTGCAGAAGGTATTCAAGCAGGTTCTGTGCAGGACAAGAACGAGGTTCTAGGGCCTTGCTCTCACACCAAGCGACAAACCTCCTCCACTTGAAAAAGTAACTCTTTTTAGTGGAATCCTTTCTAGAGGCAAGCAAGACACGGGAGACCCCCTCAGACAAACCCAACGAAGCGAAATCTACGCCCTCAACATCCAGGCCGTGAGAGCCAGAGACTGGAGGTTGGGGTGCAGAAGTGCTCCGTCGCTCTGCGAAATAAGGGTCGGAAAACACTCCAATCTCCACGGTTCTTCGGAGGACAACCCCAGAAGGAACCAGATCTGACGGGGCCAAAAGAGCGCTATCAGAATCATGGTGCCGTGGTCTTGCTTGAGCTTCATTAAGGTCTTCCCCACCAAAGGTATGGGAGGATAAGCGTACAGGAGGCCGGTCCCCCAATGGAGGAGAAAGGCATCCGACGCTAGTCTGCCGTGTGCCTGTAGTCTGGAACAAAACAGAGGCAGCTTGTGGTTAGTCTGAGAGGCGAAAAGGTCCACCGAGGGGGTGCCCCACTCTCGGACAATCTTGCGTACCACTCTGGAATGGAGCGACCACTCGTGCGGTTGCATGACTCTGCTCAGTCTGTCGGCCAGACTGTTGTTTACGCCAGCCAGGTATGTGGCTTGGAGAAGCATGCCGAACTGGCAGGCCCAACGCCACATCCCAACGGCTTCCTGACACAGGGGGCGAGATCCGGTGCCCCCCTGCTTGTTGATGTAATACATTGCAACCTGGTTGTCTGTCCGAATTTGGATAATTTGACAGGACAGCCGATCTCTGAAAGCCTTCAGTGCGTTCCAGACCGCTCGGAACTCCAGGAGGTTGATCTGAAGATCCTTTTCCTGGAGGGACCACAGTCCTTGGGTGTGAAGCCCATCGGCATGAGCCCCCCAGCCCAGGAGAGACGCATCCGTCGTTAGCACCTTCGTGGGCTGTGGAATTTGGAATGGGCGCCCCAAGGTCAAATTGGTCCGAATGGTCCACCAGTGCAGTGAATTGCGCCAGCTGGTGGAGAGGCGGATGACATCTTCCAGATTCCCGGTGGCTTGAAACCACTGGGACGCTAGGGTCCATTGAGCAGATCTCATGTGAAGACGAGCCATGGGAGTCACATGAACTGTGGAGGCCATATGACCCAGAAGTCTCAACATCTGCCGAGCTGTGATCTGCTGAGACGCTCTGGTCTGGGAAGCCAGGGACAGGAGGTTGCTGGCCCTCGCTTCTGGAAGGAAGGCCTGAGCCGTCTGAGTATTCAGCAGAGCTCCTATGAATTCCAGAGATTGGGCAGGTTGGAGATGGGACTTTGGGTAGTTTATCACAAACCCCACCAGCTCCAGGAGGCGAATAGTGCATTGCATGGACCGGAGAGCTCCCGCCTCCGAGGTGTTCTTGACCAGCCAATCGTCGAGATATGGGAACACGTGCACTCCCAGCTTGCGTAGATATGCCGCTACCACCACTAGGCACTTTGTAAACACCCGTGGGGCAGAGGCGAGCCCAAAGGGCAGCACACAATACTGAAAGTGCCCAGGCAGAATCTGAGATACTGTCTGTGAGCTGGCAGTATCGGGATGTGAGTGTATGCGTCCTTTAAATCCAGGGAACATAGCCAATCGTTTTTCTGAATCATTGGCAGAAGGGTGCCCAAGGAAAGCATCCTGAACTTTTCTTTGACCAGGAATTTGTTCAGGCCTCTCAGGTCTAGGATGGGGCGCATCCCCCCTGTTTTCTTTTCCACAAGGAAGTACCTGGAATAGAATCCCTGCCCTTCTGTTACGTCTGTGGCCGTGACCACCCTCAGACTTACCCTGTTTCTGGGAGTCAGTGGCTGTGCTGGCTTCTGCTTGTCTCTGTGTCTGTCTCTGTCTTAGTTTCTCTCTGGCTCTGTGTGCTGATTGCCCTACTGAACCTCACCTGTGTGGGCTATGCCTTTCCAAGATGGCTGCCGCCGACTCCTCTATGCCAGTATCCAAGATGGCTCCCGCTGGGCTGACTTCTCTGTGTGTCAAGCCTCTGTTTGGATGCAAGGTGATTGCTGCAGTGTGCCTCTGGTGTGGAAGGGCTTTATTAATCACTTAGAGACTACAGCCCTGGCCTTTGCATTTCATCTAGGGCCCTGGTGTATAGAGTGCTCTGTACACTGTTTCAGTGTTTGCTCTGTGTGAGTTTCTATGTTTGACTAGATAGCTTAGGCACCGTGTGGCTTGTTAGCCTGTGTATAGCTTTGCTAGTTCTCTGTGTTTGTTCCTAGTGTTAGACTAGCCAGCTTAGGTACCGTGTGGCTTGTTAGCCTGTGTATAGCTTTGCTAGTTCTCTGTGTTTGTTCCTAGGGTTAGACTAGCCAGCTTAGGCACCATGTGGCTTGTAAGCCTGTGTATAGCTTTGCTAGTTCTCTGTGTTTGTTCCTAGGGTTAGACTAGCCAGCTTAGGCACTGTGTGGCTTGTTAGCCTGTGTATAGCTTTGCTAGTTCTCTGTGTTTGTTCCTAGTGTTAGACTAGCTAGCTTAGGCACCGTGTGGCTTGTTAGCCTGTGTATAGCTTTGCTAGTTCTCTGTGTTTGTTTCCATTGTATGACTTGTTAGCTTGGGCACAGCTTTGTTGTTAGCTGGTGTATAGCTTTACTAGTCTCCTGAGTTACCTAGTGTATGTTTCTTGTGTATGACTGGTTTGCCTGGGCATAGCTTTCCTATTAGCTTGGGTACAGTCTACTAGTCCTTGTGTCTAACCTGCCGACTGCCAGAACCCGGACATTCCCTGCCTGGCGGCCTTGCCTTCGCCGAAGTGCCAGGGGGCACTCCTGGATCCTCATGCCTGCTGTTCCTGCTTGCAAGTTCCAGTTCCGGTTTTTCCTGTAAGCCCTGCCGGCCGCCCGAACCTGAGGGCTCAACCCTCGGGGAAAGGTGGTCAAGCGTAGGTGAAGCCTAGGTCCAGTGTGTTCCAGTCCAGCGGGTTCCGGTCCCGTGGGTTCCGCACCAGTGTGTTCCAGTCCAGCGGGTTTTACTCCTGTATGTTCCAGTCCAGTGGGCCCTCCAGTGTGTTCCAGTCCAGCGGGCTCCACCCCAGTGCGCACCCGTCCGGTGCGTTCCAGTTCCGTGTATTCCTGTGTAGAACTCCAGTCCGGGGTTCCGGTCCAGTTTTGTCTTATCTCTACCTTGGAGGTGATCTTGCCTGCCACTGCCGCTCCACGGTAGTGGCCCACGGACTCACAAACCCAGTGCTCCCGGGGAGGAAGCCTGACAGTATGCCAAAGTCCTCGAGCACGCGACACCTTCCTGCCCGGGTGGTACAGGCTCGACCGCATTGGCGCTGAGAAGGGCGGAGAGTTCCTCTGCAAGTACCTGCTTGTGATGGGAGCTGAAGGATTGAGCTCCCGGAGGACAATTTGGTGGAAGGGAGGCCAAATTTAGGGCGTATCCGCACCGCACTATTTGGAGAACCCACTGGTCGGAGGTTATGAGAGGCCACCTTTGGTGAAAAAATTTTAACCTCCCCCCGACCAGCAGATCGTCCGGTACGGACACTTTGAGGGCGGCTGTCACGTCCGTAGCCGTGGCAACCCTCAGACTTACCCTGTTTCTGGGAGTCAGTGTCTGTGCTGGCTTCTGCTTGTCTCTGTGTCTGTGTCTGTCTTAGGTTCTCTCTGGCTCTGTGTGCTGATTGCCCTACTGAACCTCACCTGTGTGGGCTATGCCTCTTCCAAGATGGCTGCCGCCTCTTCGTCTCTGCCAGTATCCAAGATGGCTCCCGCTGTTACTTTCTATGGGATGCCTGCTCTGAGTGTCAAGCCTCTGTTTGGTTGCAAGGTGATTGCTGCAGCTGTAGCTCTGGTGTTGAGGGCTTTATTAATCACTTGGAGACTACAGTCCTCGCCTTTGCATCTCACCTCATCTAATCTCATCTAAAGGTCCTGCTGTATAGAGTGTTCTGTACACAGTTTCAGTGTTTGCTCTGAGTGAGTTTCTATGTTTGTATATACTAGCTAGCTTAGGCACCGTGTGGCTTGTAGCCTGTGTATAGCTTTGCTAGTGTTCTATGTTTGTTCAGACTAGCTAGCTTAGGCACCGTGTGGCTTGTAGCCTGTGCATAGCTCTGCTAGTTCTCTGTGTTGTTTCCAGTGTATGACTAGTTAGCCTAGGCACCGTCTGGCTTGTTGCCTGTGCATAGCTTCTAGTTCTCTGTGTTTGTTTCCAGTGTATGACTAGTTAGCTTAGGCACCGTCTGGCTTGTTGCCTGTGCATAGCTTCTAGTTCTTTGTGTTGTTTCCAGTGTATGACTAGTTAGCTTAGGCACCGTCTGGCTTGTTGCCTGTGCATAGCTCTACTAGTTCTCTGTGTTTGTTTCCAGTGCATGACTAGTAGCTTAGGCACCGTCTGGCTTGTGGCCTGTGCATAGCTCTGCTAGTTCTCTGTGTGTTTCCAGTGATAGACTAGCCAGCTTAGGCACCGTGTGGCTTGTAGCCTGTGCATAGCTATACTAGTTCACTGTGGTTGTTCCTAGTGTTAGACTAGCCGCCCTTGCTAGTCCCTATCCCAAGACTGTGTTTGTTCCTAGTGTTAGACTGGCCGCCCTTGCTAGTCCCTATCCCAAGGCTGTGTTTGTTCCTAGTGTTAGACTAGCCGCCCTTGCTAGTCCCTATCCCAAGACTGTGTTTGTTCCTAGTGTTAGACTGGCCGCCCTTGCTAGTCACTATCCCTAGACTGTGTTTGTTCCTAGTGTTAGACTAGCCGCCCTTGCTAGCCTCTCTCCCAAGACTGTGTTTGTTCCTAGTGTTCAGCTAGCCGTCCTGCTAGCCCTTCTACAGTGTTGTGTCTCCTGCTAGCCGTCCTGCTAGCTACCTCCAGAGACAGTGTTGTGTCTCCTGCTAGCCGTCCTGCTAGCCACCTCCAGAGACAGTGTTGAATCCTGCCGACTGCCAGAACCCGGACAGACCCTGCTTGTCTGCCTTGCCTTCGCCTAGGTGCCAGGGGGCACCCCTGGACCTTCATTCCTGCTGTTCCTGTAAGTCCTACCGGCTGCCAGAACCTGAGGGCTCAACCCGAGGGGGAGGCAGTCAAGTGTAGGTGAAGCCTAGGTCCAGGGTGTTCCAGTTCCGCGGGTTCCGTTCCAGTGTGTTCCAGTCCAGCGGGTTCCACTCCTGTATGTTTCAGTCCAGTGGGGCCACTCCAGTGTGTCCAGTTCAGTGGGCCCCACTCCAGTGCGCACCCGTCCGGTGCGTTCCAGTTCCGAGTGTTCCGGTGTAGAACTCCAGTCCGGAGTTCCGGTCCAGTCTTATCTCCTCTCTACCTGGAAGGTGATTTTGCCTAAAGGACTCACAAACCCCGCGCTCCCGGGGAAGAAGCCTGAAGGTATGCCAAGGTCCTCGAGAGCGCGTCAAGCGCGAGAGACGCGACAGCGGCTATGTTCCCATGGATCCAGTCAAAAGCCCGTCCCCGGCTTTTGCTGTGGAGGCGCAGGGGGCTGCTTAGGCGCACGCTGTTGACGAGAACGAGCGCGCTGGGACTGTCCCTGTGCCTGACGAGGCCTTCGGGCCGGCTGGGTGTACCTACGCTTGTTAAAGGCGTAGGACGCAGCCTGCCGGGCCCGGGAAAAACGTCCACCTGCTGAGGTGGATGCTGAAGGCGCCCGGTGGGAGAGCTTGTCGAGGGCGGTTTCCCGCTGATGCAGTTGGTCCACCAGCTGCTCGACCTTCTCACCAAAAATATTATCCCCCCGGCAAGGGACGTCGGCCAGTCTCTGCTGGGTGCGGTTGTCCAGGTCAGAGGCACGCAGCCATGAGAGCCTGCGCATCACTATACCTTGGGCCGCAGCACGAGATGCCACGTCACAGGTGTCATAGATACCCCTGGACAGGAACTTTCTGCACGCCTTCAGCTGCCTGACCACCTCCTGAAAGGGCCTGGACTGCTCCGGAGGGAGCTTGTCGACCAGGTCCGCCAGTTGCTTCACATTATTCCGCATGTGGATGCTCGTGTAGAGCTGGTAAGACTGGATGCGGGTCGCGAGCATGGAAGATTGGTAGGCCTTCCTCCCAAACGAGTCCAGAGTGCGAGACTCCCGCCCCGGGGGCGCCGAGGCGGTATCCCTCAAACTCCGTGCCCTCTTGAGAGCAGAGTCCACGACCGCCGAGTCATGAGGCAATTGGGGCCGCATTAACTCTGGGTCCGAGTGGATTCTGTATTGGGACTCTGCTTTCTTGGGGATGGTGGGATTAGATAATGGTCTCAGCCAGTTCCGAAGCAGTGTCTCCTTGAGGACGTTGTGAAACGGCACCGTGGAGGACTCTCTAGGTGGTGAAGGATAGTCGAGGACCTCGAGCATCTCAGCCCTCGGCTCATCCACAGAGACCACAGGAAAGGGAATGCAAATAGACATGTCCCTGACGAAGGAGGCAAAGGAGAGGCTCTCAGGTGGGGAGAGTTTCCTCTCTGGTGAAGGAGTGGGGTCGGAGGGAAGGCCCACAGACTCCTCTGAGGAGAAATATCTGGGGTCCTCCTCCTCCCCCCACGAGGCCTCTTCCTCGGTGTCAGACATGAGCTCATGCAGCTCAGTCCTCAACCGGGCCCGGCTCGACGTCGAGGCACCGAGGCCTCGATGGCGTCGTCGAGCGGTGGACTCCCGCGCCGGCGGGGATGAAGCTCCCTCCATCAACGTCGACGGGGACTCCACCTGCGTGGCGGTCGAGACCGGCGCCGCAAGCGGCATCGGCATCGAAGGCCTCGGCACCGGGCTAGTGCACGCCGGCGCCACCATCAACGGTGCCGAGGGCACAAGCACCCCTGGCGCCGGCACAGTCTGGCGCATCAGCCCTTCCAGGATCCCCGGAAGGATGGCTCGGAGGCACTCGTCCAGGCCCGCTGTTGGGAAAGGCGAGGGGGCCGGTAGAGGTGTCGGTGCCGGAAGCTGTTCGGGTCCAGGAGACTGCACCGAAGTGCTGGCACCCTGCCACAGTGGTACCTCTACTACAGAGGGGGACCTCTCCTCTCGACGCTGCCGCTTCCTCGGCGTCGACTCCTCCCTGGCGCCGGGAGCCGGATGTGTCGTGGGCGACAGATGACGGTGCTTCTTCGCCTTTTTGCGGTGCCCGTCATCGGCGCTCGGTGGGACAGACGAGGAGGAAGTCGATCCCCCTCGGCCTCGAGGGATCGGGTCCGACAGGGTTCGGTCCCGAGGGCCCTGGGTAGAGGGAGTGACCGGGGCCGATTGCCCACGCGGCCTCTCACCCCTGCCTTCACCGGAGGACCGGTGGGCCGACGGGACCTGTGCTCCTGGGGTCGATACCGTCGGTGCCGATTTCGTGGACATCGATACCGGTACCGAAGAACCGGCCGTCGATACCGATGCCGTCGAAGTCGACATCGAGGGGCCGGCGCAAGTTCCAAAAAGACAGTCCCGAAGAACTTGCCTTGCTACCTGTGTCCGTTTCCGGAGACCGAGACATAAAGTACACGACTTGGTATCGTGCTCCTGCCCGAGGCACTGGAGGCACCAAGCGTGAGTGTTGGTCTGCGAGATATGCCGGCCGCACCGACCACATTTCTTAAATCCACTCGGGACCTTCGAGGACATCGACGGAAAAATCGCGTCGGCAAAATCAAAGCCATCAATGGTGGCGGTAAAAATTCACAACCTCGAAAACAAATCGACCGTGCGGCCACAAGGCCGCAACGCGATGCCCCCGCTAAGAGACGAGGGAAAAACAAAGTTTGTTTTGTTTTTTTTTTAAACCAAAAGGAAAAAAACAACGAATCAACGAAAGAGAAGAAAATTCAAGAAAATTCGCGGCGAAAGCGAGATCCGGTTTCCGGGGCTGACAGAGAGAGAGACGAATGCGGCTCTCTCCAGCGCGGAAAAAGAAAGACTGAGCGGGAACGGTCATGCATGGGCGGGAAGACGGCCGCGCATGCGCGGTCGGCGTGCCCTGCGTGCGGAGCCGCCCGCGAAGTTTTGTTCCGGTTGGTGGGGGCTGCCGTGGACGTCAACCCAGTCGTGAGAACAAGCAGCCTGCTTGTCCTCGGAGAAACATATGTACAGTACTGTTTATTATACATACAGTATACAGTCTCCATTAACTGACATTATACAGTCTCTGTTAACTGACGTTAGGCTTACTTGAAGTAATCAGTCACAGTCCTCTGTACACTCTTGTGTCTGTGAGTTCCATAGACTACGTCTGCCAGACGGTAAAAACTGTCATAGCACTGACATCCAGTGGCCTCCAGATAGGCCCACACGGTGTTGAGATTCTCCTGCGCTCTTGCAAAAGTGACAGGAGGTTGTTGAATTTCATTAGCATGTACTTCGCTGCTCATTTCATCATCTGTTTCATCATCAGCCGTTGCCTGCTTGTAGGCGCATATCTGGATATCAGTGCTGTCGTCAGCTGTTTGTAGATTGTAATCAACAGCTACGTAGTGATGAAACTCCTCTTCAGTAACACCGGCTGGGATGTCTAGCCTGTTCATCTGACGCGTTTGCAACAGCTGCATCTGTTTCGTCCCTCTCCACATTCCTAACAAAGCTTGCCCGCTTGTAGCAGTTCACAATGGTTGCCTGTGTAACACGATTCCAGGCTTCTTTCTGCATATGTAAATAAATAAATATGTAGAGAATCCAACAGTGATAGATTACGAGACAGTTCAACAGCACGTTTATCCTTGCCAGTCTGGTCATCCATAATGTTCATGAGACGATGTAGCACAAGAGCCCGATAATGTTGTTTGAAATTGGCTATTATGCCCTGATCCATAGGTTGGATCAGAGAGGTAGTATTTGGTGGCAGGAAGACCACCTTGACGTTAGACAGCCTGACATCAGCACTGTGTGAGGCACAATTATCACAAAGCAACAAAATTTGACGCTTTTGTGCCCGCATTCTAGTGTCTAACTTCTTTAGCCACTGCTTCCAAATTTCCCCAGTCATCCATGAATTTGTGTTAGCCTTGTATGACACAGGAAGTTGTGTAACATTCTTGAAGCAACGGGGCCGTTTGCTCTTTCCAATGACGAGTGGTTCCAACTTCTCACTCCCATCCATATTGCAGCAAAGGAGAATCGTCAGTCGGTCCTTCAACGCTTTACCTCCTGTAGTTTCAGCTTGTTTGAATGCAAGTGTTCCATCAGGAATTGCTCGCCAGTAGAGACCGTTTTCGTCAGCATTGAAAATGTCATGAGGTGCAAACTCGTTCAAGATGGTAAGAAGAACTGAAACAACCCAATTTTCAGCACCAAAGTCATTAGCGTCTTGTTTCTCACCATGCTGTTTCTTGAATTTTATGTTGTTCCTCTCCTTTGATCTTTCCAACCATCCAACAGTGGCTTTGAATTCAGTTAGTCCAAGACTTTCAGCTAGCTGATTAGCTTTCTCCATAAACAGTGGACCACAGACAGGAAACTGTATGCTCCTGACTTGAGAAAACCACCGAAGAAGAGCATCTTCTACCTCCTCAGCTTTTCCCGCCCGTTTTCGTTTCCGGTGTGGATTTGTATTGTTTTGCCAGTCTTCCAGAAGCTGGTCTTTCTGCTTCAAGATACGTGAAATTTGACTGGGATTGACACCATATTCTTTAGCAATAGATGTTTGACTTTGTTTTCAAATTTTTTAAGAACTTCTATTCGTTCAGCCAGTGTTAAAGTCTTACAGTTGCATGACAACGACCCCAGTGTACACTCTAACAACATTCTTTTGCTTATTCTGCCCGTGGCAGTTAAAGGGGCGGCAAATTTGAAATCTCGTTGGTTGTCACGCGCCAATCGGCTTCCATATTTCGTGTGCGCACTTATGCGGAGTCTTTCCTTCAAAGGAGCCTTCTTAAACCATGCATATAAGCAAATCTTGCACTTATCAGTGGTGCGCTAAACCGAAGTTTGTCCCCATAGAAAATGATGGCGCCAAAAACGGGACCGAAGTACGGCATGCAGTTAAACAGAGCATACGCTTATCCGACATGCACTTAAATGGAGTGCACTGTATATAGAAAACCAGGAATAAAAAACACCATTAAATCCCAATGTATATAAACACCAAAGTAAAATCTCATAATGCACTGTATCAATGGTAGATAAAATATCCAGGGTAAAAATACAAAAATGCTTATTTGGTCCATACCCTGCTAGTTTACATCCACAGTAGATAACAGGTAGTCAACCTGCAGGTATCTTGCACACAGAACCAGTCCCTTGCCTTGGATCATACGGTGTGGATGGAGACAAAAGCTGTAACATGATCAACAGCTTTGGCAGTGTGTTTACCAGCCATGCTTCAGTTTTAGGAACTTCGGTACCCAATGAAAGAAAGGGAAAAAAAGGCAATTCCTTCTACTTCAAGTGAGATCTAACACCTTTGTTCTAAATGTGTTTTATGTATTTAGGTGTAAAATCTAATGTGTTCCCTTTCAATTCCCTCAAAGATATAATAAGATTAATCAAAGGCACCTGAGATATTAATTACTGATTAATCAGATTTGCAGCCTGCTGCAGGAGGAGATGCAAACCTTAAGGAATTGCAAAAGCTGTCTCTACTGAGAAGCTGTGCGCTCTCTTTCTTGCAAAACTTTTCTTGCTATCCCCTTCCCAAAGTGACACCCTTCAAAGTCAAGTACATAATCAACATAGCATTACTATCTTACTCCAAAATGCAATAAATACATAAAAAGGGTAAAGGAGAAGATAAAGAAAAAAAAGCTGAGTCATTAGAACGCTTCAGGTCAGCATAACACATCTGCTTTGCCTCTTTGATAAGAGAGGGACCACTGGACTTTAAGGCAGGTCCTATCTTATCAATCTTCAGGAAATCACCTACCCTAGTTTTCTTTCTTTGCAGGCAATGTGTAGTTTGGCTGCAGTAAACTTCTGTCACAATAACTGGAGGTTATTTATCCCAAAACTTTACAGCTGAATTTATAACTGAGTAGCAATGCAACTAATGTGCTATTTACTGCAGAGACCTATTTTAATAATAATGTGCATTAATGAACTTTAGTTCAAAGTTTGTACCTGTGGTACCGAGATTACCAAGAACAGTGGTGGGAGAAATAGGATTTGAACCTGGCTTGTAGCTTGCTGCTTTAACAATAAGCTGTAGAAGCCTTCATCTGACCATTAAATGCCAGACAACAGGTCAAACTTTAACAGTGAAAGGGAGTGAAATGCAAAAGGTGTACTTACAGGACTGTTTTTACCTAGCTGAATCCGGTAGCGTGTAATGAAGCTGGGCTTTTCAGTCATGTCTATAACCATCAGGATACCATTGAAGAACCAGAAGGTGAGGGTGGGGACCACCTCAGCACCTGGATCCCACAGAACAAACAACACCATCAAAAAATTAAGGAAGGGAGTGGAATACTAAATAATACTTACAACAAAAACAGAACTCTCCACGTAACAATCATGTAATTAAGAAAGCTCAAATACAAAATGTCGCATGGAGGAAAAAGCCTCAGGAAGCCAAGACCTACTATATTCAGTCTACATACAGCTTCAGTCTAATCATAGGCAAAAAAAACCTCCAATGGATAAAATATTTATTACATAGTAACATAGAGGGGCATAATCGAACGGGGACGCCAATCTATAAGGACGCCCATCTCTAAGGACGGCCCCATAAAGAAGCGTACCCGACCGTATTATCGAAACAAGATGGGCGGCCATCTTTCGTTTCAATAATACGGTCGGGGACGGCCAAATCTCAACATTTGGGTTGACCTTAGAGATGGCCGCCCTTAGAGATGGCCAACATTGGTTTTCGCCGATAATGGAAACTAAGGGCACCCATCTCAAAACCGGCCAAATCCAAGGCATTTGGTCGTGGGAGGAGCTAGCATTTGTAGTGCATTGGTCCCCCTCACATGCCAGGACACCAACCAGGCACCCTAGGGGCACTGCAGTGAACTTCACAAATTGCTCCCAGGTGCATAGCTCCCTTACCTTGGGTGCTGAGCCCCCCAAAACCCCACTCCCCACAACTGTACAACACTACCATAGCCCTTAAAGGGTACCGGGGGGCACCTAGATGTGGGTACAGTGGGTTTCGGGTGGGTTTTGGATGGCTCCCATTTACCACCACAAGTGTAACAGGTAGGGGGGGATGGGCCTGGGTTCACCTGCCTGAAGTGCACTGCAGTACCCACTAAAAACTGCTCCAGGGATCTGCATAGTGCTGTGATGGAGGTGGGTATGACATTTGAGGCTGGCATAAAAATGTTTTTTAATTTGTTTTTTTGGGTGGGAGGAGGTTGGTGACCACTGGGGGAGTAAGGGGAGGTGATCCCCGATTCCCTCCGGTGGTCATCTGGTCAGTTCGGGCACCTTTTCAAGGCTTGGTCATGAACAAAAAGGGACCAAGTAAAGTCAGCCAAATGCTCGTCAGGGATGCCCTTCTTTTTTCCATTATCGGCCGAGGACGGCCATCTCTTAACCACGCCCCTGTCCCGCCTTCGGTACACTGCCGACATGCCCCCTTGAACTTTGGCCGTCCCTGCGACGGAATGCAGTTGAAGCTGCCCAAAATTGACTTTCGATTATGCCAATTTGGGCGCCCTTAGGAGAAGGATGCCCATCTCCCGATTTGTGTCGGAAGATGGCCGCCCTTCTCCTTCGAAAATAAGCTGGATAGTAACATAGCTAATAAACTTCACATATCTGTAGAATATTTTAGGAAAACTTAAAAGTACTTAGCTTACATAGAACTTTTCAACGCTCTTGCCCAAAATTTAGCAGCTTCATCTCATCACTAGCCTGCGGATAGCAGCAACATGAGTTGAGCTGATTTGAATAAGCTCCGTAAATCCGTACTCCGTAAATGCAGTACATCGAAATGTTGGCCATCATTGGATGGCTGAAGTGAGATGGAGAATGAAACTGCTAAATTTTGGGCAAGAGAATTGAACAGTTCTTGCTCACTGAGGCTTTTTCCTTCCTTGATATTTGGTATCTGACCTATCTTGATTACATTATTGTTGAATGGAGAGTTCGGTTTTTGTTTTGAGTTACTAAACACCTGCAAAACTCACAAACGCATCAGCTGAAGCTAGGTGGCAGGCTTCACAGCTTAATCAGAGTAGGAAAGAGCCACATTATCAACAAGACTTCATAAAGCTTTTGTGAAGCTAAAATATATTTTACTCTCCAGTTTTAAGGACAGTTCATCTTATAATATATGGTTCTATATACTAACTATAACTCACCGAGAAAGAAAAGATCCCATTCATTGCCCCCAAAGTAATGATGCAGATTCCCCCACTGTGCCTGCCAGAAATCCCCAGATGCGCCCCAAAATGTTTGTAGGTGCCTGTGGAAAGACATAGGAGCAGTTCATGTTATGTGGATGCTATATATCCTTTCTCCAGGCAAAAGTTAAAGGTTGTTGACAGCTATATGGGCCTAGTGCAATATGTACTAACATGGGGAAACTACTACCTGAAAGAATAAACACAGTTCATCATCCCTTATAAAACTGGACATTTCCAGACAGAGGTTTTAAGTTTCTAAATTAATTTGGCAGCATGTCTTGGAGCATCCAAACTGAACAATGTCATAAACTGTTTCACACAATGTCTCCTACTGGCCAAGGATGGGCATGAGGCACTATCTTATTAAGTTATATGTGCTGTAAGCAAAAATAAGTCACAGCTGTGTCTACATATAAAACATACAGTATCCCCTTCAGATTGTATCCAAACCATTAAACTGTAGTGCTTGGAACATATACTTGACAGGTAGCAAAGACAGCCACCGTATGAGGGGTAGTTAGTGGATCAGGGGTGGAGGAGAAGGAACCACACCCACCCACTGAAATGAAGAGTCTTTTGTTAGTTTTACGTCAGTTTTCTTTATCGATTTCATAGGATGTACTTGCACCATAATCATTAGTAGAGGTGGTAAAAACAAGATCGGAGGAATCTTAGTTGCAAGGAGATGAAGAGGACACCAAGGATCAACCATAGTCTGTGGTATTCCTCTGGAAAAGCTAGACTGGATAGGCCTAATGGACCTTGTCTGATTTCATCTTCTATGACAGTGACAGAAATGGAACTAAGAGTCTGCAGTACTAGAAACAACCTATCCTAAGAGGTAATAAGGATAGACCAAAGGGTGGAGAAAGGAAATGCATCCTAGCAGTACCTCAGGACATGGAGTCTTGCTTTGTTTAATTTATAAACATGTATCACCTGTTGATCAAATAAAATAGCCCTTAGGAAGCACTGTTTATGTTCTAAAACAAACTGGCACAGTTAAAATATATAAATGGCAGATTTAATCGCTCTCCTTCATCCAGTCATACCATTTCCTCCATCTGCCTCATCAATAACCCTTCTCTCACCCTATGTCCTTATCAGGCACCACTTCCGTTCCCTTTTCCATTGGACTCTTTCCTCTATATCTGATTCCCTCTCCTTCTCAACATGCATCTCTCTTCTCCCTTTCCTCCTCTATACTTCCATCACTTTCAAGCACTCCTCTCCCCTTCCCACACGGGCACACCATTTCCCCCACTTTCCTCATCAGGCACTCCCTATCTCAATCAGACACACCTCCAATCAGGCTCCTTGTCACCTATTAAGCATCAGTCTCCTCCTTCCTTCACTCTTTTCCATTGACTACCTCCCCTCCCATTCTACAATCAGGCAATCCCCCTTCCCTTCTTTGTGGAGTTGAGGCCTTTTTTCCACCACATAACCTCCTTTCAGTGTTGACAGTCAGTGCAGTTCTCTGTATCTGCTTCAGTTTCTCAAGGTGGTCCTCTTTCTGCTGCCTGGTTCAGATCTTTTCTTCACACCACATAGTTTTCTGTACCTACACAACCCCCTGTAGCTCAGAAAGGAACTCAGCGGGATGGGGGGTGACCAACATGAGCAACTGAAGCAGCTGCAGCAAGGTAAGAGAAAGAACAGATGTCTTTTGTTTCCACTGCTGCTCAGCCAATCAGGGACTATATAATGTCTGGTTACCTTTTGTGACAGGACAGTGTAAACATAGCAGTCAAACCAGACAGTGGCCACCCTATCCCAATCTTTTCTTACATGGTTTCTTCCTAGGCAGTCTCAAGGTATTCTTACCAAGTTAGAGAGTTCCTGAAGGCAGCGAATATAAGCAACCCACTTCCCAGAACAAACGCCATCTTCATCAGCAAATCCCATAACTGGCTTTTCTGTATAGCAGGGAACAGGCAGAGCCTAAATTAGAATATTGTTCAATAACCATCATGTCTCAGTATATTTCTCCTCAATTCCCAGACAGATCAGTTACGTTACAAGCTTGCTTTCATTTTCAGGCCATAATTCTCACTTACATGGAAGAGATTTAGATGCTGTTAGGTCTTCAAAGCTGGAACTAGGTTTGTGAGCCCTTGGGCCACTGCCGAGGAGCAGCAGCGGCAGGCAAAACCACCCCACACCGGAGACCAGTGGCGTAGCCAGACCTAACATTTTGGGTGGGCCCAGAGCTAATATGGGTGGGCACTATGTATATGGGTGTGAGTAGTGTTTCTTGGGACACTCCTAAATAATGCCTTAGAGTGCACTTGATGACAGATTTTTAATAAACAGTCTGCCCAGCAGTTGTCCTGCATCAACATAAACCACATACATACTTGGAACCTATGTTGCAAACCTTAATACCACCAGTTCTGAACACACAAATACCAATAACAGCACCTTTAAAAAGGCAGCAGTGAATATACACAACAGCAATGTGTTCCGTTGGAACAAAACAGACAAGTCAGACTGATACAGATCCCATTCAAATCATATGCAAGCAGAATCTCTCAACTGGGTCACATGCAGAACACAGATTAACCCTCATCAATTGAGAATAGAGGACCAAAATTTTGAAATTGGCCTGTAGCTCAGTATCAGCCTTGCCCTTCCCTACCCCCATCCCTCTCTGTAGCCCAGCATCAGCCCTACCCTTGCCCCCCCCAATCATGTCATCCCTGTAGCCATCTCCCCTCCCCCCAACCCTGATGCACACCAGCATTAAATATAAAACCCACCAACATTTATATTTAATGTTGGTGGGTTTCTCGGTAGGGGGTGGTCTCTGCAGTGCCCACGTTTTTAAAAAAATGTTTTATATATGAACACTTTTTTAACGTCCTTGGCACTACAGAGCCCACCCCCACCCAGAAACCCACCAACATTAAATACACAACATTTTTGTTTAAACCTGGAATTACACAAATTAAAACATTTTTGTTACCTGGTCTTGAGCTTCCTATAGAGATCTATTGCCCCCGATGAGGTCCTAATGAGTGTGCACCTGGGATTCCAGGTTCTAGGAGTTCACTGCTCAGTCACTCTATGTCTGCCTGGTAGGGGGGGGGACCCGAGCCCTGGAAGATCAGTGTGCATGGGCCTCAGGGGAGACATCCAGTGAGTGCATGGGCCGCAGGGGGGCAGGCTGTGTGTGCACCAGCTGTGGAGGAGGGGCAGGCTCTGTGTGACTGAGCTGCAGGGAGCAGACTTTATGTGAGAGTGGGACAGGCTAGCTATCAGCGTGCAGGAGCAGCCTTGATGACAGCAGATTACAGCCCCATACCAGAACAGGTCTCCCAGCCCCCGCTGCCTGACGCTGCCCGATTCCCCAAGCATAGCAGCAAGAATGTTAAAAAAGCAGGCAGGAAGTTTGCTCACTGGTGCTTGCAAATGGCTGCATGTTGCTGTGCAGCCTAACTGGTGCCACCGTGCCAGGATCTGAATTACTGAAGCTATTCATCTCCAATCACCCCATCCTTTCCCTGAGCCTGAAGATAAACTCAGCAGGGAGACAGGAGATTATTAGGCTGATTCAATCACAGCTCAGTTGCAGGCTGTTCAATCGCCTCAGAGCTCTCCATAGTTAGATGTCATCAGTGCAGATAAACTCAGCAGGGAGACAGTAGGCAGGTAGGTGGAAGTCAGTCTGGTCAGACAGCGTTGTAGCCACGAGGTAGGGCCTGTCGGACAGCATTAGAGCCACAAGACAGGAGGGAAACTCGGGCCGTTTTTTGCCTCGGTGCCGATTGACTCAGGGAGAGCCCGATGGAATAATGAGAGCCAGACAAGGAAACTGAGAGTGAGCTGCTGACGCCTAAAAAGACAGGCACCGATTGGCGGGTCAGAGTGGGCGGGCCTGTGCTGAGATTGAGTGGGCCTGGGCCCACCCAGGTCCACCCCTAGCTACGCCCCTGCCGGAGACTAGGCAGAACAGGATTGGAACCCCGGAATGGAGTTGCAGCAGAGGCAAACAAGCAGGAAATAAACAGAGCAGGCACCCTTAAACATCACCTGCGCTTGGCCACTTTTCACCAGGAGTTGTGCCCCTGGCTGCAGGTGGCCGGCAGGACTTACTGGGCAACGCAGGACTGGATACCCACTAGGCTGAACCAGGACTGAGGGTCAGAGGGGAAAGGAACCTACAGGGGCAGCAGGACAAGGAAGGGAAATCTAAAGGGCAGGACTGAAAGCTGCAAGCAGCCACTAGAACAGGGAACAAAATACTGATAAGAAGACACAGAACTGAAAGCTGCAGCGCAGCCACAAAGACACAAACAGACAAAGACTAAACACAAAACTATAACCCAGAGACAGGACTAGCAAACAAACAACAACCTAATCTAACTACCCACTGACTAACTAAAACAGACAAGAATCTCGGCAAGGAACTAGACTGAGCAGAAGTGCAAACAGCACCCCAACAAACCTCAGGGCCTTAGACGATGCAAAGGCAAAGACAGAGAATTTCCAACTGACAAATAAGCCCAGCAGCAGCAATCACCAGGCAACTATGGGGGCTGTGTAGGTTCAATCCAAGCAAGCAAGTCTGGCAGCCCGGAAGATCCGGACCGGACTGGGCTGAAATCTGGAACGGGTGACAATAACCAGCAAATCCATTGCAGCCACCAGGTCTGGCCACCAGGTGGTGAGAGGAAGGAGAGCACGAAACATGGGCACAACCGTGTCAGATGCTGAGAGCCCTAGCTTTCCTTTTTGTTTGGCACAAAATGTTTACGCAAAAAATGAAGCCAATATGAATAGGCCCTAGAGGAACCAAGCCCAAGCCATTTATAAAACCTGATTTCACTGGTTTTTTGTTTGTTTTTTAACACTAGAGAGACATTGAGCACAGAAAAGGATCTTCCAATGAGCAGCTGTTTATTACGTGAAGAACCATCAATTTATCAACTGTTTTGAAATCCCACTTATCGTACACAAACAAATATCTCATGACCTGATTGCTTATGCTGTTTTCTCATTGGCATACAGATGACAATTTTCAAAGCCAATTACCTGGGTAAACAGACCTGTCTGAAACTAGCCCTCTCTCACTCTGGCTAAGGAGTAGACACAGGCTTCATAGAGTGGATCCTTTCAACCTGACTTTGAAGAGAAGTTCTTTGAGATGTTTGTTGTGGAAGAAAAACAGCCCACATTCAAGACATTTTCACAAGTTAATTTTATCCTTTTTGGCTGCCAGAAGAATCAAGAGGTGAAAATCATGCAGCTGTTTTTAGCCTCTTTGCTTTATACTTATTTTTAAAAAGAAAATTCCAACATTATTTATTTTGGAAAATTAGCATATTCTACATATACTAAAAGTGCTATTGTACCTTAGAAGCACACAGGCTATTTGAAAATTGTCTTGGAGTGGGCAAAAAAAAAAAAAAACCTCAGGAAACAAAGTACTTGAGTTGCTCCTGCAATGTACCAGTTGACAGAATGCCTGGTACGGAAACTCAAATTTCAGTGGCAGTGTGAGCTTAGGCAGGTCATGGCATCTTGTTACACATCTACCCATTACCTGGAAATAAAACATAATTTGGACACCAATCCATGCATGCATGAGTCTCTAATATTAAACAGGAGTTAAAGAGAATTTTCTCTCCTTTAATCTCACCAGACCAGTCCAGAACCATTGAATTGTGGCCTTCGACCAGATGATGGTGACAAAGAAATAAAATAGTCCTGTGTGATTTGTCCTTTAAAGGCACTGGGTAGCCTTAACTTCTCAGCATTCTGACTGTCAAAGCAATGGATTACATATTATTCCTTCGGCTTGAAAAGTCATACTTTAAACAAACTTTAAAGACTTACCTGTTCCGCAAGGCCTACCTTCTTGATTCCAACTAATTACCTCAACTCTTTACTACATCTTTATATACATTGTAATGCATTTTGGAATTTAAACTCCACGTCCTTATTGTATCCATTTACCTCTATCTACCTGACCCTTTTAATTTTTGTATTTGTTTAATCCTGCCATACTTGACATCCACCATGACGGTATTTTGTAAGCCACATTGAGCCTGCTAATATGTGGGAAAATGCGGGATACAAATGTTACAAATAAATACTTAATGTACCTATGTCCATTTACTGAACTGTACTCAAGCAATTTGGAAAGGGTAACCAGCTGGAAAAAGACTGAATCTCAGAAGAAACTTGATGGTGTACAACTAGAAGGAAAAGAACAGCATTAAGGGGAAAGTAAAGTAATTCAATATGCTAGGGTGGGCCTCTGGACTGGTCTGGTGGGACTTAAGAACAGAAAATTAGCAGGTAAGATATAATTTATCCTCCCTTAATGACCCCACCAGACCAGTCCATTCCAGACCAGAACCTGTAAGATGTATCAAAGCAATTCCCAGGCTAGGTAGAATTCCAAAATCTCTGCCCAAATCATTTTGGTTCCAAACTCAGCAAATGTGCAGGGTGCTGGAAAGACAGTAAGTACTTTCGTGAATATAACACGAGTTGTGCTCCTATCTGGAGTTGATAATACTTGTGAATGCAAAAAAATGAATGACTAAATCACCAGTCTGCAGCTGCTAAACAGACTTGCAACTCCACTCAAGAGGTTAAACACCACTGCCAGATAATTTTGCAACCTTAGAAGGCCACCTCCTTATGAAATCAAATATAGGCAGTTACAAAACATTATCTCAGACATCAGACAGAACAGAGGTCATTTTGCTCTTCCTGAAGAGAAAAGCCAATCTGCTCAATCCTAGAAATTCTTTGGTCACTTTAATGTACTTGTGAAGTACACAATGAACATAGGGCAAACCCCCCCCCCCCCCCCCCCCCCCACAACAAATAAAAAAAAGATCTGATTTTACCTGAAATGAGGACAGTAGCTCTGGAGGAAAGAAGAGAATCATTTTGAACAAAATACTTGCTTGTAGGAGCTGCAGAAAGGGATCTGTGCATGTTAACATTTGTAGCTCAAAACGCTATAGAATGAAAATATAAAATCAAGGATGAACTACCTAAGGGTGGGATTCTTTGAAGAGGCTGCTAAAGTGAGTCATGGATGGAAATTCTAAGCAGCAGAATCAAACTCCATTCAGGTCAAGACAGACAATCAAAAGGATGTTGTCGCATGCTCGAGGACCTTGGCATACTGTCAGGCTTCTTCCCCGGGAGCACTGGGTTCGTGAGCCCATGGGCCACTACCGTGGAGCGGCAGTGGCAGGCAAGATCACCTCCAAGGTAGAGATGAGACAAAACTGGAACGGAACCCCGGACTGGAGTTCTACACCGGAATACACGGAACTGGAACGCACCGGACGGGTGCGCACTGGAGTGGAGCCCGCTGGACTGGAACACACTGGAGGGCCCCACAGGACTGGAACATACAGGAGTGAAACCCGCTGGACTGGAACACACTGGACCTAGGCTTCACCTATGCTTGACCACCTTTCCCCGAGGGTTGAGCCCTCAGGTTCTGGCAGCCGGTAGGACTTACAGGAAAACCCGGAACTGGAACTTGCAAGCAGGAACAGCAGGAATGAAGATCCAGGAGTGCCCCCTGGCACCTAGGCGCAGGCAAGGCCGACAGGCAGGGACTGTCCGGGTTCTGGCAGTCGGCAGGTTTAAACACAAAGACTAGTAAACTGTACCTAGGCTAATAGAAACGCTATACCCAGGCAAACCAGTCATACACAAGAAACATACACAGAGCACACTCAGGGGACTTGAAAGCTATATACCAGCTAACAACAAAGCTGTGCCCAAGCTAACAAGTCATGCACTGGAAACAAACACAGAGCACTAGCAAAGCTATACACAGGCTAACAAGCCACACGGTGCCTAAGCTGGCTAGTCTAAACAAACACAGAGCACTAGCAAAGCTATACACAGGCTAACAAGCCACACGGTGCCTAAGCTGGCTAGTCTAAACAAACACAGAGCACTAGCAAAGCTATACACAGGCTAACAAGCCACACGGTGCCTAAGCTATCTAGTCAAACATAGAAACTCACACAGAGCAAACACTGAAACAGTGTACAGAGCACTCTATACACCAGGGCCCTAGATGAAATGCAAAGGCCAGGGCTGTAGTCTCTAAGTGATTAATAAAGCCCCTCCACACCAGAGGCACAGCTGCAGCAATCACCTTGCATCCAAACAGAGGCTTGACACACAGAGCAGTCAGCCCAGCGGGAGCCATCTTGGATGCTGGCATAGAGGAGTCGGCGGCAGCCATCTTGGAAAAGGCATAGCCCACACAGGTGAGGTTCAGTAGGGCAATCAGCACACAGAGCCAGAGAGAAACTAAGACAGAGACAGACACAGAGACAAGCAGAAGCCAGCACAGCCACTGACTCCCAGAAACAGGGTAAGTCTGAGGGTGGTCACGGCCACAGACATAACAGATGTATAGTAGTCCACCTAGAGAAGGTGCACTACATGTGGATGAAATATCCAAGAGAACCTTTACAACTGTCCTCCAAGGCATGAAAAAGTTGCAACTTGAACTTTTATGGAACCCTGAGCTATTTCCACTTGGAGTTCATCCTTGGCCAAGGCACGCTTCTTGAAACTACAGTGCTTCAAGTGTGACTAGTCAAGAGTAAAGTTGAAAGAGAAAATGTAGACAGAATCTTTTGTACTAGAAATAACAAAGGATGTGGAAATGTCTTAGAAATATTAGGCTGACCAACCCAAATCTCCAGTTTTAGTCAAGTGCTATCAAATTACTCTGGCAGAGGCAGAGATATGAATTTCTACAGCATCCAACCTAACATTGGAGGTGACTGAAATATATTCCACAGTATTCTATACAGCCAAGGAAGCTGAAATAGTTCCATACCTTCGTAACTAGTCTAATTTCTGTAAATTAAAAAGTGTAGAATCTTAGAGTTGGCCACTGACATGGAGATTAGAATGGACAATCTCAACCATTTGATTTAAGTGCAAAAGGAATCCTATGTTGCTATTAACCAATTGGGAGCTTTATGGCTTACACATCAGTACAAGAATGCTGAACCAAGGCCACCTCATTATACTGTACAACACCAGGAACTCCAAGGATAGACCAGACATTGCGTTAGGAGTGTGGTGACCAGCGCAAGAACACAGGACTCTATAGAGTGAGCCTGAGACTACTATATTATAGACTCTACCATTGATGCCACCATTTGCATCTGGTGCCATGAGGCACAGAAGCAACCATATGCAGAATTGAACAGGAGTACTCTCTGAAATCACAGCAAAACTTAAAGTGAATTGTAGACAATTCTTGCATCTAAAAGTGTAGGCCTCAACAGGCAACAAGCCTGCCCTAAGAGAGACTGACCTCTCTTAGTGTCTCAGACGAACCAGATGACTCTATATGAATCCTTCTCAGGAACTAAAGGATGTAAGTAATAAAAACTTTCATATTATGCTTAGGGAGAAATTGCCCATGGGCAAAGGAATGTGTTGGACAACCATAAGATAATGGGGTAGTTCAAAGGAAACATGTAGCAAACCTGTTGAGATGTAATGCTGTTAAAAAATGTCCCAGATGCACGGCTACTATTACTGAACAAAGGCTTCAGTTTTAAAATAATATGAGTATATTCTAGTTTTCAATATAATTTTGGAAGCATCTTCACTGCTTCTCAATCTAGAGGAAACTGTAGCATAGTTATGCATGGCTGTCACCAGGAGGGGAGGCACAATGACCATAAGACAAAGAGGTGGCTGCCTGCCCATCTCTGAGCAGAGTGCAAGCTCATATTTCTATGAAGGAGCCCAGATAGAACACAGGAGCTTGCAACAAGGATGGTCCACACCAGTCAAACTTTCTGTTCAAGACTACCTTACTGAGGAAGAGAGTGAGCCATCAGAATACTATTGCTTTTGGCCTCTGAATTTAGACCAACAATAACCAGTATTGGGAGGAGGGGTCTGGGGTGAGGAAGGACTTTCCATAACTACTTCCAGCCAGTCTCTGAATTGTGGTCCCAAAAGTTCCAGGATTTCATCAATAGATAGTTAACGATTGCAGAGGATGAAACTGCACAACCTGTTTAGATGATCATAACTGCCACTCTGCATGGGAGCTACTGAGAAGCATGGCTGCAACACTGAAGCCCTGTCTTGAACTAGTCCTGACCAGGAAATATGAAGGATCCAAACAAAGGATCTTACTTGCCAGCAGTTAAGTCCTGGTATCGATATTCAAGACCTCTCTCCTCTGCATACTGTTACTTTGAGGGAGGTCAACCTGATCTATGTTGGAAGATACTAGACCCAACACAGGAGGACTTGATCTTGAGCCACTGCATACCTGGAATGAGACAGACTAAAGAAACAAAGAAAGATTGTTTAAACAGAGACTCAAATCTTTCTACAAAGGAGGTCCCTGAATGCAGTGATTCCATCTAATTAAGGTTTTGCCTAAGGACAACCCGAATAGGCAATAAAACACCTTACTTTTCTCTTCACCAGAAAGAGAATATGAAACCTATGGTCAGTTTAAGGTTAGAATCAAATATCACAGCCTGAGGAGATCCATCTCCAGCTATCAAATGTATCAGGGGAGGGAGAGGGCTATGAACACCCAAGAATATAGTATAATTCTACAGATGAAAATCTCTCATGGATTATGCAAGAATTTAGAAAATAAGTCTTAGAAAATAAGGGTCACCAGCTTCTCTCCCCCATACAACCTCTGTACTGAGGCTCTGTCCTTTCTGAGGATACAATCTCCCCTTCTCGAGTTAGTGGAATGTTCTAGCATCTCAAACATTGCCATAGGCAATCTGTTTCCACTGCAGGGACACAGATTAGGGATGGGAAGGGTTCAAAGCAAAACGACGGTGCTACCTTAGTAGGTCACCCAGTATTTTTTTGACGGTGCTGCCTTAGTAGGTCACCCATTATTTTTTTATAACTCTTTTCAGGCTGCAGAAATTTGTCATGCATCACACGCCTAATCTGGCTTTAAAGGCACTATGGGAAGCTTCCCTTTTGTAGAGAAGCAGAGATCCACTTCTGTTCCCACTATTGCTCCCCTAGCTGGGAGAAACTGGGGAGGAGAGAGGAGCTCTGACATGAAAGTGATACCACCTGCTAAAATATTAACTCAGTAGAGAACTGGAGTTACACAGACTCTGCCATGCCTGAGGTTAAATATGTAGCATTTATGAATTTTCATATTTCTCTATCAGAGAGAAAGAAAGAGATAAAGGACCCAGAATTCTTTACTTGTACATAATTTAATGCAAAGTGGCAATAAAAAGGCTGAAGAAATAGGTCCCTGAAGGGAAATAGTGTCAGGTCTTACTCCATGTACACCACAAAAGCCACAGCTCAATCCAGGGAACCTTTCCAGCTTCACTTTTGGCTGGGTGCTAAACTTCGCCTTTGCCCACCTGAAGATAAAATAGCAAAACATCCCTCCTCACAGTTTGGATGCAAACTCCCACCTTTTTCCATTAATGAATATTGTAGCCTGGAACAAACACTACAGAGTTTGAAGCTCTTCTAATGTCTTGAGGTGAGAAAGCAACTTCCCAACATTGAACAAGGAAGAGGGAGAATAACTCAGAGTCCTCTGAGCATCATCCCTGCTCCAGATCCAATTCAATTGCTTTAGGCCTTTTATTTATTATTACTTTTTAATGGAGCTTACAACCTCAAATGAAGTACACTTTTGCTCAATTGATGCCCAGTTCTCAAACTAGGGTAGGAGATGCCTCAGTAACCAGTCCAGAAGATATACAGTTCACTCGTCACCATCTGCTGGAGACAGAGCAATACTAAATAGCTAAGGCTGCACAGTGCACTGAAGGGATGAATCACACAGAGCTATTTTATTTCTCTGCCTCTATCCACTGGTTGATGGACACAACCTACAGGCTTTGGATTGGTCTAGTGAGGACACTAAGAAAGACTGAAGTTGATGAACATGATTCTATTAAGAGATTTTTATTTTGCAGTGAAGGCAAGAATATTAGTACCACTGATAATGGGGTTTCAAAAATTGTAAAAGAAATTGCATATTGTATTGTTAACAGTAGATGATATACAGCATGGAATCAGAGCTCTGGATTAATGTTTTCCAATCCACTGAAGTTATGCTCAGTGAAAATACATCACTTACATTCTTGGTATTTGTTGCTGATATCCTGAAAACCAAACCAACTGATTTACTTCCAATGGTTAGACAGGGACTGAAACTTCTACTATGGAGATGTGGTTTTTAACCTTTTCCTGGGGGGTCTCCCACCCAGATTGGCTTTTAGAATATCAACAACAAATATTCATGGAGTCAGTTCAAGGAAATAGTTTTGAATTATAAAATATTCATCAATGCTACCACTGTAAAATTGGTACAGCATGTGATACTTGTATTCAAACATCTGGAAAAAGCTAGGTCTATCTGTAAGTCATTAGTCCACATTCATGTATTTGCATGATTTATTTTTTTATTTTATTGCATTTGTATCCCACATTCCCCCACCTATTTGCAGGCTCAATGTGGCTTACATAGATTTGTTAACATTGTCATTTCAGGATATCAGATACAGTTAGTAATGTGTAACAATCAAGGAAGGGAAGAGAGAAGAAGGAAGAGAGTGATTAGGGTAGTTATAGAGGTGGGCTTTCATAATTGAGTGGGTTGGTGAGGTGACTTAGTGAGGATATAGGTTCTCAATTGTAGGCCTGGTTGAAGAAGAATGTTTATATGTGTTATATGTTTTCTAGCGACCCTGGAAATTTTCTTTCTCGAATTGTACCTGTTGATGGCGCTCAGCAGGGGGCACAGTTCTAGCATTGCTTATCATCTGAAAGAGAAAATACGGTACAAGAATCAATACTTGAAAGGCATCTTCAAGAATAGTACATAAAAGGAAAATGGAAATACTGAAAAGAAGATTACTGGGATCCTAATGTGGAGGGCAATTTTCAAAAGCTATGTAGTCTGGTTCTGAGGGACTTGTCTTGGGTAGGTTTGGAAAATAATTCATATATATTATTTTCCATAGATATTTTATAAGTAGAAAAGCAAGTGTAAAGTCTGTGGGTACTTTCTACCCACAACAGTTTTTCAAGAGAGTACCTCTGCCACAATTCCATCTTCACAAAAGGCCCCCAGTCCATTTCACCCCTGCATCACATCTCTCAATACCACCCCACCCCACATCAGCCCTCTCTATTCCCTCACCAAACTGGTAATTATACAGCAACCTGAGGAGAGTGGCTGCATGCCCTCCACCATCACCCCAAGCCTGCTTGCAGATGGACTGCACTGACACCCCCATATTGCAGTCAGGCAGGACAGGAGAGGATGTGTCTTATACGTAACATTCGTCTCCTCTTCTTGCTGTGGGATTACAGTGAGAAGAAAATTCAAATATGCAGCCATAGCAAGAAAAGCTTAGCTCCATCTCTGGTCTCTTGTTGCAATTCCGTGCAGAACAAGAACAGGGAATTCCAAAGGAAGAGCTGGAGTTGGAGGGGAAAGAAGGAATGGTGAAATTTGGTCTTTGAGTCTGGCTAGACCAGTCCAGACATGTGGGTTATGCTCTCAAACCAGCAGATGAAAACAAAGACTACTGACTTTCACTGACATCACCAGTATAATGATTGGTGTAATCCTGGAACTTGTCAGTATACTTTTGATAAAGCAGAATCGAGTGAAAACCATACATGCAAACACCACCACCAATCAGACCTCCCTTAAGGGTAAAGTATTCAGAATTAACTGACTTTGTATCTTCTACTTATTTTAAAAAAAATTTTTGTCCACTGATATATACTGATTAAATTCACCCATTCCTGAACTCTTAAGCAGTGATAGCCATATCGTCAAAACCCATCGTCTTCTGGTGTAGAACTTGGACTAGCCTAGCAGGTCTTAAGGAAAGCAAATTAGTGGGTAAGATCAAATTTCACCTTCCTGATCATCCTGCTAGACTATTCCACACAAGTGGGATGTACCCAAACTTCATCGATTTAAGTTGGAAGGAGATGAAGCTCCATCCAGCACTGTCCTGCTGAAGGTGCAATCTTCCCAAGCTTGGACATCCAGTTTGCAATGCTTAAATCAACAAATGAAGCAACAACCAAGTTACCACCCTGCAGATGTCTGGCACCATAGCTCCAGCCTCTGCCCATGACACCACTTATGCCCTGGTAGAGTGAACCTTCAAGGCTATCAGAACCTTCTTACAACTCGACAGATTCTATAGCCACCTTAGTCAAGTGCGAGAACAATGCTTTGGATGATGCATCTCTTTTTGGCTCATGGTGCAAGACAAACAACCAATTCAACATACAAAACAGCTTCACCACCTTCAGGTAGCAGATCAGTTCCTGACAAACATTCATGGAATGAAGAATTGTGCAGCCATCCTTGCTCTTTCTGGAAAGGCCAGGAGACACATTACCTGATTAAGATGAAATGATGAAACCATTTTTGGCAAAAAAGATGGTACCATACATAATGTGATCATATCCTTCTCAAAGGCCTGATAGGGATTCCTGTAGGATAATGCCTGCAACTCAGAAATATGACACGTGTAACTCACAGCCACCAAACTAAAGGTTAATCTATAAGTGATGCATGTCTGAGGGATACACATGGTGGACTTGTCAATGCCTTAAGCACCAAGGGCAAATGCCACTGGGATGCCATCAGGCAAGATGGAAGCCATAGCTGCTTCATGCCCTCAAAAAATGCCCAATATCAGGATGAGCCACCAGAGAGGCACCCTCAACATGGCCCTTAAAATAGGCAAGGATTGCTCTCTGCACTCTAATGGCATGTAGGAGTGGCCTGATGGTTAGTGTAGCAGGTTGTGGACCTGGGGAACTGGGTTAAATTTCTTCTGTAGCTCTCTTTGACCCTGGACAAGTCACTTAGGGCCCCTTTTACAAAGTGGCAGTAACCCCAATGGGGGGCTTACCATTCGCTAAAAGGGAAGTACTAGTTCCCACCCTCAGAGCTTGCCATATTCGGGGCTACAAAATTATTTTCATTTTTGTAGGCCAGTGTGTACCCAGCGGTAATCAGGCAGTGCTGCTCGCTGCCCAGTTACTGCTGGGTTAGCATGGGAACCCTTACCACCACCCACTGGGCTCCCCCCCCCCCAAAAAAAATGGCCACGTGACAAGTGCTTCGCTTGCCGCACAGCCATTTTATGAAAACAAGACAGACCTACCTTTTACCCACTGTGGTAAAAGGGGGCCTCGGCTGCATCAAAAATACGGACCAACATCAGCATGGGCCCCCTTCTGCTGCAGCTTGGTAAAAGGAGCCCTTAGCCCTGTTGGATTATTTGTAGTAAATAATTAGCAGATTTTATACACACAGCTTCAGCTTTAGAAATGTTAATTTCTTTTCTTCATCTCTCTCACATACACCCCAGAATAATTCACTGCTGAGTCACTTTAAAGTTGAAGTAACAAAACATCTGTTTACTCACAGTTTTAGTTAGATTGATATTCAGGCAGGCTTATTTAACATAATACAATACATTTGGATTATCAGCTCTTTCCATGTGCTTAGCTGGTAATGGATGCTCACACCACAGATCCTCAGGTTAGGAGAGATCATGAGCTCCATGTGCTATTCCTAACCCCCACAGGAAGTTGCATGGGTGTGACCTCTCTAGGTAATTCACATCAGAGGTCACAGAGTAATCACAGAGAAAGAAAAAAAAAAAACATTGCTGACAGACAATGCATGTAAAACACAATACATTATTCCAACAAGCCCTTCATTGCCCCAAGAACAATATACTACATAGATAGTGAGACCATTATGGATAGTGCAAAGTACCTGTATAGAAATTGTAAACCATATAGTCGCTTCAGGGATCACTTGCGGTATTTCAAGTGCTGAAAATAAATAATGGAACTACGAGAGAGGCCCCTCTGCAGAAAGGACATAATTTTCACCTCTCTCATCCAATCCCTTCTTCCTTTCCCTCTCTTTGTCCCCTGGTCCTTCACTCTGTCCTCTCTCTCCTATACCCTTTCATTCCCTTACTTTCCCCCTTCCCCCTTACCTCATTTCTGTTCCCAACCCTTTCACCTTCACTCCATCCCATTCCATTCTGTCTTCTTTCCCTCCTTTCAACTCTTACTCTCCTTTATGTTTTAGCTTAATTTATTAGTGGTTAAACATGCATTTGAATCTTATATTCTGGTCTGAGCACATTAAAAAAAATGTTTTTCCCCTTATTTTATACACATTCATTCTAGTAGTTTGGAGACCACAGGAGTCCATACACGCAGTGTCTACCTATGTTTCGGCCATCCCCTCTGGTATTGGTGTACTATAGAAGGCTATGATAGTGGTAACTATTTTTTCCCACTGATTTTTTGAGCCTTGCTGGCTGCCATACCTAGTTTAGTGATGTCATCACCTTGTAGATACCTCATTCAGGAGTCAAAAAAGCAGCAAACAGATACTACAGGTTTTTGGCTTAGCAGCTGAAGTGTTTTGATTTGGTGGTCAGTTTTTCGGTAAGTTCTATTGAGATCTGACCTCCTTGTCATTATTGCTTATGAATCTGATTAGCATACTAGCACTGTGGTGTTGTATTAAGAATTGCTAAAACTGTAGTTTATTTCTTGGGAGTAGGTAGTTTATCTGTTTAGTTCAGCATCTGTTATTGTATACAGGGCCACTGAGAGACTGAGTGGGGCCCTGGGCAGAGCCATCACCGCTGTCCCCCCGCCCCAGGATCGCCGCTGCCGCTCCCCCCCCCCCCCCCCCCACCAGGATTGCCGCTGGAACTACAAGTACCTTGGCTGGCGGGGATCCCGAGGCCCCGCCAGCAGAAGAGGTCTTCCTCCAGCGCTGGTCTTTCTTCTGCCGCTTTGCCTGCCCCTGTGGCTGATTTTCTCTCGTGTCGCACGTGCTCGGTTTCAAAACCAAGCATGCGTGGCCTGCGGGCCCAGCAGCCGCTTGGCAGGCAATGCAAGGGGGGCCTGGCGCCTGAGTTTTCTCTCTTTTGCTGCTGTCAGGACGCGATCACCCAGGTCCCGTCAGGAGCAGGAGAGAGAGACCACAGCACCAGGCCTGGGCCCGGGGAATTTTGCCCCCCCCCCCCCCCCCCCTCTTGGTGGCCCTGATTGTATGTCTTTTTTGGGGAATTACCTCCCCTTTATAATGTGAAAAATAAGTGTGAGTGGTTGTTAAAATCAATATGCAGGTCTTTTTCTAAACAATGCCTATGTACGTGGACAGCTTTTCAGCAATATGAATGGGAGTAATCTTTTAGGGGTCTTTTACTAAAACTTAGCTTAAGTTATCTGCAGCAGGTCCCATAGGAATAAAATGGGACCTTCTACAGATAACTGGAGCTAACCTTGAGTAAAAGACCCCCTTAGTTTATGTGGAGGGGCATAATCGAACGGAAACGCCTATCTCCATGGGCGTTTATCTTCGAGAACGGGTTCGTGAAGGGGCGGGCCGAACCGAATTTTCGAAAAAATGGACGTTTTTGAGCTGGGTGTTTGTATTTTTTAGCGATAATGGAAACTAAAAACGCCCAGCTCAAAAACATCCTAATCCAAGCCATTTGGTCGTGGGAGGGGCCAGGATACGTAGTACACTGGCCCCCTTGATATGCCAGGACACCAACTGGGCACCCTAGGTCAGTGCGGTGGACTTCAGAAAAAGCTCCCACATGCATAGCTCCCTTACCACGGGTGCTGAGCTCCCAACCCACCTCCCCCAAAACCCACTACCCACAAATGTACAACACTACCATAGCTCTTAGGGGTGAAGGGGGCACCTACATGTGGGTACAGTGGGTTTTGGAGGCCTCCCATTTACTAGCACAAGTGTTTCAGGTGGGGGGGATGGGCCTGGGTCCACCTGGCTGAAGTGCACTGCGGTACCCACTAAAAGTGCTCCAGGGACCTGCATACACGCAGGCCTCTAGGACTGGTTGCTGCTATATAACATTGGCACACCAGTTGACACCTGAAGACTAATCTCTCCGAAAACGTCCTTTATTGGAATAACCGCCTTTACTCACAGTTAACTGCAGATCAGAGGTTGTGCCCCACTGGCAACGAGTCTCCCTGGTACTGAGATGAGCAGTAGGTCAGAGCTGGCAGAATGCTGTACAATGCCCTCTTTCAGCCACATTCAAGGGAAGAACTAAGTTGTGTAACGTGGCTAACACAGGAAAGGGAACTAAAACTGGCTTACAAAAATGGCCACTACCGCATGGACTACAACAGGAAACACAACAGGGCACACTCTGACCCAGTAGGCAGGGGGAAAAGCACCATGGGAGAAGAGCCTACCAACTACCAACATCGTGAGACTGTAACACAAGCTAATGAAATCACGGAGCCCAATACCCTACACCCACCACAATGCAATGCTGATGTGACCCTGTACTGCACCCGAGAGCCACATCTGACCCAGGGAAAGGCTGTTACAGGATCGAACACATTCTGTTGTCATGGAGGTGGGTACGGCATTTGAGGCTGGCATAGAGGCTGGAAAAAAAGTTTGTAAAGTGGGGTATTTTTTGGTGGGAGGGGGTTAGTGACTACTGGGGGAGTCCGGGGAGGTCATCCCCGATTCCCTCCAGTGGTCATCTGGGAAGTTGGAGCAATTTTTTGGGACTTGTTCGTGAAAAAAAAGGGTCCAAAAAAAGTGACCCAAAATCGCGGTAAAAATGCCTTTTTTTTTTTTTCGATTATCAGCTAAAGACGCCCATCTCTCCTCAGCTGATAACCACGCCCCCAGTTCTGCCTCCACCACGCCTCCGACATGCCCCCGTCAATTTTATTCATTTCCGCGACGGAGTGCAGTTGGAAACGCCCAAAATCGGCTTTCGATTATACCGATTTGGGCGCCTTTGCGAGACAAACGTCTATCTCCCGATTTAGGTCGCACTATAAGCGTTTTTCTCTTTTCGAAAATAAGCTGGATAGGGGAAGTTACAGGGTAAAGTGGCCTTAGTATACCCTTGAACAGGTTCTTCACACATGCTAAGGCCATTTTTACCACAACAGTAAAACAGCCGATTTTCCATTGTTTAAAATTATTTTGAAGTGCATACGTTGCCATTAGCAGGCGGCCATTAAAAAAAAAATTACCATGTGAGCACTTACCGACACCTATTTTGAAGGCAGAAAAGGATTGCACGGTAATTCTACGCTATCCAGAGCGCATAATGTAGCCATACTAACTGATTAGCACAGGAATGCCCGCTCTATGCCCCCTGACACCCTCCCTCCAAGAAAAAAATAAAATTTAAGGCTGTGTCGAATTTCCAGTTACTGCAGGACGCCTGAACATGTCTCATGGTACTCCATTTTAATATGCAATAAGCGTGCAGTAGCGATGTCATGTGATAGTGATGTCAGTCGGTAGCAGACACAGGTCACTAAGTATGGCAATCCCTGATGAAACAGTGAAATGGGTGCCTGTCAGGATCCAGCATAATATAAATGCCCTGCTTACTGATTTGTTTGCTATTGACAGTATTGGATGAAGATTGAATATAAATTGAATTTTGAGTGTGTTGCACATTATACACGGTATGAAAATGAAATAGGGAGGTTTTTTGGCCTATGATTGAATGACTGCACTGATACCTAGGTGGTTAGCAAAATGTGTTTGGGCTCATTGTAAGGTTCATGCGATATCTGAGACCTTTTTCTTCCCAACAATAATTTATCTCGGATAAGTGAATCTAGCCTATCTGTTTGTTGGTTGAAGTGTCAACTTATGTGATTTGTGGAAGGCTTGTTGTGATTAAACAATACAGGAAGTTCCTTAATAAAAGGGCCTCATAGATTGTTCCTTTGTTTTTATTACTCAGTGTATACTTATCTATATATGTATATACTGCATATATGAAAAACTTTTAAAAATATTTTGAGCATATGAAATTATTTAATAGCACAGTACAGTACAGTCTCAATTATCCGACTGTCACTGATCCGACCATCCGGCATGTCCGACAGACCGCCGGTGACATCAGACAACTTCTCTTTCTGTTTTCCAAACCCGGGACCTTACTTTTACCACCGTTGTGAGCTGGGCCCTGCTTTTTCTGCCTTGTTTGAGAGGTTACCATTGTTTTCTGTATTATCTGACTTTTCATTTATCCGAGAACAGGTCAGTCCTGTTTAGGTCTGAAAATCGAGACTTTACTGTATTCTGAAAAATGTATTTTATGTGATAGGCTACATTAATCTCTTTTCAGAGTTATCTCTTCCGGTGTTATATTTGAAGAATGCCATTCAACTGTTATTCAGCTACTTGCTAAATTGGGATATATCTATGCAGTCCATGTTCCTGTGTATGTAGTTAGATAAATAACGAGAAATGTGATTTTGATATATACCACGTTTATATTTTATCTATAGTTTTGTTGTTTAATCCAAAAGAATAAGGGCTGAATTGTTAACATTTGATGTTTTTACTGTTGCGGAACTAGTGAGTGTATTTTATTCCTTTTTTCTTTTACTGATGTATGTAGTAGTTTTGTCTCTGAGACCTTGTATTTTACATTCAATTTTGTGTAAAGCCAATGCTACATACCTGTAGAAGGTATTCTCCGAGGACAGCAGGCTGATTGTTCTCACTGATGGGGTGACGTCCACGGCACCCCCTCCAATCGGAATCTTCACTAGCAAAGATGTTTGCTAGCCCTTGCGCGCCAATGCGCACCGCGCATGTGCGGTCATCTTCCCGCCCGAACTGGCTCGTGTTCGTCAGCCCCCTAAGTAGCAAGACGAAGACACAACTCCAAAGGGGAGGCAGGCGGGTTTGTGAGAACAATCAGCCTGCTGTCCTCGGAGAATACCTTCTACAGGTATGTAGCTTTCGCTTTCTCCAAGGACAAGCAGGCTGCTTGTTCTCACAAATGGGGTATCCCTAGCCCCCAGGCTCACTCAAAACAACAAACATGGTCAATTGGGTCTCGCAACGGCGAGGACATAACTGAGATTGACCTAACATCTTATTCAACTAACTGAGAGTGTAGCCTGGAACAGCATAAAAAATGTGCCTAGGGGGGTGGAGTTGGATTCAAACCCCAAACAGATTCCGAAGCACCGACTGCCCGAACCGACTGTCGCGTCGGGTATCCTGCTGCAGGCAGTAATGAGATGTGAATGTGTGGACAGATGACCACGTCGCAGCTTTGCAGATCTCTTCAATAGTGGCTGACTTCAAGTGGGCCACTGATGCCGCCATGGCTCTAACATTGTGAGCCGTGACATGACCCTCAAGAGCTAGCCCAGCCTGGGCGTAAGTGAAGGAAATGCAATCTGCTAGCCAATTGGATATGGTGCGTTTCCCCACAGCCACTCCCCTCCTGTTGGGATAAAAAAAAACAAACATTTGGGCGGACTGTCTGTTGGGCTGTGTCCGCTCCAGATAGAAGGCCAGTGCTCTTTTGCAGTCCAATGTGTGCAGCTGACGTTCAGCAGGGCAGGAATGAGGACGGGGAAAGAATGTTGGCAAAACAATTGACTGGTTCAGATGGAACTCCGACACCACCTTCGGCAAGAACTTAGGGTGAGTGTGGAGGACTACTCTATTATGTTGAAATTTGGTATAAGGAGCATGAGCTACTAGGGCTTGAAGCTCACTGACTCTACGAACTGGTTACTGCCACCAAGAAAATGACCTTCCAGGTCAAATACTTCAGATGGCATGAATTCAGTGGCTCAAAAGGAGGTTTCATCAGCTGGGTGAGAACGACATTGAGATCCCATGACACAGTAGGAGGTTTGATGGGGGGCTTTGACAGAAGCAAACCTTTCATAAAGCGAACAACTAAAGGCTGTCCCGAGATCGGCTTACCTTCCACACGGTAATGGTATGCACTGATTGCGCTAAGGTGAACCCTTACAGAGTTGGTCTTGAGACCAGACTCAGACAAGTGCAGAAGGTAGTCAAGCAGGGTCTGTGTAGGACAAGAGCGAGGATCTAAAGCCTTGCTGTCACACCAGACGGCAAACCTCCTCCATAAAAAGAAGTAACTTCTTTTAGTGTAATCTTTCCTGGAAGCAAGCAAGACACGGGAGACTCCCTCTGACAGACCCAAAGAGGCAAAGTCTACGCTCTCAACATCCAGGCCGTGAGAGCCAGAGACCGGAGGCTGGGATGCAGAAGCGCCCCTTCGTTCTGGGTGATGAGGGTCGGAAAACACTCCAATCTCCACGGTTCTTCGGAGGACAACTCCAGAAGAAGAGGGAACCAGATCTGACGCGGCCAAAAAGGAGCAATCAGAATCATGGTGCCTCAGTCTTGCTTGAGTTTCAACAAAGTCTTCCCCACCAGAGGTATGGGAGGATAACCATACAGCAGGCCTTCCTCCCAATCCAGGAGGAAGGCATCCGATGCCAGTCGGCCGTGGGCCTGAAGTCTGGAACAGAACTGAGGGACCTTGTGATTGGCTCGAGATGCAAAGAGATCTACCAAGGGGTGCCCCACACTTGGAAGATCCGGCGCACTACTCTGGAGTTGAGCGACCACTCGTGAGGTTGCATAATCCTGCTCAACCTGTCGGTCAGACTGTTGTTTACGCCTGCCAGATATGTGGCTTGGAGAAACATGCCATGACGGCTAGCCCACAGCCACATGCTGACGGCTTCCTGATACAGGGGGCAAGATCCGGTGCCCCCCTGCTTGTTGATGTAATACATGGCAACCTGGTTGTCTGTCTGAATTTGGATAATTTGGTGGGACAGCCGATCTCTGAAAGCCTTCAGAGCGTTCCAGACCACTCGTAACTCCAGGAGATTGATCTGTAGACCTTGTTCCTGGAGGGACCAGCTTCCCTGGGTGTGAAGCCCATCGACATGAGCTCCCCACCCCAGGAGAGACGCATCCGTAGTCAGCACTTTTTGCGGCTGAGGAATTTGGAAAGAGCGTCCCAGAGTCAAATTGGACCAAATCGTCCACCAGTGCAGGGATTCGAGAAAACTCGTGGACAGGTGGATCACGTCCTCTAGCTACCCAGCAGCCTGAAACCACTGGGAAGCTAGGGTCCATTGAGCAGATCGCATGCGAAGACGAGCCATGGGAGTCACATGTACTATGGAGGCCATGTGGCCAAGCAATCTCAACATCTGCCGAGCTGTGATCTGCTGGGACTCTCGCACCCGGGAGACGAGGGACAACAGATTGTTGGCCCTTGTCTCCGGGAGATAGGCACAAGCCGTCCGAGAATCCAGCAGAGCTCCTATGAATTTGAGTCTCTGTACTGGGAGAAGATGGGACTTTGGATAATTTATCACAAACCCCAGTAGCTCCAGGAGTCGAATAGTCATCTGCATGGACTGTAGAGCTCCTGCCTCGGATGTGTTCTTCACTAGCCAATCGTCGAGATAAGGAAACACGTGCACTCCCAGTCTGCGAAGTGCTGCTGCTACCACAGCCAGGCACTTCGTGAACACCCTGGGCACAGAGTCGAGCCCAAAGGATAGCACACAGTACTGGAAGTTTCGCGTTCCCAGACGGAATCGGAGATACTGTCTGTGAGCTGGCAGTATCGGGATATGCATGTAAGCATCCTTTAAGTCCAGAGAGCATAGCCAATCTTGTTCCTGAATCATGGGAAGAAGGGTGCCCAGGGAAAGCATTCTGAACTTTTCTCGAACAAGATATTTGTTCAGGGCCCTTAGGTCTAGGATGGGATGCATCCCCCCTGTTTTCTTTTCCACAAGGAAGTACCTGGAATAGAATCCCAGCCCTTCTTGCCCGGGTGGCACGGGCTCGACCGCATTGGCGCTGAGAAGGGAGGAGAGTTCCTCTGCAAGTACCTGCTTGTGCTGGAAGCTGAAAGACTGAGCTCCCGGTGGGCAATTTGGAGGCATGGAGGCGAAATTGAGGGCGTATCCTTGCCGGACTATTTGGAGAACCCACTAGTCGGAGGTTATAAGAGGCCACCTTTGGTGAAAAACTTTCAACCTCCCCCCGACCGGCAGATCGTCTGGCACGGACACTTTGATCTCGGCTATGCTCTGCTGGAGCCAGTCAAAAACTCACCCCCTGCTTTTGCTGGGGAACTGTGGGGACTTGCTGAGGCGCACGCTGCTGACGAGAGCGAGAGCGCTGGGGCTTAGCCTGGGCCGCAGGCTGTCGAGAGGGAGGATTGTACCTACGCTTACCAGAAGAGTAGGGAACAGCCCTCCTTCCCCCATAAAAACGTCTACCTGAAGAGGTAGATGCTGAAGGCTGCTGGCGGGAGAATTTGTCGAAAGCGTTATCCCGCTGGTGGAGCTGTTCTACCACCTGTTCGACTTTCTCTCCAAAAATGTTGTCCGCATGGCAAGAGGAGTCCGCAATCCGCTGCTGGATCCTGTTCTCCAGGTCGGAGGCACGCAGCCATGAGAGACTGCGCATTACCACACCTTGAGCAGCGGCCCTGGACGCAACATCAAAGGTATCAAATACCCCTCTGGCCAGTAATTTCCTACAAGCCTTCAGCTGCTTGACCACCTCCTTAAACGGCTTGGCTTGCTCAGAAGGGAGCTGGTCCACCAAGTCCGCCAGCTTCCGCACATTATTCCGCATATGGATGCTCGTGTAGAGCTGGTAAGATTGAATCTTGGCCACGAGCATGGAAGAATGGTAGGCCTTCCTCCCAAAGGAGTCTAAGGTTCTAGAGTCTTTGCCCGGGAGCGCCGAAGCATGCTCCCTAGAACTCTTAGCCTTCTTCAGGGCCAGATCCACCACACCAGAGTCGTGAGGCAACTGAGTGCGCATCAGCTCTGGGTCCCCATGGATCCGATATTGGGATTCTATCTTTTTGGGAATGTGGGGATTAGTTAGAGGCTTGGTCCAGTTCACCAGCAATGTCTTTTTCAGGACATGATGCATGGGTACTGTGGACGCTTCCTTAGGTGGAGAAGGATAGTCCAAGCGCTCAAACATTTCAGCCCTTGGCTCATCCTCCACAACCACCAGGAAGGGGATGGCCGTAGACATCTCCTGGACAAAGGCCGAGAAAGACAGACTCTCGGGAGGAGAAAGCTGCCTTTCAGGGGAGGGAGTGGGGTCAGAATGAAGGCCATCAGACTCCTCGTCAGAGAAATATCTGATGTCCTCCTCTGCCTCCGAGGCCTCATCATCGGTATCAGACACATGTTCACGGACCTGTGTCTGAAGCCGTGTCCGTCTCGACTCCGTGGAACCACGGCCACAGTGGGAGCGTCGAGAGGTAGACTCCCTGGCCGGCAGTGGCAAAGCTCCCTCCCCCGACGTCGTTGGGGAGTCCACCTGGGAGGCAGCCGAAACCGGTACCGCAAGCGGCACCAGTACCGGGGACCTCACCCCGGGCAAAGGGCCAGCTGTCGCCTCACTCTACAGCACCGGTGGCGCAAGCACCCCTGGTACCGGAGGAGAAGGACGCAACAGCTCTTCCAGAATGCCAGGAAGAACGGCTCGGAGACTCTCGTGCAGAGCGGCTGTAGAAAAAGACTGAGAAGCCGGTGCAGGCATCGAGGTCAGAATCTGTTCCGGGCATGGAGGCGGTACCGGGCTGTCCAGGGTAGAGCGCACCGACACCTCCTGGATGGAGGGTGAGCGGTCCTCCCGGTGCCGATATCTGCTGGGTGCCGACTCCCTCGGTGACCCAGAGCTCCCGGTACCAAGTCGGGAAGGTGACCGGTGACGATGCTTCTTCGACTTCTTCGAGCGAAGCATGTCACCGGAGCTTCCCGGTACCGATGAGGAGGACGTTGAATCCAGACGTCGCTTCCTCGGGGCCGGGGCCGAAGAAGGTCGATCCCGGGGGGCTGTACCGCAGGAGCCCTCAGGGCAGGAGGAGACCTACCTGAAGGCTCACCGCCACCAGCAGGGGAATGGACAGCCCTCACCTGCACTCCAGACGAAGCACCACCGTCCGACGACATCAGCACCAGAGGGGGTCCCGGTACCGCCGACGCACTCTTCCGAAGCCTCGGTACCGACGATGCAGGAGGAGGACGCCTCGATGCAGTCGATGTCGATGCGGTCTCCGAAGACTTCGGTGCTGCCGACGCCGATGCGCCCAACGAATCTCTAGATGCCGATGCCGTCGAAGCGCCGGAGAACAGAACGTTCCACTGGGCTAATCTCGCTACCTGAGTCCTCTTTTGCAAAAGAGCACAAAGACTACAGGCCTGCGGGCGGTGACCAGCCCCCAGACACTGAAGACACGAGGCGTGCCTATCAGTGAGCGTGATTACCCGGGCGCACTGGGTGCACTTCTTGAAGCCGCTGGAAGGCTTCGATGTCATGGGCAGAAAAATCGCACCGTCGAAATCAAAATTTGCGATGATGTCAAGAGGCACCGATACAAAAAGGGGGGAAAAACCCGTGCGGGCGGCCAACAAGGCCGCTCCCGAAAGCGAAAGAAAACTTACGCTGGGAAAAGACTAGAAATACAGGAAAAAGGTTCTTTTTTTTTTTTTTTTTTTGAAAAACACGAAAGACGCGCGAGGTCCTCTGAGGGGCACGAAACGGCGGCAAAACACGATTGTCCCGAGCGCGGACAAAAGAAGACTGACGAACATGAGCCGGTTCGGGCAGGAAGACGACCGCACATGCGCGGTGCGCATCGGCGCGCGAGGGCTAGCAAACGTCTTTGCTAGTGAAGATTCCGATTGGAGGGGGTGCCGTGGACGTCACCCCATCAGTGAGAACAAGCAGCCTGCTTGTCCTTGGAGAATCATTTTATCAGTAGTTTTTAGGTTGAATGATTTAGGGCCTCTTATTAAGTCGAGGTAACAGTTCCCACGTGGCAGTTCCGATGGAGCCCATTTAAAGTGAGTGGGTTTTGTCGGCATTGAAGCACTGGGAGCCACTACAGAAGCTTCATATAAGAGGCCCTTAGTTATTTATGTGATGTGGAGGGGCATAATCGAATGAAAACGTCTATCTCCATATCTCCGAGAACGGGTCCGTGAAGGGGAGGGCCGAAGCGTATTTTCGAAAAAAATGGATGTTTTTGAGCTGGGTGTTTGTTTTTTTTTAGCGATAATGGAAACTAAAAACGCCCACCTCAAAAACGTCCTAATCCGAGCCATTTGGTCGTGGGAGGGGCCAGGATTCGTAGTACACTGGCCCCCCCGATATGCCAGGACACCAACTGGGCACCCTAGGTCAGTGCGGTGGACTTCAGAAAAAGCTCCCACATGCATAGCTCCCTTACCACGGGTGCTGAGCTCCCAACCCCCCTCCCCCAAAACCCACTACCCACAAATGTACAACACTACCATAGCTCTTAGGGGTGAAGGGGGCACCTACATGTAGGTACAGTGGGTTTTGGAGGCCTCCCATTTACCAGCACAAGTGTTACAGGTAGGGGGGGATGGGCCTGGGTCCACCTGGCTGAAGTGCACTGCGGTACCCACTAAAAGTGCTCCAGGGACCTGCATACATGCAGGCCTCTAGGACTTGTTGCTGCTGTATAACTTTGGCACACCAGTTTACACCTGAAGACTAATCTCTCCGAAAACGTCCTTTGCTGGAATAAGCACGTTTACTCACAGTTAACTGCAGATCAGAGGTTGTGCCCCACTGGCAACGAGTCTCCCTGGTACTGAGATTAGCAGTAGGTCAGAGCTGGCAGAATGCTGTACAATGCCCTCTTTCAGCCACATTCAAGGGAAGAACTAAGTTCTCTAACGTGGCTAACACATGGAAGGGATCTAAAACTGCCTTACAAAAATGGCCACTACCTCATGGACTACCGGAAACAAAACTGGACACACTCTGACCCAGTAGGCAGGGGGAAAAGCACCATGGGAGAAGAGCCTACCAACTACCAACATCGTGAGACTGTAACACAATCTAATGAAATCACGGAGCTCAAGACCCTACACCCACCACAATGCAATGCTGATGTGACCCTGTAGTGCACCCGAGAGCCACATCTGACCCAGGGAAAGACTGTCACAGGATAGAACACATTCTGCTGTCACGGAGGTAGGTACGGCATTTGAGGCTGGCATAGAGGCTGGAAAAAAAGTTTTTAAAGTGAGGGTTTTTTTGGTGGGAGGGGTTTACTGACCACTGGGGGAGTCCGGGGAGGTCATCCCTGATTCCCTCCAGTGGTCATCTGGGCAGTTGGGGCACTTTTTTGGGACTTGTTCGAGAAAAAAAAGGGTCCAAAAAAAGTGACCCAAAATCACGGCAAAAACGCCTTTTTTTCGATTATTAGCTAAAGACGCCCATCTCTCCTCGGCTGATAACCACACCCCAGTCCCGCCTTCACCACGCCTCCGACACGCCCCCATCAACTTTATTCGTTTCCGTGACGGAGTGCAGTTGAAAACGCCCAAAATCGGCTTTCGATTATACCGATTTGGGCGCCTTTGCGAGAAAAATGTCCATCTCCTGATTTGGGTCGAAATATAGGCATTTTTCTCTTTCGAAAATAAGCAGGATAGTATTTTTATGTCCATGAATTACTCATTTGTTGTTTTTAAAATTTGCCATGACTTTTTAGTATCTTTGTGTTTCTTTGATTATATGGAATCATGTATTTTATGTCACAGGAGGGATTTTGTCATTTTTATATGAATGTTCTTGATGAAGACACTTCAAAACATGATCATGTCGGCTATTTTGGTTAGTGTTTTACTGGATCCTCTGTGCGTCTGATACCAGTACATGGTGATCCTGTGCAGAGCACAGCTGACCAGCAATCATAGTGGAAACATGTAAAGTGGACTTTCCTGTGGCCACAGCTGCAGCAGATCATCTGTTCCTCATGTACAATCGCCTTTATTTGGCTGAAAAACTAAACACATTTCCATTTGCGTGAGATTCTATCAGGTTGAATACCAGCATCCCCCACCAGTCCACAATCATCTGAAAAGTCTGGAACCCCAGCTCCCATTCTCCTGGGTCCAGGACTTTATCAGCTAAGGCCATCCATCTACATGTTCTTGACTCCTGCAATATGGACTGCAGACAGCACCATTAAATGCTTGGTCAGGAGAAAGTCCATGGACTGATCCAAAGTAGTCCATACAAGGCCAAAGTCAAGTCACTTCAGACACTATCTGTGCACTCTAGTTGCCTCCCTCCCGCTTGCTGTAATAAGCCACCATTGTGGCATTGTCCAATATGACATGCATCACCATCCCTTCAGAAACCTTATAGAGTCAATCAAATAGCCCTGGCCTCTTGCCTGTTAATTGATCAGGAAGCCTCCCTGGCTTTGAATTGCAAGTGTTTACCAAGAATGCAGAGCTATAGGTACTTCTAATGCCACATTGAATTAGAAGATGCAGATAGGCCCTCTCAGAGGTTGAGATATGAAAACTCCCCCCTCCTGATCACACTATCACAGATTACAGGGTCTCTTCATGGAACCTGGGCACCTATAGTGCAGCACCAACTCCTGTGAGATCCAGGATCTAGGTAATAATGGTGGTGGTAGCAGCCTACCTGCATGGAGAGAGAATATGGGTGCACCTCTACCTAGACAAATGACTAATACAGGTGGCTCAGCAATTAGTCGTCAAGGCCATGAGTGCTGGAGGGTCTAGACTTGGTGGAGAATTGTATCAAAAGCAATCTGTCACCCTCCCGTTCGCTCCAGTGGTTGGGAGTGCTCTTCAACACTGAAATAGGCTGATGTCCACCCATTAGGACAAACCATCCTTGGCAATTTGATTTCCAACTTGAACCACTACCCAGTCCTTGCTATGACATCCTCTGCTACTCGGCTAACTGTACAACTAAGGTGCTCTATCGCTGACTGTTAATGTTCAACATGTAGAATATGCATACCCCTTTGCCTTCTACTCTCATATTACTGCAGCTTGAAGGCACTAAAGCAAAATGGTGCACTATAATTATACCTGTGCAAAAGAAGTCTCTAACGCTCAGAAGAGCAGCAAAAAAAAGGCTCCAACGCTCAGAAGAGCGGCTGTCAAGAATTTTGTTGGATTTTTGTGGTCATAGTGCACAGCTAATTATATCTATCTATATATATATGTTCTCTTCCACTTCCGTACAATAAGTGGGATTCATTCAGTTGTGGATTCACGAGAGGCAAGAGCTTTGATTCTTCAGTGTCAGTGTGTTATCAAGACAAAGTTCTCCGTTAGTAGCTCTGAAAGATATCCTTTAAAAACTTGTTCTCAGTTGGTGAGAACTATTCCAGTGCCTTTTCTTAGCTCACAAAGCATTATTATGCCATGCCATCAATGCTGGCTTTATTTCCATGGCAACCTTACAGCTAGAAATTTGAGGCGCTTAGGAAATTGTGTGTTATGAAAGAACTGCCCCACCCTCCCTCCGTATGCTGTCTGCTCGTGGTATTTACTTTAGAGATCTAGGACAATATGTCCCACATGAGAATAATCAAGTAAAATGTTTCCTATTGGGAATCAGATGTTTTTTTTTAAAGTTCATAAACAGAAACCTCTCTGTTGCTAATGCTCCCCTTTACTGACAGCTGCGGGTTTTTTGTTTTGTGGTTCAAAATAAATTTTCTCCATGTATAATGTTCTTCCCCTAGGATAACTAGAGTCCTAAAAGTTTGGACTAATAAATTTGCAAATCTCTGATAAGGTTCAAATGTCCCCCCATTTGAAGGGGGTTTCACTTAAAAATGTTCTGTTTATTTACAATAAATGACACAGCCTTTCTAGTGGTTCACAGAATTACTTAAGTAAGCTATTTGTTTATTTTATCTAGAGGGGCATTTTCGAAAGAAACGTCTAAATCAGAATTTGGACATTTTACGTCATCCAAATTCCGAACAGGAAAGAAGATCATTTTCAAAAAAGATGGACATCTATCTTTTGTGTTTGAAAATACTATGGATGTCCTATGATTTGGACGTCTTTGTTTTTCGGCCATTTTCGAAAAAAAAAAAAAAATGTCCAAGTGTAAAACGTCCAAAATCAAGCCATTGGGACATAGGAGGAGCCAGCATTTTTAGTAGACTGGTCCCCCTGACATCCCAGGACACCAATAGGGCACCCTAGGGAGCACTGCAGTGGACTTCATAAAATGCTCCCAGGTACACATCTCACCATTGCTCCCTTACTTTGTCTGCTGAGCCCCCCAAAACCCACTACCCCCAACTGTGCACCACTACCATAGCCCTTATGAGTGAAGGGGGCACCTATATGTGGATACAGTGGGTTTCTATTGAGTTTTGGAGGGCTCGCAGTTTCCTCCACAATTGTAACAGGTAGGGAGAAGTAGGAGGCTGGGTCCTCCTGTCTGCAGTGCACTGCACCCACTACTAGACTACTCCAGGGACCTGCATGCTATTCTGATGGACCTGAGTATGACATCTGAGGGTTTTTTTCATCACATTGTTTGGGGGTGGGAGGGGGTTAGTGACCACTGGGAGAGTAAGGGGAGGTCATCCCTGATTCCCTCCAGTGGTCACCTGGTCATTTGGGTCACCTTTTTGTGCCTTATTCGTAATAAAAACAGGTGTAGCTCAAAACGTCTAACTTTTAGTCCTACTACTACTACTATAAATCACTTCTATAGCGCTACCAGTCATACGCAGCGCTTTACAATTGAACATGAAGAAGAAAGACAGTCCCTTCTCAAAAGAGCTTACAATCTAAATCAGGACAAACAGACAGGACCAAAAAGGATAAGGGAAGGACTGACAGAAGGACACATAAGGATAAAAGTTACAAGTCAGGAGTCAAAAGCAGCATCAAACAGGTAGGCCTTTAGCCCGGATTTGAAGGCAGCTAGGGATGGAGCTAGACGTAATGGCTCAGGACGTTTTTGCTTTGTTCCGTTATGGTTGAAATACATCCAAGTCTTAGGAACGCCCAAGTCCCGCCTTGATCACACCCCTGCCACGCCCCCTTGAGATTTGGACGTCCTTCTGACAGACTTCAGAGAAAGACGTCCAAAAAGAGGTTTCGATAATACTGATTTGGAAGTCCAAATGCTGACTTACGTCACTTTTTGGACGTCTGTCTCTTTCGAAAATGAGCCTGGTAGTCTTTTTTTGTCAAGGGTTTGGTGATCATAGTTCCACTATGGTGCCTTGGCAAAATACTGCAATGGTTTACTGTTTCTTTCAGCAGCCCAAGGCTCCTGATCTATCCTAGTGGTCCTCCATTCAAGTATAAGCCCAGCAGGATCCTGTTTAGCTTATAAAATCAAAGAGGCACAATCCTCCCGAAGAAGTTGTTTGACCAGGGGTGTAGCCACAGGTGGGCCTGGGCCAACCCAGTTTGGGGTCAGGCCCACCCAGCAGTGGCGTCCCTAAAACAAGTAGCTTCTATGGGTCGTAGACTTGCAACGATTCCCATACGCTGCCTGCTGCTCAACGACCTCCTTACAGCCACTAAGCACTAACCCGGAAGCCTCTCCTCTGCTGCAACTTCCGTTTTCTGCCCATTCAGGATGTGGCAGAGGAGAGGCTTCCGGATTACCGCTTAGCAGCTGAAAGGATATCCTTGAGCAGCAGGAAGAATGTGAAAATCGCTGCCACTGCCAGCAAACCGTAGAAGCATGAGAGGGAGAGTTGTGGGTTGGATAGGGAAGAGAAGGGAAGGGGGCGAAAGATGCTACATGGGGGAGAGGGAAGATGGGGGAAAGATGCTGCACTGGATGAGGAAAGATGGGGGAAAGATACTGTACGGCGGGGGGAGGGAAGATGGGAGGGAAATGGGGAGAAGATACTGCATGGGGAGAAGATGCTGCACGGGGGGGGGGGAAGAAGAGAAAGATGCAGCAAAGGAATGGAGGGGGACAAAGGGAGAAATCTTGCATGTGAGGTGGAGGGGAGGAAGACGTGCTCTATGGAGAGGGGATAGGTGGCGAGAGAGGGAGAAATGTTGAACATAGGGGGAGAAATGTTAGACAAAGGGTGGAGGGGAGGGAGAAATATTGGACATGATGGGGAGGAAGGGAGAGTTGCTGCTTGGGAGAAGGAGAGAGATGTTTGATGCGGAACACAAGGGAGGGGGAGAAAGAGATGGTGGACAGTGGGAATGAGAGGGGGAGATGTTGGACATGGAGGTGGATGACAGGGAGGGGGAGATACACAGGAGGTGGCGAGAGAAGAAAGAGGGAAAATGCTGGACCATGGGGGAGAAGGCAGGAGGGAAGAGAGAAGGGACAGGAAAATGTCAGGCTATGAGGGTGGGGTGAGTTGGGGAGGAAGAGAGATCATCAGATGCTGGGTTAGAAGAGTAGAGGGAGGAAATAAATGGGAATGGTGGAACCCTCTGGGAAAGGCTAGAAGGGGGTGGCGAGGAAATGAATGAGAGGTAAGTGATTACAGAGGGTTTCTACATGGTATTTCTATATGGTAATGGGGAGTAGATTAAAGATGAAAGGGAATGTAGGGATGGGGAAGGAGTGAGATGGGGAATGGGAGAGCTAGTGGGTTAAAGAAGAAGATGGAAATTTGATAGGTACTTGAAAAGTAAAAAGGAGGAGAAGGGTGAGAGAGAGGCAGAAAAGAGCTAGTGTCGTGAGGGATACCCACAATAGATATTCATGAGAGAGATTTACATGTAGTGGAGGTTAGTGCATGCAGCTCTCTCTCTCATGAATATTCATTGTAGGTATCCTGAAAACCTGACTGGCTAGGGTGCCTCCAGAACCAGGTTTAGGAACCACTACTATAGAATAAACTAAAATACAACAGGAGGGCCAAGCAGAAGCATTAAATAATACTTTCCTTTCTTATGCTTGGAGCACACAGGAATTTGTGTATTTGCTTTGCAGTTCAATAGAGTAACTAGTTCATTTTTGGAAGCTTTTTAAATCTAACTTTTTGACTTGGCATTTTCCCTGTCCCTTTTGCTTTGTGAAAGCATAAATCTTTATTTGCAACAACCAAGAACTTTTGCCCCACTTTTTAACTCCCTCTCCACTGTGTAACCCAGAGGTCAATAAAGAAAAGCTCTTGATAGAGCTGCACGAATAGCAAATAGCTTCTACCGTGGGTGTAATACTGCGCCATGCGGAAAGCTAATGGCATGCAAATTTTATGCATGGAAAACTTGCGGCTAGTGTGTGTGTGTGTGAGTGAGGGGGAGGGCTATGTGCCAGACACATGCGCACAAAGGTTTCATAGTAAATGCAGCTTCATGTACTCATTTTCAAACAAAAGTTGAATGTCAGGGCACACTGGCGCCTGATCTTCTGCACCTAAATGAGTCTTGCAAAAATTACTTGCATATAATTTTTTTGTGAGAATCAAATTTAGGCACAGCCAGATTTGTCTTGTTTTGCAACCAGACGAAAGCCCCTGCAAACTTCAAAGACAGATAGAAGGTAACAGACACATGCCTGAACAAAACCGAAAGTGAAAACACAGATTGGTTCCTGTTCTAATGGAGGGATACGAGACCTATCACCCACCTTTTCCTGAGATATAATTATAGCATAAAATTAAATGTAATACTAATACAACAATGATTGAGACCAACAACTTTCTTTGGTATAAAAACAGGCCACAGCTTTGTTTATTGGTGACATATAGAACCCGAGCTAATAGGAACAGATATCATTATTTATTCAGAAGAAACACTCGACTACCTGCCAGTTAACAGCAAGGAGTCATAGCCAAAACATTAAAAATCCAAATCCTTAGCCACCATATCAGAAAGGCTTAACCCTCAAGACGTGGACCTCCACGTCTGTATTGAGTTGGGTCCCAATGTACACCGCTGGGTGAACCTTGAAGCCCCTGCCTTAAGCGCAATGCCTTAACTCGCTATGCCAGCAAGGTTAAACCATCAAGAAGTGGACCTCCACATCTGTAATTTCACTGTGGCCCAATGAACACTGCCGGGTGAACATTAAGGCCCCCCCCCCCCCCCGTCCAGAAGGATCTCCTTCTGCACAGACCCTAGCTTGGGTACCCCACCCCCCTGAAGCTGTGACTAAGTAATGCAACACGGATCTTGCGGTCCCCTCAAAATCAAAAGGGGTGGGATGGGCGAGAGATCAAGCCGCCTCCATTGAGCAGGAAGGATCCTGGTCCCCGGAGGAGCAGGTTTTATGTTAGTGCTGCCAAGCCCCGCCCCTCCCCTTAACAAGATTACATCCCATTGGCTGGTGCTTCCCACCATGAAGATTTTAAAATATGCCTGGCCAATCAGGATTAACCATGTCCCTGCACACTGAACACAGGTCGAGTTAAGGTTAACCTTTCCTTTCTGGCCCTGGAAAATCTGGCCTGAGCACAGCACCGGAAAAGGCGGGTTGGCTTGTCCCCTCATTAAGGGTGGTCTCCGGACAAGCCGTTTGCCCTACTTACTTCTGCACCTAAATGAGTCTGCAAAGGGGCGGTGCCAACCGTATTATGGAAAAGGATGGCCGGCCATCTTTTCTTTTGATAATACGGTTGGGGCCGGCTAAATATCAACATTAAGGTCAAATGTTGAGATCGCCGGGTTTACAGATGGCCAGCTTCAAAAAAAGTGGAAAAAAGATCCAAGTGCTCAGATGGCTTTTTGGTAGTACCCGTGAGATTTGAACTGACCACCTCCGGATTACAAGTCTGGTGCTCTAACCACTTGGCCACAGCTCCACTTACTTGGATGTCCCTCCCTTTTGCTTATGCCCCTTCAGGTCTCTCTCAGCCAATCACAGACAGCTAAATGCGCTGTGATTGGCTGAGAGACCCCTGTCTGTGATTGGCTGAGAGAGACCTGAAGGGACATAATCAAAAGGGAGGAACATCCAAGTAAGTGGAGCTATGGCTAAGTGGTTAGAGCACCAGTCTTGTAATCCAGAGGTGGCTAGATTAAATCCCACTGGTACTACTGAAAAAGCTGAGCAAAAATAGTTGATTTAGGATGTCCCTGACAAGCACTTTGATTTTTTTTGGGTGGGAGGGGGTTAGTGACCACTGGGGGAGTAAGGGGAGGTCATCCCCGATTCCCTCCAGTGGTCATCTGGTCAGTTGGGGCCCCTTTTTAAAGCTTGGTCGTGAAAAAAAAGGGACCAAGTAAAACCGGTGAAATGCTCGTCGAGGCCGGCTTTCTTTTTTCCATTATCAGGCGAAGCCAGCCATCTCGTGAGCACGCCCCCATCCCGCCTTCACTACCCTACCGACACGCCCCCTTGAAATTTTGCCGGCTCCACGACGGAAAGCAGTTGAAGCCAGCCAAAATCGACTTTCGATTATACCAATTTGGCCGGTTTCAGGAGATGGCCGGCCATCTTCCAATTTGTGTCGGGAGATCGCCGACAATCTCTTTCGAAAATGAGCTGGATAGTAACATAGTAGATGACGGCAGAGAAAGACCTGTACGGTCCATCCAGTCTGCCCAACAAGATAAACTCATATGTGCTACTTTATGTGTATACCTGACTTTGATTTGTATCTGCCATTTTCAGGGCACAGACCTTAGAAGTCTGCCCAGCATTAGCCCTGCCTCCCCCACCGGCTTTGCCACCCAATCTCCGCTAAGCTTCTGAGGATCCATTCCTTCTGAACTTGTTTGCCACTAGCATGTACAAAATAGGTGGTGGCAAGTGCTGATCTTTCAACCCAACCTGCTGTTTATCTATGTTGAGGTTTACCTCAGAGCCTAAAGTCAAAGAAGCTGAATTTCTGATCTTTTTTCTTGTATTTTCTGTAAAAAAGAAACAAAACAAAACCAAAACAAATAAATGAGAACATACGAACATAAGCGTTGCCATAGTGGGACAGACTGAAGGTCCTTCAAGCCCAGAATCCTGTTTCCAACAGTGGCCAATCCAGGTCTCAAGTACCTGGCAAGATCCCAAAACAGTATAATACATTTTATGCTGCTTATCCTAGAAATAATTTTCCCCAAGTCCATCTTAATAATGGGCTTATGGACTTTTCTTTTAGGAAGCTATCCAAACCTTTTTTAAACCCCGCTAAGCTAACTGCTTTTACCACATTCTCTGCCAACAAATTCCAGAGTTTAATTACATGTTGAGTGAAGAAATATTTTCTCCAATTTGTTTTAAAATTTACTACTTTGTAGATTCATTGTGTGCCCTCTAGTCCTGGTATCTTTGGAAAGAGTAAACAAGCAATTCATGTCTACCCATGAATAAAAAAGATAAGGGTAATTGAAAAGAAAATATGAAAATAGAGAAAATGTATCCAGCTTGGGTTATCTTTCTTGTGAAATTCCCTTTGCACACAATAAAGACACACATTAATATTCCGTGACACTGTGTTATTTCCCCCTTGAACTGTATTCCACTTTATTTTATAGCTCCAGATGGTGCTGAACACACAGCTGTGCAAAACTTATCTTTTACATTCCACTGTGTTTCCAAGGCCTTTCACTTGGTTAAAAGATTTAGATTTGTTTTTCTGGAATTCAGACCAAGAAACAAGGTCCAGCACAATAGCAGAAAAGTAGTAAGCCTGGAAAAATAAATAAAATTAGTAAAATGAAAAAAGACATAGCAAGTGGGTGCCAATGAAACTTTTATGAGAGTAATAAATACTTAATCCCATGTCTTGACATTATTTACCTCCTTTCCTCAGCAAAGAATCACAGTCACACCAAACAAATTATTTTCTTACATCATATTTATCCAGACATGTGTGCCGACCGCTATTACACAGCAAAGGTGGCTGGCTAAAAATAAGGGGGTTCGTCCTTGAAACAGCAGTTGGAAACAGAAGCTGTGTCAGACAGTTAGCCCCTGAGCAGACAAAGATAAGTGCATATAACATTTAAATAGTTTGAAAAAGGATAAAGTCTTATAAGAGAAGCAAAATTAGAAAAGCTATTAGCATATAAAAGACCAATGACGTAGAGTGTGCATAAGACTTGATGGCATGAGACTGAACTATTGAGCAGCACAGCTGAGGTCTTTTCCCACATTGATCTATGATACTTGTAATTTTTGGTCATAATTTCAGCATTTGATAATATGTGTGACTTTATAGCTGAAGTTAAACTTTCAAAAGCCACTGTAAATGAGTTTATCAGATATAAAGTGGTCATACAGCTCCATCCATGTCCAGAGGAACAAGATGATCCAGTCCTCGTTTTACCCATTTATCCCCTGGATTCTATATATGGCACCTAAATTTGGTGTAAGTAAAAGGCAAATTATTTGTCGTGGGCAAGCCTTACTCAAAATTTTGCAGTGTCTGCAGGATGGTTTAAAAAAGGGTCTAGCTTTGGCATTGTTAAAGGTGCAGGTGGCAGTGCTTGCTTGTGTTTGGGGCCGGTTAAAGGTTTTTCTTTGTTGTCTTCTCCAGATGTCTTGCTTTTCCTTAGGGGAGTTAAGCTCCTCAGGCCTCTGCCCCAGCCTTTCGTGCCTCAGTGGGATTTGAACCTGGTCTTGTCAGCCCTGGTGTTGGTGCCATTTGAGCCTCTGTTCTCCTGCTCCATGAAGGATCTTACTTTGAAATTGGTGTTTCTGGTGGCCATTTCTTTGGCATGATGAATTTTGGAACTGTAGGTGCTTTTGTGCAGAGAACCCTTTCTGATGTTTTCCTCTGAGAAGGTAGTTCTGATGCCGGGTTCATCTTTTCTGCCCTAAGGTAATATCTCCCTACCATGTAAAACCAGGTAACACAGTAGATGACGACAGAGAAAGACCTGTATGGTCCATCCAGTCTGCCCAACAAGATAAACTCATATGTGCTACTTTATGTGTATACCCGACCTTGATTTGCATCTGCCATTTTCAGGGCACAGACTGTAGAGGTCTGCCCAGTACTAGCCCCACCACCCAATCTCCTCCGCTAAGCTTCTGAGGATCCATTCCTTCTGAACAGGATTCCTTTATGTTTATCCCACACATTTTTTAACTCCGTTACCGTTTTCATCTCCACCACCTCCTTCTCTTCTGGGTCTTGGTGATTCTATAAATGATCTAGAGATGGGAGTAACTAGTGAGGTAATTAAATTTGCTGAACACACAAAGCTATTCAAAGTTGCTAAATCACAAGAGGATTGTGAAAAATTACAAGAAGACCTTACGAAACTGGGAGACTGGGCATCTAAATGACAAATGATGTTTAATGTGAGCAAGTGCAAAGGGATGCATGTGGGAAACAGGAACCCGAATTATAGCTAAGTAAAACAAGGTTCCACATTAGGAGTTGTTGTAGGATTGTTGTAGGAGGTGGAAGGCCTCCAAATATTTAATATAGAGGTGGAAGGCCTCCAAATATTTAATATACAGAATTAATTTTCTCATATTGGACAGAGAGGAATGAAGGCTTCTCTCCTTCCAAATCATGAGAAACAGAGCTTGCTGGAATAGCAATTACATTTTACCTCCCCCCTCTTGCCAAGCCAGGTGAATTGTAAATCTGAATTGCCCCCAATCTCACCCATTAAGTGTGACCGGTCTCAGGGAAATTCAGGTGACAGAATTCTTTTCCCATGCCCCTTTTAGAATATGGGGAAATACTAAGATAAAAGATCATAGGTTCTGAGAAATATATCCTTGTGTGAGAAAAGCTGTAAAGATGGACAAACAGACCAAATGTTTTCCTCAAAACAGATGCTATGTATTTCTTTATTGACGGGAGATCCTGACTGACTGTGGGATACTAATTGAGGAGGTGAGGGAAGCCCTCCCCTCTCTCTTGCTCTTTTGTACTGTAAGGGAAAGAAAGTTCTATATATTATGTCTTTGTCAGATAAGAAGTTGGTCAGTGTCTAGTGCACTCTGCCCCATGCCAGGGGATGGAGAGCCTGACCTGATCATTTCCATTGTCCTTTCATGTTTTTTCTCCTCTTTTCTATACTAGACTATACTTGAATATTTTCTTTTTTTTTTATCCTAATCTCTGGATAATTAAATAAACCTGTGTTAACCCCAGGAAGCGCTTCCTTGGTCTCTTTTTGTCTTGGTTACAGTCTAAAATAGTGCTACCAGTTGTCTGGTTCTTTTAAGATATCGGTCGAGGGGATTGTATTTGTGTGAGTAGTGCCCAGCCGTGATTAGAGACTCTGGAGGCGTGGCACGAAAAGCACAAACAAAGTGGTGTTTCTGCTCGGTTGAACCCGTGTCTGGTTGAACCCGTGTCTGGTTGAACCTGAGTGGACTTCGACCGCCCGGCGGCACTGAACCAGATTCGGCCGTCTGCTAACAAGTGCACATGTGGCAACGGCTAATATCCAGTGAGTGGGCCTCGACAAGCGACCGACCAAAGGAAAAGTGTTTGGACCTTAAAGAACGTATTTGTCCGGCGAGGCGCAACCGGATAGGTGATAGGCAAACGGTGAGAGGTGAGAAGACAGCGTGGTAAGTACGTCATCATTTTGTGGGGATTGTTTTTTGTATTCTTTTATTTGTGCTCTCTCTCTCTCTTCATTCTAAGACTTCAGATTAGAATCTGTTTAGCTGTAGTTATGCAGACTGCATTGGAGCAGGTCTCCACGGCAGTGCCGGCCTACAGAAACGAAATTTTAAAGTACCACCAGAAATGGGTTAATGGAACTAAAAATCCGAGCATCATGTGGCCTCAGTCAGGAAGTTTTGACAAAGAGATTTTAAAAGCTTTAAGGTTGTGGATAGAATGTACTAAGACAAAAAATGTAGTAGGGAGAGACATTTAAATTTGTGGAGACTATGGGATAATATGGCAAACAGTGGTTATGATCAGGCAACCCAAAACCCTCCGCCCTATGCGGCAGTCTCCAAGCAGTGTATGGTAGGGGAAGGGTCTGCAGCACAGCTCACAGATTCCAAACACCCAGATCAGCTGCAGCCGCCCATATGGCCTACTGCTGCTGGTTATAGTGTACCCATTCCCTCAGCCCCAGCTATAGATAGAACTGAAAAAGAACTACCGGCACAGCCTAAAGCACATGCCCATTTCCCCTTTCCTCAGAAACTACCAGCACAATAGGATTCTCTGGACAGTCCCAAGAATTAAGATATACAGTGCCTTTGAATTTAGAATTGGGGGGAGAACAAATAGACATTTAAGGGCTAATATTATTCATGATCTTTTCCTTTCTCCTCTCTCTCCCTGCATTTTCCACTGTATTTCTCTGCTCCTCTTTCAGCCATGCTGGCAAGAGCAAATTACTTTTTCCTCTACTCTGAAGACAGGGGCAGGGTCTGCTCTGCCCCCCTGTAGAGTTAAACAAGTGTGCCTTAGTAGGTGTTCAAATCTGTTGTTTACCTGATACAAATCCCATGTTACTTTGCCCTTTGTGTATACGGTCTCTAGATAAAAGTTTGTTTCATGATAGGCTTGCTAAAAAAATTCTTAAGTGTCACTTTCAGAGTGTGTTTAAGCTATTAGGAAATTAATTGGTCCACATTCCAGTATGATTAAGTTTGTTTTGACTAGATTGATAGAAAAAAAAAATGTGGTTCCATCCCTTTTATAGGGATGCCTTTAGTTTTAAAATTAGAACTAACAGGATAACAGAAATTGACACTAAGCGTTTTTTTCTTGAAAACAAAGTAAGACCTATAGATTTCTACAAATAGCAAGCAGTCCTGACACTTAAATGTTAAAATGAAGTGTTTATACCAACAGCTAGGAGCCAGAGAAGTTAATGCTGCATTTCAGCTCCTTTTATATTTATTGTGACCTCTTGTCAGGCAGGTTTTGTGTCTTTTCAGACCACAGATAGGGGTACTTTGTGAAAAACTATGGGGAACCAATTGAATAATTTGTTGCTCAGTCATCAGACTTGTGCGGCTTGTTTTTTTTATTTCTAGTTCACAGGTATTTCTGCATACTGCTGTTCATGTACCAACCTTGGAAGAAATGGTGGTTTTTCCTGCTTGCTCAGAGAAAATATGAAGGAATCTGTTTGCTCAGAGAAAATATGAAGGAATCTGTGAATGAGGGTCTTAAGAATGAAATAGCCAGAACAGTGGAGATATGTGACCTTGTGAATTAATTTCTGAATGTTTTTTTCCCTTTCAGACTGCAAATTACAAATTTAGGATTTTTTTTATTTTTATGAAATCAGGGTTTCATTCATACATGCCATCCAGATAATTTATAAAGAAATATTTTCTGACTTTTAATTTTATTTGAATGCGCTCCAAAGAGCTTCTCTTACCAGCTGCAGAGGTAAAAGATTCTCTAAAAGAGCATTTAAGAGCATTTAAAAATGTACCTTTTTTTTTTATTTCTGGAATGGCTACGCTGTGTTTTTATTCATTTGTGCACATATGAGCTCACAGAAACTGTTTTGGTATCCACTTGGATACCATACATAATTTTCTCCAAAGACAAGCAGGCTGATATTCTCACAAGTGGGTGACGCCACATCGGCCCCGGAGGATTTTAAAGCAAAATCTCAAAATCTCTTTACGGTGTTCCGTCGCGCGAGCGATCGTACTGCGCATGTGCGCACACCTCTTCCCGCTCGCTGTGCGGACACGCCCCTCAGTTTTTCTTTTTCCGCGTCTGAGGAGACACGGAGTTCGTTAGTGCTTCGTGTTTTCATCAGGTCCTCGGAGTAAAATCTCTTTTTTTATTTTACCCTTTTGGGTGTTCTTTATTTTTCATTTGTACTTTTCATGGCAGGCTCATTGTGGCTTATATATACAGGTTCTTTTTGTACCTGGGGCAAGAAAAAGTTAACTAATTGCCAGAGTCACAAGGGGCTGTGCCTGAAATGAAAACAAAGCTTATAAGCTTCTCTTTTCTTTTTTCTTATAAAAGTGCTGGTATATTGTTATCTGTGGGCTCTCTCTCGCCAGCAAATAAAACAAGCCCACATTTTTAGATCCATTTATTAAAACTTAAACAAATGGCTCTCGAGAGCTGTGAGAGCCTGCTTCAACACAAGTGGTGAAGGTGTATGTTAAGCAGGTGCAACCCTGGTCAGCCACTGAATGGGCAACCTGGTGACACAAAATCAGTGGTGTCACCTTTGAAGTGAGTCTCCACCCGCCTCGGCGTCTCCTGCTCTGCAGGTCATTCGGGCGCATCGGCGGACGTGTCTTGGGCCGGATCATCTCCCTGTGAAGCGCAAGTAGTGTCTCAAAGACGAGACTTATGCTACTTGTCAGGGATGCCCAAAGGAGATTCTGGCGGATCATCTCCCTGTGAAGCGCAAGTAGTGTCTCAAAGACGAGACTTATGCTACTTGTCAGGGATGCCCAAAGGAGATTCTGGAGTCTGACAGAGACCGATGCACGCTGGGTATAGTTATGCATCGAGTAGGTCTCCACCTGCCTCGGCGCCTCCTGCTTGGCAGGTCATTCGGGCGCATCGGCGGATGTGTCTTGGGCCGAATCATCTCCCTGTGAAGCGCAAGTAGTGTCTCAAAGACGAGACGTATTCTACTCTGCCAGGGATGCCCAAAGGAGATCATTCTGGAGTCCGACAGAGACCGATGCACGCTGGGTATAGTTATGCATCGAATAGGTCTCCACCTGTCTCGGCGCCTCCTGCTTGGCAGGTCATTCGGGCGCATCAGCGGGTGTCGGTACCATCGGTGCCCAGAGCTTTGCTCCCTCTGTTATGGAGGTATCGGGGCTTCACATCAGTCGGTGCCGAGAGCGTTGCTCCCTCTGTTATGGAGGTATCCTGGCATTGGACGTCGATACCGGTACCAGATATCAACGGTGCCATCGGTACCGGGTATCATCGGTTCCATGGATATCATCGGTACCGGGTGTCATGGGTACCGTCGGTACCGAGTATCATCGGTACCATGGGTGCCGTCGGTACCGAGTATCATCGGTGCCATTGGTGCCGTCGGTGCAGAATGTCATCGGTGCGTCGGTACCGAGGAGTATCAGTGCCAGGAACATTGGTACATGGGTCCCGTCGGTACCGGGTCCCGTCGTCACCGGGTATCATCGGTACCATGGGTACCGTCGGTGCCGAGTGTCTTCGGTGCATGGGTGCCGTCGGTACCAGGTGTCATGGGCACCATCGGCACCAGGTATCTTGGGCACCATCGACCATCGGTACCAGGTATCATCGCCCATCGGTACCGAGTATCATGAGTACCATCGGTATCGGGTATCGTCGGTACCATGGACAGGTATCATGGATACCGTCGGTACACGAGTACCATCGATACCAGATATCATGACCAGGTACCATCGGTACCATGAGTGCCATTGGTACCAGGTGTCTTGAGCACCGTCGGTACCATGTGTACATCGGTACCGTCGGTGCTGTTGGTGCCGGATATCATGGGTACCATCGGTACCACATGTCAAGGGTACCATCGATACCAGAGTATCATGGGTACCATCGATACCAGATATCATGACTATCATCGGTGCCAAGTACCATGGATTCCATTGGTACCGGGTGTCATCGGTACCATGTGTATCATCGGTACCGTCGGTGCCATGGGTACTATCGGTACCATCGGTCGCATCTCTGTTATGGAAGTCACCTGGCAGTCTGGTTTCGATTCCCTTGCATTTCCAGATTTTGTCCTTGGCTTTGGGACCATGGGTACCATTGGATGCCATGGGTGCTACCGCCTCCTGCGGCATCTAGCTTTTCACCTGGTCTCCTTCACCGATGCTGCCTCTGGTATGGGTGTTCGCAGCCTACTGGGGCAACTTCTTGACCCCGTCGTAGAACTTACCGCGCCTCCATACCTTGGCTTCCAGGCCCAGAAATGCATGTTAAGAACAGCCAGTTTGCCTACAGGAGAACATAATTTTCCATAGCTGTTCTGGTATAATTGTATGTATGACAGTTGCTCTATACTGGTCAATGTTTGGATCTGAGCTGCTCTGTTTGAGTAGTTAGCTCAGTTCAATGATGGTTCATCTGATGAACATGAAGGTCATGGGGTTTTCTCTGCTGAGAATCCTCTAGATCTTCTATCTGTCTTGACATTACAGTCGAGATTGTGAATCAACCCAATGCAGATGCTCGAGGTCCTGGACTACCATCTTCATCTGAGTCTTCTGCCACTCAGAACAGATAGGAGTTCTAAGAACTTGCTTCGGCGCCCCCGGGGCCAGAGCATACATCCTTAGCCTCCTTTGGGGAATGGCGTACCAGGCTGGCATGATCGCGTCCAAAACCAAGTCCTGCCAGATCTATAGGAGCATTCCCACCGGAGTAGGCTACACCTTTTCACCAAGTGGTCAGGTAGCACACGGTGTGCTGCAAGTTCCTGTCCAATGGCATTTCGACACTTGTAATGTAACACCTAGATTTCTGCTCTAGGTACAGTGATGCGCAGACTCTCATGACTGTGTGCCTCTCACCTGGAGGAGGAGACTCAGCAGAAAATTGTAGATATGCTGTGCATACACTTCCTCATCTCGGAAGTTCTTTAAAGAGAAGAGTAGTTTTCCTTGTGCCTTAAGGGGTCGTACGTATACTCTTACTTCTCGACAGCCGGTTCAGGCTATGCCTCAGCACGCTCGTTCTAGTCAGCGGCGTGCACCTAATCAGACTCCTGCAGCTGTTCCGCAGGAACCGGAGAGGGGTTTTTGACTGGCTCCAATTCAGCATAGCCAATATAAAAAAAAAAAAAACGTCCGTACCGGCCAATCTGCATTCTCAATCTGGAATCAAACCCTCCACATTGTTCATTGGGAGCTTAATCCTTTAGCTTCCATCATCAGTGAGTACTTGCAGAGGAACTCTCTGTCTTTCTCAGTGCAATGCAGTCGAGCCCGTTCCACCAGGACAAGAAGGGTTGAGTTTCTATTCCAGGTCCTTCCTTGTGGGTTGCGTCCCATCATAGACATAAGAGGCCTAAACAGATTTTCGTTCAGGATAATTTCCCTGGGCATCCTTCTTCCCATACTTCAGGAAAACGATTGGTTATGCTCTCTGGACTTACAGGATACTTATACTCACTTTGCGTCCAGAGTATGTTTTTCCTAGTGCCTGGCTGTTCTGTAGCGTATCTTCATGGACTGGGAGTGCATGTGTTCCCTTAACACCCATGGCACTTTTGCACATGACATCCGCTCGGTGCATCCTAGCTTCCCAGTGGTATCAACTTTAGGGTATCTAGAGGATGTGACCCAACTGTTTGCCAGTCTTCGGAATTCCCCTCAGAGGTGGTTAATTCTCTCCATTTTGATTCTGAGGCTTCCCGTCCACCTTATTCAGTCAAAAGCTGCTCACGAGGGTTGCATCCCTCCTGGCTATCCAACCAAATTATTTTAATTCAACCAAACAATCGGGTTGTGATGTACTCGATAACAAAGGAGTACTGGATCTTGTCCTCTGAGTCAGGATGCCATGCAGATGTAGCGGTGGGCCCGCCAACGCGGCATGTTTTCTCCAAGCCATTTATCTAATTGGCGAAAACAGCAGTCTGGCCGACAGGCTGAACAGGATAATGCTACAGTCATGGTTGTTGAGCATGGCTGTAGCTCGAAAGATCTTCCGGGAGTGAGATACCCCCTCAGTGGATCTTTTTACTACTTAGTCCAATCACAAAGTCCCTCAGTTCTGTTCCAGGCTGCAGGTTCACGGCAGACTATCATCGAATGCCTTTCTCCTTCTTTGGGGGACAGGTTTTCTGTATGCGTATCCTCCCATACATCTGGTGGAAAAGACTTTGCTGATTCTCAAGCAAGATTGTGGAGCCATGATTCTGATTGCTCCTTTCTAGCTACGTCAGATACGATTCCCTCTTCTTCTGGAGTTGGAATGTTTTCCAGCTCTCATTACGCAGAACGAGGGGGCACTTCTACATCCCAACCTCCAATCTCTGCCTCACACGGTCTGGATGTTGAATGTGTAGGTTTCGTTGAGTTTTCCAGAAGAGTGTCTCCCGACTCTTGCCTGCTTCCAGAAAAGATTTCACAAAGAGATGTTATTCTTTTCGTGGAAGAGGTTTGCCGTCTGGTGTGACAGCAAGGCCCTAGATCCTGCCTCTTGTCTTATACAGACCTTGCTTGAGTTCTTTCTACACCTGTCTGAGTCTGGTCTCAAGACCAACTCTGTCAGTATTCATCTTCGTGCAATGAGAGCTTATCATCAACGTGTAAAAGGTCAGCCTTTAGCTGTCCACTTCATGAGAGGTTTATTTCTCCCCCAGTGTTGAGAAAATTCCTTCTATGTGTCTAGGGGGGATTATTTCTGTTAAGCTTAGCACAATAATTTTCACAGTTGGCTCTTATGCTTCGGTCAGAGCCCCTATCACTCCTTATTCAGTATCTTGGGGTCTCAATGTCGTTTTCATCCAGCTGCTGCAAGCTCAATTCGGGCCACTGGATTCCTGTCATCTGAAGTATTGGACCTGGAAGGTCATTTTTTCTTAGTGGCTGTTCCTTCAACTCGTAAGGTCGGTGAGCTTCAGACTCTAGTAGCTCAAGCGCCTTACCTTACTCCTCATCTTTACAGAGTAGTTCTCCGCATGCAGACAAAGTTCTTATTGGCGCTGCTATCAGAGTACCAGCTGATCCAGTCAATTGTCTTGCCAACATTCTTTCTCCCTCATCTTGCAAGCCCTGGCGAAAGCAAGCTGCGCACTTTTTGCGTGGAGCAGACGAGCTCCCTCGGACTGTCCGCCCAGTTGTTTATTTCTTTAATGCCAGTTGCTGTCGGAAACCGCATCATTTCTTCTTAGCTAGCAGATTGCATCTCCTTCATTTTTGTCCAAGCTGGACTGACTCTAGAGAGCCATGTCACGGCTCACAAAATTAGAGCCATGGCTGAGTCGGTGGCTAATCTAAGATCAGTCACTATTGAAGAAATCTGCAAAGCTGCGGCGTGGTCATTAGTCCACACATTCACATCTCACTACTGCCTTCAGCAGAATAGCCGACGCGTCAGTCGGTTTTGGCCAGTCGGGGCTGCAGAACTTCTTTGGGGTTTAGAATCCAACTCCAACCCTCCTAAGCCCATGTTTGTTCTGTTCCAGGCTACACTCATTTAGATGTTTCTTCTTTTCAGGTCAATTTTTATTCTGGCCTCGCCGTTGCGAGACTCAATTGACCACTGTTTGTTGTGTAAGCCTGGAAGCTAGGGATACCCCACTTGTGAGAATATCAGCCTGCTTGTCTTTGGAGAAAGAGTAGTTACTTACCTGTAACAGGTGTTCTCCGAAGACAGCAGGCTGCATATTCTCACAAACCCTCCCACCTCCCCTTTTGGAGTTGTCTCCTTTATCTTTTGGATATAACTGAGGGGCGTGTCCGCACAGCGAGCGGGAAGAGGTGTGCGCACATGCGCAGTACGATCGCTCGCGCGACGGAACGCCGTAAAGAGATTTTGCTTTAAAATCCTCCGGGGCCGACGTGGCGTCACCCACTTGTGAGAATATGCAGCCTGCTGTCTTCGGAGAACACCTGTTACAGGTAAGTAACTACTCTTTATTGTGTATAATACTGTGTTTACTTGCAGATTAAGTCCACTCCTGAATCCAACAAGACAGATCTGATATATGGCCTCTTCAAACTTTGTCTTTTGTTTGTTTGTGTGTGTTTTGTGGGACCCATCAGATACATTCAGTATAAGTGACCATTCCTGATTTTTCTAATTTTGTGGATAGTACAATCAGTGTGTAGAAGTAGTTTCTCTCCTGAATACATATTGGTTGTGTGTGAAATTTAACAAAAGTGTTCTGTTCTGAATGTCCTACTAAACACATTAACTATTTGTGTTCTGCCACTAATCAACAGTTTTAGTGAACACAGGCAGGCTGTAAAGTTTCCTTTCCCGCCCTCTGCACTGTAAGGGTCTCTCCCTCCCTGAAGTATACCTATATCTGATACTACCCTTTACCTGGATAGTATCCTTTGCCCCATTTTTTTCTCTATCTGTCTCCCAGAATACTGATGATGTCTCTTTTATTTCTCAATAATACCCAGAACCAGAATTGCCATTGGTGCCAATTTATCCCTAACCAACTAGCGGATCGGGCCTACCTGAGAAATCACCGATCCCGCCTATGAACTAGCCTTGATCTAAGAGTCCACTTAAAGTCTGCCAGTCCACACCTTCTGTTGTCCAGAAGCAGAACTCTGATGCTTGCTACCACCTTTCCATGCTGCACTGCCTGCACCAGACTGATCTCACGCTCTGAACATCTATACACTACTGCTGCAGAATGTTATTTGCTTTTGTGGACTTAATGGACTCATTTAAATGACCACTGCACCTTCCCTTCTCAGTACTATTTTGCCTGATGTTGTATTTCTTAAGCTACAGTATTTTGTGAAGCAGTTGAAGTTTTATTTTTTTGGTAGCTGCATTCCACTTTCATGCCTCTTTTGCCCTGTGTTTTATTTATTTCTGTGTGGACCTCACTTGCACAGCCCTCATGCTACATTTACATTTCTGGACACTCACTGGTTTTACATTTTGGTTTTCTGGGAAAGTTATGTTTGCCTGCAAATTACTGAATTACCTCTAATGTGGGAAACACAATGCAAATTATCCTCTACCCCTGCCAGGTATTTACCTTTCACTTTTGCTATCTTTCCTTTGCTCTATGCTATCCCTTTGCTGCCCTACCTTTTGGAATAAAATGACCTGTAAATCCCATGCCCAGCCAGTCCTGCACATCTCTCTGATTGTGTGGGCTGTGCACCCTTTGTGCCTAGTTCTAACTTGGCCATCCCCCTGTCCCCTAGTCCATTACTGATAATTTAATTGTTTTCTCTCTAAAGATGTTTTCCCTACTTACACTCTGTCATGTCATAGTGGTTCTATATATGAACATGCTGAGTTCTGATCTTTCCTTTAATTTGTTCTCTTTTGCTTTTTTTCCTTTTCTGCTTACCAACAATGGCTCAGTCCCAGCCATCTCTTAATAACTCTGCTTTCTTTTCCAGTTACCTAGACCCCCTCACTGCCTGCTTGGCAGCCTCTAATATGCACTATGTCCGCACTGGTAATCCTGGCCTTTCTATGGTCAAATAATTGGAGGCCTGCCCTATACCTCCTCCAACAATCCTTACACTTTTTGTAGATTCTAGAATGAATGCACATCTGTTGCATTGTCTATGTAGCTAATGCACATGCTAGGTTATGAACCCCAGATAGGTGGTAGAGAGGTTGGGAGGCGGGTCTGTGCCCTGAGGGTGGCAGATACAAATCAAGGTCAGATAGGCACATAGAGTAATACTTAGCAGGTCTTTCTATGCCGTCATCTACCATGTTAGTATATTTTTAGTGGGACACTAATTAGGTTTGTGGTTCTTGGGCTCACCAGGCCTGGCCTCCTAATGGAAAGATACAATTACAAAGGTCTATTAGACATGTCCGGTTGGGATACTTTCACCTCATGGTTCTCTAGTTTAGGTTCCCATTTGTCTCTCTTTATTGGTTTATTGTGCATTATTGTTGTTGTAATTATATCTTGCTGTTTGTTAGGATGCATTACTCCCTGCTTGAGAAAAGTATGCATTCCACCCAGAATTCTGTTCATGTCTGCAAATTATGCTTCCAGAGGTTCCTATACCACTACACTGACTACAGACCCAGATACACTGAGTCCTTCTCCTTCTACAGGTGTTTAATTAATTTTCTCTTGTAGTGACAGGTCTCTCTCTCTTTCTTTGAAGTGCCTATTTTTTTACACTAACTACAGACATGGGCTCTGCTTCCTGAAAGTTCCCCTTTGCGCCTGGTCACTGAAGCTGAGGCAGTAATTATTATTGCAGAGGGGGGGGGGAGTTGTTGTAGGATTGTTGTAGGAGGTGGAAGGCCTCCAAATATTTAATATACAGAATTAATTTTCTCATATTGGACAGAGAGGAATGAAGGCTTCTTTCCTTCCAAATCATGAGAAACAGAGCTTGCTGGAATAGCAATTACACTTTACCTCCCCCCTCTTGCCAAGCCAGGTGAATTGTAAATCTGAATTGCCCCCAATCTCACCCATTAAGTGTGACCGGTCTCAGGGAAATTCAGGTGACAGAATTCTTTTCCCATGCCCCTTTTAGAATATGGGGAAATACTAAGATAAAAGATTATAGGTTCTGAGAAATATATCCTTGTGCGAGAAAAGCTGTAAAGATGGACAAACAGACCAAATGTTTTCCTCAAAACAGATGCTATGTATTTCTTTATTGACAGGAGATCCTGACTGACTGTGGGATACTAATTGAGGAGGTGAGGAAAGCCCTCCCCTCTCTCTTGCTCTTTTGTACTGTAAGGGAAAGAAAGTTCTATATATTATGTCTTTGTCAGATAAGAAGTTGGTCAGTGTCTAGTGCACTCTGCCCCATGCCAGGGGATGGAGAGCCTGACCTGATCATTTCCATTGTCCTTTCATGTTTTTTCTCCTCTTTTCTATACTAGACTATACTTGAATATTTTCCATATCATCATGCTGATCAATCCATAGACTGGTGGGTTGTGTCCATCTACCAGCAGGTGGAGATAGAGAGCAATCCTTTTGCCTCCCTATATGTGGTCATGTGCTGCCGGAAACTCCTCAGTATGTTCTCTATCTCAGCAGGTGGTGGTCACACACAGCAGCAGCTCTGGCTAGGTCTCCAAGCCTAATTTTTAGGTTTTGTTGAGTACCTGGGGTTGAGGGCTCTTCTTGAGCAAGTGCAAACCTGGTGGCGCCAGGTCCCTCCTTTTCTCCCCCCTCCCGCTGGCTCCGTTAAAAAAAAAAAATTTGGACGTCCTTAAGGGCGTTTATTTCGACGTTTATTTAGACGTTTAGTGCAGCTACTCACTGGGACACCAGGTCGTTACAGCTCGGAGCGAGAAGCAGGTAATTTTTACCTTTTTATAGCGGGCAGGGGGTTCCCCGATCGATCTCCACGTGGCCTATGGTGTCGGAGGGCGAGGGCGCGAAGAATCGCTCCCCGGACCGCGTGTGCGCTTCTAGCGGGGATGCGGGGGTCTTAAAGTCTGATTCGCCCTTGTTGGGTGTCAGTTCGGAGGCCGGTCAGTGTCCCGGGTCTTCCTCCGGTGCGGCGGTTTTTCCCGCCATAAACGCCCATCCCCCGCTGCTCGCCTCCGCCATCTTGGCCGGCCACTCTGCTCGGACGGCTTCTTCTTGGGCCGCCCTTGAGCTGGGAGACGTTAATGCCATGGCCGCCCTTGATTTGGGCGACGGCAAAAAAGCGGCTAAAGTTAAGCGCCGTTCTTCCCGCGCGGCTCCTTCGCGGAGTGTCACGCCGGACGCCATCTTGGATGCGCAGCATGTCTCTCCCCTGCTCTTGCGAGCGCCGGTTGAGGGTGCGTCTAGGGCTGTGGCCCAGGCTGCTGAAGTGCACAGTCTGGGGGGTTTCTCCCCCGAGTTTATTTTGCTGCTGCATCAGGCCTTCCTTATGCAAAACGCTGCCCCTTCTCCCTTGTCCGATAAAGGGGTTGAGGCCCCCGGAAGTAAACGCCCTCGGGTGGATTCCCAGGCCTTAGAGGACTCTGTTTCCTCTGATGTAGATGAGGGCAGCGTATCTGAGTTCTCCCAACGGTCCTTTGGGGATTCCTTGGAGGAGACGGATTCCCGCTCGGATGGAGCGGATGACCCCTCTGCAGCGCGGATCTTTCGCTCAGAGGATTTGCCCAACCTGTTAGTGCAGGCCATGAGCATTTTGAAGATTTCCTCTCCAGAGGGCGTCTCTCCCTCAGCCCCTGTTGGCTCCGCCATTATGCTAGGGACGAAGCGCCCGCCTAGAACCTTCCACGTGCATGATGCCATGCACACCTTAATTTCGGCTCAATGGGATGTCCCGGAAGCGAGCCTCAAAGTGGCTAGGGCTATGTCCCGCCTCTATCCTTTGCCTGAAAGTGAACGGGAGGCCTTTCTTTGGCCTACCGTGGATTCTTTAATCACTGCGGTGACTAAGAAAACGGCGTTGCCGGTGGAAGGTGGCACGGCCCTAAAGGACGCCCAAGACAGAAGATTGGAGGCGGCCTTAAGGTCGTCCTTTGAGGCGGCTGCCTTAAGTTTGCAGGCCTCAGTTTGCGGCTCCTACGTGGCCAGGGCGTGCCTGACGATTGTGCAGCGGGCTTCCCCCTCGGATCCTTCCTTGAGGGCTGATTGGCCGGCCCTGGAATCGGGCTTGGCTTATTTGGCAGACTTGCTGTATGATGTCTTGAGAGCCTCGGCTAAAGGTATGGCTCAGACAGTCTCTGCGCGGCGGTGGCTTTGGCTGAAACATTGGTCTGCGGACCACGCCTCTAAGTCCCGCCTGGCTAAGTTGCCTTTTAAAGGCAAGCTGCTCTTTGGGGTCGAGCTGGACAAAATTGTGACCGATCTCGGCACATCTAAGGGCAAGAGGTTACCAGAGGTCAGGGCTCGGGCCAGTGCTCGCCCCAGTATCTCCAGAGGACGGTTTCAGGAAGCCCGTCGGTACCGCCCGGGCAAGTCGGGCTCCTCTGCCCCCTCTTCCTTCAAGAGGAACTTCTCCCCCAAGCAGCATTCCTTTCGCAGAGACCGCCGTCCCGGAGGTGCACCCTCCGGTCTTCCCCCAGGGTCTCGTACCCAATGACGGGGTCCTGGTCCATGGCCCAGTGCAGATTGGAGGACGCCTGTCCTCGTTTCTGGGCGAGTGGACCAGGGTAACTTCAGACGCTTGGGTGCTGGAAGTCATCAGAGACGGCTACAAGCTAGAGTTCTGCCGACCCTTAAGAGACGGGTTTGTACTCTCTCCCTGCAAGTCTCCGGTCAAAGCTGTGGCAGTGCAGCAGACCTTGGACAATCTGATCCGCCTGGGTGCGGTCGTTCCGGTGCCAGAAAATCAGCTTGGCAAGGGACGTTACTCCATTTACTTTGTGTTACCAAAGAAAGGAGGTTCTGTGCGGCCTATCCTCGACCTCAAAGGGGTCAATCGGGCCTTGAAAGTTCAGCACTTTCGCATGGAGACTCTCCGCTCTGTTATAGCGGCAGTGAAGGCAGGGGAGTTCCTGGCATCCTTGGACATCAAGGAAGCGTACTTGCATATTCCCATCTGGCCTCCTCATCAACGCTTTCTGCGTTTTGCAGTCCTGGGCCGACACTTCCAGTTCAGAGCCCTCCCGTTCGGGTTGGCTACTGCTCCGCGGACCTTCTCCAAAGTAATGGTGGTCATCGCGGCCTTCCTGCGAAAGGAAGGAGTACAAGTCCATCCTTATCTGGACGACTGGTTGATCCGAGCCCCTCTTATGCAGAGTGCGGCAAAGCTGTGGACCGGGTGATTGCTCTTTGAGCTCCCTGGGGTGGATCATCAACTGGGAGAAAAGCCAGCTGCGCCCGACTCAGTCCCTGGAGTATCTGGGAGTTCGATTCGACACCCAAGTAGGCAGAGTGTTCCTGCCGGACAATCGGATTGTCAACTTCAGGCTCAGGTGGACCAGTTCCTAGTAGCCTCTCCGCTTCGGGCTTGGGACTATGTGCAGCTGTTGGGCTCTATGACGGCCACGATGGAAGTAGTGCCCTGGGCCAGGGCTCATATGAGACCACTACAACACTCTCTGCTGCAGCGCTGGACTCCGGTGTCGGAGGATTATGCTGTGCGCCTTCCCTTGGACCCAGCAGTGCGCAAGGCGCTGAGCTGGTGGCTGAAGACAGACAAGTTGTCTGTAAGGATGCCTCTTGTGACCCCGGAGTGGATTGTCGTCACGACGGACGCCTCTTTGACGGGCTGGGGAGCCCACTGCTTGGGAAGGACAGCGCAGGGGCTCTGGTCTCCTGCAGAGGCAAAGTGATCTATCAACCTCCTGGAACTCAGAGCCATTCGGTTGGCGCTTTTGGAGTTCCTCCCGGTACTGGCGTTGAAGCCAGTACGGGTCCTGTCGGACAATGCCACGGCTGTGGCCTATGTCAACCGCCAGGGAGGTACCAAGAGCGCCCTTCTAGCCAAGGAAGCCATGAATCTATGCCAGTGGGCGGAAGCGAACCTGGAACAGCTGTCAGCGGCCCACATTGCCGGAGTCATGAATGTCAAGGTGGACTTTCTCAGTCGCCATACCTTGGATCCCGGAGAGTGGCAGTTATCAGTTCAGGCGTTCTTGGACATCATGAAGCGCTGGGGCCAGCCGAGCCTAGATCTGATGGCGTCATCGGCCAATTGCCAAGTGCCGCGCTTTTTCAGCAGAGGACGGGACCCTCGATCTCTGGGAGTAGATGCTCTTCTCCAACAGTGGCCGACACAGGAGCTTCTCTATGTGTTCCCGCCCTGGCCTATGTTGGGCAGGGTACTAGATCGGGTGGCAAAGCATCCGGGCCGAATAATCCTGGTAGGTCCGGACTGGCCCAGACGTCCCTGGTATGCGGACTTGATCAGGCTCTCAGTGGACGACCCTCTGCGGCTGCCAGTGGAGCAGGGCCTGTTGCATCAGGGTCCCGTGGTGATGGAAGATCCCTCCCCCTTTGGTCTTACGGCCTGGCTATTGAGCGGCAGCGTCTGAGGAAGAAGGGCTTCTCAGACAAGATCATCGCCACTATGCTGAGAGCGAGGAAGCGCTCTACTTCTACTGCTTACGCCAGGGTTTGGCGTACCTTTGCAGCGTGGTGTGAAGCAGGCTCACTTTCTCCCTTCACTGCTCCAATTTCTTCAGTGCTGGCGTTCCTGCAAGAAGGTCTGGAGAAAGGCCTGTCGCTCAGTTCCCTTAAAGTCCAGGTAGCGGCTCTGGCTTGCTTCAGGGGCCGCCTCAAGGGTGCTTCCCTGGCTTCGCAGCCAGATGTGGTACGTTTTCTCAAGGGAGTTAATCACCTGCGCCCTCCTCTGCACTCAGTGGTGCCTGCGTGGAATCTCAACCTGGTGCTAAGAGCCTTGCAGAAGCCGCCTTTTGAACCCTTGTCGAGGGCATCTCTGAAAGACCTGACGTTGAAAGCAGTCTTTTTGGTGGCTATCACTTCAGCCAGAAGAGTTTCCGAGCTCCAGACACTCTCATGTCGAGAGCCTTTTCTGCAGTTCACTGAGGCAGGAGTGACTATTCGCACAGTGCCTTCCTTCCTGCCCAAGATTGTTTCTCGCTTCCATGTGAATCAGCAGCTCTGTCTCCCTTCCTTTCGTAGGGAGGACTACCCAGAGGAATACTCTGCTCTCAAATTTCTGGATGTGAGACGAGTCATCATCAGATACTTGGAAGTGACCAATGATTTCCGGAAATCGGATCATCTGTTTGTCCTGTTTGCAGGTCCTCGGAAGGGTCTGCAGGCTGCTAAGCCTACTGTGGCAAGATGGGTCAAGGAAGCCATTGCAGCGGCTTATGTGGCCGCGGGGAAGGTGCCGCCTATTCAGCTGAAGGCTCACTCCACTAGAGCTCAGGCGGCCTCGATGGCAGAGGCCAGGTCCGTCTCCTTGGAAGAGATATGCAAGGCGGCAACTTGGGCATCGGCCCATACCTTCTCCAGGCATTACCGCTTGACTGTGGCTGCTCGGGCGGAAGCCCGGTTTGGAGCTTCAGTGTTGCGGTCAGGGATTTCTATGTCCCGCCCTGGGTGAGTACTGCTTCGGTACATCCCACCAGTCTATGGATTGATCAGCATGATGATATGGAAGGTAAAATTATGTATCATACCTGATAATTTTCTTTCCATTAATCATAGCTGATCAATCCATAGCCCCTCCCAGATATCTGTACTGTTTATATTCTGGTTGCATTTCAGGTTCAAGTTTAGTCTTCAGTTCCTTCAGGAGGACTTCAAGTTTTTTCAATTGGATTCTTCAAGAGTTGAGACGAGTTTGTGTTACAGTGAGCTGCTGCATTCCTCTCCCCTCCGTTTTACGGGGCTGGATTGAGACATAAATTCTGCCGGCGCTCCCTCCCGCTTCGTGCGGCTGTAGGGCAGCTTTGTACCCCTCCTGCTTCGGCGGTGTTAGGGTCAGTCAGCTCCTCCCACGGTTGCGGTTGCAGGATAAGCCAGATCCCCCCGCATCGGCGGGGTGGTGTCCCTCCCCCGCTCCGCGGGGATGAGCTGGACGGATTCCCCTCCCCCACTTGTGTGGGGACGAGCTGGGTTAATTCCCCTCCCCCGTTTCGGCGGTGGTGAGCTGGGCAGAGTGTCCCTTTGTGGGTGTAATTCTCTAAGTGCTGAGTCCTGCGGATGGAGCTTGGATATCGACATACTGAGGAGTTTCCGGCAGCACATGACCACATATAGGGAGGCAAAAGGATTGCTCTCTATCTCCACCTGCTGGTAGATGGACACAACCCACCAGTCTATGGATTGATCAGCTATGATTAATGGAAAGAAAATTATCAGGTATGATACATAATTTTACCTTCTTTTTTTTTTATCCTAATCTCTGGATAATTAAATAAACCTGTGTTAACCCCAGGAAGTGCTTCCTTGGTCTCTTTTTGTCTTGGTTACAGTCTAAAATAGTGCTACCAGTTGTCTGGTTCTTTTAAGATATCGGTCGAGGGGATTGTATTTGTGTGAGTAGTGCCCAGCCGTGATTAGAGACTCTGGAGGCGTGGCACGAAAAGCACAAGCAGTGTCAACGACCACGAAAGGGATTCAGGCGTCATCGTTGATGATACGTTGAAACCCTCTGCTCAGTGTGCAGCGGCTAAGAAGGTAAATAGGATGTTAGTTATTATTAGGAAAGAAATGGAAAACAAAAATGAGGACATTATAATGCCTTTGTATCGCTCCATGGTGCGACTGCACCTCGAATACTGTGTTCAATTCTGGTCACCGCATCTCAAAAAAGATATAGTGGAATTAGAAAAGATACAGAAAAGGGCAATGAAAATGATAAAGGGGATGGGACGACTTTCCTACGAGGAAAAGCTAAAGCGGCAAAGGCTGTTCAGCTTGGAGAAAAGACGGCTGAGGGGAGACATAATAGAGGTCTATAAAATAATGAGTGGAAAGAGTAGACGTGAAGCGTCTGTACTAGGACTAGGGGGCATTCAATGAAGCTACTAAGTAGTACACTTAAAACGAATTGGAGAAAATATTTCTTCACTTAACGTGCCAGAGAATGTAGTAAAAGCAGTTAGCTTAGCGGGGTTAAAAAAAAGATTTGGATGGCTTCCAAAAGGAAAAGTCCATAGACCATTATTAAAATGGACTCGGGGAAAATCCACTGCTTATTTCAGTGACAGCATGAGACACTCCTTCATCAATTAATGAATTGTACATTTAGCTGGTTTTGCCCCATCCATTATCCAGTTGTGTATATTTCTAGAATAAGCAGCATAAAATGTATTGTATTGTTTTGGGATCTTGCAAGGTACTTGTGACGTGGATTGGCCACTGTTGGAAACAGGATGCGGGGCTTGATGGACCTTTGATGTGTCTCAGTATGGCAATACTTATGTACTTATGTAATGGAGACAAGGAGCAGAGACAGCTGGTGCGTCTTGATGTTCAGCAGATTTTGCTGGCCTACCTGAAATGGACAGAGAAGTCCCGTCCTTCAGTTCATCTTTTTGTCTTGTTTGAAGGCCAAAACAAAGAAGTGGCGACATCTAAGCCGACTGTAGCTTGAAGGCTGAGGCAATAGCCTCTCCTTAAGCCAATCTTCTTAAAGGGCTGCCGGTGCCTTCTGCGCTTAAGGCGCATTTCACGCAGGGCATGGCTTCACGTGGGTTAAAAGTGGTTTGATTCTGCCACTGGAAATTTGCAAAGTGGCAGTTTGGTCTTCGCTAGACATAGTGTATCAAGTCTTGTTAAATATAAACATAATCTATCGGTTAGATGTGCAAGCCAAGCAGGATGCATCCTTTGGGGCCAGGGTTTTGACTACTACTACTACTATTTAGCATTTCTATAGCACTACAAGGCGTACGCAGCGCTGCACAAACATAGAAGAAAGACAGTCCCTGCTCAAAGAGCTTACAATCTAATAGACAAACGTTGGATTCATGACAGATGATTGCTTGCATGGTATGGCACAATCTGGTGTGCTATGGTTGGTCTGTAGTGTCCTGAGATCAGCAGGGGCAGGGGTCCTGATAGAAAACAATTAACCTATCTGCTTTGTGACTTCAATACTGGCTGCCTGGCAACTGCACAGGGATTTTATGTAAGTCAAAGTTTTAGGGTTCTCACAGACTAGGCTGTTCACCACTAAACTCCCAGTCAGCTGACAGCCCCTAAACCAGGGAGGCACACTCCTGTTACTTCTGCTGTACCATAATATCAGTATGGTGTGTATTCAGGTTAAGATGGTTCTTATCTGACCATCTGCACTGCAGATTTAGTTATTAATCCTTTGTATCACCATACTCTGACTTTCTGCATACAAATATTATAGATCATAATCCATTCCAAAATGAATGTGCTCAAATGTACATAAATAGAAAAGAAAATAATGCAAGTAACCCGCAAGACAGAGGAAGAAATTGGAATGCCTGTTCTTTCAAAAAGCACTTTTGAGAGTGCCCCATCAAAACAATGCCATCCATTGCAAATCTAGCTTCTCAACACTTTTCACTGATAGGTGTGCATAACCCACATGCCATAGTCTGGAAGGCCTAAAAGAAAGAAAATAAGCAGGTAAGATCTAATTTACCCATTCTACCTGAATGTAACTCACCTTGAGCTACTACTGACAAGGTTGTGAACAAAAATTCAAATAAATTAAAAAAAAATCCAAATAAATAATGTATCCTTATCTGTGATTGCCCCAGATAACTACCTGGCTTGTAAACTCTTGAGAAAGGTAGTTTACTGCACCTGAATTCGTATTACCATTGTACACACCTCCATAGTACAGTATAAATATAAAATAAATATGATCAGCAGAGTTCACTATATTTAAATATTATCACAATAAAACGTATTTAAAGATTTACTAGTAACTAACACTGACTGTACAAATAATAAATGACATAATTCTATGAAAAATAGAGTAATAAAGTCAATAGTTCCATTCATCATGAAGCTCGCTGGCAGAGGTGGTTACTCAGTCCTGATCTTTACATCAGGGTCGCGCGCAAAAGATTTTTGCCGCGGTGGGGTGAGGGGGGTTGTCTATAATATGGAAAAAAAGAACGTTTTAAAAAGCAAAATCAAAGAAGATGCGAGAAATGAATTGTCACTAAAAACCGGGGGGAAAGGGGGAAACCATCTGAAATGAGTTTAGAAAATGATAAGCAGTAGTAGTATGGACTCTGCACGCACTGATCGGTATCTGTCTTTTAAAACTCACGCTCAAACTACCAAGATATGAAGGACAATCTCGGTCCGTCATTTCTTTCTGTTCACAAATCTCTAGTCTTTTGGAATCGTTTCCCCTGACCTTGCACGCTCAAAGCCCCTGATCAAGTTTTCTTTTGTTGCTGAACTCCTAATGTCATTTTGAAAATAACAACTGTTTCTGGAATCTTACAACATAAGAACATGAGTAGCCATACTGGGTCAGACCAGTGGTTCATCTAGTCCAGTATCCTGTTTGCCAAACACCTGGCCAAAAGCCAGGTCACACGCAGAAATCTTCCCTTTCCTTGTTTTATTATTTGTCTTTAGGAACTAATCTTCCTTCTCCCTTGATGTTAATCACAGAGTCTGGTCCCTTTCTTTTTTTTTTTTCTCCTGAGATTTTAGCCCTTCCCTTTTAGGATCAGTCGGAACCCCTTACCTTTGTTCTGCTCAAGCTCTGAAGCTCTTCCCGCCCGGTCTCCAGTCAGAAAGAACTACAGCTATTTAGCTACCGGGAGACCAAGTTGCAGTTGATTGGTTCTTCTTAGCATGTGGTATGAAGCTGGACATCTCCCATTATTGAACCTAGCAAAAGCCTTAAAGGGAAATACCTTTTGTAGGTGCTGAAACAAGAATGTTGCTGCGGATCAGCAAGGAAGCAAGCAAACAACACATCCATCATGCAAGTCTTTGCATCTTAAAAGTATGACTCTTTCTTATTATAAACTGTCAGAAAACTATCCAATTTAGAAGACTTGGGAAGCAGTAGTTTTTTTTAGTTGGGCTTGGATGGAGGGGGGGGGGGGGTCTGTCAAGCCAGGGATAGATGACATAAAGATCATGAGAGATCTGTTTGTTTTACTATTGAAATTTATGTGCTCACCTACCAAGGCAGACTGGCTTGCCAGTTGATCCTTAAATTTATTTATTTGCTACATTTGTACCCCACATTTTCCCACCTATTTGCAGGCTCAATGTCGCTTACATTATATTGCAAAAGATATAGTTATGAACAGGTTTGTTCTAAATTAACATATTACTATGTAAGAATTAAGGAAGATATGTCTGTGGAATAATTTACATAACACATAATGAAAAAGAAAAAAAATATGATCATATGGCTAATATGTTTATATTCCACAAATGGACAACTGGAGCAAAAATAGCAAAAGTATACAACAGAATTTTTAAAGATAAAGTGTTACAATTACACGCTTATGAATTAGGATCCAGATGGTTCACCATATTCTAACAGTCATGCGTTCGTCAGTGAAGGAACAGAGGCTGATGACAGGGGAGGGGAGGGGGGTAGAAAGGTGTCTGTGTATGTGTCTCTGATAATATTTTAACTCAAACTTTTGGGTTTACATGGGCACTTTTCCTCTCAAGTGAGGCACCTGGGAATTGCAGAGATGCCTGGCCCAAAAAGTGAAATTAACCATGCCAGCAAGTAAGACCAAAGGTCAATCTCTCACTACTTATTTCCTTCTTTGATTCCTCCTAATTGTAAAGAGAGTGAGTTGTGCTCCACAACCAGCAGATGGAGGCAGAGAACATGGACTTTTAGCGACATCTTATCCAGTATAATCTGATCAAAGCTCATGGTACCACTCTATAGTCTAAAACATATAAGTGAGATACATAATAAAGGAAGAATCACAACAGATAAACACAACCAGGAATAAATCTTGATATGTCCTGATCTAAACTCTGTACCCAGAGTACAACTGAAATTTTTATAGCTGCTCCCTGTTACTACTTCATCTATTGATTGGCATAGATAGGTAGCGTTTAGAGACAGACCCCTTATCGTTATTTGTAGTCTCCTCTCTCTCTCTCTTTGTTTCCCTTTTTTTCCTCTTTTGTATTTTCTAACTGTACCTTACTTTTGAGCTTGCTTTTGACTCCTTCCCAAATATTGAGGTTATTTCGTATGCTACTGCACTTTTCCTTATCAAAGCAAGTACTTGCATTGATTACAAATTGCATAAAAAAAAAGTTAAGAAATAAACCAAAGAAAAGAAAAAGACGCATAATATTTCATCAAATTGCTGTGCTTTTGATACTGAGTCTGTGGCAGGTCTGGTTTGGGGAATGTTAGCATTTCTGCAAGGGAATAAAGGCTCTTCACCCAACCTACACCACCCACCCATCCCAGGGTAGAATCTCCTATCTAATCTACCTTCTCCTTAGCCTTTCCCCTTTAATTAAGTGTCTTTCTCCTTATAAACGTACCTAAATCTGCAATACCCAAGCTGCAAAGGACTGAAATACAAATCATTACGTATCAATTTCTCCTACATAGGCACACACTGTGGAACGCATTGCCAAAAGCCTTGAAAACCAGTACGACTACCTAAACTTCCGGAAAAAAAACTAAAAAACTAACCTGTTTAAAAGGCATACCCTACCAATCCACTATAAATGCATGATCTCTGCAACACAACAAAACTAAAGTACGTAATGGACATAACACAACTCTTCCGTTGTACGATTCCCTAATGTGGCTCTGCCACATGAACGTTATCTTACCAACAACATCCCTTTGGATTTGTTTACACCGGAGTCTGCAAACGCTGCCTGTTCGTATGGTACCTTCCTTTCTGCCTAAGGTGGTTTCAGCTTTTCTCCTGAACCAGCCCATTTTTCTTCCTTCCTTTTGTAAGGAGGAGTTTCCGGACTCCTTTGGGCAATTGCGCCTTTTGGATGTCTGCAGGGCTCTGTGGCAGTATCTACAGATGTCATTATAGCCCGCTGGCTTAAGGAACTAATTTTTTCTGCTTATCTGCTTTCAGGGCGGTCGCCGCCTGAAGCGTTTTAAACAGGGCCACCGAGAGACTGGGCCGGGCCCGGGACAAGGCCACCCCTGGGCCCCCCCCCCAGGTCGCCGCCCGCTCCCCCCTCCCCCCCAGCTCACATCCGTCCACCACCGGGCTGGGCCCCTGCACTATATGTAGATCCTTCAAGAGGTAGTGTCATGATTTAGGCGCTACACTTTTTCTGATGTTTTGGTGCCACCTCAGTAAGGCCAAAACACATCTCTCCCTGCAAAACACTATACACAACTTGTGCAAAAACCCACTCATAACCTTACCAAACCATAACAGCACTAATTCCAAGGACAGGACGAGCTACAACCTTATGCGTGGAAGGCAGCACTATAATTACACCGGGATCTAAAACACCAGTACACAACCTAGTGAAACAAACAAACAAAAAAGGCTGCAAATATACACACTAGCAGAATACTGCACCTTGATCACACATGAAAAACACATGACAACAGATATGACCACAAGGAACTAGAAATAAAAAAATATGAAGGCAAAATACTGACCTGGAAAGTTACCTCAAGAAGTCAGACTCAGTATGCAGCAATACTAGAACAATGGAAACTTACATGAAAATATCACAGATGCACATTTCCAAAAGCTGACATATTCCAATTAATAAATTCTGAATAAAATATTTTTTTCTACCTTTGTTGTCTGATCATTTAGTTTTTCTATTCGCTTTGGTCTCAGCGTCTTCTGTTTAATGTAGTGTCTTCTTTCCATTTGATATTTTTGTTTCTCTCACCATGTCATCCTCCTCCTGTGTCCTTATGCGCCCTGTCTAGCATCTGTAGCCCTGTCCCTATCCTTCCCTGGTTTCAGCATCTGCCCTCAAAGTGTTCCGATTCAGCCCTTAAAGTCAGCAATTTCCCCTCCATCCATATCAGCATTCTCCTCACTCCCCTCCCTCCATCCATGTGCATCTACTTCCTCTGTCTTCCCTTCCTCCATCCATGTCCAGCATTTCTCCTCTCTCCCTTCCCTCCATCCAGGTGCATCTCTTCCTTTCGTCCTTGTTCAACATTTCTCCTTTCTTAACTGCCCTTCACTCCATCCATGTCCAGCATTTCTCCTCTCTTCACTCCCCTCCATCCATGTGCATCTCCTTCCTGACTTCCCTCCCTCCATCCATCCATGTCAGCAACTCTCCATTCTCCCCTGGCCTCTCCCTCATCCACCCGTATCCAATAAATTCCTCTCTCTCCCCCTGCCCCCTCCATTCATCCATCACCTGTTCAGCAATTCTCCTCTCTCCCCTGCCCTCCTGTCCAGCAATTCCTCCTCTCTCCCCTGCCCTGCCCTCCCCTCCTCTCCTGTCCAGCGATCTCTTCTTCCCCCTGCCCTCCCCCCCCCTCCCGTGATCTCTTCTCTCCCCACTGCCCTGCCCTCCCCTCCTGTCCAGCGATCTCTTCTCTCTCCCTCCTGTCCTCCCCTCCTCTCTATGTCCAGCGATCTCTTCTCTCTCCCCCTGCCCTGCCCTCCTCGTCCAGCGATTTCCTCACCCCCTGCCCTCCCTCAGCTCCCCAAAGCCCTCCTCACTCGCCATTCCTTTCTACCCACCCCTGCCATTCCTTCCTATCCCCTGCGCGCGTTTAACCATTTTACTTTTCTTCATTCGTCACCGGCACCGCTGCCATTCATTCTCACAGGCAGCGCCGCTCCCCTCTGCCATATCCATCTGGCCCTATGTTACGTAAACAGGAAGTGCATCAGAGAGGGCTGGATAGATGCGGCAGAGGGGAGCGGAGCTGCCTGTGAGAATGAATGGCAGCGCTGCCGGCGACGGATGAAGAAAAGAATGCTGCATGCAAGGGACGTGGCGCCGGGCCCCCCTGGAGGCCCGGGCCCAGGGAATTTTGTCCCCCCTGTCCCCCCCTGTCAGCGGCCCTGCGTTTAAAGCGCACTCTACAAGGGCAATGTCCTCTTCATGGGCTGAAACGGGTGTCTTTTCTCTTCAAGAGATCTGTCGTGCGGCTACCTGGGCTTCTCAGCTCTCTTTTGAGTGGCATTACAGGCTGGATGTGGCAGCGCATCAGGATGCGCATTTTGGAGTACAAGTGCTTGTTCGCGGAGTTGCCTGTTCCCACCCTACTTAGGGAGTGCTTTGGTACGTCCCATCAGTTAATGGATTCATCTGCTGTTGATGACAAGGAAGGAAAAATTAAGTTTTTACCTTGATAATTTTTTCCCTTTAGTCAGCAGATGAATCCATGATCCCTCCCTGTCTGACTTTAGTTTTTGTACAGATGTTGCCTATGGACATTGCGCTTCATCAGGAGTACTTGAAGACAAGCTATCCGAGTTACTACATGCTGTTTGTATTGCACGAGGTTGATAACATCCCTCCTTTGTTTGGTTATTGCTCCAGTTCAGGGGCGTTTGTTCTCTGTGAGGAAAGTTTATGTTATTTTTGCCTTTCTTATTCACTCTGCTTTGGAAATTTCATATACTGATGGCAGAGGGGGCTGGGTGTCCAGGAACACCATGTGCTTTCATTGTTCTCTATCTCCACCTGCTGGTAGACGGATACAACCCATCAGTTAATGGATTCATCTGCTGTGACTAAAGGAAAGAAAATTATCAAGGTAAGAACCTAATTTTCCCATCCAAAACTCCAACCCAATCCCTGCACCGAGGCCCGGAATCCACCAGAAGAGTGTCAGGATAGTGAACCCATACCTGACCTCCTAGCAGAGACATTATCAGAGGGATCCATACGACAAATTGTAGTGGAAGAACAGTTAATTCCCACTCAGAAACAGCAGATAGGAGCAGTGTTGCAAAAGTATGCTGATGTGTTTTCTACTAAGCCAAGAGTTACTCATTTGGCTAAAAAGTATGCTGATGTGTTTTCTACTAAGCCAGGAATTACTCATTTGGCTAATCACAATGTAGATACTGGTGATCATACACCACTAAAGCAGAGTTCCTATTGAATATCTGCTCAGGTTGAGAAGCATACGAAGTAGGAGACTGATGAGATCTTAGCCCTAGGTGATATAAAGAAGTCTCATAGTCCCTGGGCTTCTCTTTTAGTTCTTGTTCCTAAGAAAGATGGCACAATCCACTTCTATGTGGATTAGAGGAGACTTAATGAATGTACTGTATCTGATGCCCTGGATGGATGAATTACTAGCTGGGGCCCAGTAGCTGACTACAATGGACCTTAGTCGAGGGTACTGGCAGATTCCCCTAACAGCTGCTGCTAAGGAGTGATCAGCATTTATTACACCATTTGGTTTGTATGAATTTATTGTGATACCTTTTGAAATGAAAAATGCCCCTGGTACATTTCAGTCCTTGGTGAATTATCTGTTAGATGGACTCCATGCAGTGGTGTGCTGGAGCTGGCTCGCTCCGGCTCGCAAGAGCCGCTTGTTAAATTTTGACAGCTCTTGCGAGCTGGTTGTTCTTGGGGGCGAGCCAGCTACGGGAGGTAAGCATGGCAGAAGGGCGCCATCACAGGCCATGCTTACCTCCCCTCTCGCTCCCAAACATGTCCAACGATGTCCTTCACCCCACCCTCCCCTCCCGCTCCCATCCATCTTTTTGTATTACCTCAGTCGAAGCGCTGCGTTATTTAAAGCCCTGCTGCCCGTCTCCAGGCTTCCCTGCTTGCTTCTGATGAGTTTGTGCCCTTAGTCCCGCCTTCTGACGTCATTCTGACATCATTTCCTTTTTCCGCGAAGGCGGGACTGAGGGAATGAACATCATCACAAAGCAAGCAGGGGAAGGCTGGAGACGGGCAGCAGGGCTTTAAATAACGCGGCGCTTCGACGGAGGTAATACAAAAAGATGGATGGGAGCGGGAGGGGAGGGTGGGGGCGACGGAGAATCGCTGGACATGGATGGGAGCGGGAGGGCAGGGGAGGGAGGAGAATCGCTGGGTATGGATGGGTAGAGGGGGGCACGGAAGAGAATTGCTGGGCATGGATGGGTAGAGGGGGGCAGGGGAGAGAATTGCCGGGCATGGATGGGTAGAGGGGGACAGGGGAGAGAATTGCTGGGCATGGATGGGTAGAGGGGGGGCAGGGGAGAGAATTGCTGGGCATGGATGGGTAGAGGGAGCAGGGGAGCGAAGAGAATTGCTGGGTATGGATGGATAGAGAGGGGCAGGGGAGAGAGGAGAGTTTCAGGACATGGATGGAGGGGAGGGAAGGGAAGGGAGAGAGAACAAATGCTGGACATGGAGGAAAGATAGAGGAAGGAGATTAGATGAGGGAAAAGGAAGTGAGGAGAGAAACTGCACATGGATGGAGAAAATAGGCAGAAGCTGGATCCACTGTACAGTCAAGTCTGCGGAGGACCAGAAATGAAGAAGAAAGGAGGAAAGAAAAGAAATAAATGGAAAGGAAGCCCTGGAAACGGAGTCAAGGGAACAGATAGAGAGCAGCAGAGTCAGATACTGAGCCAGCATGATCAGAGAAACAAAGTCACCAGACAACAAAGGTAGAAAAAAATAATTTTATTTTCATTATAGTGTTTGGAATAGGTCCACTTTGAGAATCAGGTGCTGAACGTTAAAAGTATACTGTATATTTACTTATTTATGGCATTTTATCCCATATTAAACATGAATTAGATTGGAACCTGGGATCATTTAATTTTTTGTTCCTGGAGAGAGTAATGCATTGCTCCCCCCACCCCCCCGGCTATAGCCAGCTCTACAATTTTGAGGGGGCGCAGAGGTGGACAGGGGGGCACAGTGGTGGACGGGGGGGCGCCGAGGTGGATGGGGGGGGGGCGCCGGGGGGAGAGAGCCTGTTGTTAAAAATTTACCAGCACACCACTGATTCCAGAAGCATACTAGGGCTCATCTTGATGACATTGCTGTGTACAGTCAGACTTGGGATAACCATCTGATCCATTTAAGTGGAGTGCTGGACCAGATCAGGGAGGCTCACCTATCAAGCCCAGCAAATGTCAGATGGAGATGGCAGAAGTGCAATATTTAGGGCACAGAGTGGGAGGTGGACAGCTAAAGCCTGAGCCAGCTAAGGTGGAAACTATCCAGAGTTGGCCCACTCCCCAAACTAAAAAGCAAGTATTGGCTTCCCTTGGAACAGCGGGATATTACAGAAAGTTTGTGCCTCACTACAGCACTATAGCCAAGTCCCTGACTAACCTGACTAAAAAGAGACTACCCCAAATCATTACCTGATTGCCAGAATGTGAAGCAGCCTTCCAAAAATTAAAGACAGCATTAGCTACCTATCCTGTACTAGTTGCACCTGATTACCAGCAAAGATTTGTGGTACAGACTGATGCCTCGGCATATGGCATTGGAGCTGTATTTGGTCAAGTGATTAGCAGAGGGGAAGCGCACCCCATTGTGTACCTAAGTCGCAAGCTCCTTGACAGAGAGGTAGCCTGTGCCACTTAAAAAAGAATGATTGGCCTTAGTATGGGCCCTTAAGAAACAGCAACCATATCTGTATGGGTGAGACTTTACTGTTATCACAGATCACAATCCATTAGTCTGGCTTAAGAGAGTCTCAGGAAAGAATGGGAACCTACTCCGATGGAGCCTGTCCCTGCAGATGTACAACTTCACTATACAGCACCGGAAAGGCAATGAAGATGGTAATGCTGATGAATCTCCAGAAAGGAAGAGCCAGAACCGCCCTGACACTGGACTGTGGAGACCCGACCAACAGTCTGTAGAGGCCACAGTCTGGGGTCTCTGTCTTAAGGGGGGAAGTATGGCAAAATGGTGAATTTTCCAGCATGAGAATTATAATATTTAATGAAGTGTATTTCTCTAGTTTGGCCAGCAGGTAGTGCTTGTTTATATTTCAAGCTGTCACAGAAAAAAGACAGTTCCTTCCTTAGTTAACACCGAGAGGAATTAACCTGCAGTGATGTGGCCAGCTACTTTTAAAAAATGCTGTTCTGGGCTCTGATTGGCCCAGGAGTTCAAATCCAGTCTGGAAATACTGGATTTTTCTCCAGTCTCAGTTTGGAAGTTAGAGAAAGAAAGACCTCTTTACTGAGACCCTGTGAGCAGTTATTTTCTGTGACCTGTGAGCAGCTATATTTCCTGTAGTTTCCAGGCACTATCCAGGTAGTGATAAAATGTTTAGATCAGTGGTTCCAAAACCTGGTCCTTCAGGCACTCCAGCCAGTCATGTTTTCAGGATACCCATAATGAATATTCATGACAGAAATTTGCATGCACTGCCTCTATTGTATGCAAATCTCTCTCATGAAAATTCATTATGGATAACCTGAAAACCTGACTGGCTGGGGTGCCTCCAAGATCAGGTTTGGGAACCACTGGTATAGATAATTATTTAGTTACCTGTTATTTGTCTGTTTTTCTTCTATCTGTTTTATGGTTCACTATTCAATATTTTTTATGACAATAAACCTTTTTTAGTTTATTGGCTCTGCTTGTCTGAACTAAGAATCCTGGTGGTTTGTGTGTTGGGTCTGTGAGTGCTTTATGGGAACTGTGGGACCATTGGCAGTGTGGCCCAGTAATCCAGAAATCACCAGGATATCTTGAGAGCGGGAGACTCACCCAGAGGAGGTTGGAACCCAGTTGATAGGAGGTGGGTGCTAGTGTAGAGCACATGCCCAGGTGCAGGCGGACCTGAGCTATGCTGGGGATAAACCCTCTAGGAGGCTGCAGGGTTAGCCCCAGGTGGATGCTAGGCATTTCCTGACAGGGGGTTACTATGTTACTAGGAGAAAAAGGTTTCCATTGAGATCTAGCAGGTCCACTCTGGGAAACAGCAAGTAGGAGGGTGTCTCAGCCAGTTCTTCTTGGAGTTGGAGATGCTAAGAGTTTGCTGAGCCCATTTCCTAAACCTTTATGGTTTCTCCTTATGGACGCAAGAATAAAATGAAGGACAGCTTCTTTCCCCTGATGCAACTGTCACAGGCAGGGTCAGTCTTAAGCAGGAGCAACTGGTGCAACCGCACAGAGCCTCACATTGCCAGGGCCCCGCACTGCTAACCCTGACCCTGACATGGCATGAACTGTAAAGGGTTTTCCAGCTATCTCACCTGTGCTGGTCTAAGGCCTGGTTAGACCTGAACCATCTTTTCCTGAACCAATATGGATTCTGCAGCCTGAAGCCTGAATACATTTACCTGCTTTTTACAAAGTAAAACTACTTCTTGGCACAGCTATGCTGGTGACTTCATCAAGGACACGTTTATATGCACTAGCCTTCCAATTATCTCCTGGGAAGGTGTGGAGGAGCATGCCTTACGTAGATAGAGTCTCTGGGAACATCTGAGAACCATGGAGGGGAGTTTGGTACTGACTGATAAGATGTACTTGCTGGAAGCCCACAAAGCCCCTCATTGTTATGACCGTGGGTAATCTGCTGAACGGAGGTACACTGTTAGTGTTTCATGTTTGTCACCTGCTGGACCCGGAGGGCAGCACCAATGCTGGGCATGAAAGAGAGAAAGAAAATGAGAAGAGAAGAAGACTTCATGATGTATGGATCTCTCTCAGAGGAGATAGCGACTAATTTGCCCAAACATCTGCGAACTGTATTTCTGTGCCTAGCACTGCACAAGGTGAAGTTCAGAAGCAGCTCTGTGGCTTCTCCCCAAAGCAAGTAACCAGCTGCTCACCATGCAAGGACAATGGACTACCTGACTGAAGAGGCTTGCAGGAGGAATTTTGCTGGAGCCTGGAGAGAAGCCAATTCATCACCCCATCTGGACTCTGAACCTATGGACAGAAAGAGTAAGATATAAGACTATTCCTCTTATGGCACAGGTTTTAGTTAGTTTTGGTCTTTGCCTGTGAAGAACTGGTTGTCCCAGGACCTGTGGTCAGTAGCCTAACTTTGCTACTAAGTTGGTAATCTCCTCAGGATATAATATAGTTGTACAGATACATATATATTCATATATCTATTGGTATTCAGTATATTTTTGTAAAGTGCACAGTACCTTATTTTTGTATTGCTTTGCCTTGCCATTATTTTATAATGAATAATATATTTCCATTTCTGGCATTGTTCCTTTTGTTGGTGGACAGCCTTACAAGAATCTAAGGGCCACATTGGTACTGGTCATATCTCCTAACCAAATGAGTCCAGAGTAATTGCTGTCTAAGTGATTTTCTGTTACCTAAAGTACCTTACAGAACGTCATGCCAGGCCATTCCGCACCATTATAAAGTTGTACAAGTTGCGTTTTTAAGTTTCATTTATACTTATACACAGGTTTATAATTTTCTTACATGTTTTTTCAAATTCTTTAGTGTTATTTTTTAGCTTTTGTGAGCCTTTATATTCTAATGACATATCTGTGATGTCAGCTGCATTGTTTATATTGCCCACCCAACTGCAAGGATGGTTTTGAGTATTACAGAATTTGTTTGGGTTCGGATTAGGCGCTCTTTTGAGGTGAGTTTTTTAAATTTCACTGGTTCTTTTTATAATGTTGTCTTTGCTTGGTGAAAACCCAGTTGCATGCACAGACCTGTCAGCGCTAGCAGCTTTCCACCTTTTTTTAGAGCATTAGTAACTCTCAGTGACAGTGGGGGGAGTTTATAAAACCAGGGAAAGGGACTTAACTGTTTCACAAGATACACATGTCCCAGAAGTTTTTAACATTTTAATTGAAGAAGTCAATTGATACAGTTTGACTTGATTTAGGAAAATGATGCTTCCAAAAATTGTGTACATTACAGATATCCATGGGAACAAAAAAATCTGATTGCTTCCTTCAGCTTTAAGACTCCATTTAGAGAAGACTTTGTTGGAGGAGTGAGACCAAGCAAGTTCAAGATGGCAGCAGGAAATACCTGAGTGGATATATGAAAACAAAAATAAGCAGAAGCAAAAAGACAGCCAAAGAAAAGCAAACAGGTGCTCTAAATAAGTATTTCAGAACAGCCAGTGTGGAAAAAATGAAGAGGCCAGAGAAGAAATGTTTCGCCAGAACCTATGGAGTTGACAGAAAGCAACAGAAAAGCCAAAGAAACAGATGATGACACAGAAGAACCTCAGTCTGATTCAAATGTTTACGAAGGTAGTGATCATGTATTTCTTTACTGGAAATTCATTAAAAATGCTCTTGAATTACTGCGTCAAATTTTCTCAACAATTCTATGATTCCCAGGAAGTTATCATTGTGTGGGCTTCCTAACTGTTCAACAGATCCACAAAATGCCACAGGTCTTAAAAAACTAAAATATCGGGAAGGTTACCAACAAAGCCACTTCATGCTGACTTTTTCTTGAGTTTAAGCCAGTGCGAAAAAATGCCCACTGCAAATAAACTGACTCAAGAGCTAAGAGCTAGAAATACTGTAGCCAATTTTATGTCTGTCCTCAGCAGGCTGAGGAAAAAATAAAGTTGTGGTTGGTTTCAAAATAAGAAATTGGTATTTCTTAATATAAGCAGCATAGCAGAATAAGATGTTAGAAAAGTTATTTGGCTATAGAATCATCCTCTCTTCCTCTGTATAATGTCTAATATATTATTGTCCATGGCAAAGGTTGGAGACTGGTGCATAGTGAGATCTTTTCCTGGCTATTTCTTAGGGGAGTCCGGGATTCTTTCACTGAGGGGGGTGAGGTTCAGTAGCAGCTGGTGCCTCTCATAGGCTTTGGTTTGCTTGAACACGGTATCTGTGCTATGCAGGTGGTCTAGGAGTCCCAGGACCCCATAACATTGGTTAAACCTGGAAATCAAACAGACAATACCCTTTTTAGAAATCAAAATACTTTTATTTTTGAAAGAATTGAGTCTGATAATGCTGCTTTTGGGTTTCTAGCTCTCATTGGCAATAGAATTTACTGGGGCTATGCATAGGCGTAGTTTGACTGTTTCATTTGGGGGGGCAAAGGAAGGGGCGGGGCATATTAGCATATTCATTTGCATATATGTATATGCAAATTATGCTAATATGGAGGAAGGAAGGGAGCAAGAGCTGGCTTTTTTGGGAATAACCAGTGTTCGTTTGCCAATGGATAGCCACTGAATCAGAGAGGCAGCTGGTTTGGCGACAGGCAGTGGTGTGCTGGCAAATGTTTAACAACAGGCTCTCCCCCCAGTCCCCCTCTGCGCCCCCCCCCCCCCCAAATTGCAGAGCTGGCTATAGCCGGGGAGAGAGCCTGGGGGGGGGGGGGTATAAATAAGTAAATATAAACTTTTAATGTTGAGCACCTGATTCTCAAGTGAACATATTGTAAACACTATAATGAAAATAAAATGATTTTTTTTTCTACCTTTGTTGTCTGGTGACTGTTTTTCTGATCATGCTGGTGCAGTATCTGATTCTGCTGCTATCTGTCCTCTTAACTCCGTTTCCAGGGCTTCCTTTCCATTTATTTCTTTCTTCCTTTCTTCTTCATTTCTGGTCCTCAGCTTCTGCCTATTTTCTTCATCCATGTGCAGTTTTTCTCCTCTCTTCCTTTTCCCTCATCTCATCTCCTTCCTCACTCTTTCCTCCCCTCCATCCATGTCCAGCATTTCTTTTCTCTCCCCTGCCCTCCATCCACCCAGTCCAACAGTGACCCTCCTCTTCCCTGTCCCCATACCCAGTGGCCCTCCTTTCCCCTGCCCTCCATCCACTCAGTCCAGTAGTGACCCTCCTCTCCCCTGCCCCCATGCCCAGTGGCCCTCCTTTCCCCTGCCCTCCATCCACTCAGTCCAGCAGTGACCCTCCTCTCCCCTGCCCCCATACCCAGTGGCCCTCCTTTCCCCTGCCCTCCATCCACTCAGTCCAGTAGTGACCCTCCTCTCCCCTGCCCCCATGCCCAGTGGCCCTCCTTTCCCCTGCCCTCCATCCACCCAGTCCAGCAGTGACCCTCCTCTTCCCTGTCCCCATACCAGTGGCCCTCCTTTCCCCTGCCCTCCATCCACTCAGTCCAGTAGTGACCCTCCTCTCCCCTGCCCCCATACCCAGTGGCCCTCCTTTCCCCTGCCCTCCATCCACCCAGTCCAGCAGTGACCCTCCTCTCCCCTGCCCCCATACCCAGTGGCCCTCCTTTCCCCTGCCCTCCATCCACTTAGTCCAGTAGTGACCCTCCTCTCCCCTGCCCCCATGCCCAGTGGCCCTCCTTTCCCCTGCCCTCCATCCACCCAGTCCAGCAGTGACCCTCCTCTCCCCTGCCCCCATACCCAGTGGCCCTCCTTTCCCCTGCCCTCCATCCACCCAGTCCAGCAGTGACCTCCTCTCCCCTGCCCCCATACCCAGTGACCCTCCTCTCCCCTCCCTTCATTCCGCCCTCTCCCCGTTCCTTCCCCCCCCCCTGCGAGCCAGTTCTCCTCCCTCCCTCCGGATCCCCCTCACCAACGATCTTCGAATTTTTCACCTGCCCGGCCCGCTAGCGCTGACTCTCCACTGCCGGTTCACGCTTCAAAATGGCCGCCGAGACTTCTCGCGAGGCCGCCTCTGAAAGTCTCGGCGGCCATTTTTAAAGCGCGAACCAGCAGGGGAGAGAGCGCTAGCGCCTAGCGGGCAAGCAAAGGATTCGAAGATCAGGTCGGTGAGGGACGGATACGGAGGGAGGGAGGAGAGCCGGCTCACGGGGGGGCCGGGGGGGGAGGAGAAGGAACGGGGAGAGGGTGGGGTGAAGGGAGAGCTGCCTGTTGCCGGCCCTGCGTTTGGGGGGGCATTGCCCCCCCTCGCCCCCCCCAGTCTACGCCCATGGGGCTATGGTATACTGAATCAGATCTTTACTTGCAACCTTGTGGGCATTTTCTCTCTTTAACTTTTTCTTCTTCTTCAGCCCAGCCACAGGCTTAAGGCTGCTTGGGAACATGGTATAATGTGCATTTGGAGTTGGGTCTCTGGATATTGCTGCTCTGTAATGTCAGAAATTTCCTGTCCCTTTGATGCTGAACCTTTTATTCACAGTAGACTCAGCCCAGGGCCAAAAGCTGAGTGGGGACTCTCATGTAATGCCATTTATTAACTTGCATTCTCTTTAAGAGTGTGTCTAAATCGGAACAGAACAGAAATCTGTAGCCCTAGTATGGTTAGTGTTGCAGTAGTCTGTAACTCCTTAAAAGACCAATTCTCTGACCTCTTTTATGTGGAAGGGCTCAGAATGCCTAAAGGGCCAGCTACAGCTGCTTACATCCCTGCAAGCGGGATTTTGCCAAGGGTCAAAAGAGAGAAAAAGTATTTTGTTTTTAAATAGGGTCCTACCGTTTAATGCAGTGAGCTGATATCCTGGTGAACTGGATTCGATTCCCATTGCAGCTGCTTGTGACCCTGGGCAAGTCACTTAACCCTCCATTGCCCAGGTAGAAAAAAACACCTTAGACTGTGAGCCCACTTGGGACAGAGAAAGTACCTCCGTATACCCCCAGATTCTATATAGCGCGACTATATTTCTGCGTGGAAATCCAGGATTCTATAACTTAATTGACTCAACAAGCTGATCAACAAGCAATAATAAGCACAAATTGGCATTAATTAGAATTTATGTGCAAAAATCCCTACTTGTATTCTGTAACGCACTGCGCCTAAATTTTAATGCAGACAGGCCAAAAGGGGCATGATTATGGGTGGGAAAATGGGCATTTCAAGGGTGTTCCAAAATTTACATCCATTGTTATAGAATTTAGCCCAGTGTGCGTAAATCTGTGTGCAGGGATTTATGCCAGGTTCTTGTTGGTGTAAATGGCTGTGCATAGTTTTAGTCCTAGTGAGGTCCACCTAGGCGTATTCTGTCTACTGTGTGCAAATCTAAGCATTGCTTATAGAATACACCTAGGCGGAGTGGAGGAGTAGCCTAATGGTTAGTGTAGTGGACTTTGATCCTGGTGACCTGGGTTCATTTCCCACTGCAGCTTCTTACGACATTGGGCAAGTCACTCAACCCTCCATTGTCCCGGGTACAAAAAAACTTAGATTGGGAGCCCTCTAGGGCCAGAGAAAGTACCCACATATAATGTGTATTGCACTGCATACATCTAGTAGCACTATAGAAATCATTAGTAGTAGTAAATGTTTACCATGCAGATTTTTTAGGCGCTATATATAGAATCCCCCCCCCCCCCCCCCATTATCTGTACATCACTGTGTACATCTAGTAGTCCTATAGCAATAGCTAGTAAATCATACTCATAGGACAAAAGGCGTTGGTTGAAGATGGGAGAAGGTACCAACTTGGTCTTGTGAAATCCATTAACGCCCAAATCTCAATAAGTGATTTACACAGCCCTGAGCCATGAGTACTTCCCCTGTGGGGTATTTCTTTTAAACAGAGCTCTTTACTTTTCAGCCAGTGTATGTACCTTTTACCCCTGCTTTATGCTGTAAAAGCAAGATAATATCACAAATGGTATGGAGCAGCAGTTCCTTGTGACAGTGGAGAGAAGGAATCTTATCTCTTAAGTTAAGAGAGAGAGAAAGAGAGAGAGAGAGAGAGAGAGAGAGAGAGAGAGAGAGAGAGAGAGAGTTAATGGTGGGAAGAGAATTGTCAATGACAGCAAGAATAAAATTAGACTTTACTGGACATGGTGGAAATCATGGGCCTCCGGTGAAGGTAGGAAAGGCAGGTGGTAGCCACAGTGTGTGATGATCGACAAAAGGAAGGCGAGGCAGAACCACAACATGATCGTAGCCACGTGAGAGCCCATTATTATTGGACCTACCATGACAGGCAGCAAACTGGAAGTCTAATGAAGAGAAATTTTAAATAAGTACAGTTTTATCTTTAGCAATTTTAATAAGGTGTTGGAAGACTGGAAAGAAAACTTAGAAAACTGGACATGTTGCTAGGTGCATGATCTGGAATATGTGTAAGTCTACCCCTTCTTCCTGTTTCATCTTTAAAAAGTGGCAATGACACAAAAAAAAAACAAACTACCCCAAAGTTTTCTTTTGCATTTTAAAATGATTGAATTAATCAAGTAATACCTGTCATCATTGATTACATGATGGATTATAACTGTGGAGCAGGAATCTCTAACTTTCCCCACAGGGAGGATGGCTACAGCCATACTAATGGGTAATGTTAGCAGAATGGAAAAGCTTTGAGGCTGCATAGAAGTTCCCACACTATTGTCAGTAACTGTCAGTCTTTTTCCTTCAGGGTTGCAGCTGTTCATGTGATAAATTCCTCTGTCAGTCAAAATTCATTTTCCATTATTAAAACAGCCTCAAAATTGAGTGAATTTGATTTTTACCAACTTTGTTTCCAAGATGACAGAGGTTAGCCTGGTTTTAAGTATTTCTAGAAGTGCAACCGGTCTTTAAAAAAAAATATATATATCGGGAAGGTGGGGGGAGGAAAGAAGGCTACTCTAGTGGACCTGTGCGCAATGTGATATAATCAACCAATTACCCCAGCAACTTTATAAAAGCGCCTCTTCCATTATCAGTTCTCTCCCAATAAAGTGTAACAAATCTAATTAGTGATGTGATACACTTAAACTAATCCCCCATACCAAAATTTCAAATGTATACAATTTGTTCACTCAAAGTTGCAATAGTGAATGTTTCTTCCTCAACGAGTACTAACGACAGTAAGTCTTACTATCTCAGCTGTTGAAATGGCGTCTTTAGGAAAGCAAAGTCACTTAGCTAGATTTTCTGTCATGATGATTACCAGAGGGTCCAGATCTCTGCAGATAGCCACTATTCACTTTTCTCCGTTAAGACAATTGACCATTTAACTCTAGTTTTCTTTTAACCTTGGACGTACAAATCTTTAACTTATTAGTACATAAGTACATAAGTAGTGCCATACTGGGAAAGACCAAAGGTCCATCTAGCCCAGCATCCTGTCACCGACAGTGGCCAATCCAGGTCAAGGGCACCTGGCACGCTCCCCAAACGTAAAAACATTCCAGACAAGTTATACCTAAAAATGCGGAATTTTTCCAAGTCCATTTAATAGCGGTCTATGGACTTGTCCTTTAGGAATCTATCTAACCCCTTTTTAAACTCCGTCAAGCTAACCGCCCGTACCACGTTCTCCGGCAACGAATTCCAGAGTCTAATTACACGTTGGGTGAAGAAAAAGTTTTCTCCGATCGTTTTAAATTTACCACACTGTAGCTTCAACTCATGCCCTCTAGTCCTAGTATTTTTGGATAGCGTGAACAGTCGCTTCACATCCACCGATCCATTCCACTCATTATTTTATACACTTCTATCATATCTCCCCTCAGCCGTCTCTTCTCCAAGCTAAAAGCCCTAGCCTTCTCAGCCTCTCTTCATAGGAAAGTCGTCCCATCCCCACTATCATTTTCGTCGCCCTTCGCTGTACCTTTTCCAATTCTACTATATCTTTTTTGAGATACGGAGACCAGTACTGAACACAATACTCCAGGTGCGGTCGCACCATGGAGCGATACAACGGCATTATAACATCCGCACACCTGGACTCCATACCCTTCCTAATAACACCCAACATTCTATTCGCTTTCCTAGCCGCAGCAGCTCAATACTAAGAACTACAACTTAAGACAAATCCAGAAACAAAGTGATAAGATGACCAACTAAATTTTGACTTCCAGCATGATGTTAGACTTCTTAGTAATAGGCTTGATATAACCTGCATAGTGGCTGCTGAAAGATAGCAAGTCCAGATGTAGTTAATTCATCCATGGGCAGATGACTAGATGCATGGTGTACGTTTAGGATTCATAAGAAAAGAGTAGACATGCCAGGCTGGGTCAGACCAGCGGTCCATCAAACCCAAGATCCTCCACATCTTCAACAGTATGCAGTAGAGAATGGCACAGGGACAAAATTCACCTATCCTCACTAGAATGTAGGCCATACCCAACTGTAGCTGCTAAGCTCTATTCTATCCCAACAGGTGTTGAAGGTATTACTTCCTCGTAGCCTTCCATTTTCTCCCAACCCCCCAACAGCTTCCTGTGGTTTTGGTGGGGGGGTTATTCACTATTCAACCATTGAGTGTTCTAAGCCTCAGTCTGGTATGCCAGCTGCCTCTACAGGCAACATAAGCCTCATTCTGGCACTCCAGTTGCCTTGCTTAGTGTATTTCAAGCCTCATTCTGGCATCACTAGAGATTCTGACTATACTCATGTGGGAATGCAGTGGGAACTTCCATTCCCGTGGGACTCCCAAAGCAACTTATTCCAAACCCACAGGTTCTGCAGGATTCTTGTTTTCCCATTCCCATGCAGCTGTCAAGTAGCCAGTACATTTTACTAGAAGAGATCATTCCATGTTGCTCATTCCCAGAACTAAGAGGGGGTGATCCAAGTTTATCTGGCTAATAATTATGTATCTATCCTACCTGCTTTGACCATATCTTCTGGCAACATTTCCCCCAGCTTAATTCAGTCTTAACAAACACTGATTTCTTTTGAAATCTGCTTACTAGTTTTATGGATTATCCTCTTAACCAGTTAAGAGTAAAGAAACCCACTGCAGTTCTTTACTAACACTCCATGGTGCAAGCGCATCTCAAATATTGTGTTCAATTCTGGTCATCGCATCTCAAAAAAGATATAGAGGAATTAGAAAAGGTACAGAGAAGGGCGACAAAAACAATAAAGGGGATGGGATGACTTCCCTATAAGGAAAGGCTAAAGCGGCTACGGCTCTTCAGCTTGGAGAAAGGTCGGCTGAGGAGAGATATGATAGAGGTCTATAAAATAATGAGTGGAGTGGAAAGGGTAGACGTGAATCACTTGTTTACTCTGTCCAAAAATACTAGGACTAGGGGGCACGCAATGAAGCTACTACGTAGTAAATTTAAAACGAATCGGAGAAAATATTTCTTCACTCAACATGTAATTAAACTCAGGAATTCGCTGCCAGAGAATGTAGTAAAAGCAGTTAAGATAGCAGGGTTTATAAAGGTTTGGATGGCTTCCTAAAGGAAAAGTCCATAGACCATTATTAAAATGGTCTTGGGGAAAATCCACTGCTTATTTCTAGGATAAGCATAAAATGTATTGTACTGTTTTGGGATCTTGCCAGGTACTTGTATCCCGGTTTGGCCACTGTTGGAAACAGGATGGTGGGCTTGATAGACCTTCGGTCTGTCCCAGTATGGCAATATTTATGTACTTATGTACTGTACCTTTATGCTGCATAAAATGGCTCTTGCAGCGAATCTTAGCTAGTGGTGCAAGCACGTGCTATTATTAAATGGCATCCACTAAATACCAACTGTTAGGGTGTGGAAAAAAATCACTTAAATAATACAACTATATTTCCTCTTCCACTGAGTAATCCTGAAAATGGTACACATAATCAGTGTATTCTAATTTGTTATATTGAAATTTTTTTATATATTTATTAAGGAGGAAAAAAGAGCCTCACAGAGCTCCTAGACTATATAACCGTCTATTGGAGCTAAAACGGATACACATCTTATCGTCTGTTCATCACTGGCTCAAAAAACCTCCAAAATGTCATGTTACTCTCTAATACATTCTAAACAATTTGTGAAAATAACCGTAATAACAATATTTTTTAATGGCTCCCTGTGTTGCCAAATTCTTGTTCTATATAAAGCCTTCACAAATCTGCAAAGTCCGAAAGAGCACTTATCTAACACTAGAGGACTATAGATTCGTTTCTTATGTCACTCCAAGCCAACGATGGCCAGAGTTTCGAAAAAACTGCTTCAGGGTCTTGGTAGTGCTTATCCTCTGTTAATGTAAAAAAGTTTAGATTAATTATCAATGCGATTATTTATACTATTACACTGATCATCAACAATTTAGTCTCCATACTTGAAACGCTTTATCTATATTCTCCAGTGCTCTGCGTTCTACTTCTTACAAGATGGCTCCAATATATATATACTGCGTGACATCAGACGCCCTGCAGCCAACTCGCCAATCAGGTTAGAGCACCACCGGAATCTTTAAATAAACGTTGAAGATTATATCAACAAAAGCAGTAGCTCAAAAGAAATGGCACCATTCAGTTCTGGAATTGAGTCCACTAGGTTCCAGGGAATGCAATCGGAAGATCCATTTCTGCTCAAATTGTAAGAGAGTCCGACGGAGATCCCCTCCTCTGGGGGACTTCCGCACTGATTGCAAAATAACACATCTCAGATCTTCAAATTCATGATGCTTCTATTTACAGTGCATTACCAGTGAAGAACCTATTTTCTCAATATGTATAGCACTTTTATGCTCTGTTAAACGTGTTGTCAACTTTCGAGAAGTCTGTCCTATGTAAATCTTATTGCAAGGACAACGCAGAGTATAAATTACATTCTCAGTAGTGCATATTGTCCACGACCTTAATTTATATATTTTATGATCAACCGGGTTAGTAAAAGTTGTTGTCTCATCCATAATGTCACAGAAACTGCAGTTACTACATTTAAAGTGCCCCTGCACGATTGGTGCTTGACCTAAATCTTCAGCAGGGAGCACTGCAGGACACAAGGCTTCTTTAAGGTTTTTACCTCTACTATATACTATTCGTACATAGGAATCTCGAAAAATTCCAGAATTGAATGGTGCCATTTCTTTTGAGCTACTGCTTTTGTTGATATAATCGTCAACATTTAAACTACTACTATTACTATTTAGCATTTCTATAGCACTACAAGGCGTACGCAGCGCTGCACAAACATAGAAGAAAGACAGTCCCTGCTCAAAGAGCTTACAATCTAATAAAGCAAATCAAATCAATTAATGTGTACAGGAAGGAGGAGAGGAGGGTATGTGGAGGCAAGTGGTTACGAGTCAAAAGCAATGTTAAAGAGGTGGGCTTTCAGTCTAGATTTAAAGGTGGCCAAGGATGGGGCAAGAAGTAGGGGGCTCAGAAAGTTTATTCCAGGCGTAGGGTGCAGCGAGACAGAAGGCGCGAAGTCTGGAGTTGGCAGTAGTGGAGAAGGGAACAGATACGAAGGATTTATCCATGGAGCGGAGTGCACGGGAAGAGGTGTAGGGAAGGACGAGTGTGGAGAGATACTGGGGAGCAGCAGAGTGAGTACATTTATAGGTTAGTAGAAGAAGTTTGAACAGGATGCGAAAACGGAAAGGGAGACAGTGAAGCGACTTGAGGAGAGGGGTAGTATGAGTAAAGCGACCCTGGCGGAAGACGAGACGGGCAGCAGAGTTTTGAACTGATGGGAGAGGTGACTAAGTGGGAGGCCAGCAAGAAGCAGATTGCAGTAGTCTAAATGAGAAGTGACAAGGGTGTGGATGAGGGTTTTGGTAGAGTGCTCGGAAAGAAAAGGGCGGATTTTACGGATGTTGTAAAGAAAGAAATGACAGGTCTTGGCGATCTGCTGGATATGAGCAGAGAAGGAGAGAGAAGAGTCAAAGATGACCCCAAGGTTTCGAGCTGAGGAGACAGGGAGAATGAGAGAGCCATCAACAGAAATAGAAAATGGGGGGGAGTGGGGAGGTGGGTTTGGGGGGAAAAATGAGAAGCTCAGTTTTGGTCATGTTTAATTTCAGGTGGCGTTGAGACATCCAGACAGCAATGTCCGATAAGCACGCTGAAACTTTGGTTTGGATACAAGGTGAGATATCAGGGGTAGAAAGGTAGATTTGGGAGTCATCAGCATAGAGATGGTAGGAAAAGCCATGGGATGAGATTAATGAATCAAGGGAAGAAGTGTAGATAGAAAAGAGGAGGGGACCAAGAACAGAACCCTGAGGTACGCCGACAGGCAGAGGGATAGAAGTAGAAGAGGATCCACCAGAGTGAACACTGAAGGTGCGGAGGGAGAGGTAGGAAGAGAACCAGGAAAGGACAGAGCCCTGGAATCCAAGTGAGGACAGGGTATCAAGGAGTATGCTGTGATCGACAGTGTCAAAAGCAGTGGAAAGATCAAGAAGAATGAGGATGGAATACAGACCTCTGGATTTAGCCAGTAATAGGTCATTGGAGACTTTAGTAAGCGCAGTTTCGGTTGAGTGGAGAGGGCGAAAACCAGATTGTAGTGGGTCAAGAATACCATGTGAGGAGAGAAAATCAAGGCAGCGGTGGTGAACAGCACGCTCAAGTAATTTGGAGAGAAAAGGAAGGAGGGAGATGGGTCGGTAATTAGAGGGACAAGTAGGGTCGAGTGAAGGCTTCTTAAGGAGAGGTGTGACCACAGCATGTTTAAAGGCAGTAGGGACAGTTGCAGTGGAAAGTGAGAGGTTGAGAATGTGACAGATAAAAGTAATAAGAGCAGGTGAGATGGCATTAAGAAGGTGGGTGGGAATGGGATCAGAGGAACAGGTGGTACATTTTGAGGAAGAAAGGAGAAGTGTAGTTTCCTCTATATTAACTTCAGGAAAGGAGGAAAAGGAATGAGGGGAAGGAGAGAGAGGGGAACGGATTAGTGGAGGGAGAGGTGGCGAGGTAGAGAATACAAGGTTTATCTTTTGAACCTTGTCGTGAAAGAATTCAGCAAGGGTCTGAGGAGATAATGAAGGGGGAGTTGGGGGAGGGGGCACCTTGAGGAGAGAGTTCAATGTGGTGAAGAGAAGTCGAGGGTTAGAGCCAAGAGAGTTGGTCAGTTGGATATAATAATCCTGTTTGGGGCATAAAAGAGCAGATTGGAAGGAGGTCAGCATGAACTTAAAGTGTAAGAAATCAGCAAGGGCCCGCGATTTCCACCAGAGGCATTCGGCGGAGTGGGTACAGGAACGTAGGTAGCAGATATTAGAAGTCAGCCAAGGTTGGGGTTTTGTACATCTTATTGGGCGGGTCATCAAAGGTGCAAGAGTGTCTAAGGCAAAGGATAGAGTATTGTTGTAAGAAGAAACAGCCTCGTTGACAGACGTGGATGGTGCCACAGTAGAGAGGAGGTTTGAAACATGGGAGGATAGAGATGAAGGGTCAATAACGTGAAGATTCCTAGATAAATTAGATAAGATAGGATGGGACTGGGAGGGAGGAGATTTAAGTGTGAAAGTTATAAGATGGTGATCAGAGAGGAGAATATCAGAGGCAAGGAAACTAGAGGGTGAAAAGTTGGAGGAGAAGATGAGATCAAGACAGTGACCATTTTGATGAGTGGGGGAGGTGGAGCATAGTTGGAGATTAAAGGATGATGTTAAAGCGAGTAACGTGGAAATATAAGAGTTGGAAGGATCATTAGCAGGAATATTAAAGACACCAAGGATGAGAGAGGGGGAGGAAGGATCATGGAAGAAAGCAAGCCAGGCATCAAAGTCACTGAGAAAGGATGAAAGGGACTTATCAAGGGGACGATAAATGACCGCTATTCGAAGAGGCGGAGGAGAGAAAAGGTGGATAGAGTGGACTTCAAAGGAGGAAAAACAGTGAGATTGAGGTGGAAGAAGGGGTTGAAGTCTGGAGGAGGGAGAGAGAAGTAGTCCAACACCGCCCCCGTGACCAGCAGGGCGAGGAGTATGTGAAAAAAGATAACCGCCATGGCAGAGGGCTGTGACTGAAGCATCAGGGCAGAGCCAGGTTTCTGTTATGGCGAGCAGATGGAGGTGATGCGAGATAAAGAGGTCCTGGATATAGGCGAGTTTGTTACAGATAGAGCGGGCATTCCATAGGGCGCAAGAGAAGGGCAGAGAAGAGGAGGGGAGTAGAGGAATAGAGATGAGGTTAGAGAGGTCACGGCGAGATCTGTAGAGTTGGGATAATAGTTGGTGAGGAGGGCCAGGTTTGGGATTGATGTCACCGGCTGAGAGTAAGAGAAGGAGTAAAAGAGAGCGGTGGAGAGTAGGAGAGGTGTGGCCACGAAGGCGTCGAAGGCGAGAGGTATTTAGGTGGAATGGGGAAGGCAAAATGGAGGGAAGAACGAGACAGAGATTAAAAGCCAAGAGGGAGGAAGAGGGTAGGAGAGAAGGTGAGGTGATGAAGTTGATGGATGGGCAGTGAGGTCCTGTAGCCGAGAGGTAGGGGGTGAGGGAAAAGATTAGGAAGGGACAGGGCTAGGAAGAGAATGTGAATAGGGGCCATAAACGACTGAGGTACTTTAGCAACTGAGTGGATCGGAGTGGACCTGGGTGTCACCCCGGAGAAGGCTGTAAGGATATGCAGATGAGCTGCAAGTCCTCCACAGCACCTGAAAGGCAGCCGGTAGTAGAGCTGGGCACCTCTCAGCTGAGGAAAGGCTTACCAGGGGTTAGGCCGAAGCCAGCATTCCTCCCCCTGAGGGTCGCCTGATTCCGGTGGTGCTCTAACCTGATTGGCAAGTTGGCTGCAGGGTGTCTGACATCACGCAGTATATATATTGGAGCCATCTTGTAAGAAGTAGAACGCAGAGCACTGGAGAATATAGATAAAGCGTTTCAAGTATGGAGACTAAATTGTTGATAATCAATGTAATACTATAAATAATCGCATTGATAATTAATCTAAACTTTTTTACATTAACAGAGGACAAGCGCTACCAAGACCCTGAAGCAGTTTTTTCGAAACGCTGGCCATCGTTGGCTTGGAGCGACATAAGAAACGAATCTACAGTCCTCTAGTGTTAAAGATAAGTGCTCTTTTGGACTTTGCAGATTTGTGAAGGCTTTATATAGAACAAGAATTTGGCAAAACAAGGAGCCATTAGAAAATATTGTTATTACGGTTATTTTCACAAATTGTTTAGAATGTATTAGAGAGTAACATGACATTTTGGAGGTTTTTTGAGCCAATGATGAACATAGGATAAGATGTGTATCCGTTTTAGCTCCAATAGACGGTTATATAGTCTAGGAGCTCTGTGAGGCTCTTTTTCCCATCTTAATAAATATATAAAAAATTTTCAATATAACAAATTAGAATACACTGATTATTTGTACCATTTTCAGGATTACTCAGTGGAAGAGGAAATATAGTTGTACTATTATTAAATGGCCCCATCAATCTGGAGGTTCTGAATGCTAATGCCTGATGTAGAAGCCTGCATTGTACAGATAAGGTTACTATTATTTTTTGCTTCTATATGTTAAAGTTTACCTGATATTAGAGGCCCAATTCTCCATCTTGAATAGTCATCTGAAATTCCTTACTTGTCTGTTTACTTTCTAACTCCTTTTCATTAACACTATCAGGCTTATTTTCGAAAGAGAAGGACACCCATCTTTCTACACATATCGGAAGATGGGCGTCCATCTCCCAGGGTCGCCCAAATCGGCATAATTGAAAGCCGATTTTGGGCGTCCCCAACTGCTTTCCGTCGCAGGGACGACCAAAGTTCCTGAGGGCGTGTCGGAGGTGTAACGACACCTACCACATGGGCATCTTCGACCCATAATCGAAAAAAGAAGGGCGCCCCTGATGAGCACTTGGACGACTTTACTTGGTCCTTTTTTTGTTACAACCAAGCCACAAAAAGGTGCCCAAACTGACCAGATGACCACCAGAGGGAATCGGGGATGACCTCTCCTTACTCCCCCAGTGGTCACTAACCCTCTCCCACCCTCAAAATTTTTTTTTAAAATATTTTTTGCCAGCCTCAAATATCATACCCAGCTCCATGACAGCACTATGCAGGTCCCTGGAGCAGTTTTAGTGGGCGCAGTGCACTTCAGGCAGGCGGACCCAGGCCCATCCCCCCCTTACCTGTTACACTTGTGGTGGTAAATGTGAGCCCTTCAAAACCCACCACAAACCCACTGTACTCACATCTAGGTGCCTCCCTTCACATGTAAGGGCTATGGTAGTGGTGTACAGTGGTGGGTAGCGGGTTTGGGGGGGGGGGGGCTCAGCACACAAGGTAAGGGAGCTATGTACCTGGGAGCAATTTATGAAGTCCACTGCAGTGCCCCCTAGGATGCCCGGTTGGTGTCCTGGCATGTCAGGGGGACCAGTGCACTACGAATGCTGGCTCCTCCCACAACCAATGGTCTTGCATTTGGTCGTTTCTGAGATGGGCGTCCTTAGTTTCCATTATCACCGAAAATCAGAAACGACCAAGTCTAAGGATGACCATCTCTAGGGACGGCCTAATGGTCAAGATTTGGGTGTTCCCGACCATATTATCGAAACAAAAGATGGACGCCCATCTTGTTTCGATAATACGGGTTGCCCCGCCCCTTCACTGGGACGTCCTGCGAGGACGTCCTCAGAAAAAACTTGGGGACCCCTTTCGATTATGCTCCTCCATGTCATCTCACTTTGCTGCTATTTTTTTCCAAATTATTAATGAATAACTCGCAGTATAGGTTTCTGGGTCCCTCCATTATTTATTTATTGGTTCTTTTATCCCACATTATCCAAAAACAATTTCAGTTTAATGTGGCTTACATAGATTACAAAAGTTGAATTACGTTTACATCTCTTTGTTGGGAAATGTGATCATCTTTTTACCAATTCTCCCCTCTACTAGCGAAAGCTAGTCATGGGTCTTATTCTACAAATTTGAAAATTCTATCTACAGCTATACCAAAACACAAGACAGGCTGCTGATATCCACAAGCAAAAGCAGGACAAAAAGATGTAGATCATACAGATAAAAACATACAGTTCTTTTATGAACAAATTGCCAGAAGAAAACAAATGCTTCCTATTCACTTGTGCTATATTTGCTCACTGCTCTGCTGCATACCAGTGTATTTACCACTGGAGGACAGCATTTGTTTTCTCAACCCCTGATGAAGTCAGGGATTGAGCGAAACATGGCCACTCTGGTCTTCTGTTGCAATTTGTTAATAAAAGGACTTTATATAGAGAGAGCACATAGAGGTAAAAAAATATATTGGTCTTACATCTGGTATATTTGAACTTGCTTTTCTGGGCTCCTTTCTCCAGCTACATGTATGTCTGTTATGGAACTTGTCTGTGTGAGGGAAGTTGTCAGACGGTCCATTTACCTGGTTCCATTCAGTATAATTTGTACCCCCCTCCCCCCCCCCCCCCCCCCCCCCCCCCACATAATGAAAATCTGCCAATTCCCAGTGGACTCTAAATGTCTAAATTCTTTAAATATAGGTCCCAATCTAGAGACCACCCTTTCTTCAAGCCATACTTACCATGTGTTCCAAGGGATGGACATACAGCACTACAACACCAATTGGAGCTGTCCACTCATGATGCTTCTTATGGATGTGCCTATAGAGTTTAGGGTGATGGAAAAGTCTGCATGGCAGAACAGGAAAAGAAAAGTTTATTCTTTCTTATGGATTAGTGCAGTGGTTTCCAAACCTGACACTGGAGGCACCCGAGCCAGTCAGGTTTTCAAGGTATCTACAATGAATATTCATGAAATAGATTTGCATGCAGTCCTCAGGGCACACTTAGCTAGTCAGGTTTTCAGGATCCACAAGAAATATGTACGAGTAATTTACATACACTGCCTCTTTTCTATGCAAATCTATCTCATTCATATTCCTTATGGCTGTCTTGAAAAGTCATCTAGCTGGGGGTGACAGGAGGCCTGGGATAAGAACCACTGCTGATCTGGAATAGACTGGATTCCACAGTGGCAGGCTCTGCTATGATTACCTATTGCTTGTCTATGTACCAGACAATTGTCCAGAATACAGTATAAACAATAAAGCTTCAATCAAAACAAACCAAAACTATAACAACTCAACTCACATGTGTAACTGTTTTGGACATTGATCTTGAACTAGCCAGTTCCAGGCTTGGCCCTGCTTTCTCAGATTATTAGCAAACAAGGTAAATCAAATCAAATCAATTTTTGTATACTGCTAATATCCCCTTTCCGGGGTTCAGTGCGGTTTACATTCTAGGTGAGACAAACCCCGATAATGTTAGTATGAGGTATGAGAACAATTAGAGACCATTGGTGTAATGCATGAGACCAAAAATATTATAGGAAAGGATAATGGATGATACTAGAAGGTAGAAGTCAATGGATTGTTATGAAGTAGTCTCTGGGAAGAGAAAGGATTTTAGCCACTTCCTGAAGCTAAGGTAGCTGTTTTCTGTTCTGATGGCAATAGGTGGATAGTTCCATATTTTAACTCCAAGTATAGGGTATTGAGAGCTGAAAATCTTCTGATTTTGAATTATCTTTTGAAACGGTGATGCTAGCATCAGTTGTTCTTTCAGTCTGTCAGACTGGACCAAACGTAACAAAGTGGTCATAGTCAGCAGTTCAGAAGTGAAAGATTTGAGAAACTGAAGAAGCTACTTTGAACCCGCGTCTTTCTGGTATGGGAAGCCACTGCAGATTGTTAAGATGAGTTGAAACATTAGTTTTTAACAGCTCATTGAGATTGTCGAGTAACCAGTATACTGCTTCCATAGGGATGGATTTGAGTAGGTATTTTGAGCACTGATCCAGGGAGCAGTTGGCTCAGGAGCATTTCAACAGTAGTGATCTTACATCCTCAACTGTTACTGGTTGAAAAGATTTCCGGTTTTGGTCAATTTTGAGTCCTTGGATTGTAGGATCTCCAGTGATTGAGGATGAACTACGGGTTGGACTATTTTTATCTGTTGGAGTAGCTTTAGATAGTTCAGACCTAATTAGGAGGATGTTATTGGTGAAATGATCAGCTAGGTCTTGGGCAGTGGGACATGTTTTCTGTGAGTGTTCAACATCATTAGTGGAAACTAGTTTTTTAACTAAGGAGAAGTTTTTTGTTGTCTTGACCTATTAGGCTGCTATAGTACTGATGTTTTGAATCAGCTACCTTTTTTTTGTAGTGTTGGAAGGCTGACTTCCATTTGGATTTATCAGTAGTATCTTTGTTCTTTCTCCATTGCTTTTCAAGGCATCAACATTCCCTTTTTAGGATGGATAGTTCCTCTGTAAACCATGGTCAATTTCCGGACGTCTTGACCCTTTCAATGGTAAATGGAGCAATTTTGTCTGAGGAGTGGCCTAGTGGTTAGAGTGGTGGACTTTGGTCCTGGGGAACTGGGTTTGATTCCCACTGCAGGCACAGACAGCTCCTTGTGACTCTGGGCAAGTCACTTAACCCTCCATTGCCCCAGGTACAAATAAGTACTTGTATATAATATGTAAGCCGTATTGAACCTGCTATGAGTGGGAAAGCGCGGGGTACAAATGTAGTAAAAATGAAAAAAAAAAAAAAGATATGGCTTTTACTTTGGTATTCCAGCAGGATTTGATCGAACTATGTTTAGGAGATGAGGTAGTGAGGGAATCTGTTAGCTCAGATCAGAAAGTGACCTCGCTGATTTTATCTCTGGTGTAGATGAATTTGGAGGACTTCTGACTGGTTAAGCTAGACATACAGATATCAATGGTGAAATGCAGTTGGAAGTAGTCAGACCATGGTACTGCTTCCATTTAAATGAACTGATCGAGCTATTAGGATAGAAAGTCATGAAGTCTAACATATGGCCTTTTTCATGAGTTGCACCCTTATGTAGTTAGTTTGCAGTCCTTCAGGAATGATTTGAAGATGTAGACATTGGTATCCACATCATTTTCCAAGTAACATAGTAACATGTAGGTTTAATTCTCCCAGGAAGATAATCCTAGAAAATTGGGACATGGCAGAGGACGTAATCTCTACAAGTCCAAGTTCTGCCTTGGACCAAGCTCTCGGAGGATGGTAAATGAGGAACAGGATGATTTGATTTGCTTCTTTTGAATCATCACAGAATTTGTACAGCTTATATTCCAGTTCAGGGAAAACCCCAGAACTAACTAAAGACACATGAAACTCTTAAATATAAGAGCAACTCCACCGCCTTTTTACCTTGTCTTGGAAAGTGAAGAATACCGTAAATGAGTGGATAGATGTGAGACAATATTGGACTATCAGCTTCTGTGAGCCATGTTTCTGAGATAAACAGAAAGCTCAAATCTGAAGATTCTAGTAGATCCCTGAGTAAGAGAGTCTTGTTCCGCACAGACCTGGCGTGGGGACAGGAGTGAGTTGAGACTTGTGTTCCAAAGGGGAGATTTGGTTGGGTAATTTCAAAAGGTAACGAGTTTTTTAGGCCGTCGAATGTTAGCCATTTGGTTCTGGTCTGAAACCATAGTAGTGTTCTGATGGTATATATATTGGCATTGTCTAGCAGGTATCTGCCATTACAATTAGGGTGTTTCTTAGTACAGTGTTTTCTAGATGGATTGTAGATTATGGGGATAGGATTAGGCACTAAGTTATCTGGTAGGCTGCCGCCCGATGTGCTCAAAAGAGCTAAGCATATCCATGAGAGCCACTTCATGGTGATAGCTTTTGGAGCTAATTTAAGTCAATTGGGTTTAGCTCTCTTTATCAGTCCTAAATGTGCGATGTTAAAGACTTCAGTCCTCCCTGAAGGTAGAAGCCACCTGATGGTGAGGCGAGGTCATGGTGTCTCAGGAGATCATAAGGTGGGGAGGTGTGGATGTGCCATTGTGGCAGACTCCAAAATGATGCCATGACTTGCTGTTATTATTAGGTAGTGCACCTCTTTCAAGCATGCAGCAGTAAGGGAAAGTTTAGAGCGTTTGAAAGGCCACTGTGTAGCTCTCATATTATAGAATTGTCAATTTCCATTGTCTGCTGTTTAAATTATAGTTATAAATATAAAGCTGAGCAGGACAGGTATTTGTATGATAGAGGAGAGTAATTGACCATAAGTACTCCTTAGCTCCTATATCACAGGTAGAAGGAACACATATGCTTGAAAGTCTTATGGTGGTATTCTGGATGTAATTAATTCTTTCTCCTCTCTGTCTGGTTATAAAATAAACTGGTCCAAGTCAGCTGTCATGCTGCTCAATAAACTAGTGCATAGATCTCAGATATCTCAGTACCCGTTTTCCTTGGAGCCTACTAAAATTAAATATCTAGGGATCTGGTATTCCTCATCCGTGGATCGGACTATGGCTCTTATTAAAGACCAAATCCTCAATTTAACCTCTTCCATTTTAGATCGGTGGTCTCCACTGTATTTAACGTGGTGGGGACGAATAGAGGCTGTTAGGATGGTTCTAGCCCCAAAGCTCAATTATATTTTCAGTATGACCCCTTTCTCCTTTCTAAACTCACTCTATAACAAGCTTGACTCCCTTTTGCTTAAGTTTCTTTGGAGGCAAAAACCTCCTCGTATTGCCCTCAAGAAACTTAAGCTGCCAAAGCATTTGGGCGGTCTTAATGTCCTTGATTTCAAAAATTATCACATGGCCTTTCGACTTGCCCAATCTTTACTGTGGTTCCAAGGGGAATTTTCTCATCTCACACCCCGGTGGCTGATATTGGAGGCAGCTGTGGCTTCTCCATGCCCTTTATCTCTTCTCCCATATGCAGATTTGTATCCTTATACAAGACACATGTGGCTGTTGAAAGCCACTGCCTCCAATATCCGTACATTTAGAGCTGGTCTTGGGGTTAGCACTGTCTCGCTGGAAGATGTCTCTCTATGGTATAATTCTGGCTTTCCTTCTGGTCTCCTGCAGTCTCAAACAGTGGAATGGCAAGCAAAGGGTATATGGCAGTTGTCTCAACTGTACATTGCGGGTACTCTGTTATCACCTGATGCTCTGTCTGCATTGTATCATGTCTCTTTAATAGATTCTTCCACATGGAAGGACATTTTCACATTTATTTCAGCCTTTCAAGTCTCCAATTCACTTATGACAACTCCTTCAGACTTTCTCGCCTTTTGCCATACCATTGCCTCCGGGGGTAAGAAAGCGTCTCTTCTTTACAAGAAGCTTCAAGATTTATATGCTGACACTGTTGCTCCATTGAGGCTGTCTTGGGAACACGATTTTCATTTGGATGCGTCTGACTTCGATTGGTATACCTTTTGGGTGAACTCCATGCGTCCCACTAAGTCAGCAGCGATTTCCCAATCCTCCTACTTCATATTCCACAGAGCTTACTGGACCCCTGCTCGAGTGGTGAGAATCACTAAGACTCTTCACTTCAAATGCTGGTCTTGCCAGGAGCGTGATGGATCATTAGCGCATATGGTTTTCTTCTGCAAAAACGTCAGAGCGTACTGGAGACTCATTTGGGCAAGAATGTGTCTTATTTTTCATTTGCCTATGTCTACAGCAATCTTGTATGAGGTTGTGATTCTGTGAGCCTCTTGTCCTACTATCTCCCTTCTGGAATCAGATAAGAAGTTGTTCAATATCCTGCTCGCAGTTGCTTTGCACTTAATTGTTTCCAACTGGAAAAACAATGCCCATCTAAATTATAATGAATGGTGGAACTACGTGTGTGTGATCCGAAAATATGAACTCATACTGACCCATAGGCATCGTAATGTTAAGTCGGTTTTGAGGACTTGGGCCCGGTTGGACCTTTATTGTCAGGAACCCAATAGCACTACTTGGCTTCCCGCATCTAGGTTATTTGTCCAGAGGTATTGTCATGGAACAGGGATAATGTTGTTCTGATTTTTACTTTTGTTTGTTTGCCATGGATTGTTGTTTTTGTTTGCTTTTCTGTATTATGTTTGGAAAACCTTAATAAAAATATGGAAAAAAAAAAAAAAAAAAAAAACTTATGGAATCTTTCATCTACTACTGATCTACAGAAAGAATAGCTTTGAAGGGAAACTTGGGAGCTGTTTGAGTCACCCATTCGTAATTGTGGTGCTGGAAGCTATTATCTCAACCTCTAATTCCCAGTCGTAATCAATTACCTTAAGCTCTTGCCTAGCACAATGACTAGGCCTTGCTGCAAATGCTGCATGCTGAGGTTACACAATGAACAACTATTTCTGGGTAGGATAGGCATGAAAGGAAAAGGAACATGGTTTGAGGATGTATTTTGTAGTCTTGTGATTGATTAGAGTCAGGTCACAGAGGCTAAGATCATTTTCAGGCAGGATTTATGAGGAATGAACTCACCGGTGTAGATAATAAAAAACTATCTCCACAGTCAAGGTAAAGATGAACAGCTCCAGCAAGACCCAGTGGAATGTGGGTAATTCGGGGCTGCAAGGATTACCCCTCCACTGCATAATGTAGTACATAACTACAATCATTGGGTATGAGATGAACAACAGGTTAAGCAGTGCAATCAGGACAGTCTGGAGGAGTTTCACTGAATCCACCTAGAAAGAACACACAAGGGACTTATACCATACTCCATCACTGTAAATCAACAGATTGCTTTTTCACTGAGTATAATTCAAGGGTCTTACAAAGAACTGTTCCCCCCTCCCCCAATGAATCTAGAGTTTGTGTTAATAGTGGTGCACTTAAAAGGACAGGTAAATCTCCATGTTGCACAGAATGTGGAGCAGCAGAACCTTTTATTTATTTATTTAGATTTTGCTCACACCTTTTTCAGTAGTAGCTCAAGGTGAGCTATCTAAAGTCGCTATCTAAAGTCTGCAATGATCTCTTCCTTGACAAATCCAAAGGCCACTATTTCATCCTCATCCTCCTCGACCTATCCGCCGCTTTTGACACTGTCAATCACAATTTACTTCTTGCCACACTGTCCTCATTTGGGTTCCAGGGCTCTGTCCTCTCCTGGTTCTCCTCTTATCTCTCCCACCATACCTTCAGAGTACATTCTCATGGTTCCTCCTCCACCCCCATCCCGCTCTCTGTTGGAGTTCCTCAGGATCTGTCCTTGGACCCCTTCTTTTTTCAATCTACACCTCTGCAATCTCTGAGTCATCTTTGACTCCTCCCTCTCCTCTGCGCATATCCAGCAGATAGCCAAGACCTGTCGCTTCTTCCTCTATAACATCAGCAAAATTCACCCTTTCCTCTCTGAGCACACCACCCGAACTCTCATCCACTCTCATTACCTCTTGCCTTGACTACTGCAACCTACTCCTCACTGGCCTCCCACTTAGCCATCTATCCCCCCTTCAATCCGTTCAGAACTCTGCTGCACGTCTTATCTTCCGCCTGGACAGATATACTCATATCACCCCTCTCCTCAAGTCACTTCACTGGCTTCCGATCAGATACCGCATACAGTTCAAGCTTCTCCTACTAACCTACAAATGCACCCAATCTGCAGCCCCTCCTTACCTCTCTACCCTCATCTCCCCTTACGTTCCTACCCGTAACCTCCGCTCTCAAGACAAATCACTCCTTTCAGTACCCTTCTCCACCACCGCCAACTCCAGGCTCCGCCCTTTCTGCCTCGCCTCACCCCATGCTTGGATTAAACTCCCTAAGCCCACACGCCAGGCCCCCTCGCTGCCCATCTTCAAATCCTTGCTCAAAGCCCACCTCTTCAATGTCGCCTTTGGCACCTAACCACTATACCACTATTCAGGAAATCTAGACTGCCCCAATTTGACATTTCGTCCTTTAGATTGTAAGCTCCTTTGAGCAGGGACTGTCCTTCTTTGTTAACCTGTACAGCGCTGGGTAACCCTAGTAGCGCTCTAGAAATGTTAAGTAGTAGTAGTAGTAGAGTTACATTCAGGTATACTGGGTATTTCTCTGGCCTAAGAGGGCTCACAATCTAAGTTTGTACCTGAGGCAATGGAGGGTTAAGTGACTTGCCCAAGTTCACAACGAGCAGCAGTGGGATTTGAACTGGCCACCTCTGGATTGCAAGACTGGTGCTCTAACCACTAGGCCACTCCTCCACTCCACACTTTTGTGAAATACAGATGAAGATGATGGCAAATATCCATTTATTTGCTGGTAACATACAGTAGCAGCATTGACATTAGAAAACTGGTCCCCCCCCCCCCCACCACCACAACCAAAAAAAAAGACTTCATCATTTTGGGGTGATATCTGTATAAGGACCTGTAACTACTCCTATGTGGAAGTGTCTACCTGGCAACATATATGTTTAAGTGCAAATACACATGTAAGTGTTGCACTGCAGATACAAATCAGTCAATTACAAAGCTGAGTGATATAACGTATAAACAATATTCAGATGTCATTGGATCTTACAGAGTTAAGCACAGCTGCCTCTGAGTTACTGTTATCAGACCCGCATTCCAAGCAATCAGGCAATGTGCACCTCAGGTGTAAATGCCAACCGGGAATTTAAAAAAATGTATGGTAAATATTTTGTATAGTGTTTTGACCTGTCAAAACCATTCCTAGAACATGGCCCTATAAAATGTAAGCGGCCTACAGCATCTAGCCCTGTAAATAGCAGCATTGAAAATCGCATGTTAAAAATTGTGCAAGGATTCTAAAATGACATTTATTTATTTATTGCATTTGTATCCCACATTTCTCCGAAGACAAGCAGGCTGCTTGTTCTCATGATTGGGTCGACGTCCACGTCGGCCCAGGATTGGAAGGTTTTGCTAGCAAAATCTCAAAAAATTCTTCCAGAGTCTTCTGGCGCGTGAGTAGCATGCACCGCGCATGCGCAGACCGGTTTCCTGCCCGCCGCACAAGAAAGTCCCTCAGTGCTTTTTTCTCCACGTCTGAGATGACACGGCTTTCATTTTTCGCTGTGTTCCTCTTGGCCCAGGAAGAGTCTCTGCGTGATTATTTATATTTTTCTTCTTCTTTTATTTCGTTCTTTCTACAAAATATTAAAAAAAAAAAAAAAAAACTAGAGTAGTTCCTTTATTTCACTCAGTTAGTTTTAAGTTTCTTTTCTTTTTGCTGCGGCCGTTTTTAGGCCGCGCGGTCGGGTTGTTTCCCTTTTTTGTGCCTTTTTAATTGGAATAATCACATCCTTTAATTTCACAGATGCCATTTTTCCGTCCATGTCATCGAGGACTCCCAACGGCTTCAAATGCTGTACTCGGTGCAGCCGGACCATCTCAGGTACCGACCCCCACGCGTGGTGTCTCCAGTGCCTTGGGCCTGATCATCTACTAGCTGCTTGTAAGCTGTGTCCTTTTATGAAAAAACGGACCAAATTTGCTCAGGAGGCTCAGCGAGAAAAATGTTTTGATGATCGGTCCGGTCCTTCGACGTCAGCATCGGCATCGGAACCGAGGTCAGAGGCATCGACATCAACGTCGAGGGAAGCATCGACTTTCGAGAGTACAGGTAATGGCTGCCGAACGACCACATCGCGCTGGGAGCAGTGAGGCATCGAGTGGGTCTCCACCTGTCTCGAGGCCTACTGCTATGCAGGCCCCCCGGGACCGACCTTTGTCAGACCCGGCCCCGAGGAGGCGTGAGGATTCCACGTCCTCCTCTTCGGTACCGAGGAGTCTCGATGACAGGCGTCAGGCGAAGGCTAAGAAGCACCGTCATCGATCTCCTTCCATGCGTGGTACCGAGAGCTCCAGGGAGCCGAGAGATTCGGCACCTGAGAAGCGTCGGTGCTGAGAGGACCGCTCACCCTCTATACAGGAGGTGCCGATGTGTCGGTCTTCTGGCAGCCTGGTACCGGCTCTTGAGCCCCAACAGATTCTGCCACCGGCTCCTGCACCGGCCCCGCAGCCTTTTCCGATGGAGGCTCTCGACGAGCGCATCAGGGCACTTCTTCCAGAGCTTCTGGAGGGATTGCTGCGCCAGTCTGCCTCTGTGCCAGGGGTGCTTGCACCTTCGGCACCGACTGTTGAAGCGGCATCTGGTCCTTCGCTTGTGGTGAGGTCCCTGACTTTGGTGCCGCTTGCTGCATCGGTGTCGGCTACCACCTGGGTCGACTCGACGTCGGCGGAGGAAGCTTCGCTGTAGTCCAGGCAGGGGTCGACGTCTCGACATCCCCCTCGAGGTCGTCGTTCCTTGACGTCGAGAGAGGCTCGGGTTCGGGTTGCTGTTAGAGAGCTTTTGTCCGATACCGAAGATGAGCGTTCGTGGGAAGAAGAGGAAGATCCCAGATATTTTTTGAAGAAGAGTCCTATGGGAACCCCTCTGATCCTACTCCGCCTATTGAGAGAAGGATATCTCCGCCTTTCTTTTTCCTCCTTTGTTCGGGAAATGTCTAAGGATATTCTCTGAGGACAAGCAGGCTGCTTTTCCTCGCATGTGGGTCAGCGTCCACGGCGGCCCCAGGACAGAGGATTTTCCAGCAAAATCCAAAAACTTTGAGACAGCCAACAGGAATGCGGGACAGACGCACTGCGCATGCGCAGCCATCTTCCCGCCTGCGCACGTCCGTTCCCGCCTCTGTTTTTTCTTTTCCACGGTGGAGAGAGGCTGCATGTCGGTCTCTCTCCATCAGGTCCCAGGAAAAACTTAGGCGCCTTTCGCGTGTGTTTGCCGCTTTCTTTCTCGTTTTTATTTCCAGTTTAAAAAAAAAAAAGGAAACCCTCTTTTGTCTTAGTTTTTGTCCCCTGGTAAGTTTTCTTTCGTTTCCGTCGCGGCCTTCTTTGGCCGCACGTCCGTGCCCTTTGTTGGCACAATCAAGCCGTTTGATTTCGCCGCCGCAATTTTTCCCCTGATGTCATCAAAGCCTCCCAGCGGCTTCAAGAAGTGTGCTCGGTGCCAGCGATCAATCTCAGGCACTGACCCGCACTCCTGGTGCATCCAGTGCCTTGGGCCCGACCATCGCCCAGACGCTTGCAAGTTGTGCCTGAGTTTGAAAATACGGACACAGGCGTCGAGAAGAGCTCTTCGGGACTGTCTTTTCGGAGCTCCAACTGATTCCTTGGCGTCGACGTTGGTACCAAGGTCGTCGATATTGGCACCGGGGATGGCATCGACATTGGGAGCGCAGGTAATGGCTATCCGAACTTCACCTTTAGCTGGGAATAGTGAGCCATTGAGTGGGTCTCCACCTGTCTCGAAGGCTCCTGCTGGGCAGGCCCATCGGGACTGACTGATGTCGGACTCGACCAAGAGGAGGCATGTGGATTCCACATGCTCCTCGTCGGTACCGAGGAGTACTGGTGACGTGCTTCGAGCGAAGGAGAAGAAGCATCGGCACTTTTCTCCTTTGAGACACGGTACCGGGAGCTCTGGGGCGTCGAAGGTTTCAGCACCCGGAAAACGTCGACGCCAGGAGGAGCGCTCACCCTCCATACAAGAGGTGTCAGTGTGTCGATCTTCGGACAGCCCGGTACTGCCTTCACAGATTCTGACTTCGACTCCGGTACCGGCCCCATAGCCTTCCTCGACAGCGACTCTGAAGGAGAGCATTCGAGCCATTCTTCCAGGCCTTCTGGAAGGGCTGCTGCATCAGTCTGCTCCGGTACCAGGGTTGCTTGCGCCCTCAGTACCGTTGATGGAAGAAGCAGCTGGCTCCGTGCCTGTGGTGAGGCCCCCGACGCCGGTACCGCTTGTGGCATCAGCCTCGGCTGCCACCCAGGTCGACTCCCCGTCGACGTCGTTGGAGGGAGCTTCATCTCCGCCAGCATGGGAGTCGACTTCTCGTCATCGCCATAGGGGACATGGTTCCTCGGTGTTGAGACGGGCCCAGTTTCGGACTGCAGTTTGAGAACTCTTGTCCGATACCGAGGAGGACGCCTCCTGGGATGAAGGGGAAGATCCCAGATATTTCTCTTCCGAGGAGTCTTGTCGTCTTCCCTCTGATCCCACTCCTTCACCTGAGAGGAAGCTTTCTCCTCCGGAAAGTCTCTCCTCGTCATTTGTCCGGGAAATGTCTGTGGGCATTCCCTTCCCGGTGATAACTGAGGATGAGCCCAGGACTGAGATGCTTGAGGTCCTTGACTATCCTTCGCCACCTAAGGAGTCATCCACTGCCCTTCTGCATAATGTCCTTAAGGAGACATTGCTGAGGAATTGGATGAAACCGTTATCTAATCCCACCATCCCCAAGAAAGCGGAGTCCCGGTATTGAATCCATGGAGAACCTGAGTTGATGAGGTTGCAGTTACCTCACGACTCTGCGGTTGTGGATTCCGCATTCAAGAGCCGGAAGTACTAGGGATTTCGAGTACTAGGGATTTCGCCTCAGCGCCCCCGGGGCGAGAAGCTAGGACTTTAGACTCTTCTGGGAGGAAGGCCTACCAGTCCTCTATGCTCGTGTCCAAAATTCAGTCCTACCAGCTCTACACGAGCATTCACAATGTTAAGCAACTGACGGACTTGGCGGATAAGCTCCCTCCGGAGCACGCCAGGCCTTTTCAGGAGGTGGTCAGGCAGCTGAAGGTGTGTCGTAAATTCCTGTCCAGGGGTGCTTATGACACTTTTGATGTTGCATCAAGATCCCGCTACTCAAGATATAGTGATGCGCAGACTCTCATGGCTGCGTGCCTCTGACCTGGACATTCGGACCCAGCAGCGGCTTGCGGATGTTCCTTGCCGGGAGGATAATATTTTTGGTGAGAAGGTCGAGCAGGTGGTAGAGCAGCTCCACCAACGGGAAACCGCCCTCGACAAACTCTCCCACCAGGCGCCTTCAGCATCTACCTCAACAGGTAGACATTTTTTCAGGGGAAGGAGGAGTGCTCTCTATGCTTCCAATAGGAGTAGCTACAATCCACCTTCCCGACAGCCTTCTCAGGCTCAACCCCAGCACGCTTGTTCACGTCAACAGCGTGCGCCCAGACAGGCCCCTGCAGCTCCCCAGCAAAAGCAAGGGACGGGCTTTTGACTGGCTCCAGTTGAGCATAGCCGCTATAAAAGTACCTGTGCCGGACGATCTGCCGGTCGGGGGGAGGTTAAAATTTTCTCACCAAAGGTGGCCTCTCATAACCTCCAACCAGTGGGTTCTTCAAATAGTCCGGTTAGGGTACTCCCTCAATTTGATCTCCAGACCTCCAAATTGTCCACCGGGAGCTCAGTCCTTCAGCTTCCACCACAGGCAGGTACTTGCAGAGGAACTGTCCGCCCTTCTCATTGCCAATGCGATCGAGCCCTTCCACCAGGGCAAGAAGGGCTGGGATTCTATTCCAGGTACTTTCTTGTGCAAAAGAAAACAGGGGAGATGTGTCCCATCCTAGACCTAAGGGCCCTGAACAAATATCTGGTCCGAGAAAAGTTCAGGATGGTTTCCCTGGGCACCCTTCTTCCCATGATTCAGAAAAACGATTGGCTATGCTCTCTGGACTTAAAGGATGCTTATACACACATCCCGATATTTCCAGCCCACAGGAAGTATCTGACCTGGATCATAAGACCCAGCAGCGAATGGCGGATGTTCCTTGCCAGGGGGATAACCTTTTTGGCGAAAAAGTAGAGGATGTGGTCGATCAGATCAAGATCTCTCTCCCGCCGGGCGTCTTCTGCTACCACCTCCTTATCTAGGAGGTTTTTTGGAGGGAAGAGGAGTGCTCCCTATTCCTATAATAGGCGTAGGTACACTCCTGCTTCTCGGCAGCCTACTCAGGCTCAGTCCCAGCGCGCTCGTTCCCGCCAATGGCGTATGCCTAAGGCCCCTGCAGCTCCCCAGCAAAAGCAAGGGACAGGCTTTTGACTGGCTCCAGTGCAGCATAGCCTCAGAGAAAGTGTCCGTGCTGGATGACTTGCTGGTCAGGGGGAGGTTGATATTTTTTCACCAAAGGTGGCCTCTCATAACCTCTGATCGGTGGGTTCTTCAAATAGTCCGGTCAGGATACACCCTCAATCTGGAATCCAAACCTCCAAATTGCCCACCTGGAGCTCATTCTTACAGCTCCCAGCACAAGCAGGTACTTGTAGAGTCACTCTCCGACCTTCTAAAGACCAGTGCAGTCGAACACATTCCACCAGGGGAAGAAGGGCTGGGATTCTATTCCAGGTACTTCCTTGTGCAAAAGAAAACAGGGGGGATGCGTCCCATCCTAGACCTAAGGGCCATGAACAAATTCCTAATCCGAGAAAAGTTCAGGATGGTTTTCCTTGGCACCCTTCTTCCCATGATTCAGGAAAACAATTGGCTACACTCTCTGGACTTAAAGGATGCCTATACCCACATCTCGATACCCCCAGCTCACAGGAAGTATCTTCGATTTCGGTTGGGAACTTGGCACTTTCAGTACTGTGTACTGCCCTTTGGCCTTGCGTCTGCGCCCAGGGTTTTTACAAAGTGCCTGGCTGTTGTCGCAGCATCGCTATGCAGACTGGAGTGTATGTGTTCCCTTATCTCAACGATTGGCTGGTGAAGAGCACCTCGGAGGCAAGTGCTCTACAGTCCATGTGGATGACTATTCGACTGCTAGAGCTACTGGGGTTCGTGATCAATTATCCCAAGTCCTATCTTGTCCCGGTTCAAAAATTGGAGTTCATTGGAGCTCTGTTGGACACACAGACGTCTCGAGCTTATTTTCCCCAGACAAGGGCAGACAATCTCCTAGCCCTCGTGTCCATGGCTCGAGCGTCTCAACAGATCACAGCTCGGCAGATGTTGAGACTCTTAGGACACATGGCCTCCACAGTTCATGTAACTCCCATGGCACGCCTACATATGAGATCAGCTCAATGGACCCTAGCTTCCCAGTGGTGCCAGGCCACAGGGGATCTAGAGGATGTGATCCATCTCTCCACCGACTTTTGCAGTTCCCTTCAGTGGTGGACCATTCGATCCAATTTGACCTTGGGATGTCCATTCCAAATTCCTCAGCCACAAACAGTGCTGACAACAGATGCATCCCTCCTGGGGTGGGGAGCTCATGTAGATAGACTTCACACTCAAGGAGCTTGGTCCTTTCAGGAAAAGGGTCTTCAGATCAACTTCCTGGAATTACGAGCGATCTGGAACGCTCTCAAGGCTTTCAGAGATCGGCTATCCAACCAAATTATTCTGATTCAGACAGACAATCAGGTTGCTATGTATTACACCAACAAGCAGGGGGGCACCGGATCTCGCTCTGTGTGTCAGGAAGCCGTCAGGATGTGGCTTTGGGCGCGCCGTCACAGCATGTTTCTCCAAGTCAGGTGTAAACAACAGTCAGGTGTAAACAACAGTCTGGCCGGCAGGTTGAGCAGGATCATGCAACCTCACGAGTGGTCGCTAAACATGGGCGTTGTCCACAAGATCTTCCGAGCGTGGGGCAGCCCCTTGGTGGATCTTTTTGCCACTCAGATCAATCACAAAGTCCCTCAACTCTGTTCCAGATTTCAGGCCCTCGACAGGCTAGCATCAGATGCCTTTCTCCTACATTGGGGGACAGGCCTTCTGTATGCGTATCCTCTCATACCTCTAGTAGGGAAGACTTTGCTGAAACTCAAGCAAGACCGGGGAACAATGATCCTGATTTCTCCTTTCTGGCCTCGTCAGATCTGGTTCCATATTCTTCTGGAGTTGTCCTCCGAAGAACCGTGGAGATTGGAGTGTTTTCCGACCCTCATCACTCAGAACGACGGGTCACTTCTACATCCCAACCTCCAGTCTCTGGCTCTCACGGCCTGGATGTTGAGAACCTAGAAGTTGCCTCTTTAGGTCACTCAGAGGGTGTCTCCCGAGTCTTGCTTGCTTCCAGGAAAGATTCCACAAAAAAGTGTTATTCTTTCAAATGGAGGAGGTTTGCAGTCTGGCGTGATAGCAAGGCCCTAGATCCTTTTTCTTGTCCTACACGGACCCTGCTTGAATACCTTCTACACTTATCAGATCTGGTCTCAAGACCAACTCCGTAAGAGTTCACCTTAGTGCGATTAGTGCCTATCATCAACGTGTAGAGGGTAAGCCTATCTCTGGACAGCCTTTAGTTGTTCGCTTCATGAGAGGTTTGCTTTTGTCAGAGCCCCCTGTCAAACCTCCACCAGTGTCATGGGATCTCAATGTCATTCTCACCCAGCTGATGAAAGCTTCTTTTGAGCCACTGAATTCCTGCCATCTGAAGTACTTGACCTGGAAGGTTGTTTTCTTGGTGGCTGTTACTTCAGCTCGTAGAGTCAGTGAACTCCAAGCCCTGGTAGTGCATGCACCTTATATCAAGTTTCATCATAACAGAGTAGTCCTCCGCACTCACCCTACGTTCTTGCCAAAGGTGGTGTCGGAGTTCCATCTGAACCAGTCAATTGTCTTGCCAACATTTTTTCCTCGTCCACATACCCGCCCTGGTGAAGACAAGTTGCACACCTTGGACTGTAAAAGAGCATTGGCCTTTTTCGTGGAGCGGAAAAAGCCCTACAGATAGTCCGCCCAGCTGTTTGTTTCTTTTGGATCCCAACAGGAGGGGAGTCGCCATCGGAAAATGCACAATCTCTAATTGGCTAGTGGATTGCATTCCTTTACTTATGCCCAAGCTGGGCTAACTTTAGAGGACCATGTCACGGATCATAATGTCAGAGCCATGGCTGCATCAGTGGCTCACTTGAAGTCAACTTCTATTGAAGAGATTTGCAAGGCTGCAACATGATCAGTCCACACATTCACATCTCACTACTGCCTTCAGCAGGATACCCGACTCGACAGTTGGTTTGGGCAGTCGGTGCTGCAGAATCTGTTCGGGATTTAGAATCCAACTCCACCCTCCTAGGCCCATTTCTGTTCTGCTCCAGGCTGCACTCTCACTTAGTTATGTTTCTTTTCAGGTCAATCTCTGTTATGTCCTCGCCGTTGCGAGGCCCAATTGACCAATGTTCATTGTTTTGAGTGAGCCTGGGTGCTAGGGATACCCCATTCGTGAGAACAAGCAGCCTGCTGGTCCTCGGAGAAAGTGAAGATACATACCTGTAGCAGGTATTCTCCGAGGACAGCAGGCTGATTGTTCTCACAAATCCGCCCTCCTCCCCTTTGGAGTTGTTCTCCTTTTGCTTTTGGACTTCACTGAGGGAGTTTTTTTTTGTTGTTACATTTGTACCCCGCGCTTTCCCACTCATGGCAGGCTCAATGCGGCTTAATGGAGGGTTAAGTGACTTGCCCAGAGCTGCCTGTGCCTGAAGTGGGAATCAAACTCAGTTCCTCAGTTCCCCAGGACCAAAGTCCACCACCCTAACCACTAGGCCACTCCTCCACTTGGCGCCAGAAGACTCTAGAAGAATTTTTTGAGATTTTACTAGTAAAAACTTCCGATCCTGGGCCGACGTGGACGTCGACCCAATTGTGAAAACAATTAGCCTGCTGTCCTCGGAGAATACCTGCTACAGGTATGTATCTTCACTTTTCCCATGTTATGGCAGGTTCAATGTGGCTAACATATTGCTAAAAAGGCGGTTACAAAATTTAGATTTGTAGAAGTCTAGTACATAATACAGAAGTACAATAAACGCTTAGGTTGATGCTACGACTATTGGATTTTCCTTTCTGCCTCAACTATTCCCGTGTACCCATGCTGATGAATGAGAAGTTCATTTTACATATTCCAAGGTTTTTAAAGGTACTCAATAGAAATAGAATAAAGTAAAACATAGAAAAGAAAATAAGATGATACCTTTTTTATTGGACTAACTTAATACATTTTTTGATTAGCTTTTGAAGGTAGCCGTTCTTCATCAGATCACCTTAAGTAAAGAGGTGTGTTAGCCGTGTTAGTCCACTCTTAAAGGTAATCAATAGAAATCAAACAAAATTAAAACATGGAAAAGAAAATAAGATGATACCTTTTTTATTGGACATAATTAATACATTTCTTGATTAGCTTTCGAAGGTCGCCCTTCTTCATCAGATCAGAAATAAGCAAATGTGTTAGCTGACAGTGTATTTAACAGTCTCTCATAGATGGTCCAGCAGGGTGGATAGGAGATGTACGGAATGCTTTGAAGTCCCCATACACATCTCCTATCCACCCTGCTAGACCATCTATGAGAGACTGTTAAATACACTGTCAGCTAACACATTTGCTTATTTCTGATCTGATGAAGAAGGGCGACCTTCGAAAGCTAATCAAGAAATGTATTAAGTTATGTCCAATAAAAAAGGTATCATCTTATTTTCTTTTCCATGTTTTAATTTTGTTTGATTTCTATTGATTTCCTTCATCAGATCAGAAATAAGCAAATTTTGGTAAGTAACAGCATATATAAGTGAAATCAAAGTATTTCAGTGACAGTCTGAAAGGATGAGGGAGGGGTGGGCTAGGTGAGAAACAGAGAGGGCTGAGAGGGACAGGGAGATATGCATGGTGATCATGGTGTAGAGGAGTGGCCTAGTGGTTAGGGTGGTGGACTCTGGTCCTGGGGAACTGAGTTCGATTCCCACTTCAGGCACAGGCAGCTCCTTGTGACTCTGGGCAAATCACTTAACCCTCCATTGCCCCAGGTACAAATAAGTACCTGTATATAATATGTAAGCCTGCCATGAGTGGGAAAGCGCGGGGTACATATGTAACAAAAAAAAAAAAAGCAGTGAAATTTCATGGTTTATAATGGGCTAGAAAACCCAGATCTTTGTTAAGTCCTGTCTGGTGGGTGTCAAAATATTTAATCATTTTGACTTCTAAGTTCTTGTGTTCTTGTATTGTTTTAAAGTTTCCTTTTAGTATTCTCACCATAAAATTATTGGTACAGGCTACCACATCTCTCTACTCAAGGTTTTTAAAGAAATAAACACCTGGACACTGTGTGGGCTCCAAACTTGATTTCCATTATTACTATCAAGTTAGTTAAGCTACAGCCAACAATCTAGAGGTGAAAATTTCTGTACTATTAACTGCTGGCATCCTGTTTCACATCTTTAGCTCTTTTTTTTGCCTTAAGATGCTAGACTGTCTCTCCATGTTCTAGTGTAAAGTGCTACGTACGTCTGGTAGCACTATAGAAATGATAAGTAGTAGTAGTAGTAGACTACATACTTTTACATTTGAAACTTTTGTCCATGCCTCTCTCCTTAAAATATCCTATTCAAGCATAACAGAAAATTATGGCAGATGAAGACCAAATAGCCCATCCATATGAACTACAAAACATTAGAATCCATTTTTTCTGTTACAGAACCTTAGTGCTTGGCTCATGCTTTCTTGAATTCAGATACAGACCTTCAGGCTTATTTTTGAAAGTGATCGTCGGCGATCTTCCGACATAAATCGGGAGATCGCCAGCGATCTCTCAAAAGCGGCGAAATCGGTATAATTGAAAGCAGCGTTTTTGACACCATCGCCGCTTTTCTGTCGCCGCACCGGCGAAAGTTCAAGGGGGTGTGTCGGTGGCGTAGCGAAGGCGGGACATGGGCGGGCATGGGTGTGGCTACCAGATGGCTGGCTTACACAGATAATGGAAAAAAAAGCGGAGTTCATCAGTATTTCGCCGGGTTTACTTGGTCCTTTTATTTTCACGACCAAGCCTAAAAAAGGTGCCCCAACTCACCAGATGACCACCGGAGGGAATGGGGGATGACCTCCCCAGTGGTCACCAACCCCCCACCCCCACACTAAAAAAATACAATAAAAACCTTTTTTTACCAGCCTGTATGCCAGCCTCAAATGTCATACCCAGCTCCCTGACAGCAGTATGCAAGTCCCTGGAGCAGTTTTTAATGGGTGCAGTGCACTTCAGGCAGGCAGACCCAGGTCCATCCCACCCCCCCCTACCTGTTACACTTGTGGTGCTAAGTGTTGAGCCCTCCAAACCCCCCCCCCCAAAATCCACTGTACCCACAAGTAGGTGCCCCCTTTGTATTTGTATTTATATCACCCTTCACCCATAAGGGCTATGGTAATGGTGTAGAGTTGTGGGGAGTGGGTGTGGGGAGGATTTGGGGGGTTCAGCACCCAAGGGAAGGGAGCTATGCACCTGGGAGCTATTTGTGCATTTTTTGAACATTTTTAGAAGTGCCCCTAAGGTGCGACCTATTTCGCCGGCGACGTTCAATCATGCCCCTCCTTGTCTGCAACACTTTCACTGGAAGGCTACTTTGTACATCTGCCGTCCTTTCCGTTAAGAAATACTTCTTAGATTACTCTTGAATTTATCCTCTTTCTCATTTGTGTTACTCTAGACACATTTGGAAATATCTGAAGTCTCTGGCATTAGAACATCAACTTTTTTTTAAAATTTTTTAAGTAAGAATTTAAAATCAGCGATTTATTTTCCTCAGACTGAAATGAAACAACTAAAGTAGCCCTGGTAGATGCTTCCTGTTGAGCAGTTTTCAAGAACCTAGTTAAATTAAGGTTATCTGATAACACAGTCTGCTCAAACTCACCTTTCTTCACACCTGACACCCCTTGCTCAGTTACATTTCATGTGGGGACTATCCGCTGATATTCAGTGGCTCTTAATGGGATAATGCCACTGAATCTCATCATTAACTATGAAACTCAAAACTGATTTTATATGCAGTCTAGCACTGGAGTGAATCTAGGGAATTTTTAATTCTGCATTAGCCTAATCTAAGGAGACTGTTCATAAGAAGCTTTATTTGGCAACGTTTGCTTATCAGGTTCCAAGTGAATGGAACGAACTTCCACATGCGATTAGACATCAGACAAATTATGGTAAATTTTGAAAACTGGTGAAGTCTTATTTGTTCAGGATGATATTATTTAATTTTTATAGCAAAACTTTTGTAATGTTGCTGGGAATGCCCAATAGAGGAGTAGCCTAGTGGTTAGTACAGCAGACTTTGATTCTGAAGAACTGGGTTCAATTCACACTGCCGCTCCTTGTGACTCTGGGCAAGTCACTTAACCCTCCAGTGCCCCAGGCACAAATAAGTACCTGTATATACTATGTAAACCGCTTCGAATGTAGTTGCGGTGGGAGGCAGGGCTGGTGGTTGGGAGGTGGGGATAGTGCTGGGCAGACTTATACGGTCTGTGCCAGAGCCGGTGGTGGGAGGCGGGGCTGGTGGTTGGGAGGCGGGGATAGTGCTGGACAGACTTATACGGTCTGTGCCCTGAAAAAGACAGGAACAAATCAAGGTAAGGTATACACAAAAAATGGCACATGTGAGTTTATCTTGTTGGGTAGACTGGGTGGACCGTACAGGTCTTTTTCTGCCATCATCTACTACTACACAGAAAGGCAGTATATCAAGTCCCATTCCCTTTCTTATCTTGTAAGCCAAACTGAACTCAGGAGGCAAGAGTGGGATACAAATATCATAATGTAACGTAATGTTATATTCAGCACTTGATCGGATAATTTAACCGACAAATAGGATTGTGTTTTGTGTGTTTGTATCTCTGTCTGGTTTAACTTATGTGGTTAAGTGCTGAACATCTTATTTAACCAGATAACTAATCACTGGCCATGCATATCTGGATATTCAATGGCACCTGGATCTGGATCTGGCCCAGCAGTAAATATCCATGCTGATAGTACCGCGAGCTGCCACAAGAGGTCGCAGCAGCCATTTTAGACTGGCACCAGAAGGGGAAGGAGCGAGGGATCTGCGCTTCTGCCCCCAATGAACCTGTTGGACCAGCAGGGATACAGGTAGGCCCAGAGGGAGAGCTTGCCTGCATGGCTGGGGGAGGAGGTCTTCTGGGGGGCTCTAGTTAAAAGAAAAAAAAAGTTATGCGGGCTGGCCGGCCCGATATTCAGTCAGGGTCGCATAACTTTATCAGCCCGCCCAATTTATCCCCAATATTCAGTGCCAGTGCTCGGCCACGGCCCGGCACTGAATATAGGGGGGTAAGTTAGCTGGCGATGATCAGCGTTTAAAAAAACACTGAGCGCCACTGGCTGAATATCGGAGGGTGAATTTATAACTGAGTTGCAGTGCAACATGTACTATTTACTGCAGGGCCGTTTATGCAGTGAGACCTATTTCACTACAAATGTGCATTAATGTACTTAAGTTCTAAGAGTAGGGGTGGGAGAAATAGGATTTGAACCTAGCCTGTAGCCTGCTGCTTTAACGCTAAGCTGTAGAAGCTGCCTTCTCACTATTAAATGCCAGACCACTTCAGCAGAGAAGGGGAGTGAAATGCAAAAGGTGTACTTACAGGACTGTTTTCACCTAACTGAATCCGGTACCGTGTAATGAAGCTGGGCTTTTCGGTCACGTCTATAACCATCAGGATGCCACTGAAGAACCAAAAGGTTAGCATGGGGATCAACCCAGCACCTGGATCCCACAGAACAAACAGAACAAACAAACTAAACACCGTCAAAAAATTAAGGAGGGAGTGGAATACTAAATACTTACAACAAAAACAGAACTCTCCATGCAACAATCATGTAATCAAGATAGCTCAGATACAAAATATCGAAGGGAGGAAAAAGCCTCAGTAACCCAAGACCTACTTTGTTCAGTCTACATATAGCTTCAATCTAATCAGAGGCAAAAGACCTCCTATGGATAAAATATTTATTAGCTCATAGACTTCACAAAGCTGTAGAATATTTTAGGAAAACTTAAAAGTACTTAGCTTACATAGAACTTTTCAACGCTCTTGCCCAAAATTTAGCAGCTTCATTCTCCGTCTCATTGCTAGCCCACGGATAGCAGCAACATGAGTTGAGCTGATTTGAATAAGCCCCGTAAATCCCTGATGCAGTACATCAAAACATTGGCCATCATCGGATGGCTGAAGTGAGATGGAGAATGAAACTGCTAAATTTTGGGTAAGAGAATCGAACATTTCTTGGATCACTGAGGCTTTTTCCTCCCTTGATATTTGGTATCTGACCAATCTTCTTTACATTATTGTTGAGTGGAGAGTTCGGTTTTTGTTTTGAGTTACTAAACACCTGCAAAACTCACACATGCATCAGCTAGCTTAATCAAAGTGGGAACGAGACACATTATCAACAAGACTTCATAAAGCTTTTGTGTAGCTAAAATATATTTTACTCTCCAGTGTTAAGGACAGTTCATTTTATAATATATGGTTCTATATACTAACTATAACTCACCGAGAAAGAAAAGTTCCCATTCATTGCCCCCGAAGTAATGATGCAACTTCCCCCATTGTGCCTGCCAGAAATCCCCAGATGCACCCCAAAATCTTTGCAGGTGCCTGTGGAAAGAAATAGGAGCAGTTCATTTTATTTGGATGCTATATATCCTCTCAGGCAGAAGGTAACGGTTCATGATCAGCTATATGGGCCTAGTGCAATAAGTACTAATATGGGGAAACTTAAAGAATAAACACAGTTCATCATCTCCTATAAAACTGGACATTTTCAGATATAAGTTTTAAGTTTCTAGATTAATTTGGCAGCATGTCTTGGAGCATCCAAACTGAACAATGTCACAAACTGTTATCAACACAAATCAGGAGATGGGCGTCCTTCTCCCAGGGTTGCCCAAATCGGCATAATCGAAAGCCGATTTTGGGCGTCCTCAACTGCTTTCCGTCGCGGGGACAACGAAAGTTCACAAGGGCCTGTCGGAAGCATAGCTAAAGCAAGACTGGGGTGTACTTAACACATGGGCGTCCTCGGCCGATAATCGAAAAAAGAAGGGCGTTCCTGATGAACACTTGGCCGACTTTACTTGGACCTTTTTTTTACGACCAAGCCACAAAAATGTGCCCTAAATGACCAGATGGCCACCGGAGGGAATTGGGGATGACCTCCCCTTACTCCCCCAGTGGTCAATAACCCCCTCCCACCCTAAAAACAATGTTTAAAAATATTTTTTCCAGCCTCTATGCCAGCCTCAAATATCATACCCAGCTCCGATAGCAGTATGCAGGTCCCTGGAGCAGTTTTAGTGGGTACTGCAGTGCACTTCAGGCAGGCAGACCCAGGCCCATCCCCCCCTACCTGTTAAACTTGTGGTGGTAAATGTGAGCCCTCCAAAACCCACCACAAACCCACTGTACCCAAATCTAGGTGCCCCCCTTCATACCTAAGGGCTATGGTAGTGGTGTACAGTTGTGGGGAGTGGGTTTTGGGGGCTCAGCACACAAGGTAAGGGAGCTATGCATCTGGAAGCTTTTTCTGAAGTTCACCGCAGTGCCCCCTAGGGTGCCCGGTTGGTGTCCTGGCATGTCAGGGGGACCAGTGCACTACGAATGCTGGCTCCTTCCATGACCAATTGGCTTGGATTTGGTCGTTTCTGAGATGGGCGTCCTTAGTTTCCATTATCGCCGAAAATCGGGGACGGCCATCTCTAAGGTCAACCTAAATGTTGAGATTTGGGCGTCCCCAACTGTATTATCAAAACGAAAGATGGCCACCCATTTTGTTTCGATAGTACAGGTTTCCCCGCCCCTTCATGAGGACATCCTGCGAGGACGTCCTCAGGAAAACTTGGGCGCCCTGTTCGATTATGCCCCTCCACATCTCCTGCTGGCAACAATGATTACAAATGGCCAGTGCCATCAGGAGTAATAGGGGTCAATCACAAACCAGTTGAGAACGGAACCCTTATCAACATGTTAGTTGTTAAAGAAATCGGAACTGACTGAAGAACTAGGTATGCTAAAGTACCCCCTTCCCCATGGATGAGCATGCAGCACTATCTTGTTAAGCTATATGTGCTGTAAGCAAAAATAAGTCACAGCTGTGTCTGCATATAAAACATACAACGTTACCTTGAGATTGTATCCAAACCATTAAACTGTAGTGCTTGGAACATATACTTGACAGGTAGCAAAGACAGCCACCGTATGAGGGGTAGTTAGTGGATCAGGGGTGGAGGAGAAGGAACAACACCCACCCACTGAAATGCAAAGAGTTTTTTGTTAATTTTATGCCAGTTTTCTTTTTCCATTTTCACAGGATAATGGCAGCCGCAGCACCACTAGAAAGAAGCTATCACTTCTCATGTGGACATCCAAAAAAAGAAGATATCTTCTTCTATGACAGTGATAGAAATAGAGCTAAAAGTCTGCAGTACTAGAAACAACCTATCCTAAGAGGTAATAAGGATAGACCAAAGGGTGGAGAAAGGAAATGCATCCTAGCAGTACCTCAGGACATAGAGTCTCGTTTTGTTTAATTTATAAACATGTATCACCCGCTGATCAAATAAAACATCCCTCTGGAAGCACAGTTTGTGTTCTAAAATAAACTGGTACAGTTTAAATGTATAAATGCCAGAATTACACTCTCTCCTTCATCACATCTCCACCAGTCATACCCTTTCCTCAACTTCCCTCATCAAGGACCCTTCTCTCACCGTATGTCCTTATCAGGTACCGCTTCCATTCCCTTTTCCATTGGACACTTTCCTCTACATCTGATCCTCTCTCCTTCCCAACATACATCTCTCCTCCCTTTCCTTCTCTATACTTCCATCACCTTGAAGCACTCCTCTCCCCTTTCCACACAGACATACCATTTCCCCCACTTTCCTCATCAGGCACTCCCTATCTCAATCAGACACACCTCCAATCAGGCTCCTTGTCCCCTATTAAGCATCACTCCCCTCCTTCCTTCACTCTTCTCCATTGACTACCTCCCCTCCCATTCCACAATCAGGCAATCCCCCTTCCCTTCTTTGTGGAGTTGGAGCCTTTTTTCCACCTCACAACATCTTTTTCCTGCCTGGTTCACTGATCTCTTCTTGTAATGACACAAGTGTTCTGCACCTACACATTCCCCTGTAGCTCAGAAAGGAACTCAGCGGGATGGGGGTGACCAACATGAGCAACTGAAGCAGCTGCAGCAAGGTAAAAGAAAGATCAGATGTCTTTTGTATCCACTGCTGCTTAGCCAGTCAGGGATTATATAATGTCTGGTTACCTTTTGTGACAGGACAGTGTAAACATAGCAGTCAAACCAGACAGTGGCCACCCTATCCCAATCTTTTCTTACATGGTTTCTTCCTAGGCAGTCTCAAGGTATTCTTACCAAATTAGTGAGTTCCTGAAGGCAGCGAATATAAACAACCCACTTCCCAGCACAAACGCCATCTTCATCAGCAAATCCCACAACTGGCTTTTCTGTATAGCAGAGAAGAGGCAGAGCCTGAATTAGAATATTGTTCAGTAACCATCATGCCTCAGTATATTTCTCCTCGATTCCCAGGCAGATCAGTTACGTTACAAGTTGTTTTCATTTTCAGGCCATAATTCTCATTTACATGGAAGAGATTCAGCTGCTGAGAGCCCTAGCTTTCCTTTTTGTTTGGTATGAAATGTTTACGCAGAAAATGAAGCCAATATGAATAGGCCCTAGAGGAACCACAGCCAAGCCATTTATAAAACCTGATTTCACAGGTTTTTTGTTTGTTTTTTTTTTAACACTAGAAAGACACTGAGCACAGTAATGGATCTTCCAATGAGCAGATGTTTATTAAACGAAGAACCATCAATTTATCAACTATGTTTTGGAATCCCACTTATCATACACAAACAGTGGTGTGCTGGAGCAGGCTCTCACAGGCTCGCAAGAGCCAGTTGTTAAGTTTTTAAGAATTTTGGGAGCCGGTTGTTAAAGTAGGGCCCTCCATGGCTACTTTAACAACTGGCTCCCAAAATGTGGGCTTGGGCCCCCTGCTGAATTCTCTTTTACTTTGCTGGTGGGGGTGCTGAGCCCTGCCAGCCAAGTAAATAGACTACTTCTGTTCCCCGCTCCTTGTTTCCAGCTCTGGGCAGCAGGCTGGGATTTCTCGAGCATGTGTGAGAAGTTCCAGTATGCTGCTCAGAGGAAGACCTTGGGAGTGGTGGCAGTCCATTTATTGGCTGCCAGCAAAGGTATGCCTAGCGTACCCGCACGAAGGGAAGGAGGAGAGAGAGGCAAGTGTTGCTCCCCCCCCCCCCACCCCCGGCCACCCCTGGCCCTTCCAACTGCAGAGCTGGCTATGTCCGGAGAAAGAGCCTGTTAAAAATTTACCAGCACTCCCCTGTACACAAATATCTCATGACCTGATTTCTTACGCAATTTTCCTATTGACATACAGATGACATTTTTCAAAGCCAATTACCTGGGTAAACAGACATGTCTGAAACTAGCCCTCTCTCACTCTGGCTAAAGAGTAGACACAGGCTTCATAGAGTGGATCCTTTCAACTGGACTTTGAAGAGAAGTTCTTTGAGGTGTTTGTTGTGGAAGAAAAACAGCCCACATTCAAGACATTTTCACAAGCTAATTTTATCCTTTTTGGCTGCCAGAAGAATCAAGAGGTGCAAAGCATGCAGCTGTTTTTAGCCCCTTTGCTTTATACTTTATACTTATTTTTAAAAAGAAAATTCCAACATTATTTCTTTTGGAAAATTAGCATATTCTACATATACTAAAAGTGCTATTGTACTTTAGAAGCACAGAGGCTATTTGAAAATTGTCTCGGAGTGGGCAAAGGAAAAAGAAACCCTCAGGAAATGAGGTTCTTGAATTGCTACTTTGCAATGTGCCAGTTGACAGAATGCCTGGTACGGAAACTCAAATTTCAGTGGCATTGTGGCCTTAGGCAGGTCATGGCATCTTGCTATGCCTTTGCTCATTACTGGGAAATAACACATAACTGGGATACCAATCCATGCATGCATGAGTCTCTAATATTAAATAGGAGTTAAGGAGAAATTAGATCATACTTACTCATTTTCTCTCCTTTAGTCCCCCCAGACTAGTCCAGAACTGTTGGATTGTGGCTATCGACCAGAGGATGATGACAGAGAAATAAAATAGTCATGTGTGATTTGCCCTTTAAAGGTACCGGGCAGCCTTAGCTACTTAGTGTTTTCACTGGGTAAGCAATGGACTGCATATTATCCCCTCAGTTTAAAGAGTTATAAGTACATAAGCACTGCCACGCTGGGAAAAGACCAAAGGTCCATCAAGCCCAGCACTCTGTCTCCGCCAGCGGCCAATCCAGGCCCCAAGAACCTGGCAAAAACCCAAAATGTAATAATGATCAATGGACTTTTCCTTCAGGAATCTGTCCAGACCCCCTTTAAACTCAGCAAGGCCAGTTGCCATCACTACCTTCTCCGGCAATTAGTTCCAGTGAGTAAAGAAAAACTTTCTCCCCCTCCGAAGGGACACCACCTTGTAGAGGTGGAGGGGCTTGTGTGTTTCAATGACTTAGAGGGCTAAGCTGAAGGGTTACCCATATCAGACAGGCCTCTGAGGAGAAACCAGACAAAGAGTGTCCCAAACTGGGAGAGTGGTAAGATGGTGACCTGAAGTTCGTATGCCCAACGGCCCAGCTGCCCTCTGAAGTTTCATCTTCTTTACGTAAATTTCCTGTCTGCAATTGCAGTTACCTTAACTGAGAAGAAGGGGACAACCGGCAGTCAGCCGCCGATGGCCAGCATTTTATCCCCTGAGCAGCAAGTGCAGGACTGCTGTGCGACGAACTGCCCACAGATGAAAGGGTTGGCGAGTCCTTTGATTAGCACCGGCAAAGGAGCGTCGACGCTCTTGGACCTGGAAAAAACAACTCCATCACTCCTGAATTATTCAACCACCATGTCCAAAGGAGTGGAGGAGTGAGTTAGAGGTTTATGCTGAAACGGAGGACGTTTACAGCAGAACCTGAATCGGCGGAACCACTCCTAAACACCTATGAGAAATCAACTTGGAGTTTTTGGCTCCCGTGGAGGTTACATTGAATACCATCTGGAAGGCGCTTCGGGACCTAACGGTGGCAGTAAATAATTTTGTTTCAGATACAATTTTATTAGTTATATGGACAATTCAACTGAACCCTTTGAGAGAAAAAAATTGATATAACAAATGATTCTACATGAGCAAGAAGTGGTTATGATAATAGACCAGAAATTTTGAATAATAAAATGAATATTATTATAGATGATTAATATTGAGATTATTGTTTTTCCCAGAGTTCCGGGTATGACTCCTAAAGTTTTCCTCAGAAATATTCCCTCAAATTATTACTTTAAAAGGAGTGAAGCCTGTGAAAACTGGGATTACTTTAATCAGTGGGATTTGAATTAGAGACTTAAGTATATGTATTGTTAAATAACTTCTGGTTTTTAAAAGAGAAAGAATGTAATCAGATGTATTATTTCTAACTAATATTGGACAATAAGTATGTTTTTCAATTAAATGATTTGATTATACACCGTATTGGCCTTGAAGAAGCCAACCAGATGATCAATGTGGAATAATGAATTAGACGAGTAATATCTGGGGATAATCAGGTTAATACCACGTTTTTTTTTTCTGTTTACTGTTTAATTGATCTCCTTATCTTGTTTCTCTCTCCCTATTTAGTGGTCTAAGGAAGAGAATAGAATTACCTGACTGAAATAATTCCTACATATTATTTTCTCTGTATTTCCAGCAAGTTGTTTTATCGCTTGTAAAAATTTAAATGGCTATAAATAAAAAAAAAAAAAAAGGAAAAGAAAAAAACTTTTCGATTTGTTTTAAACCTACCACATTCTAATTTCATCTTGTGTCCCCTGGTTCTATTATTGTTACAAAGTGTAAACAAATGCTTCACATCTGTCCGTTCTACCCCACTCATTATTTTGTAGACCTCTATCATATCACCCCTCAGCCCCCTTTTCTCCAGGCTAAAGAGTCCTAGCTGTCTTAACCTCTTCTCATAGGGTAGTTGTCTCATCCCTTTTATCATTTTTGTCGCCCTTCTCTGCACCTTCTCCAATTCCTTTATATCTTTTTTGAGATGAGGCGACCAGAACTGAACACAATACTCCAGTTGCGGTCGCACCATGGAGCGATATAACGGCATTATAACATCCTCATGCTTGTTTTCCATCCCTTTTCTAATAATACTCAACATTCTGTTCGGCTTCTTAGCCGCCGCACCACATTGAGCTGAAGATTTCAACGTCCTAGCCACGATGACTCCCAGATCCCTTTCTTGGTCCGTAACTCCTAAAGCGGAACCTTGCATGACATAGCTGTAATTCGGGTTCCTCTTTCCCACATGCATCACTTTGCACTTGTCAACGTTGAACTTCATCTGCCATTTGGACGCCCAATCCCCCAATCTCATGAGGCCTTCTTGTAATCTTTCACACTCCTCCTGCGACGAGACGACCCTGGATAACTTTGTGTCATCTGCGAATTTAATTACCTCACTAGTTACTCCCATCTCAAGGTCATTTATAAATATGTTAAAAAGTTATACTTAATGTACCCTATGTCCATTTACTGAAATCCTGTTGGATGTATCAAAGCAATTCCCAAGATGGTAAAGTAATTCAGTAACTGTTTATATGCTAGGATGGGCCTCTGGACTGGTCTGGTGGGACTTAAGAAAAGAAAATTAGCAGGTAAGATCTTATTTCTCCTCCTTTAGTGTCCTCACCAGACCAGACCAGAGCAGTCCAGTCCAGCCCAGAATCTGTGGGATGTATCAAAGCAATTCCCAAGATAGGTGGGATTCCAAAATTTTTGCCCAAATAATTTTGGTCCCAAACTCAGCAAATATGTAGGGTGTTGGAAAAACAGTAAGTACTTTTGTGAACATAACATGAATACAGTTGTGCTCCTATCTGGAGCAGAAAATGCCTTGTGAATGCAAAAAAAGGAATGACTAAATCACCAGTCTGCAGCTGCTAAACCGAAGTAGCACTTGCAGCTCCACTCATGAGGTTAAACACCAGCAGCAGAAAATTTTGCAACCTTAGAAGGCCACCTCCTTATGAAATCAAATATATGCACTTACAAAACATTATCTGAGTCATCAGACAGAATAGAGGTCAGTTTGCTTTTCCTGAAACCTGTGAAGAGAAAAGCCAATCTGCCCAACCATATAAATGCTTTGGCCACTTTAATGTACTTCTGAAGTACACAGTGAACATGGAGCAAAAGTAAAGATCTGATTTACCTGAAATGAGGACAGTACCTCTGGAGGGAAGGACAGAATTGTTTTGAACAAATTACCTGCTTCCAGGAGCTGCAGAAGGGGAACTGTGCATGTTAACATTTGTAGCTCAAAATGCTCTCAAATTAAAACATAAAATCAAGGATGAACTACTTAAGCATGGGATTCTTCAAAGAGGCTGCTAAAGTGAGTCTCGGATGGATAGCCTAAGTATTTCAATCAAACATTCAGGTCAGGAAAGACAACAAGAAGGATGTACAGTAATTCACCTAGAGAAGGTGCACTACAGGTGGATGAAATATCCAAAAGAACCTTTGCAACTGTCCTCTAAAGCATGAAAAAGTTGCAACTTGAACTTTTATAGACCCATGAGCTATTTCCACTTGGTGTTCATTCTGAAGAATAGATGGATGTGAAACAAAATCTCAGAAGGAGAACTGTCTCTTCTGCATACTACTTGTCTAAATTCACCTAAATCTCAAGTTTGTGAAGCTAGGAGGCAGCTCTGAGACTAAGAAAAAAGGGAAAAAAGACTAAACGTCAGCCGGCGTGGCTAAACAGTAAGATAAAGGAAATCATTAGAGCCAAAAAACAATCCTTCAGAAAGTGGAGAAGAGAACCAACTGAAAGTAACAGGATAGATCATAAGGAATGCCAAGCCAAATGCAAAGCGGAGATAAGGAGGGCAAAAAAGGACTTTGAGAAGAAATTAGCGTTGGAAGCAAAAATACATAGTAAAAACTTTTTAGATACATTAAAAGCAGGAAACCGGCCAAAGAGTCGGTTGGGCCGCTGGACGAAAATGGTGTTAAAGGGGCGATCAAGGAGGACAAAGCCGTAGCGGAGAAATTAAATGAATTCTTTGCTTCGGTCTTCACCGAGGAGGATTTGGGGGGGACACCGGTGCCGGAAAGAATATTTGAAGCGGGGGAGTCGGAGAAACTAAACAAATTCTCTGTAACCTTGGAGGATGTAATGGGTCAGTTCAGCAAGCTGAAGAGTAGTAAATCACCGGGACCTGATGGTATTCATCCCAGAGTATTAATAGAACTAAAAAATGAACTTGCGGAGCTACTGTTAGAAATATGCAATCTGTCCCTAAAATCGAGTGTAATACCGGAAGACTGGAGGGTAGCCAATGTTACTCCGATTTTTAAGAAGGTTCCAGAGGAGATCCGGGAAATTATAGACCGGTGAGTCTGACGTCGGTGCCGGGCAAGATGGTGGAGGCTATTATTAAGAATAAAATTGCAGAGCATATACAAAAACATGGACTGATGAGACAAAGTCAGCACGGATTTAGTGAAGGGAAGTCTTGCCTCACCAATCTAATGCATTTTTTTGAGGGGGTAAGCAAACATGTGGACAATGGGGAGCCGGTTGATATTGTATATCTGGATTTTCAGAAGGCGTTTGACAAAGTGCCGCACGAAAGACTCCTGAAGAAATTGCAGAGTCATGGATCGGAGGTAGGGTATTATTATGGATTAAGAACTGGTTGAAAGATAGGAAGCAGAGAGTAGGATTGCGTGGCCAGTATTCTCAGTGGAGGAGGGTAGTTAGTGGGGTCCCGCAGGGGTCTGTGCTGGGTCCGTTGCTTTTTAATGTATTTATAAATGACCTAGAGATGGGAATAACTAGTGAGGTAATTAAATTCGCCGATGACACAAATTATTCAGGGTCGTCAAGTCGCAGGAGGAATGTGAACGATTACAGGAGGACCTTGCGAGACTGGGAGAATGGGCGTGCAAGTGGCAGATGAAGTTCAATGTTGACAAGTGCAAAGTGATGCATGTGGGTAAGAGGAACCCGAATTATAGCTACGTCTTGCAAGGTTCCACGTTAGGAGTTACGGATCAAGAAAGGGATCTGGGTGTCGTCGTCGATGATACGCTGAAACCTTCTGCTCAGTGTGCTGCTGCGGCTAGGAAAGCGAATAGAATGTTGGGTGTTATTAGGAAGGGTATGGAGTCCAGGTGTGCGGATGTTATAATGCCGTTGTATCGCTCCATGGTGCGACCGCACCTGGAGTATTGTGTTCAGTACTGGTCTCCGTATCTCAAAAAAGATATAGTAGAATTGGAAAAGGTACAGCGAAGGGCGACGAAAATGATAGTGGGGATGGGACGACTTTCCTATGAAGAGAGGCTGAGAAGGCTAGGGCTTTTCAGCTTGGAGAAGAGACGGCTGAGGGGAGATATGATAGAAGTGTATAAAATAATGAGTGGAATGGATCGGGTGGATGTGAAGCGACTGTTCACGCTATCCAAAAATACTAGGACTAGAGGGCATGAGTTGAAGCTACAGTGTGGTAAATTTAAAACGAATCCGAGAAAATTTTTCTTCACCCAACGTGTAATTAGACTCTGGAATTCATTGCCGGAGAACGTGGTACGGGCGGTTAGCTTGACGGAGTTTAAAAAGGGGTTAGATAGATTCCTAAAGGACAAGTCCATAGACCGCTATTAAATGGACTTGGAAAAATTCCGCATTTTTAGGTATAACTTGTCTGGAATGTTTTTACGTTTGGGGAGCGTGCCAGGTGCCCTTGACCTGGATTGGCCACTGTCGGTGACAGGATGCTGGGCTAGATGGACCTTTGGTCTTTCCCAGTATGGCACTACTTATGTACTTATGTACTTAAGAAAGACAGCCAAGGCATGCTTCATGAAACTACAGTGCTTCAAGTGTGACTGGTAAAGAACCAAGCTGAAAGAGGAAATGTAGACAGAATCTCTTCTACTAGAAGTAACCGAGGATGTGGAAATGTCTTAGAAAGATTAGGCTAAGCAACCCAAACCTCCATGTTCAGTCCAGTGCTATTAGACTACTCTGGCAGGGGGAGAGATGTGAATTTCTGCAGTATCCAACCTAACGTTGTAGGCAGTGGTGTGCTGGTAAATGTTTAACAACAGGTCTCCCCTGTCCACCTCTGCACCCCCCATCTACCTCTGCCTCCCTCTGTCCACCTCTGCGCCCCCCATCCACCTCTGCGCCCCCCCCCCCCCAAATTGCAGAGCTGGCAATAGCCGGGGAGAGAGTCTGGGGTGGGGGGGCAATGCATTACTCCAGGAAAAAAAAATTAAATGATCCCAGGTTCCAATATAATTCATGTTTAATGTGGGATAAAATGCCATAAATAAGTAAATAAATATAAACTTTTAATGTTGAGCACCTCATTCTCAAAGTGGACATATTCCAAACACTATAATGAAAATAAAATTATTTTTTTTCTACCTTTGTTGTCTGGTGACTTTGTTTTTCTGATCATGCAGGCCCAGTATCCGATTCTGCTGCTATCTGTCCTCTTAACTCCGTTTCCAGGGCTTCCTTTCCATTTATTTCTTTACTTTCCGCCTTTCTTATTCATTTCTTGCCCTACATCCGTAACTAAAAGCTGGGTCCTCCGCAGACTTGACTGTCCAGAGGATCCAGCTTCTATTTTCTTCATCCATGTGCAGTTTTTCTCCTCTCTTCCTTTTCCCTCATCTCATCTCCTTCCTCACTCTTCCCTCCCCTCCATCCATGTCCAGCATTTCTTCTCTCTCCCTTCCCTCTCCTCCAACCATGTCCAGCAACCCTCCTCTCCCCTGCCCTCCCCTCCATCCATCCATGTCCAGCAACCCTCCTCTCCCCTGCCCTCCCCTCCATCCACCCATGTCCAGCAACCTTCCTCTCTCCCCTGCCCTCCCCTCCATCCACCCATGTCCAGCAACCCTCTTCTCCCCCATGCCCTCCCCTCCATCCACCCATGTCCAGCAACTCTCCTCTCTCCTGCCCTCCCCTCCATCCACCCATGTCCAGCAACCCTCTTCTCCCCTCTGCCCTCCCCTCCATCCAACCATGTCCAGCAACTCTCCTCTCCCCTGCCCTCCCTCCATCCATATCAGCAATTCTCTTCTCTCCCCTACCCCCTCTATCCATCCATACCCATCGATTCTCTTCTCTCCCCTGCCCACCCTCCAGCAACCCATTCCCAGCGATTCTCTTCTTTCCCCTGCCCCTTCTAGCCACCCATACCCAGCGATTCTCCTTGCTCCCCTGCCCCCCCTCCAGCCACCCATACCCAGAGATTCTCTTCTCTCCCCTACCCCCCCTCCAGCCACCCATACCCAGTGATTCTCCTCACTCCCCCGATTACCTCCGTCCGGCCGCGTCATTGAAAGCCCTGCCCGTCTCTAGCCTTCCCTTCGTGAGTTCATTCCCTCAGAGTCCCGCCCTCGTGGAAAGAGGAAATGATGTCAGAAGGCGGGACTCTGAGGGAATGAACTCACGAAGGGAAGGCTAGAGACAGGCAGGGCTTTCAATGACGTGGCCGGACGGATGTAATAAAAAAGATTTAAACCCTCCCAGGGCGGTGCAGGCAAACAAGGGCAGTGGTGGGAGGTTAGGTAAACGGGGTAAGCATGGCTTGTGGCGCCCTCCTGCCATGCTTACCTCATTTACCGGAGCCGGCTCGCCCTGCAGAACAACCGGCTCGCAAGATGTTAAAACATTTAACAACCGGCTCTTGTGAGCCAGTGCGAGCCGGCTCCAGCACACCACTGGTAGGTGACTGGAATATATTCCACAGTATTCTATGCAGCCAGGGCAGCAGAAATAGTTCCATACCTTCACAACTAGACTAATTTCCTCAAATGAAAATGTGTAGAATCTTAAAGTTGGCCCCTGACATGGGGACTAGAATGGACAATCTCAACCAATATGATTTAAGTGCAAAAGGAATCTGATGTTGTTATTAACAAATTGGGAGCTTTATGGCTGACATGTCAGTACAAGAATGCTGAACCAAGGCCACCACATTATATTGTACCACACCAGGAACTCCAAGGATAGACCTGACATTGCACTAGGAGTGCTGAGACCAGCGCAAGAACCGAGGACTACAAAGGGTCTTGAGTGAATCTGAGGATACTATATTATAGACTGTACTATTAATTCTCCGAGGACAAGCAGGCTGCTTGTTCTCACGACTGGGTGACGTCCGCGGCAGCCCCCACCAACCAGAAGAAGCTTCGCGGGCGGTCCGCACGCAGGGCACGCCCACAGCGCATGCGCGGCCGTCTTCCTGCCCGTGCGTGACCGTTCCCGCCAGTCTTTTCTTTTCCGCGCTGGAGAGAGTCGTGCGTCGCCGCTCTCTCTTAGTCAGCCCCGGAAAACCGTCGCGTTGTCCGCGATTTTTCGCTTATTTTCTGTTTTGGTTGTCGCGCGCCTTCAAACCTTTTTTCCTAAAAAAAAAAAAAAGGAAGAGAACGCGCTGAATTTTCCCTCGTTTTCTAGCGGGGGCGTCGCGTTGCGGCCTTGTGGCCGCGCGGTCGATTTATTTTTCGAGGTGTGATTTACCGCCACCATCGACGACTTTAACTTCGCCGACGCGATTTTTCCGTCGATGTCCTCGAAGGTCCCGAGTGGATTTAAGAAGTGTGGTCGGTGCGGCCGGCCTATCTCGCAGACCGACACCCACGCTTGGTGCCTCCAGTGCCTCGGGCCGGAGCACGATATCAAGTCGTTTTCTTTGTGTCTTGGTCTCCGGAAACGGACTCAGGTTGCGAGGCAAGTTCTTCGGGACCGTCTTTTTGGAACTTGCGCCGGCCCCTCGACGTCGACGGCATCGGTATCGACGGCCGGTTCTTCGGTACCGGTATCGATGTCCGCGAAATCGGCACCGATGGCATCGACCCCAGGAGTACAGGTCCCGTCGGCCCGCCGGTCCTCCGGTGACGGTACGGGTGAGAGGCCGCGTGGGCAATCGGCCCCAGTCACTCCCTCTGCTCATGGCCCTCGGGACCGAACCCTGTCTGACCCGGCTCCTCGAGATCGAGGGGGATCGACCTCCTCCTCCTCCGTTCCACCGTCATCGGTCCCCATTGGTGCACCCGGCCCTCGGTGCCGGAGAGGAGTTGACGCCGAAGCGTCAACGTCGAGAGGACAGGTCCCCCTCGGTAGTGGAGGTACCGACGCGTCAGGGTCCCAGCACTTCAGTGCAGTCTCCTGGACCCGAGCAGCTTCCGGCACCGACGCCTCTACCGGCCCCCCCGTCTTTCCCAACAGCGGGCCTGGACGAGTGCCTCCGAGCCATCCTTCCGGGGATCCTGGAAGGGCTGATGCGCCAGGCTGTGCCAGCGCCGGGGGTGCTTGCGCCCTCGGTGCCGTTGACTGTGGCGCCGGCAAGCTCTAGCCTGGTGCCGAGGTCTTTGATACCGCCGCCGCTTGCGGCGCCGATCTCGACCGCCACGCAGGTGGAGTCCCCGTCGACGTCGATGGAGGGAGCTTCGTCCCCGCCGGCGCGGGAGTCCACCGCTCGATGACGCCGAGGCATCGGTGCCTCGACGTCGAGCCGGGCCCGGTTGAGGACTCAGCTGCATGAGCTTATGTCCGATACCGAGGAAGAGGCCTCGTGTGGGGAAGAGGAGGACCCCAGATATTTCTCCTCAGAGGAGTCTGTGGGCCTTCCCTCTGACCCCACGCCTTCACCAGAAAGGAAGCTCTCGCCTCCTGAGAGCCTCTCCTTTGCCTCCTTTGTCAGGGACATGTCTATTTGCATTCCCTTCCCCGTGGTCTCTGTGGATGAGCCGAGGGCTGAGATGCTCGAGGTCCTCGACTATCCATCACCACCTAGAGAGTCCTCCACGGTGCCGTTGCACAATGTCCTTAAGGAGACACTGCTTCGGAACTGGATGCGACCATTATCTAATCCCACCATCCCCAAGAAAGCAGAGTCCCAGTACAGAATTCACTCGGACCCAGAGTTAATGCGGCCCCAATTGCCTCATGACTCGGCGGTCGTGGATTCTGCTCTCAAGAGGGCACGGAGTTCAAGGGATACCGCCTCGGCGCCCCCGGGGCGGGAGTCTCGCACTCTGGACTCATTTGGGAGGAAGGCCTACCAATCTTCCATGCTCGTGACCCGCATCCAATCTTACCAGCTCTACACGAGCATCCACATGCGGAACAATGTGAAGCCACTGGCGGACCTAGTTTACAAGCTCCCGCCGGAGCAGTCCAGGCCTTATCAGGAGGTGGTCAGGCAGCTGAAGGCGTGCAGAAAGTTCCTGTCCAGGGGTATCTATGACACCTGTGACGTGGCATCTCGTGCTGCGGCCCAAGGTATAGTGATGCGCAGGCTCTCATGGCTGCGTGCCTCTGACCTGGACAACCGCACCCAGCAGAGACTGGCCGACGTCCCTTGCCGGGGGGATAATATTTTTGGTGAGAAGGTCGAGCAGCTGGTGGACCAACTGCATCAGCGGGAAATCGCCCTCGACAAGCTCTCCCACCGGGCGCCTTCAGCATCCACCTCAGCAGGTGGACGTTTTTCCCGGGCCCGGCAGGCTGCACCCTATGCTTTTACCAAGCGTAGGTACACCCAGCCGGCCCGAAGGCCTTGTCAGGCACAGGGACAGCCCCAGCGCGCTCGTTCTCGTCAACAGCGTGCGCCTAAGCAGCCCCCTGCGCATCCACAGCAAAAGCCGGGGACGGGCTTTTGACTGGATCCATGGGAACATAGCCGCCCTCAAAGTGTCCGTACCGGACGATCTGCCGGTCGGAGGGAGGTTAAAACTTTTTCACCAAAGGTGGCCTCTCATAACCTCCGACCAGTGGGTTCTCCAAATAGTGCGGTGCGGATACGCCCTGAATTTGGCCTCCCTGCCACCAAATTGTCCTCCGGGAGCTCAATCCTTCAGCTCCCATCACAAGCAGGTACTTGCAGAGGAACTCTCCGCCCTTCTCAGCGCCATTGCGGTCGAGCCCGTACCACCCGGGCAAGAAGGGCAGGGATTCTATTCCAGGTACTTCCTTGTGGAAAAGAAAACAGGGGGGATGCGTCCCATCCTAGACCTGAGAGGCCTGAACAAATTCCTGGTCAAAGAAAAGTTCAGAATGCTTTCCTTGGGCACCCTTCTGCCAATGATTCAGAAAAACAATTGGCTATGTTCCCTGGATTTAAAGGACGCATACACTCACATCCCGATACTGCCAGCTCACAGACAGTATCTCAGATTCCGCCTGGGCGCACAGCACTTTCAGTATTGTGTGCTACCCTTTGGGCTCGCCTCTGCCCCATGAGTGTTTACAAAGTGCCTCGTGGTGGTAGCGGCGTATCTACGCAAGCTGGGAGTGCACGTGTTCCCATATCTCGACGATTGGCTGGTCAAGAACACCTCGGAGGCAGGAGCCCTCCGGTCTATGCAGTGCACTATTCAACTCCTGGAGCTGCTGGGGTTTGTGATAAATTACCCAAAGTCCCATCTCCAGCCAACACAGTCTCTGGAATTCATAGGAGCTCTGCTGAATACCCAGACGGCTCAGGCCTTCCTTCCCGAAGCGAGGGCCAACAACCTCCTGTCCCTGGCTTCGCAGACCAGAGCATCTCAGCAGGTCACAGCTCGGCAGATGTTGAGACTTCTGGGTCATATGGCCTCCACAGTCCATGTGACTCCCATGGCTCGTCTTCACATGAGATCTGCTCAATGGACCCTAGCTTCCCAGTGGTTTCAAGCCACCGGGAATCTAGAAGATGTCATCCGCCTCTCCACCAGTTGCCGCACTTCATTGCTCTGGTGGACCATTCGGACCAATTTGACCCTGGGACGTCCATTCCAAATTCCGCAGCCCACGAAAGTGCTGACGACGGATGCATCTCGCCTGGGGTGGGGAGCTCATGTCGATGGGCTTCACACCCAGGGTCTGTGGTCCCTCCAGGAAAAGGATCTGCAGATCAACGTCCTGGAGCTCCGAGCGATCTGGAACGCACTGAAGGCTTTCAGAGATCAGCTGTCCTGCCAAATTGTTCAAATTCGGACAGACAATCAGGTTGCAATGTATTACACCAACAAGCAGGGGGGCACCGGATCTCGCCCCCTGTGTCAGGAAGCCGTCGGGATGTGGCGTTGGGCTTGCCAGTTCGGCATGCTCCTCCAAGCCACATACCTGGCAGGTGTAAACAACAGTCTGGCCGACAGACTGAGCAGAGTCATGCAACCGCACGAGTGGTCGCTCCATTCCAGAGTGGTACACAAGATCTTCCGAGAGTGGGGCACCCCCTCGGTGGACCTTTTCGCCTCTCAGACCAACCACAAGCTGCCTCTGTTCTGTTCCAGACTCCAGGCACACGGCAGACTAGCGTCGGATGCCTTTCTCCTCCATTGGGGGACCGGCCTCCTGTATGCTTATCCTCCCATACCTTTGGTGGGGAAGACCTTACTGAAGCTCAAGCAAGACCACGGCACCATGATTCTGATAGCGCCCTTTTGAACCCGTCAGATCTCGTTCCCTCTTCTTCTGGAGTTGTCCTCAGAAGAACCGTGGAGATTGGAGTGTTTTCCGACCCTCATTTCGCAGAACGACGGAGCATTGCTGCACCCCAACCTTCAATCTCTGGCTCTCACTGCCTGGATGTTGAGAGCGTAGACTTCACTGCGTTGGGTCTGTCTGAGGGTGTCTCCCGTGTCTTGCTTGCCTCTAGGAAGGATTCCACTAAAAAGAGTTACTTTTTCAAGTGGAGGAGGTTTGTCGTTTGGTGTGAGAGCAAGGCCCTAGAACCTCGTTCTTGTCCTGCACAGAACCTGCTTGAATACCTTCTGCACTTATCAGAGTCTGGCCTCAAGACCAACTCAGTAAGGAATCACCTTAGTGCGATTAGTACTTACCATTATCGTGTGGAAGGTAAAGCCATCTCCGGAGAGCCTTTAGTCGTTCGATTCATGAGAGGCTTGCTTTTGTCAAAGCCCCCTATCAAGCCTCCTGCAGTGTCATGGGATCTCAACGTCGTCCTCACCCAGCTGATGAAACCTCCTTTTGAGCCACTGAATACCTGCCATCTGAAGTACTTGACCTGGAAGGTCATTTTCTTGGTGGCAGTTACTTCAGCTCGTAGGGTCAGTGAGCTTCAAGCCCTGGTAGCTCATGCTCCGTATACCAAATTTCATCACAACAGAGTAGTGCTCCGCACCCACCCAAAGTTCCTGCCGAAGGTGGTGTCGGAGTTCCATCTTAACCAGTCAATTGTCTTGCCAACATTCTTTCCCAGACCGCATACCCGCCCTGCTGAACGTCAGTTGCACACATTGGACTGCAAGAGAGCATTGGCCTTCTATTTGGAGCGGACACAGCCCCACAGACAGTCCGCCCAATTGTTTGTTTCTTTCGACCCTAACAGGCTAGGGGTCGCTGTCGGGAAACGCATCATCTCCAATTGGCTAGCAGATTGCATTTCCTTCACTTACGCCCAGGCTGGGCTGGCTCTTGAGGGTCATGTCACGGCTCATAGTGTTAGAGCCATGGCAGCGTCAGTGGCCCACTTGAAGTCAGCCACTATTGAAAAGATTTGCAAGGCTGCGACGTGGTCATCTGTCCACACATTCACATCACATTACTGCCTCCAGCAGGATACCCGACGCGACAGTCGGTTCGGGCAGTCGGTGCTGCAGAATCTGTTTGGGGTTTAAATCCAACTCCACCCTCCATCACCCGAATTTATTCTGGTCAGGCTGCACTCTCAGTTAGTTGTTCTTCGTAGGTCAATTTTCTGTTGTACCCTCGCCGTTGCGAGGTTCAATTGACCTGGGTTCTTGTTTTGAGTGAGCCTGAGAGCTAGGGATACCCCAGTCGTGAGAACAAGCAGCCTGCTTGTCCTCGGAGAAAGTGAATGATACATACCTGTAGCAGGTGTTCTCCGAGGACAGCAGGCTGATTGTTCTCACCTACCCTCCCTCCTCCCCTTTGGAGTTGCGTTTCATCATTTTTGCTTGTCATTCCACTGGCGGGAACGGTCGCGCACGGTCGGGAAGACGGCCGCGCATGCGCGGTGGGCGTGCCCTGCGTGCGGACCGCCCGCGAAGCTTCTTCCGGTTGGTGGGGGCTGCCGCGGACGTCACCCAGTCGTGAGAACAATCAGCCTGCTGTCCTCGGAGAACACCTGCTACAGGTATGTATCATTCACTTTCCTCCATTTGCATCCATGGAGAACAGAAGCAAATATATGCAGAAAAGAACTGGAGTACTCCCTGAAATCACAGCAAAACTTACAGTGAGTTGTAGACAATTCTCACATCTAAAAGTGTAGGTCTTGACAGGCAATGAGCCTACCCTAGGAGAGACTGACCCCTCAGTCATGGAATTAGGAGTGTAGTATTAAGATAACCATCTCTTAGTGTCTCAGACCAACCAGATGACCCTATATGATTCCTTATCAGGAACTACTACTACAAATCATTTCTATAGCACTACCAGTCATACGCAGCGCTTCACAATTGAACATGAAGAAAAGACAGTCCCTGCTCAAAAGAGCTTACAATCTAACTAAATGATATAAGTAATAAAAACTCTCAAATCATGTTTAGGGAGAAATTGCCCATGAATAAAGGAATGTGTTGGACACCCATAAAAATAACGGGGTAGCTCAAAGGAAACATGTAGCAAACCTGTTGAGATGTAATTCTGTTAAAAAATGTCCCAGATGCACGGCCACTTTTACTGAACAAAGGCTTCAGTTTTAAAATAATATGAGTATATTCTAGTTTTCAATAAAATTCTGGATGCTTCTCAATCTAGAAGAAACTGTAGCATAATTATGCATAGCTGTCACCAGGAGGGGAGGCACAATGACCATAAGACAAAGAGGTGGCTGCCTGCACATCTCTGAGCAGAGTGCAAGCTCATATTTCTGTGAAGGAGCCCAGATAGAACACAGGAGCTTGCAACAAGGATGGTCCACACCAGTCAAACTTTCTGTTCAAGACTACCTTACTGAGGAAGAGAGGGAGCCGTCAGAATACTATTGCTTTTGGCCTCTGAATTTAGACCAACAATAACCAGTATTGGGAGGAGGGGTCTGGGGTGAGGAAGGACTTCCCATAACTACTTCCAGCCAAACTCTGAATTGTGGCCCCAAAAGTTCCAGGATTTCTTCAAAAGATAGTTAACGATTGTAGGGGATGAAACTGCACAACCTGTTTAAGATGACCTTGCTGCCACTCTGCATTGGAGCTCCTGAGAAGCATGGCTGCAGCACTGAAGCCCTGTCTTGAACTAGTCCTGACCAGGAAATATGAAGGCTCCAAACGAAGGATCTCTTACTCGTCAGCAGTTAAGTCCTGGTAGGGATATTCAAGACCTCTCTCCTCTGCATACTGTTACTTTCAGAGAGGTCAACCTGATCTATATTGGAGGATACTGGACCCAACACAGGAGGACTTGATCTGGAGCCACTGCATACAGCTCCCTGGCATGAGACAGATTAAAGAAAAAAAGAAAGATTGTTTAAACAGAGACTCAAATCTTTCTAATTATGGTTTTGCATAAGGACAACTCTGCTAGGCAACAATCAGAAAGAATATAAAACCCATGGCCACTTTAAAGCTAGAATCAAGTATCACAGTCTGAGGAGATCCATCTCCAGCTATTAAATGTATTATGCAAGAACTTTATCCAGAGATCAAGTCTTAGAAAATAAAGGGTCACCAGTTTCTCCCACATAACCTCCATACTGAGGCCCGGTCCCTCCCTGAATGCAGTGATTCCATCTAATTATGGATTTGCATAAGGACAATCCCACTAGGCAACAAAACACCTTACTCTTAACCGACTTCCGCAAACTATTGAAAACTCATCTCTTTGAGAAAACTTATCGCAAGGATCAAACCACATGAAGTCCATACACACTAATAGAAATGCATCAATACACTCTCTTCTGAATTCTCTTCCCCCGTATTTTCACCACACTTAAAACTGTACCCACAGATAAAATTGTCATACCCAAATGTTCTCTCGCTATTGTTCTAGTGCCCTACCATTTTCCCATTGGTACATTCCATTGCTCTATTCCCCTAATGATATTTTGACTTTGTCTTCCCATAACTCTTCATAATGTAACCCATAATCGAATTGTAACAAACTGTTTTTTCATCATTCACAATGTATTGTAAGCCACACTGAGCCCGCAAATAGGTGGGAAAATGTGGGATACAAATGCAATAAAATAAATAAATAAATACTCTTCACCAGAAAGAGAATATAAAACCCTTGAAACCCTTGGCCACTTTAAGGATAGAATCAAGTATCACAACCTGAGGAAATCCATTCCTAGCTATCATATGTATCAGGAAGCACTTTAATGGAGGGTGGAGGGGCAGGCCTAAGACTTTATGTCTTATGCAACAGCTTTACCTACAGATCAAGTGTTAGAAAATAAAGGTCACCAGTCACCAACTTCTCTCTCCCACACAACCTCCCTACTGAGGCCCTGTTGCTTTCTGAGGAGACAATCTCCTCCAGGCAGTGGAATGTTCTAGCATCCCAAACATTACCATAGGCAATCTATGTTTTTTTTCCATGCAGGGACACAGATTACAAATAAGGGATGGGAAGGTCTCAAAGCAAAACTTTGGCACTAAGGGAAGCTTCCATTGTGTAGAGAAGCAGAGAGTCAGTTCTGCAGGCTGTTCCCATTATTGCTCCAGTAGCTTGGACGAACTGGGGAGGAGAGGAGCTCTGACATGCAAGTGATACCATCTACAGAAATATTAACTCAGTAGAGAACAGGAGTTGCACAAACCTTGCCATGCCTGAGGTTAGATATGCAGCATTTATGAACTTTCATATTTCTCTGTCAGACAGAAACAGAGAGATAAAGGACCCAGCATTCTTTACTTGTGTATTATTTAATGCAAAGTGGCAATAAAAAGGCTGAAGACATAGATCCCTCAAGGGGAATAGTACTATGTGTTACTTCATGTACACCACACAAGCCGTAGCTCATTCCAGGGAACCTTTCCATCTTTGCTTTTGGCTGCATGCTAAACTCTTTCTTTGCCGCCTGAAGATAAAATAGCAAAACATCCCTCCTCACAGTTTGGATGCAAACTCCCACCTTTTGCCATTGTAGCCTGGAACAAACACTGCAGAGTTTGAAGCTCTTCTAATGTTTTGAGGTAAAAAATCAACTTCCCATTGAATCAGTTAAACCCATTCTAGAGGAAAAGAAGAAAACAGTATTGAGCAAGGGAGGGGGAGAAGTGGTTAGACTCCTCTGAGTATCATCCCTGCTCCAAATCCAATTCAATTGCTTTAGGCCTTTTTATTATTATTTCTTAATGGAGCTTAAAACCTCAAGTAAGGTATTCCTTTGCTCAAGTCCAGTTCTCAAACCAGGGCAGGAGATGCCTCAGTAACCAGTCCAGAAGCTACATAGTTCACCCGTCACCACCTGCTGGAGACAGAGCAATACTAAGTAGCTAAGGCTGCACAGTGCTCTTAATTGATGAATCACACAGAGCTATTTTATTTCTCTGCCTCCATCCACTAGCTGATGGACACAACCTACAAACTGTGGACTGGTCTGGTGAGGACACTAAGAAAGACTGAGGTTGATGAACATGATTCTATTAAGAGATTTTTATTTTGCAGTGAAAGCAAGAATATTAGTACCACTGATAATAGGGTTTCAAATATTGTAAAAGAAATTGCATATTGTATTGTTACAATCAATACTACTATAGCACTATATATTTGTCAACACAGTCTTTTATGTTGTTTTAATAATCAAGTCTTCAGATTTCCGGTGTGTTTATTCTATTTCATAAACTTCACCTCTCCGCTGTATCTTTATCTTAACAGCGGGAATCCTCATTAGCTTTGATTATTTTAAGTTTTCACTTTTATAATTTTTTTAAAAAACATAGCACTTATCTTATATTCAGGCTTTTACTGGTAAGCTCTACAGTGCGCTTCTGTTTCGTAATTTCTTCTTCTGGAGCAAACACTTTAATATGCCAGTTCTCATGCCAGTTATGTCGTTTAGCTACCTAGCTTCTCCGTCTTTTTGCTTATATGCATACAAGCAAAAAGACGGAGAAGCTAGGTAGCTAAACGACATAACTGGCACGAGAACTGGCATATTAAAGTGTTTGCTCCAGAAGAAGAAATTACGAAACAGAAGCGCACTGTAGAGCTTACCAGTAAAAGCCTGAATATAAGATAAGTGCTATGTTTTTTAAAAAAATTATAAAAGTGAAAACTTAAAATAATCAAAGCTAATATATGTGTGTTATATATGTTTTCCAGCGACCCTGGAAACTTTCTTTCTCGAATTGTACCTGTTGATGGCGCCCAGCAGGGGGCACAGTTCTAGCATCGCTCGTCATCTAAAAGAGAAAATATGCTATATAAATCAATACTTAAAAGGCATCATCAAGTACAATATACAAAATGGAAATGTTGAAAAGAAGATTACTGGGATCTTAATGTGGAGGGCAATTTTCAAAACTGTGTAGTTGGGTTCTGAGGGACTTGTCTTGGTTACGATTGGAAAATAATGCACATACATTGATATATTAATCTCTATGTGCATTATTTTCCATAGATTTATTTATTTTTTGTTACATTTGTACCCCGCGCTTTCCCACTCATGGCAGGCTCAATGCGGCTTACATGGAGCAATGGAGGGTTAAGTGACTTGCCCAGAGTCACAAGGAGTTGCCTGTGCCTGAAGTGGGAATCGAACTCAGTTCCTCAGTACCAAAGTCCACCACCCTAACCACTAGGCCACTCCTCCTGCAAAGTCTGTGGGTACTTTCTACCCACAGCAGTTTTTCAAGAGAGATGCCTCTGTCACAACTCCCTCATTCCCTCCCTTTACAACAGACCCCCAGTCCATTTCACCCCTGCATCACATCTCCCAACCCCACTCCATCCTACCTCAGTCCTCTCTATTCCCTCACCCCCATGGTCATTATACAGCAACAGGAGGAGAGTGGCTGCATGCCCTCCTCCATCATGCCAAGCCTGTTTGCTTATAGACTGCATTAGATACCACCATATTGCAATCAGGCTTAGGGCAGAAGAGGAAGGGGAAGGGAAATGGGACTCGATATACCGCCTTTCTGTGTTTTTTTTGCAACTACATTCAAAGTGGTTTACATATTATATTCAGGTACTATTTGTACCAGGGGCAATGGAGGGTTAAGTGACTTGCCTAGAGTCACAAGGCGCTGCAGTGGGAATCGAACTCAGTTCCCCAGGATCAAAGTCCACTGCACTAACCACTAGGCTACTCCTCTTGATATGATAGGCTACTGTCTTGATATGTAACATTCTCCTCCTCTTCTTGCTGTGGGATTACAGTGAGAAGAAAATTTGAATGTGCAGCCGTAGCAAGAAATGCTTAGCCTCATCTCTGGTGACAATTCCGTGCAGAACAGGGAATTCCAAAGGAAGAGTTAGAGTTTGCATGTTGGAGATTGGGGACCCTGATTCCAAGATTCTGTTACTTCATTCTGCATACTTATTTCTCTTATTTCAAAATGTATTTATCTTTGTTGCTGTACCACATTTCTGCACAAAGGATCCACTGCTGCTGTTTTCCCCAAGCCTAGCAATGTATCTTTAAGAGCCAGGATTTTTTTTTTTAACACATTTATCACATTTTAGGTTTAAAGTTTTCACCCTTAAGTTTCAAGATTTTCACAACGGTGGAAATCATTCTACACAGATTTTCATCTTAATTTTAGTCTATCAAAGGAGCAGCTCTTGAGTCACTGATGTAGTGTGTCAAGGCCACTCACCACTGCCAGAGTCCCACCTTAACATCACAGCTGGCCAAAATACATGCTGCTGATGCAGTGTCTTAAGATCATCCTATCCCCTCTCTACTGCTGGACTGAATATAAATGATGTGGTGTTTCAAGTCCTCAAGGGTCCTGGGATGTTGGTACAGTGATTCAAGACCTCTTTCCCCCCCCAAACTGGCAAAAGCATTTCCCCAAATTCTCCCTTGCCCCATGCAGATACAAGAGTGTGGCCACTCTTGTAAAGGACAAAGAAGAGGCCTGTCTGCTTTTGCCAGCTGTATGGGAGCAAACACTACCAGTTAAGATGAGGATGGATACTATGTGTGTAGGAGATTTCTGGCAGGGGGACAGCAGGGGATAGGGTATGCTAAGTGCGGTATGGAGGGTATAGAGGAGGGATGCTGCTGCATGGGTAAGAGAAGGGGGACTAGGGGAAGACAGAGAAAAGAAAAATAAAACATTGATATTTAATTGGAAAAATGATTAATTTCCACTAGATTTTCTCCTGTTTTCTATGCAGATGGAAGAGAGAAGCCAAAATAAGAGGGTAACAGGGAAGCCTCTACCAGAAGATGAGTGGGATGTAATAAAGTTAGTGCTGCAAGACTCCAACTTTAATGGCTCCAAAGAAGCGAACACCCGCCCCCACAACATTAATGTTATTACAGTGCCAAAGGGAACCCAATCCTTGGCAGTAGAGCAAGGACAGTGGCTACAGTAAAGAAGAGACAAGGTTGCTGTCAGGACCCAACTCCCAGCAGCATAACAAGGCAGAAAGTATGGCCACAGTGAAGAAGTGAGGCTTCTGCTAGGAATCCAACTTCAGGCAGCAGAAGTAGAGAAGGGATGGACCCATCTGCTCAATAAGGTACTGGAAACTGGGGGTGGGAATGAAGGGGAAGGAAGGAATGCTGAAATGTGGTCTTTGTTTGGTCTTTGAGTCCAGCTACACTAGTCCAGACATGTGGGCTGTGCTCCCAAACCAGTAGATGGTGGCAGGTAATACTGACTTTCAGTGATATGACTAGTATAATGATTGATGCAATTCTGGAACTTGAAAACCAAACATGCAAACACCACCACCAATCAGACCTCCCTTAAGGGTAAAGTATTTAGAATTAACTGCGTCTCTCTACTTATTTAGTATTATATTTTTTTGTCCAGTGACATATACTGATTAAATTCACCCATTCCTAAACTCTTAAGCAGTGACAGCCATATCAGCAATGCCCTTCATCTTCTCGTGTAGAACTTGGACTAGCTTAGCAGGACTTAAGGAAAGCAAATTAGCAAGTAAAATCAAATTTCACTTTCCTGATCATCCTGCTAGACCAATCTAGACTACTATAATGCAGTATATGTAGGGTGTAAGGAAAACACACTAAAAGCGCTAAAAACCACCCAAAAGTATGGCAGCATAATTAATATTCAAGAAGTGAATATTGTTACCCCAAACCGAATTTTAGGAATGCGTGTGTGTGTATGTATAATCCAGTAGTTCTAAGTATCCCCGACATCAAGAAAACAAAACAAAACATCAAAAGCAAGGCAGCTACTTTGTTTCCCCTGACTTTGCACGCTCAAAGCCTGGAATTTTGTTGCTACATAAGTACATAAGTAATGCCACACTGGGAAAAGACCAAGGGTCCATCGAGCCCAGCATCCTGTCCACAACAGCGGCCAATCCAGGCCAAGGGCACCCAGCAAGCTTCCCAAACGTACAAACATTCTATACATGTTATTCCTGGAATTGTGGATTTTTCCCAAGTCCATTTAGTAGCGGTTTATGGACTTGTCCTTTAGGAAACCGTCTAACCCCTTTTTAAACTCTGCCAAGCTAACCGCCTTCACCACATTCTCCGGCAACGAATTCCAGAGTTCAATTACGCATTGGGTGAAGAAACATTTTCTCCGATTTGTTTTAAATTTACTACACTGTAGTTTCATCGCATGCCCCCTAGTCCTAGTATTTTTGGAAAGCGTGAACAGACGCTTCACATCCACCTGTTCCACTCCACTCATTATTTTATATACCTCTATCATGTCTCCCCTCAGCCGTCTCTTCTCCAAGCTGAAAAGCCCTAACCTCCTTAGTCTTTCATCATAGGGAAGTCGTCCCATCCCCGCTATCATTTTAGTCGCCCTTCGCTGCACCTTTTCCAATTTCACTATATCTTTCTTGAGATGCGGCGACCAGAATTGAACACAATACTCAAGGTGCGGTCGCACCATGGAGTGATATAACGGCATTATAAAATCCTCACACCTGTTTTCCATACCTTTCCTAATAATACCCAACATTCTATTCGCTTTCCTAGCCGCAGCAGCACACTGAACAGAAGGTTTCAGTGTATTATCGACGACGACACTCAGATCCCTTTCTTGGTCTGTAACTCCTAACGTGGAACCTTGCATGACGTAGATATAATTCGGGTTCTTTTTTCCCACATGCATCACCTTGCACTTGCTCACATTAAACGTCATCTGCCATCTAGCCGCCCAGTCTCCCAGTCTCGTAAGGTTCTTCTGTAATTTTTCACAATCCTGTCGTGAGTTAACGACTTTGAATAACTTTGTGTCATCAGCAAATTTAATTACCTCACTAGTTACTCCCATCTCTAAATCATTTATAAATATATTAAAAAGCAGCGGTCCTAGCACAGAACCCTGAGGAACCCCACTAACTAGCTTTCTCCATTTGAATACTGTCCATTTAACTCCACTCTCTGTTTCCTATCCTTCAACCAGCTTTTTTTTTGTAAATTATCTTTATTGGAGTTCTCATCCAAAACATTCACAGTACAAATATGTGGTGCGTCAACATTCCGCACAGAGGAACCAATCTGTAATCAACATATAACATAACATATAATAAAACATTCGCAGAAGATAAGTGCCTACATCAACATATAAAATCCACTCACCCTCTGGTGAACTCCAGTAACAAGTTTCTGTTTTATCCCCTCCCTCCCTCCCTCCCAGGGTGGGACCCATCAAGACACACACACTCCTCTACTTCCTTCCCTTATCACATCTAACCCTTACATCAGGACCAATGGTCCCACCTATGGTGACAGATACTTCATTTATGCTCCTATGTTACATCATATTCACTCCATTCCATATACCTGTATTTAATATATGTACCTCTAGGGAAAGCTGCAGAAAACACTTCCCCCTCAGCTGTATGCACCATCCAGTTCCATCTCAAGCATTGAGGAGCAAACTGCGCTCCCTGTGCAAGAGGCAAAGCCAGTACGACTCCCAAATGTTCTGAAAGCTTTGCCACTTAGCTTCCACCCCTTTAGTTACCCCATGCCTCTCAAAGAGCACTAATTCAAACATGAACTTTTTCCACATACTGAGTGGAGGGATTCGCTGCATACGCCAATGCACTAGTATTACCTTTTTTGCTAGCATAAGTGCTTTTGCCAACAACAGGTGCTGAGCCCCAGTCTCTATCCCCAACTCAGCCTTATCATAGAACAACAAACCCACTAGGTGATTCGGGACTGGTCGATCTAGACAATTTGATAGATATCTCCTAACCCCGTCCCAAAACACCTGTGTTCTGTCACAGGCCCAGTACATGTGCCCCAGTGAAGCATCATCCAACCCACACTTTGGGGGCATTTACCAGAATCTGCAAATTTAGCTCTAAAGGTTCTTCTAGGGGCTATATGCATTCTAAAGAGAAATTTATACTCCTGTTCTCTGTGTAGTTCACTAATAGAAGTCCGCACAATGTTACCCAGAAACTCCTGAAGAATTCCCACATCTACATCCCCCTGTAGTTCACCCGCCCAAGCTTTCGCCACACCATATAAGGAGACCGCTAGCTTAGCCTCTGCTAGCATCCCCACATAAGTGGATAACCTAGGATGTGTAGCCTCCTCCAACCTCAAACACTCCATTACCCTCTGAGCAAAAGTTGCTGCCAGCTGGGCCCTGGGTAGCGAGGATATATAGTGTCGCATTTGTAAGAACTTAAACAACTCTGAGCCACCCCCATCCATATGTCTCTCTCAGGACTGGAAAGGAGAGCATATTTCCTGCCACATCTAATAAATCTCCTACCCACCTTATAGCCCCCTCCCTTCGCTTACTTAGGAACCTACTACATCCTATCCCCGGTGTGAAATCCATATTCCCTGTCCATGGCAAAAAAGGGGACACTTCACCCACACCTACAAACAATTTGCAAAGAGCCCGCCACACACGTCTCATATACCTCCACACCACATGATGTTTATACTGCTCTTGTAGGTTATCGGCCCTGGCAAGCAACACATAAGATGCCGACAAAGGGTACATACAACTGGCCTCCACCTCATATGGTGTAAAACCTGATGTACCGAGAAGCCAATCTCGGATGTGTCTCATACCACAGCTCAGGTTATATTGCCTTAAGTCCAAAAGCCCCATACCCCCTTTAGACCTAGGGTTCATGAGTGTAGATAAGGTTATTCTAGCTCTCCTACCCTTCCACAAGAAGGAGCTCAGAACCTTATATAAATTTCTCAGGTCCATCCCTCTCAACCAAATGGGCAAAATCTGTAGTACATATAGCCAACAGGGTACAATAATCATATTGTACAAAAAGATTCTACCTGCCAACCCTAATGGTAGCCCTGTCCACATATGCAAGCAATCTTCTGTTTTCTTTAACAGCGGACCCACATTCAACTCTTATAATTTACCAGTATCTGCAGCCACATGCGCACCCAGGTACTTCAGAGACCCCTCTGCTACCTTTAGTGGAAAGTCTACCCCCAACTCCCACAAACTCACATTAATTAGTAGCGCTTCTGACTTGGATACATTAAGTTTAAGTCCCGACATTGCCCCAAACTCTCCAAATAACTGCAGGACCTGCTTCCACGCCTTTCTGGGCTCCGTCACCAACAACATAATGTCATCGGCAAACGCCATACACTTCAGCGGGGCGCAACCGTGTGTTAGTGTAATCCCTGGTATACACTCTGCCGCTCTCAACCTCAGCAATAGTGGTTCCAAAAATAGTATACAGTGGGGGAAATAAGTATTTGATCCCTTGCTGATTTTGTAAGTTTGCCCACTGACAAAGACATGAGCAGCCCATAATTGAAGGGTAGGTTATTGGTAACAGTGAGAGATAGCACATCACAAATTAAATCCGGAAAATCACATTGTGGAAAGTATATGAATTTATTTGCATTCTGCAGAGGGAAATAAGTATTTGATCCCCCACCAACCAGTAAGAGATCTGGCCCCTACAGACCAGGTAGATGCTCCAAATCAACTCGTTACCTGCATGACAGACAGCTGTCGGCAATGGTCACCTGTATGAAAGACACCTGTCCACAGACTCAGTGAATCAGTCAGACTCTAACCTCTACAAAATGGCCAAGAGCAAGGAGCTGTCTAAGGATGTCAGGGACAAGATCATACACCTGCACAAGGCTGGAATGGGCTACAAAACCATCAGTAAGACGCTGGGCGAGAAGGAGACAACTGTTGGTGCCATAGTAAGAAAATGGAAGAAGTACAAAATGACTGTCAATCGACAAAGATCTGGGGCTCCACGTAAAATCTCACCTCGTGGGGTATCCTTGATCATGAGGAAGGTTAGAAATCAGCCTACAACTACAAGGGGGGAACTTGTCAATGATCTCAAGGCAGCTGGGACCACTGTCACCACGAAAACCATTGGTAACACATTACGACATAACGGATTGCAATCCTGCAGTGCCCGCAAGGTCCCCCTGCTCCGGAAGGCACATGTGACGGCCCGTCTGAAGTTTGCCAGTGAACACCTGGATGATGCCGAGAGTGATTGGGAGAAGGTGCTGTGGTCAGATGAGACAAAAATTGAGCTCTTTGGCATGAACTCAACTCGCCGTGTTTGGAGGAAGAGAAATGCTGCCTATGACCCAAAGAACACCGTCCCCACTGTCAAGCATGGAGGTGGAAATGTTATGTTTTGGGGGTGTTTCTCTGCTAAGGGCACAGGACTACTTCACCGCATCAATGGGAGAATGGATGGGGCCATGTACCGTACAATTCTGAGTGACAACCTCCTTCCCTCCGCCAGGGCCTTAAAAATGGGTCGTGGCTGGGTCTTCCAGCACGACAATGACCCAAAACATACAGCCAAGGCAACAAAGGAGTGGCTCAGGAAGAAGCACATTAGGGTCATGGAGTGGCCTAGCCAGTCACCAGACCTTAATCCCATTGAAAACTTATGGAGGGAGCTGAAGCTGCGAGTTGCCAAGCGACAGCCCAGAACTCTTAATGATTTAGAGATGATCTGCAAAGAGGAGTGGACCAAAATTCCTCCTGACATGTGTGCAAACCTCATCATCAACTACAGAAGACGTCTGACCGCTGTGCTTGCCAACAAGGGTTTTGCCACCAAGTATTAGGTCTTGTTTGCCAGAGGGATTAAATACTTATTTCCCTCTGCAGAATGCAAATAAATTCATTTACTTTCCACAATGTGATTTTCCGGATTTAATTTGTGATGTGCTATCTCTCACTGTTACCAATAACCTACCCTTCAATTATGGGCTGCTCATGTCTTTGTCAGTGGGCAAACTTACAAAATCAGCAAGGGATCAAATACTTATTTCCCCCACTGTATATAGAAGGGGCGATAAGGGGCAGCCCTGCCGAGTACCTCTCCCCAACGTGAAAAACTCTGAGCTCCGTTGACCAAAATGGCAGCTCTCGGATTTACAAATAATGTATGGAGGGCCTGCAGAAAAAAGCCCTCAATTCCATAAAAACCTAACAGAGTAAAAAGAAACGGCCACTCCACTCTGTCAAAGGCCTTTTCGGAATCAAAACTAATAGCCAGTGCTGGGATATTCAACTGCAAACACTGCTCAATGCCTATTATTAGCTTACGCACATTTACCCCAGCATGCCTTCCTTTGACAAAACCCACTTGGTCAGCGTCCACCAGTTTCGGGATCACCTGTGCTAATCTCTCTGCCAAGACCCTCGCAAACAATTTAAGATCAACATTTATAAGCGATATGGGCCGATATGAACCTGGTTGCAAAGGGTCCTTTCCCGGCTTAGGTAAAACTGTAATCAAAGCTTGATTGGCACTGGGAAAAGACCCTCGTTGCACCACTGCCTCAAAATGCTCTCCAAGGATTCCCAGGACCTGTGCATTCAGCAGTTTGTAAAACTCTCCGCTGTAGCCATCAGGCCCCAGGGATTTATGCAGTTTTAGATGTTTAATAGCATTTTGCAACTCAGTCTCTGAAAAAGCCTCATTTAACCTTGTCCTCTCTACCTCCAACAGCTATGGCAAGTTACTCCCTCGGAGAAAATCCTCCATAACAGCCTGTTGACCTCCCCCCTCCGATGCATACAGGGAGCTATAAAATTACACACACAGTCACTGCTGGGCTCTAGCCTTCTCGGTAACTCACAGAATTCTGTCTCAAACACTGGGGAGCTTTCTGCCTCCTCTTCTCCCTTCACAAAACGCTCATCAACACCAGGCTTCTTACAATTAAGGGTTTTATTAATGGCCATTTAACATACTCCTCATGGCTTATTTCTTCTTTAACATAAACATTTCTTCAAGTCAAACATAGCAAAAGGCAGTTTACTCATAGCCTGCTACTTAAACCCTTCTCCAACTTAAGACAGTTCCTCAAACTCAAACACTCAAGCAAAAGCATTTACTTTCCTTCTCCAGCTGTCACCTTTTCCAGAGAGAGCTTCCCCAGTGTTTCCATCTACTTCCTACAGCTTTCCACCACTCTCTTAATAAAGCTGCCTGCAACCCTCTCACACCTGGTTCAATTTCCCAATCAACTGCTGGCTTCTCACTCTCCTGTTTAGAGTCCTCCCCCTGACTCTGATTCCCTTGCTGCTGCTGCTGCAGTGCATTCTGGACCTTGTCGTTCCCTGCCTCATCACACAGCGCAGATATCACAGATTAATTTTAAATTTTGACGTTTTTTATATATATACTAGTAAAAAAGGCCCGTTTCCAAAACAAATGAAACGGGCGCTAGCAAGGTTTTCCTTGGAGTGTGTATTTTTGTGAGAGTGTGTGTGTGAGAGAGAGAGTGAATGTGCGAGTGTGTGTGTGTGACAGAGAGTGAGTGAGTGTGGGTGTGAGTGTGTCTCTGAGAGAGCGAGTGTGTGTGTGAGAATGAGTGTGTGCAAGTGCGTATGTGAGACACAGTGAGTGTGAGAGAGAGTGTGTTTCACACAGATACAGTGTTTGTGTGAGAGAGAGAGAGTGAGACTGTGTGCGAGTGTCTGTGAGAGAGAGAGTGAGACTGTGTGCGAGTGTCTATGAGAGAGTGTGTGTGAGGGAATGAGAGTATGTGTGAGAATGAGTGTGTGCCAGGATGGTCCCCCCCTCCTGCAGGGTGCCCCCCTCCCTGTCTCCCTGCCATGTGCGAGTGTGTATTTGTGAGAGAGTGAGTGAGTGTGTGTGAGTGTGTTTGTGTGAGAGAGTGTGTGTGTTGGAATGAGAGTGTGTGTGGGAATGAGAGTGAGTGTGAGAATGAGAGTGTGTGGCAGGATGGGCCCCCTCCCTCAGATGTGGGCCCCGGCCCCCCCTCCCTGTCTGCCAGGTGCGAGTGTGTGTTTGTGAGTGTGAGAGAGTGAGACGGTGTGCGAGTGTCTCTGTGAGAGTGTGTGTATGGGAATGTGAGTGTGTGTGAGAATGAGAGTGTGTGCCAGGGTGGCCCCCGTCTGCCAGGGTGGCCCCCTCCCTCCCAGGTGCAAGTGTGTGTTTGTGACAGAGAGAGAGAGAAAGAGAGTGTGTGTGGGAATGAGAATGTGTGCCAGGGTGGGGGGGGCGCCTCCCTCCCCCAGGGTGGAGGGGCACCTCCCCTCCCCCTCCCAAATGTAAGTGTGTGTTTGTGACAGACAGCAAGTGTGTGCGAGTGTGTTTGTGAGAGAGAGTGTGTGTGTGTGTGTGTGTGTGTGTGTGTGAAGGAGAGTGTGTGCCAGGGTAGCCCCCCTCCCTCCCTCATTGCCTGCCAGGGGCCCCCATCCCTCTCTACCCACCTCCTCCTCCTCCAGCCCTCCCTGCCACTTGATCCCGTTCTTCGCTAATCCTCCCCCTGCCTGCTAGCACTGACATGTTTTACCTCCTCCTCTTCTGTCCCTGCCTCTTGATCGGCGATCTTCGTGACTCCTCCCCCTGCCTGGTACACACCCACCTTCTCCTCCTCCGGGCCGGCGCTATAAAAAGAAGAAGCGCTCAGCTGTCTGACCTGAGCGCTAACCACAAAAAATGTAAAATAAAAAAAAAACGCGGCACCACAGGCAGCCTTGAGGCATTGGCTGCTGGCTGTGCAGGCTCCTCCCGTCTCTTACGTCACTGTCCCTGGAGCGATGCATGGGCAGTGACGTAAGAGACAGGCGGAGCCTGCACAGCCAGCAGCCAATGGCTCAAGGCTGCCTGCGGTGCCGCGTTTTTGGTTTTTTTTTAACATTTTTTGTTGTTAGCGCTCAGGTCTGTCAGCTGAGTGCTTCTTCTTTTTGTAGCGCCGGCCCTGCTTCTCAACATGAAAAGCAGCAGTGGGCCGACAATGGGAGGAAAAGTGGGCGGGCAGGGCCCGTCTAGGGCCGGCCGTGGCTACGCCCCTGCAGCAGTTTGGAGCGATTCTACTCCTCCCCCTGCCTGGGTTGGTGTTTGCTGGGGGGTGGTGTTCCGTGTGTTTGCGGTGGCAACCTGGAGCGATTCTACTCCTCCCCTGCCTGGGTTTGTGTTTGCTGGCGGGTGGTGTTCCGTGTGTTTGCGGTGGCAACCTTGTGGGGGGGGTGTTTTGGTGACGGGCGGTGACTTTGGGGGGGGTGGGGAACGTGAAGGGCAGATAGTGCGTCTCCAACCTTCTAATGGGACATCATTTTAGATTGAGCGATGTTTTTTGCTGAGTGTCATTGCTCCGCCCTCGACGTCATCACATTTGACGCGTGGGCGGGGCAGACACTAATGGAGCTAAAAAGTGGTCTCAGCCACCTCACTTTAGAACGTTGGGAAAGTGAGGCTTCATTAGAACGTTGGAGGTGCGTTTTATATATAGAGATATTTTATTGTTATTTTTATATTTTTTTGTTTTTTGCTTTTATTGGTCATCTTTGCTGTTTTGTTTCTTGTTGATTTCCTTGCGAAGACTGGTTTCTTCTGTTTTTTGTACAAAGAATAGTCCTGGAACATTAGAATCTTAGCATTTTGAAACTTTAAATCTTGCATGGTTCGGCACTTCCTCATGATTGTTTCCTTCTGTGCAAAATTTAGGAATCTCACCACTGCCACTCTCGGTCTGTTCGCCCCCTCCATCCTCCGGCCCACGCGGTGAGCACGCTCTATCAAGATGGTTCCCGCCTCTGGTTCCGCCGCCATTAATTCCGCAAACCATTTTTCTAAGATTCCTTTCAGGTCCCGCTCGCCCGGCGTCTCAGGCAGACCCACCAGTCTCACATTGTTTCGGCGGGATCTGTTCTCCAAGTCATCTAGCTTAGAGGTACAGCCTGCCATTTCTCGTTTCAGAGTCACCAGCTCGTCCAGCACGCCATTTAGTCCATCCTCCGCAGCCCTGACTCTTACTTCCAATTCAGACACTCGCTTGTTAAAGTCTGTCACTGCCTGGGTAAGACCTTGCACGCTAGCTTGAATGCCATCCAGCTGGGTGCCCAGTGCCCAGTGCAATGCTACCTGCCGTCGATATCTTTCTGATATACTCCTCTGACATCGCCACGCTTACCCCAGCATCCTCTGCCATTTTGCTTTCCACCTGCACTCCCGAACGCGTTTTAGCATTGTCCTTTTTGGTACATTTAGTAGCCATAATCGCCCCTGATTTCAGCACAAATCTGTTCATAGACAACAGGGCTTTAGTTTTCCACTCACGCAGAAGTAATATTCAACCGGGAAGATATTTCAAAGCTCAAAGAGAACACTGCCTCTTAGCTCAAGCACATCACGTGACCCCCTCAACCAGTTTTTAATCCACAATAGGACTTTTCCTCCTATCCCATGACCCTCCAATTTCCTCTGTAGCCTTTCATGAGGTACCTTGTCAAACGCCTTTTGAAAATCCATCAACCAGCTCCCCTTTGTCCACATGTTTGTTTACTCCTTCAAAGAATTGAAGTAAATTGGTCAGGCAAGATTTCCCCACACAAAAGCTGTGCTGACTCGGTCTCAGTAATCCATGTCCTTGGATGTGCTCTGTAATTTTGTTTTTAATAATAGCCTCTACCATTTTCCCTGGCACCGACGTCAGACTCACCGGTCTATAATTTCCCGGATCTCCCCTGGAACCTTTTTAAAAAATGGACGTTACATTGGCCACCCTCTAATCTTCCGGTACCACGCTCGATTTTAAGGATAAATTGCATATCACTAGCAGTAGCTCCGCAAGCTCATTTTCCTAATGTCATTTCCAAAATAACAACTGTTTATGGAATCTTCCCTTTCGTTGTTTTATTCTTTGCCTTTCAGAACTAATCTTCCCTTCTCCCTTGGTCATAATCACAGAGTCTGGTCCTTTCTTTTTTTTTTCTCCTGAGATTTCAGCCCTTACCTTTGTTCTGCTCAAGCTCTGAAGCTCTTCCTTGTCTCCAGTCAGAAAGAACTACAGCTACTGCTTCTATTTAGCTACCTGGAGATCAAGTTGCAGTTGATTGGCTCTACTTAGCATGTGGTATGAAGCTGGGCATCTCCCATTATTGAACTTGGCAAAAATCTTAAAGGGAAATATATTTTGTTTCGATTCTTAGGTGTTGAAATAAAAATGCTGCTGTGGATCAGCATGGAAGCAAATTCATCCATCATATAATGCAAGTCTTTGCATCTTAAAAGTATGTTTCTTATTGTTATAACACAAAATGGACTGTCAGAAAACTATCCAATTTAGAAGACTTGGGAAGCAGTAGTTTTTTTTAGTTGGGCTTGGAGGTGGGGAGGGGGGGGGGGAATATCAAGCTACGGATAGATGACATAAAGATCAGGCGAGATCTGATGTTGTGGTTTTACTATTGAAATTAACGTGCTCATCAGACCAGAGATGATGAGTACTAGTCAGACTGGCTTGTCAATTGATCCTTAAATATGTTACATTCACACAAATGGACTAATGGAACAAAAATAGCAAAAATATATACCGGAATTTTTAAAGATAAAGTGTTACATTACCCGCTTGTGAATTAGGACTCCAGATGGTTCACATATTCTGACAGCAATGTGTTCAGTGAAGGAATAGAGGCTGATGAAGGAGGACGGTGTTAGCAAGTGTCTGTATGGATGTGGTTAATACTAACTCGACTTTTGGGGTTTAGATGGGGCACTTTTCCTCTCCACCCTCCCTGCTGTGTGCTGGGACTCAAGTGAGCCCCTGGGAATTGCAGAGATACCTGTCCCAAAGAGTGAAATTTACAATGCCAGCTAGTAAGATTGAAGGTCAAAGGTGAAATCTCTTACCTACTTATTTCATTTCCTTGAGTCTTCATAGATCAGTCCAGATATGTGAGTTGTACTCAGTGGTGTGCTGGAGCAGGCTCTCACAGGCTCGCAAGAGCCGGTTGTTAAGTTTTTAAGAATTTTGGGAGCCGGTTGTTAAAGTAGGGCCCTCCATGGCTACTTTAACAACTGACTCCCAAAATGTGGGCTTGGGCCCCCTGTTGAATTATCTTTTACTTTGCTGATGGGGATGCTGAGCCCTGCCAGCCAAGTAAATAGACCACTGCTGCTCCCCGCTCCTTGTTTCCAGCATGCTGCTCAGAGCAAGACATTGGGAGTGGTGGCAGTCCATTTATTGGCTGCCAGCAAAGGTATGCCTAGCGTGCCCACACGAAGAGAAGGAGGAGAGAGAGGCAAGTGTTGCTCCCCCCCCCCCCCCCCGGCCCTTCTAACTGCAGAGCTGGCTACGTCTGGAGAAAGAGCCTGTTGTTAAAATTTTATCAGCACACCCCTGGTTGTACTCCACAACCAGCAGATGGAGGCAGAGAACACCCACTTTTAGCGACATCATCACTAGTTTAAGGATTGGTGTAGTCCTGTATCTTACCAGTATACTTTGGTCAAAGCTCATGGTACCACTCTATAGTCTAAAACATATAGTGGGAGTGGAGGAGTGGTCTAGTGGCTAGAGCACAGGTCTTGCAATCCAGAGGTGGCCAGATCAAATCCCAGTGCTGCTCCTTGTGATCTTGGGCAAGTCATTTAACCCTCCATTGCCTCAAGTACAAACCTAGATTGTGAGCCCTCCTGGGACAGAGAAATATCCAGTGTACCTGAATGCAGTGGCGTACCAAGGGCAGGGCGGTGGGGGTGGTCTGTCCCAGGTGCACGCTGCTGGAGGGTGCAGAGAGCAGCCACACGCCTGTCGGCTCCGCTGGTTCCCTGCTCCCTCTGCCCCGGAACAGGTTACTTCCTGTTCTGGGGCAGAGGGAGCACGGAACCAGCGGAGCCGACAGACGCGCGGCTGCTCTCTGCACCCTCCAGCAGCCAAGAATGCACCCGAGGGAGGGAGCTTGATGCGCCGGGGAGGGGGGTGTCATTGCGTCGTGGGTGGGTGTGTTGTGCTGCACCCTGGGGGGACGGACGCCGCTGCACCCGGGGGGGGGGGGGTGCGCAGTGGCGATCCGCTCCAGATGGCAGCTGACCTAGGATCACTACTGCCTGAATGTAACTCACCTTGAGCTACTACTGAAAAAGGTGTGAGCAAAATCTAAATAAATATGTGTGATATACAATAAAGGAAGAATCACAACAGATATACACAACCAGGAATCAATATGTCCTGATCTAAACTCTGTACCCTGATAGAGTACAACTGAAATTTTTATAGATGCTCCCTGTTACTACTTCATCTATTGATTGGCATAGATAGGTAGTATTTAGAGACCCCTTATAGTTATTTGTAGTCTCTCTCTCTTTGTTTCTCTTTGTTTCCCTTTTTTCCTCTTTTGTATTTTCTAACTGTGCCTTTCTCTTGAGCTTGCTTTTGACTCCTTCCCAAATATTGAGGTTATTTCTTATTGCTACTGCACTTTTTCTGATGAAGACTTGATTACAAATTACATAAATAAAAAAGTTAAAAAATAAACTAACCAAATGAAATAAAAATCATAATTGTTCATCCTGACTTCTATTCTTCTCAAATTGCTGTGCTTTTGATACTGAGCTGTGCAGGGTCTTTGACTGCTGGTCTAGGGAGCGTTAGCAGTTCTGCAAGGGAATAAAGGCTCTTCACCCATCCTACACCACCCACCCATTCCAAGGGTAGAATCTCCTATCTAATCTACCTTCTCCTTAGCCTTTCCCCTTTAATTGTCTTTCTTCTTATAAAACAGTTCCTTATAAAAAGAACAACAACACTGCAATATCTGTTCTGCATTAATTCTAAGAGAATCCATTTGTCTCCACTTCTCTGCTTGGAGAACAGAATTTACCCAGCAAAGGGAACAATTAACTGTTCTAAAAGTAGTTTCTCCCAAGATTTTATATGAAGCCTTTCTACTAGAAGGAAATTTCCTCAAGATTCAGTTGAAAAACATAAAACAAACCCAAAACAAAACAGCAAAAACAAAAAACTGTGCCTGAACCAGTGTGTTTTTTCTAGCAAAAAAGGTGCCCGGTACTCAAATGCTAGGCCACCCTTCAAGGGTGGGGTGATCACTGAAGGACCCACCCCACAATAGCCAGGCCCCCTGCAATCACTTAACCCTCCATTGCCCCAGGTACAAATAAGTACCTGTATACAATATGTAAGCCGCATTGAGCCTGCCATGAGTGAGAAAGCACGGGGTACAAATGTACCAAAAAAAAACTGTCACAGAATCTATGACAAGGCAGAATTGGTGTGTAGAACCTGAGCTCTTTCATTAAAACTTGGGGTCCATGGGTCAATTTTAGCAGACAATGGAAAAGGTGCCGGTACTCAGTACCCCCAGGTACCCCCTCAAAAAAAGCCCTGAAGCAAAACGTAAAGGTTCCCATTTAGATCTAGCAGGTCCACTCTGGGAAACAGCAAGTAGGAGAGTATCTCAGTCTGTTCTTTTTGGAGTTGGAGGTGCTAACAGTTTGCTGAGCCCTTTTCCTAAACTTAAAGGTTTCTCCTTGTGGGCGCAGAAAGAAAATGAAGGGCAGATCCTGAAAAAGTGCAGTGCCTGCTTCATTCGGGAGTCTTCATGCCAATGTCCCCAAAGGAGCAGGGGCTTGGCTGTTACTCCATCTATTTAGTATTACCCAAGAAAAAAAGGGTTTCATCTAATTCTGGGCCTCAGGGGAATCAATGCAGCCTTGTAGTCTATGATTGTGGCAGTCCAGTCAGGGGAATTGTTAGCATCTCTTGATTTGTTAGAGGACTGCTTACACACTGCAATTTGTGCCAGTCATCAGAAATTTGAGCACTTTCAGTTCCGAACAGTGCTACTGTAGCCAGAATCTTCTCAAAGATTCTGCTAGTGGTGGCGTTTTGTGCCATAGTGCCATGTGACTCATTGGCAATTAAAGAAACATACTATACAGGAGTTACATTTTGTTGTATTGAATCAAGTAAAATCTGAGAGAGGGGGTAATGTCCCTTTAATGTTATTGAGAAAGGAACAACGCCTAATATTCAGGTGGAACACGGTGATTCCTTGTGGCCTTAATAAAGAAATAGAGTGGCTGAGCATATAGTTGACGGTGTTTAAATACCGAGGTACAATTAAGCAACGTTTAGAAAAACAAACGGATAGAACCTATGAAAAAGTCATATGACTATATGAACCACCGTTAATGAGTCCATCTGCTTGTTTTTTCAACGCTGTCTCACTCCACGTCGGGATCTTTACAGTTAATCATTAACAGTGGTTCATATAGTCATATGACTTTTTCATAGGTTCCATCCGTTTGTTTTTCTAAATGTTGTTTAATTTTACCTCGGGACTTTCTAAGTTCACAGAATATCTTTGTACTTGTCCCTGACGATATGGGGCGGGGTTTAGGGAAACATCAGCTGTTTTTAAACTAGAACTCACTGCTCAAACAAATGGAGGATAATTTCCTTTTATCTTTTGATGGCCATTCATATACAATTCTTTGTTCTAAATTAGGCAATTCATTTAGAACTTCTGCTCATATATTGTGAAGATATACCCTGGTAAGTCATTCTTTCCCTTGCATTTTAATACATGATAACTTCTTAACACTCATGATACTATGACCATACTATTACAACAAGTCATTCTATTGACGCTTTTGCACATTAGGTCATAGGGTAAGTGTGAAAGGTCACCATATTATATCATTTAAAACTAATTCGATGTTCTTGCACATAAAGTTTTGTTAAAAGTGCACATAGGCATATTCTCAAAGCACTTAGCCTTCCAAAGTTCCATAGAAACCTATGAAACTTTGGAAGGCTAAGTGCTTTGAAAATATGCCTCATGGTAACATAGTAGATGCCGGCAGAAAAAGACCTGCACAGTCCATCCAGTCTGCCCAACAAGACAACTCATATGTGCTACTTTTTGTGTATACCCTACTTTGATTTGTACCTGCGCTCTTCAGGTCACTGACCGTATAAGTCTGCCCAGCACTATCCCTGTGTTATGATTCTACCAGTTTGGCAGGGGAAAGGGGTGGACTTCATTCCTGATTGGCTGCCAGGGTTTGTGCTGACGTCAGTGGGTAGTACTTAAGCCTGCATTTGACTATCCATTCTGCTTTGACCTTACTCCTGTGGTGACTCAAAAGCCGGGCAGTCCTCTGTCAGAACGTGCTCAGTGCGCTGAGCTTTCCTTCCCTGTGTGCAGCTCTCTGTTGGAAGCCAGCTGCTTGTTAGTCAGTGGGGGCTGGGCTTTCCTCAGCCTTCCTTTCAGCTAAGCTGCTTGTCTGAGAATGTCCTCTTGGGTTGTTTATTTTGGTTGTTTGTTTTCTCTAGGATTTCTCTTGTCCCAGCCTGCTGGCTCAGTGAGTTTAACCCTTTATGTACTGTGTGTATTGAGTCCCTGCCTCTGACAGTGTGTTTGTTCTGTAGGCTGTGCTCCCCCTCATCTCCCCTCATTGGGAGCTTTCTCTCTGAGGCCCTCATGATCAAAAGCAAACTCTGGCACTAGAGGCTGTTAACGCCATACTAGCGCCAGAGTTTGCAGCCGACCCATGATCAGAGCCCTCGAGCGCCTGAAACAGCGCACTCGAGGGCTCTCAGCGCAAGTAGCATGCAAATGCATGCTAAACAGGGCTTCTAGGGCAATTAGCTTGCAAATTCATGCTAATTGGCGCTTAACGCATTCTTCCCCAATGATCAGCGACTAGCGCGCCAAAGATTGGGTCGCTGGCCGCAGCAAAATCAACGCGAGCTCCGAGCTGGCGTTAGATTTTGCAGTTCATTGAGGAGGAATGGTGAGCCCTGTCCAGCATGCAGTTGCATGCTGGCAGGCCCCCGTTCCCCCCCAAGGCAACAGCACACGGGACTAGAGGTCCAGAGGACCTCCGGTCCCTCCTCCCCGACGATCCGAACCCCCCCCCCCCCGAAATCTTCGTGGCCGCCTCCGGCCAAGCGTTGTCTCACCCTCCCACCAGTGCCGTGGGGGGGGGGGGGCTGGAGGTTCGGTGGGCCTCCATCCCCCCAAACCCCAAAAAATCCTTGTGGCCGCTGTAATCTACCGACGAGGGGGGTGGGGCTGGAGGTCCACCCCACACTCCTCCCTCCCTCCCGGCCCCCCTACCTTTGTTGGAGGAGGGACGCAGCCTGCATGCCTCCCTCCTCTTCCTTTCGACGCCGCTTCAAAATGGCGGCGCCCAGCCCCGCCCATTGCATCCTGGGATGCACTGGGCGGGGCTTCATACCATGTAAGGGAATCGCTCCCTTATATTGTATGTAGCCCCGCCCAGCGCATCCCAGGATGCAATGGGCGGGGCTGGGCGCCGCCATTTTGAAGCGGCGTTGAAAGGAAGAGGAGGGAGGCATGCAGGCTGCGTCCCTCCTCCAACAAAGGTAGGGGGGCCGGGAGGGAGGAGGGTGGGGTTACGTGTCACCACGGACCAACAGGGGTTTGTGGAGAACGCCGGGGGGGGGAGGAGTTGGGGTGGGCTGGAGGTCCGGTGGACCTCTAGGCCCCCCCCCCCGTCGATGGATCACAATGATTTCTGGGGGTTTGGGGGGCTGGAGACCCACCGATCCTCCAGCCCCCCCCCCCCCCCCGTCGCAGAGGGAGGGTAGGGCAGCGTTTCGGCAAACAAGTCCTCTGGGGGTTCTTGGGGGGAGGCTGGAGAACCACCGGATCTCCAGCCCTCCGTGAACATGGGGGGGGGTCGTCGGGGGGACCGGAGGTCCACCGGACCTCCAGCCCCCCCCCCCATCGCTTGGTGTGAGGGTGGGAGTCGGTTTGGCCGGCGGCGCCGGCGGCCTCTTTGTTGGGGGATCGGCAGGCCACTTTGACAGTTTGGGGCTTTTGACAGCCCAGACCTGTCAAAGAAGTGCGGGAGGATTGTGCTGAGCGCATGTGGAGAGGAGGAGTGGCCTAGTGGTTAGGGTGGTGGACTTTAGTCCTGGGGAACTGAGGAACTGAGTTTGATTCCCAGCACAGGCAGCTCCTTGTGACTCTGGGCAAGTCACTTAACCCTCCATTGCCTGCCGCATTGAGCCTGCCATGAGTGGGAAAGCGCGGGGTACAAATGTAACAAAAAAAAAAAAATGCTCTGGCGCAATTCTCCCGCACTTCAACATGATAATCAAAGATAATAGCGCTGCTTAGATTTGCATGCATTATCTTTGATCATCGATGCAGAAAAGCCCTGCGCTGTACTGGTGCTATTTTTAGGGCGCTGTTTGGAACAGCACGGGGCTTTTGATCATGAGGGCCTGATTGTTTGTTGTGTTTAGGAGCTCTCACTCTCCCTCCTGTGCCTGCTGGCTCTGTCAGCTTAACCCTTTGTGTTCTGTGCCTCTGCCTTCTGTGGTTTGAGGCAAAGGCTTTCTGCCCACGTTTGGGTCTTGTACCTCTGGCCCCTGGCTGGGGCCTATCTCACCCTTTCCTTGGCTTGCTGTCTTAGTTCCCCTGTCCTGCGCTAGGCCCGGGGAGGGCGTGGCTTCACTCTGGTTCTGTTGTTTCCCCTTCTGCCCTATCGCTGGTGTTTAGCGCGTGTCTGGCATCTTGGGGTCCCGGGGGGCCCTCTGGGTTCTTTCACCCCTCCCTGTGTGTGATTGGGTTCCAGTTCGGCCGTGAGGCCCGCACGTGTGGCTCTGTGCGCTTGGGTTCCAGATCGGCCGCGAGGCCACCCTGTATGCCTATTTCCCTTTCTTCCTGAGGTCCGCGAGGGAGGGTAGCTTAGGGGTATTGTGTAGCTGGGGTGTGTGGTGGTGGGTCGGTCTCCCCTTGGCCTGGGTCGGCGCTCTGCTGGCCTCGGCCAGGGTCTAAGGGCTCACAACAAACCCAAAGGATTACAGAACATCAAAGCCATTAGCTCGACCGAACCATCCCCCATGCAGCTGCTCCAGCAACTGCATGCTCAGCTACAACAGGTATCGGGAGTCGTGAACGCGCTGAGTCAGCGAGTGGACTCGCTGACCGGCACTGGGGCTGCGGCGGCCCCGTCGGCTCTCACCCCGCCGGGTCCCCTCGCATGTGGCCGAGGCCTTCGGGTGGCTCAGCCTCCTTGGTACCAGGGCGATAGTAAGACCTGCCGGGGCTTCCTCAATCAGTGCCAAATTGTTTTCGAGTTGCAGGCCCGGGATTTTCCGTCGGATAGAGTGAAGGTGGCATATATTATCTCCTTACTGGCAGGACCCGCTCTGGCCTGGGCCTCTCCATTATGGGAGAAGAAGGATCCCCTCCTGGATAACTTGGCAGAGTTTCTGAAGCAATTTTGGCTCATCTTTGAGGAACCTGGGAAGCCCTCCTCGGCGGCGACTCAGCTGTTGAACCTACATCAGGGTCGCCTCTCTATGGGCGAGTACGCCATCCAATTTGGGGTATCGGCCAATTAAGGACGAACTCACAGGTCGGGAGCTGCCCTCAGATCTGAACGACCTTATCCGCCTCTGTACCCAGGTGGACATCCGTTTCAGGGAACCAGCCTGTGAACGTTGCGCCAGTCAGCAGGTTGGAGGGGCTAGCTCGAAGAGTTCACCCAAGAACCCGGCCTTCCAGTTGCCGGGTGGTCAAGATGGGTATGAACCTATGCAAGTGGACTGAACGGCCCAAGAGAGACAGCAGAGATGCTCTAAGGGACTGTGCCTGCATTGTGGAGTGAAGGGGCACTTTGTCCGTGAGTGCCCAAAGAGAAGGAAATCGGGAAACCAGCAGCCCTGATACCTGCTAGGGAGACAGGGTCAGGGCCGAAGTCCATCTCCCCTTGGACGCAAGTTTTGGTGCCCGTGTTGCTGGCGATCAAGGATAATCCTTGTTTTGCGGCATTAGTTGACTCGGGTGCGGGAGGCAACTTTATTAGTGCAGACCTGGTGCGGGTTCATCAAATTCCCACTGAGGCGTTACCCCAGTCCATCACTGTTTCAGCGGCCTTGGGACTGGTCCGGGGAGTCTCTTACGCTCCAGGACCGTGCCTATAACAATACGGGTAGGAGTGTTACACAAGGAAGTCATCTCCTTTTACGTCCTACCGTCGGCCACTGAGTCCATCATCCTGGGATTACCCTGGCTTCGCCTACACAACCCCTGCATTGATTGGGCCCGGGGTGAATTGGTGGCGTGTGGCCCGTGCTGCCGGAGAGTATGTTTGGACAAGGTCTCACCAGCCCCTGTGACACTTCCTCTGGATCAAGCCAATGTGATGTTACCTGGGTCATATAAATCTTTTAGAGATATCTTTTCCAAGCAGCATGCAGAGATTCTGCCTCCCCACCGCTCCTACGATTGCGCCATAGAGCTGCTACCTGGCACCGGGTATACCCGCTGTCTCATCCGGAGACAGAAGCCATGTCTCAATATATCCGTGAGAACCTAGCTCGAGAGTTCATTCGTCCATCTAAATCGCCAGCGGGCGCTGGATTCTTCTTTGTGGAGAAGAAAGACGGGGTTTGCGCCCCTGCATTGATTACAGAGGACTTAACGCTATCACCCAAAAGGACAAATACCCCCTACCCTTGATTTTGGAAATGTTCGACCGCCTCCAGGGGGCCCAGATCTTCTCCAAGCTCGATCTCAGGGGGGCTTACAACCTCGTGCGGATCAAGGAGGGGGATGAGTGGAAGACGGCATTTAACACTCGCGATGGACATTACGAATACCTGGTGATGCCGTTTGGCCTAGCCAATGCCCCAGCCGTCTTCTAGGCCTTCATGAATGATATCTTCAGAGACCTCTTGTATCAGTTTGTGATGGTTTACATGGATGACATCTTAATTTTCTAGAGGACTGAGGAAGATCACCTGGAACATGTGAAGGTGGTACTGCAACGGTTGAGGGAGAACCATCTCTATGTGAAGCTGGAGAAATGTGAGTTCCATCGCTCCAAACTGCTCTTCCTGGGGTACGTCATTTTGAACCACGGGCTGCGCATGGATCCCAATAAGTTGACGGCCATCCTGCACTGGCAGCAGCCCACCAGGCGCAAGGCTCTCCAGCGCTTCTTAGGTTTCGCAAACTATTACAGGCAGTTCATTTGGAACTACTCATCTCTAACTGCTCCCCTTACTGCCTTGACCAAGAAGAGTGCTGACGCCTGCAACTGGTCTCCTGAGGCGTGTAAGGCTTTTGAAGACCTTAAGCAGGCTTTCATCGGAGCACCAGTGTACGCCATCCCAACCCGGCAAGTAAATTTTTCGTGGAAGTGGACGCATCATCGGTTGGCGTAGGAGCAGTGCTGTCGCAGGCCCACTCCAGTGGGAAGCTTCTCCCGTGTGCCTTCTTTTCTAAGAAGTATACCCCCGCCGAGAAAAATTATGCCATCGGGGACCAGGAGCTGTTGGCCATTACCAAAACCCTCATCCACACCCTTGTCACCTCTCGTTTAGACTACTGCAATCTGCTTCTTGCTGGCTTCCCACTTAGTCACCTCTCCCCTCTCCAGTCGGTTCAAAACTCTGCTGCCCGTCTCATCTTCAGCCAGGGTCACTTTACTCATACTACCCCTCTCCTCAAGACCCTTCACTGGCTCCCTATCCGTTTTCGCATCCTGTTCAAACTTCTTCTACTAACCTATAAATGTACTCACTCTGCTGCTCCCCAGTATCTCTCCACACTCGTCCTTCCCTACACCCCTTCCCGTGCACTCTGCTCCATGGATAAATCCTTCTTATCTGTTCCCTTCTCCACTACTGCCAACTCCAGACTTTGCGCCTTCTGTCTCGCTACACCCTACACCTGGAATAAACTTCCTGAGCCCCTACGTCTTGCCCCATCCTTGGCCACCTTTAAATCTAGACTGAAAGCCCACCTCTTTAACATTGCTTTTGACTCGTAACCACTTGTAACCATTCGCCTACACCTACCCTCCTCTCTTCCTTCCCGTTCACATTAATTGATTTGATTTGCTTACTTTATTTATTTTTTTGTCTATTAGATTGTAAGCTCTTTGAGCAGGGACTGTCTTTCTTCTATGTTTGTGCAGCGCTGCGTACGCCTTGTAGCACTATAGAAATGCTAAATAGTAGTAGTAGTAAATTGGCTCTGGAAGAATGGTGTCACCTGCTAGAACGGGCACAGGAGCCCTTCACGGTATTCACGGACCATAAAAATTTGACCTACTTACGGGAAGCGAGAAGGCTGAATCCTGGCCAGGCCCGGTGGGCATTATTCTTCTCCCACTTTGACTTCACCCTGACCTACCGTTCGGCGGAGAAGAACATCAAGGCAGACGCCCTCTCCAGGTCCATGGAGGCTGACCTGGAGGAGGAACCTCTACAGTATGTAATCAAACCTGATGCCATTGTGACCGCTATGACACTAGCAGTACCTGCGGGGATGACTTTTGTACCACCCCAGCTGAGAGAAAGGACGCTCCAATGGGGGCAGGCGTCCCGCATGGCAGGACATCCCGGGATCCTGGAGACCAAGCGGTTTATCTCCCAGCAGTATTGGTGGCCCTCACTTGATCGGGATCTGCAGGAGTTTGTGGCCGCGTGTCTGGAGTATGCCCGGCATGAAGCCGACCGGCGAAGACCCCAGGGGTTGCTGATGCCTTTACCGGTACCTGAGAGACCGTGGACCCATATTGCCATGGATTTTGTTAAGGATCTTCCTAATTCGGATGGGCATACAGTGGTTTGGGTAGTGGTGGACCGGTTCTCTAAAATGGCCCACTTCGTACCCATGCCTAACCTGCCTTCGGCGGTGAAGCTGGCACAATATTTCATCCACTCTATTTTCCGTCTCCATAGCTTGCCGGAATCCATTACCTCGGATCGGGGAGTACAATTTGTCTCTAAGTTCTGGCGAGCCCTGAATCGAGCCCTGGATGTGAAGTTGAACTTCTCGTCGGGATAGCATCCACAGTCTAACGGCCAAACAGAACGTATTAATCAAGGCCTGAAGCAGTTCTTGAGGATGTATGTCAATGAACACCACAATGACTGGAGTCAGCTGCTTCCTTGGGCCGAGTTCGCTCATAACTACCGGGTGAGCTCGGCCACTGGCGCTTCGCCCTTTTACATCGTGTATGGAAGACATCCCCGGATACCAGCCCCCTTGAAAACCAACTCGGATGTCCCTGCAGTGGCCGAAGCAGTGACTTCTCTCCAAGCCACTTGGTCGTCCGTTCAGAAGGCTCTTCGGGTGACCTCCGCTCATATGAAACAGCAAGTGGATAAGTATCGAAGAGTGGAACCGCGTTTTCAGCCGGGCGACTTGGTGTGGCTGTCCACTCGTAATCTTCGTCTGAAGATACCATCCTCCCGCTTTGCACCTCGATTTGTGGGTCCGTATCCCATTGTGAGACAAGTGAACCGTGTATGCTATCAGCTGAAGTTACCATCTACGTTACAGGTACATAACACATTTCATGTGTCCCTGCTCAAGCCAGTGGTTCTGAGAAGAGGTGCCTTACCCGCTTTGCCTGCTAGCCCAGCTGTGTCTGCCTCCCAGGGGGAGTATGAGGTCCGGGATGTCTTGGATACGTGGCGCTTCCGGGGACATCTTCAGTATCTCATTGCGTGGAGGGGATATGGACCGGCCGACAACTCCTGGGAGGACGCTGCTCATGTACACGCTCCGGTCTTGACCAGACGATTCCATCGCCTCTTCCCTCATAAACCTAAACCTTGTGCCCGGGGTAGGGGGGGCCCTTGAGGGGGGGTGATGTTATGATTCTACCGGTTTGGCAGGGGAAAGGGGTGGACTTCATTCCTGATTGGCTGCCAGGGTTTGTGCTGATGTCAGTGGGTAGTACTTAAGCCTGCATGTGACTATCCATTCTGCTTTGACGTTACTCGTGTGGTGACTCGAAAGCCGGGCAGTCCTCTGTCAGAACGTGCTCAGTGCTCTGACTTTGATCTGAGTTCCCTGTTCAGGGATTTCTTTCCTTCCCCTGTGTTTGTGTTAGCTGGGGCAGCGTGTGTGTGTGTGTGTCATAGGCGGTCGGTGGCCCAACTATTTGGGGAGGCTAAATGGGGCGGGGTTAGGGGCGGGGCCAGGGGCAGGGCTTACATCCATAATTGTCTGACAACACAGAAAAAAAATAAGTAAAAATAAGTCACAATTAATACCTTTTATTAAATTTAGATATTAAATATGTATCGTATGTCAAAGAATAAAGTGGTTGCTCAAAGCATGTACTAACAACAATTGCTCAACTGCAAAACACTATGCACAAATTTGTGCAAAAACACACTCATAAACCTTACTGTACCATAACACTGGGCAGACCCTAATAAAGCAATATACCACCCATATGGAAAATGCAGACCGTCAACAATATGAAACAAGGGATCATAATATCACAATTCTCATGTAGAGCCACAAAACACCCTTTTAGGGTGGAAAGTGTTCACAATGAGCTCCTTTTATGAACGACTATATGTAGATCCTTCAAGAGGTAGTGTGTCATGATTTAGGCTCTAAAACCCTTTCTGATGATTTGGTGCCACCTCAGTAAGGCCAATACACAATCTCTCCACTGCAAAACATTATACACAAACTTGTGCAAAAACACACTCATAACCTTACCAAACCATAACAGTACTAATTCCAAGGACAGGACGAGCTACAACCTTATGCGTGGAAAGGCAGCACTGTAATTACACTGGGCTCTAAAACACCAGTGCACAACCTAGTGAAACAAAAAGGGCTGCAAATACTACACGCTAGCAGAATACTGCACCTTGAACACACATGAAAAACACATGACACAACAGATATGAAGGCAAAATACTGAACTGGAAAGTTACCTCAAGAAGTCAGACTCAGCTGCAGCAATACTAGAAAAATTGAAACTTACATGCAAAACATCACAGATGCACATTTCCAAAAGCTGACATATTCCAGTTAATAAATTCTGAATAAAATACTTTTTTCTACCTTTGTTGTCTGATAATTTAGTTTTTCTATTCGCTTTGGTCCCAGTGTCTTCTGTTTTATGCAGTGTCTTCTTTACATTTGATATTTTTTCACTCACCATGACCACCATCCTCCTGTGTCCTTATGTTCTCTCCCCCTGCCTTCCCCTCATCCATGTCCAGCAATTTCCTCTCTCCCCTCCATCCATCCATTTTATTTATTTATTACATTTTTACCCCGCGCTTTCCCACACATGGCAGGCTCAATGCGGCTTACATAGTAACAATATAAAAAAATTACAAATCATAAGAAGAATATACAATTTGTGGTAAACGTAAATATTTCACCAGTCCTTCGAACACATAGGGAAAAGAGAACAAGCTGGACTGCTACAAAAGTCTACACAGAAAGCATATTCTAACAAAACACCTAATCTTGGTCATATGGAAAATATGAATAAAGTCTCATCAAAAACAGAAACAATGACCCCAAAGTAGACAAAGAAATGTGCAGGCAAAATCATAAATTGGAACCCCCAAGAAGCCAGATTCTGCCTACAGTAAAACACAGGAGAAACAGAAGCAGACATACACTTCCTCCTGTGTTGTGCAGAATACAAAAGTATTAGATATGCTGCCCATTCAGATTCCCAAAGCTGACCTATTCACAGCACTAAACCACTGTGTGAAAATGGATTAGGAACCTGGGAGTATTTTAAAGATGATCCTGAGCCTTTCCTTCTGTTTTAAAGCCTTTTTATTCCCATCCTGTTGCCATTTTAAATAAGATAAAATCCCACACCACTATCTTCATTCTAAATCAAACTGTGAGATTTTAAAAAATGTTAAATTGTCCAAAAACGTGAGATGGCTTTGGTCATGAACTGCAAGGACTTTAGGCAAAACCAATGCTTATGTACATGAACTAGGGGCCCTTTCACTATATCCTGATGTCCAGCAATTTCCTCTCTCCCCTCCCCTCCAGCGATCTGTTCTCTCTCTCTCTCCCTTCCCTCCCATCCCATCCATGGCCATGAATCTCCCTGCCCTCCCTCAGCTCCCCAACAGCCCTCCGAGTCCTCTCCCCCCCCGCGCGCACACGAGTGTGTTAAACCTGTCCTTTTTCTTTCAGTAGCCGCGAGCGACGTGAAGGCACTGCGAACTCGCCAGCTTCAAATTCTCCCTTTCCTCTTCACACAGTGTCTGTCCCGCCTTCGCGGAAACAGGAAATACGTCATCGTATGAGGCAGCCTGGACAGAGAAATCATATTAATTTGCTAATTCTGTTTAACTTTGGTTCAGTCCTGTAAAGTGGTAGAATGCCATCTGGTTTTAATTACTCAAATGTCTAGCTTTTGCTAGACTAGAGGTTAGAAAGGTCAGTGAGAAATAAAACTTTCTTTGTCCCTTTTTGAGTGATGGATTGTTAAGGCTAGCAAGGCATACTGGACAGTCTCGAGGGGATCAGCAAGCAGGCAGTTTTAAAAGATTAGGTTGAATGCTGTTTAGAGAGAAGGACTTCTGATAGTTTAGATTTAAATAAGTTCTTGATAATTTAGATTCTGTCTTATAAGGAATTCTGATTTCTGCTTATTTTAAAATATGTTTTATTCTGTTTAATTAATAAGTTCTATTTCTTCCTGTAAGATACCTTTTCAATTCAGTGTTACATCTTTGACTTTTCAAGTGAGATTTCCTACAGTTTAAGAGGTCATCATCTGGTTTGAATTATCCACATTCCTAGCTAGTTCTGTGTGAAGCTAAAATTTGAAAGAGGTCAGGAAAAGTCAACTCTTTTCCTTGATAGATTATAGCTAAGTGTAGGACTGGCCTCCTGAAAGTAATAACAAACCATGTCTGTGTGCCATTAAGCAAGATTAGCCCCTTAATGAACCCAGTTAGCATTATGTGAATAATAATAAAATGCAGGAGATAGGTGCCACATTGTCTAGTTTGAGAGGCCCCAGGTCGTAGGTCAGTTTAGGAAATATCTGAAACCTATGTAACTGATATTTTGAGTAAATGTGTAGAGATAATTAGTTCAAGACAAGGTAATCAATCTATTCCTTACCATCTGGTGAGAAAGGGGGGCTGGAGGGGTTTAGGACAATATATAAATGAGAAAAGAAGCAGCTTATGTTAGACGAGAAGGAGACAGAAGAGACAGGAGAGCTAAGACACAGAGACACAAGACACAGAGAGCTGAAGAGAAGGAGAGAGCTAGCGCTGATGTCCTACTTTGTTTGCTGGCAAATAAAGAAGACTTCTCTCTCATTCTGGTGTGTGGTGTTTGACTCCTGAAGTAGATTCTGCTAACAATAGTGGTAATTCCTGCATCAGTAAAGGCGGGACGGACACTGTGTGAAGAGGAAAGGGAAAACTTGAAGCAGTGTCTTCATGTCGCTCGCTGCTACTGAAAGAAAAAGGACAGGTTCAATACTCTTGCGTGGGGGGGGGGGGGGTGCGGAACGGACGGGGAGGGAGGTAGGAGCGGGGGAGGGCTGCCGGTCGGGCGAGCCGAGGGCGGGAAGGAGTCGCGCTGCGCGGGGACAGCTGGGTAAGCCTCCCCAAGCCTCTTATACAGGGCGCCTATGGTGTGTGTGTGTGTGTGTGTATGTGTGCTATCAGCTCACCTGCTTCCAGCTGGGCTTTCCTTCCCTGTGTGCAGCTCTCTGTGGGAAGCCAGCTGCTTGTTAGTCAGTGGGGGCTGGGCTTTGCTCAGCCTTCCTTTCAGCTAAGCTGCTTGTCTGAGAATGTCCTCTTGGGTTGTTTATTTTGGTTGTTTGTTTTCTCTAGGATTTCTCTTGTCCCAGCCTGCTGGCTCAGTGAGTTTAACCCTTTATGTACTGTGTGTATTGTGTCCCTGCCTCTGACAGTATGTTTGTTCTGTAGGCCGTACTCCCGGAGCTTTCTCTCTGATTGTTTGTTGTGTTTAGGAGCTCTCACTCTCCCTCGTGTGCCTGCTGGCTCTGTCAGCTTAACCCTTTGTGTTCTGTGCCTCTGCCTCTGTCTTCTGTGGTTTGAGGCAAAGGCTTTCTGCCCACGTTTGGGTTTTGTACCTCTCACCCTTTCCTTGGCTTGCTTGGCTTCCTTGGGTTTAGGACAATATATAAATGAGAACAGAAGCAGCTTACGTTAGATGAGAAGGAGACAGAAGAGACAGGAGAGCTAAGACACAGAGACACAAGACACAGAGAGCTGAAGAGAAGGAGAGAGCTAGCGCTGATGTCCTACTTTGTTTGCTGGCAAATAAAGAAGACTTCTCTCTCATTCTGGTGTGTGGTGTTTGACTCCTGAAGTACCATAGATTCTGCTAACATTAGTGGTAATTCCTGCATCAATTCCTGGTGTCAGAAGTGGGATCCCGGACCCTGCATCAATTTCTGGGGCCCAAGAAAAGAACTGACTGAGGAACACTGGCCGGGTATGTATTCTATATTCTGTATTGTAATCCTAGGAAACTGTAACCAGCCCCTCAAAAGTTGAGGGAAGGGGAGTCTGATCAACTCTCAGCGAAGGCCTTAGTACCTTCTAGTCTAGTGGGGACTAGCAGGGAAACCGTCAGAGCTTATCTGTATCTGAAAAATCTGAAATTGTTGGGTGGGATTTTTTGTACAGTGTATGTGTGATGTATGAATGTTAAATGAGTGTGGACTTCTTATAGCTGCGGTTCCAGTTAACGCGAGTTCAACTGGCCAGCGACGGAAGGAAGCGATTGTTGTTTGTCTACCTTGTGTCTCGGGACGTGTGGACCCCTTACCATACTTCCAAAAAATTTCCCTTCCTTTCTGTGTGTTGTAATTGTAAGCATTATGGGGGGGGACATCGTCTAGTCAAACTGGTACTCCCCTAGATTGTATGCTTAAGAATTTTAAGAAAGGATTTTTAGTTAATGACTAGTAAAAAAGGCCCGTTTCTGACACAAATGAAACGGGCGCTAGCAAGGTTTTCCTCGGAGTGTGTATGTTTGGGAGAGTGTATGTGAGAGTGACTGTTTGAGAGTCGGAGTGAAAGTGTGATTGTGTGAGAGAGAGCGTGAGTCTGGGTGTGAGTGTGTTTGTGAGAGAGTGTGTGTGTGAGAATGAGAGTGTGTGCAAGTGTGTATGTGAGACACAGTGTGAGTGAGAGTGTGTGTGTGTGGGCGAGAGAGAGAGTGTGTGTGAGACACAGATTCTCTGTTTGAGTGAGTGTATGAGACCAAGCGAGTGTGTGAGTGACTGTGTGGCACATAGAGAGTGAATGTGATACAGTGTGAGACAGAGTGTGTGAGAGTGAGAAAGACATTGTATATGAGAGAGAGAGTGTGAGCCGTGCCCTTCCAATCCATGGCCATCTGTCCCCTGCCCCCTCCATTCATCCTTTTCCAGCAATTCCCCTCTGTCCCTGAGCCCTGCCCTCCCAATCCATGGCCATCCATGTTTGTCTGTCACCTGCCCCCTCCATTCATCCCTATCCAGCATTTCCCCTCTCTGCTGGAGGCCTGCCCTGCAATCCATATCCATCCATGCCCATCTGTCCCCTCCATTAATCCCTATGCAGCAATTCCCCTCTCCCTGAGTCCTGCCCTTCCAATCCATGCCCATCCATGCTCCTCTGTCACCTGGCCCCTCCATTTTTCCCTATCCAGCATTTCCCCTCTCTGCCTGAGGCCTGCCCTGCAATCCATATCCATCCATGCCCATCTGTCCCCTCCATTCATCCCTATGCAGCAATTCCCCTCTCCCTGAGTCCTGCCCTTCCAATCCATGCCCATCCATGCTCCTCTGTCAACTGGCCCCTCCATTTTTCTCTATCCAGCATTTCCCCTCTCTGCCTGAGGCCTGCTCTGCAATCCATATCCATCCATGCCCATCTGTCCCCTCCATTCATCCCTACCCAGCAATTCCCCTCTCCCCGAGTCCTGCCCTTCCAATCCATGCCCATCCATGCTCCTCTGTCACCTGGCCCCTCCATTTTTCCCTATCCAGCATTTCCCCTCTCTGCCTGAGGCCTGCTCTGTAATCCATATCCATCCATGCCCATCTGTCCCCTCCATTCATCCCTATCCAGCAATTCCCCTCTCCCTGAGTCCTGCCCTTCCAATCCATGCCCATCCATGCTCATCTGTCACCTGGCCCCTCCATTTTTCCCTATCCAGCATTTCCCCTCTCTGCCTGAGGCCTGCTCTGTAATCCATGCTCCTCTGTCCCCTGCCCCCTCCATTCATCCATTTCCAGTAATTCCCCTCTCTCCCTGTGCCCTGCCCTCCTAATCCATACCCATCCATGCTCCTCTGTCCCCTGCCGCCTCCATTCATCCTTTTCCAGCAAGTCCCCTCTCGCCCTTCCTTGACCCCCCCCCTCGCATCCATGCTACGCTCTCTCCCATGTCCCAGCCTGGCCCGCCCTCTTCTCCCCCCCCCTTCGCATCCATGCCTCGCATCCATGCCCCCCCCCCTCGCATCCATGCCCCCCACCCCTTCGCATCCATGCATCCCTTTTTTTTTTTTTTAATTCTTTTTAACTTTACCTCCGTGGCGGTTCGTGCAGCGAAGCGTCAGGGAAGGAGGCGGCGCTCCCGATGTCTAGCTTTCCCTTCGCTGTGTTCCGCCTTGTTTTGAAGGCGGAACACAGCGAAGGGAAGGCTAGACGTCGGGAGCGCCGCCTCCTTCCCTGACGTTTCGCTTCCGGATTTGTTTGTTTTGTCGCGAGGGCGGGGCAGAGACGGCTGGCTGGCTTGAAGGCTTCACACCACGAATCCCCGAACCCTTCAGCCTCAGCCTGGGAGTGACGTCAGATGGCTTCACGGCTTCAAGGCTTCAGGCTTCAAGGCTTCAGACTTCCGGCTTCAAGCTTCCGGCTTCACAGAACGTTGTCTTCAGAACGTTCACGGTGCGTTTTATTATATTAGATTATGGACAGACTTTAAGTTTAAGTACTCTAAGAACTTTGTGTGAAGTTGAGTGGCCATCTATGGGAGTGGGGTGGCCCCCTGGTGGCAGCTTAGATATTGAAGTAATCCAGAAGGTCTACAGCATAGTTGTAGGAGAACCAGGATATCTTGAACAGCTCCCCTATATAGATTCCTGGGACAGCCTTGTCACTGACCCTCCCTCTTGGTTAAAAACCTATATGGGATCCTTGGTAAAGTTCATGCTGGGCCGCGTTCAAAGAAAGATTATTAGAAAATCTAAACTGGAGGAGGGAAAGAGTCCCAGGAAGCCCACCACCCAATCAGTGGCTTCCGCCCCTACCCTGTCCGAGAAACCCATACTCTCTGATGACCCCTCAGATCTTGAGCCACCACCTTATGGCCCATTGTTGGGGTTCCGCTCCACCCCCAGAGATCCACGGCGTCCAGCCCAAGCCTCTCCAGCACAGGCTTCTCCGGATAGTTCCTCCCCTTCTGTGCAAACCCCGCCACATCCTAGGTTGGACTTTTCAGCCAGCATCTACCCTTCTCTGCCACATCCTTCCCTGCTAACCTCCCATGACCCGCTTTGGGCCCCACTCCCTGACTCCTCAACTCCCGACAGCCCAGCCTCTCCCTATAGTACCCCTCCCCACTCATCAGGGGCCCAGCATCCCTTTCAATGGACTGAATCACCTGTGATCACCTCTCAGCCTATGAGTACCCCTCCCCATCCCTCAGGGGTTCAACACACCTCCCCTGAACGGGTTAGACCCGCTGCAATCACCTTTGAGCATGATAAGGGGTTAGCTCCTAGCTTTACCTCAGGTTGCATTCCCACCTCCTCGAGAGCTCTGCCCCTCCGTCAGGTAACCACCACTCGACCTGATCCTAATAATCAGGGTCAGGTTATACAGGCCTACCAGTATGTACCCTTCACAACCACCGATCTCCTGAATTGGAAGACGCATTACCCGTCTTATACTGAAAAGCCTCAGGCAGTGGTGGACCTAGTGGCTAGTATTATGGCCACCCATAACCCAACTTGGACTGATTGTCAACAGCTCCTCCTGACCCTCTTCACAACTGAGGAGAGGCGGAAGATTTTACAAAATGCTGAGGCCATCACGCGAGCGCGTGTTCCCGAGGGGACACAGGACCCAGAGGAATGGGTTAAAGCTCGGTTCCCTCGCACAGCTCCAGCTTGGGATTCAAATAATGGGCAGCACTATGAACTGTTGTCTGGCTATTGCCGGGACTTGCTGGAAGGTATGAAGAAAGGCATAAAGAGGCCCGTTAATCTGGCAAAGGTCTCTGAAATTCTCCAAGGGGCAACTGAATCCCCTGGGGCCTTTTTAGAGCGACTAATTGAAGCCTACAGAACATACACCCCATTCGACCCTGAGGCACTAGAAAACCAGAGAATGGTGAATAGTGCATTGGTGGCCCAGAGTATGCCAGATATCCGGAAGAAGCTGCAGCGTCAGGATGGATTTGCAGGGATGAATACCACCCAGCTAATTGAGATTGAAACAAAGGTTTTCGTTAATAGGGATCAGGAGATGCGCCGAGAGGCTGACCAAAAGATGCAGAAGAAGGCCGACCTTTTGGCGGCAGCCATTACTAATTCCACCCTTAACCGAGGTCGACCTCCAGCCAATGGGAAGCCGAAGTGGGACCCCGGACCGCCAGCCCGGTCTCGAGATTCCTTCAATCAATCCCGGCCACGAGGGGAGAATCCCAGACCACGATTGGAGAGGGATCAGTGCGCCTACTGCAAGGAAAGAGGGCACTGGAAAGATGAATGCCCCCAGAAGCGCCAGGGACTGAGAAGGGGACCAGGAGATCGAGGAAGCCGAGGCCGAGTTCGAGAGGGAAGGTATGAGCCTTCTGAATCTGACATCATTGGGATAGCCGAGATGGCAGAATGGGATGAATAGGACAGACCGGGTTCCTACAAACTGGGCTCCCAGGAACCCATGGTCAAGCTAACCATAGGGAGCCGCTCAATTCCATTCATGATTGATACAGGAGCTGAACACTCTGTTGTGACGGAGCGATTAGCGCCTGTGTCTGGAAAAACTGTCCGAGTGGTGGGAGCCACGGGGGTGCAGGACCGGAGGCCCTTCCTGACGACCCGTAGATGCCAATTAGGCTCACACACAGTCACTCATGAATTCCTGTATATGCCAGACTGTCCAATCCCTTTGTTAGGCCGGGACCTGCTGTCCAAGCTTAGGGCCCAAATTTCCTTTGACTCTGATGGCCAGACTTCGGTCTCCTTTCGGCCCCCCGACATCCAGCCCTAAGGGCATATTGAGTTTCTACTGCCCCCTTAAAGAAGAATGGCGGCTGCATCAGTCGCATGGCCAAGTTGACCTACCCCTGGCCGACAGCTTCCAGGTCAATGGGGTATGGGCAGAAGATAATCCCCCAGGGTTGGCCCGAAATATTCCTCCTGTTCATGTAGACTTACTTCCGAGTGCCCGGCCAATCCATCTTCACCAATACCCAATTCCCCGAAAGGCTCTGGAAGGGATTCAAGCACATCTGAATCGTCTGTTATCCCATAGAATTATTCGACCTTGCCAGTCTCCATGGAATACGCCACTGTTGCCAGTCCAGAAGCCAGGGACTGAGGACTACCGGCCAGTCCAAGACTTACGAGTGGTCAACAAATCCACTATTTCATTACACCCTGTAGTGCCTAATCCATATGTCCTGCTTGGATTGATACCTTCTGGAGCTACCCATTTCACAACACTGGACCTAAAAGATGCCTTCTTTTGTATTCGGGTGGCCCCCGCCAATCAACTGCTTTTCGCCTTTCAATGGGAAAACCCTGTAACAGGACGGAAGCTTCAGTATACATGGACCCGCCTGCCACAGGGGTTCAAGAACTCCCCCACCATTTTTGGGACTGCCCTAGGACAAGACCTTAAGACTTTTAAATCTGAGCCTTCCAGGCGAGTTTTACTCCAGTATGTAGATGACCTCCTGATTGCAGCAGTGACCCAGGAAGAGTGTTTCGAGGCTACCAGAGAATTGCTGGAGTTACTCCTGGATGCGGGCTATAAGGTCTCACGCTCGAAGGCCCAACTCTGTCAGTCAGAAGTGAAGTATCTGGGCTTCTGCATTTCCCAGGGAAGTCGGAGACTGGATGTCAGTAGGAAGCAAGCGGTTGCTGCAATTCCCCAACCCAAGTCCAGAAGGGAAGTTAGGGAATTTCTGGGAGCAGCCGGATTCTGCAGAACTTGGATTCCAAATTTTGCACTGATGGCGAAACCCCTTTACCAGGCCACAAAGGGGGGTGAAAAGGAACCATTTGAATGGGGACCTACTGCTCAACAATCCTTCATCGCCATAAAGAAAGCCCTACGCCAAGCCCCTGCGTTAGGCCTTCCTGATGTGGAGAAACCTTTCTCACTGTATGTCCACGAGCGACAGGGGGTTGCTCTGGGTGTGCTGACCCAGATGATGGGATCCTGGCAGAGGCCTGTTGCATACCTGTCTAAACAGCTGGATGGAGTGGCTAAAGGATGGCCAGCCTGCCTGAGGGCCATTGCAGCAACAGCCTTACTGGTCCAGGAAGCGGACAAGTTGATCTTGGGGCAAGAACTGGTTGTCAAAGTCCCCCACGCAGTTCTCACCCTCATGGAGTACAAGGGCAACCACTGGTTTACAAATAGCCGCATGGTTAAGTACCAAGCCAGCTTGTGTGAGAATCCACGGATACACCTGGAAACAGTGGCTACATTCAATCCCGCCACTCTTTTGCCAGCATCTGAGGGACCACCGGATCATGACTGTATCCAGACCATGGATGAAGTGTACTCCAGTCGACCAGATCTCAAAGATGTTCCTTGGAGGGACCCAGATGTAATTTATTTCACAGATGGAAGCAGTTACGTGGAGAACTCCAAGCGATTGGCAGGCTATGCTGTGGTGACAGAGGACAAGGTGATAGAAGCAAGGGCCCTGCCCCAAGGAACTTCAGCCCAGAAAGCAGAACTTGTGGCCCTCATACGAGCTCTGGAGCTAGCAGCAGGACTGGTGACCAACATTTATACTGATTCTAAGTATGCCTTCACAACTCTACACGCTCATGGAGCTTTGTATAAGGAAAAGGGACTCATAAATGTAACAGGCCAACCTGTTAAGTATGGACCCGAAATACTTCAGTTGCTAGAGGCCGTTTGGGCCCCTAAAAAGGTAGCTGTCATTCACTGCCGGGGACACCAAAGGACAGATACTCCAGTGGCCCGAGGGAACCGCCATGCTGATCGGGTGGCCAAGGAAGCTGCTTGAGGACCCCCAGCAGGTACTGTGACCCCCCTGTTCCAAATTCGACTGCAAGAATGGACACCTATGTACACCCAAACGGAAGAGAAATGGGCTCAAGAAGAAGGGGCAGTAAGGAGACCTGATGGCTGGTTACATCTCCCTGATACCAGAGTTCTGGTGCCACGCCACCTAGTTTGGCCGGTAGTGTCTCAAGCTCATGACCTCTCACACTTAGGGAAAACAGCACTAGCTTGCCTACTCAGTCGAGTAGTGATCCTGGAAGGATTGGATAGTCTGGTTGCCACTGCCTCTGCCCGATGTACTCTCTGTGCCCAGAATAATGCTCGTCAGGGACCCCGTATTCCACCAGGAGTTCAGTCCAGAGGACTAACACCCTTTGAGTCCCTAGTCATAGACTTCACAGAAATGCCCAGGAGCGGTAGGCTCCGATACCTTTTGGTCATGGTCTGCACTTTCTCTGAGTGGGTGGAAGCATACCCTACAGTCACTGAGAATGCCACAGAAGTAGCTCGAGCCCTCCTTAGGGATGTCATCCCCAGGTATGGACTTCCCCTTGCCATAGGCTCAGATAATGGTCCCGTCTTTGTTGAAGCCACACTTCAGGCCCTGTCCCGCGCATTGCGCATTACCTGGAAATTGCATTGTGCCTACCGTCCCCAGAGTTCAGGGCAGGTTGAGCGGGCAAACAGAACCTTGAAAAATAGCCTAGCAAAGATTTGTCAGGAAACCCAACTGAAATGGCCACAGGCACTGCCACTAGCCCTCTTCCACCTCCGATGCACCCCAACTAAAGGAACGGCCCTCTCTCCCTTTGAAATTGTGTATGGGAAGCCCCCAGCCATTTTGCAGGGAATTAAGGGAGACATAGGGACTTTAGGGTCTGCCCAGGTGCAGGAGCAGGTAGCCCTCTTGGCCCGGATAATTTCTGAGCTTCAGTCTTATGTGAGAGAAATAAACCCTATCCCCTTTCAGGTTCAGGTACATTCCTTCCTGCCAGGGGATAGAGTTTGGGTGAAAGACTGGAGGCTCCAGCCCTTGGGGCCCCGGTGGAAAGGACCTTTTACTATTTTGCTTTCTACCCCTACAGCTGTGAAGGTCGCAGGGATAACTCCATGGGTCCATTGGTCTCGAATCAAGTCTGCTGACCAGACTGAGCCCAGTACGGATCAGACGGAGCCTAAACAGTGGAGAGCAGAAAGTGATCCCGCGGAGCCATTGAAGCTGCGCTTGACCCGAACCAGAGAATCTACTAGCTGAAAAGAAGGGTCAACTGCATACCGCAGGAGCTGCTGGAATTTGGCTTCATACTGAGACTCTTTCTTGCCCTGATTCTGGCTTTCCTGGAATTTGAGAGCTTGATCCTTGTCAGTTGAGGTTCTATCCCAACTGGTATAAGAACTCAAAGACTGAGAACATTATATTAGAGTAATCTGTGACTAGCACAGACTGTTGGAATGTTATTGCTTGATTAGTTTGCTGTATTTGTTTTAGGTTAGGAAGAAAGAAAATGTTAGTAGTTTGGGCGCTTTTGTTGTTTTCTACTCTTTGCTTCCTTTTTCCTAATACCCCAACTCGTTCCAACCTTTGGCTAGGTATGGAGTTGGGATCACTATAGTCCCCAGAGTTTGAGTTGTGAGACTTATCTCTGCATAAGCTGATTTTAGTCTCAAAGGGGGTAATGAGGCAGCCTGGACAGAGAAATCATATTAATTTGCTAATTCTGTTTAACTTTGGTTCAGTCCTGTAAAGTGGTAGAATGCCATCTGGTTTTAATTACTCAAATGTCTAGCTTTTGCTAGACTAGAGGTTAGAAAGGTCAGTGAGAAATAAAACTTTCTTTGTCCCTTTTTGAGTGATGGATTGTTAAGGCTAGCAAGGCATACTGGACAGTCTCGAGGGGATCAGCAAGCAGGCAGTTTTAAAAGATTAGGTTGAATGCTGTTTAGAGAGAAGGACTTCTGATAGTTTAGATTTAAATAAGTTCTTGATAATTTAGATTCTGTCTTATAAGGAATTCTGATTTCTGCTTATTTTAAAATATGTTTTATTCTGTTTAATTAATAAGTTCTATTTCTTCCTGTAAGATACCTTTTCAATTCAGTGTTACATCTTTGACTTTTCAAGTGAGATTTCCTACAGTTTAAGAGGTCATCATCTGGTTTGAATTATCCACATGCCTAGCTAGTTCTGTGTGAAGCTAAAAGGTGAAAGAGGTCAGGAAAAGTCAACTCTTTTCCTTGATAGATTATAGCTAAGTGTAGGACTGGCCTCCTGAAAGTAATAACAAACTATGTCTGTGTGCCATTAAGCAAGATTAGCCCCTTAATGAACCCAGTTAGCATTATGTGAATAATAATAAAATGCAGGAGATAGGTGCCACATTGTCTAGTTTGAGAGGCCCCAGGTTGTAGGTCAGTTTAGGAAATATCTGAAACCTATGTAACTGATATTTTGAGTAAATGTGTAGAGATAATTAGTTCAAGACAGGGTAATCAATCTATTCCTTACCATCTGGTGAGAAAGGGGGGCTAGAGGGGTTTAGGACAATATATAAATGAGAACAGAAGCAGCTTACGTTAGATGAGAAGGAGACAGAAGAGACAGGAGAGCTAAGACACAGAGACACAAGACACAGAGAGCTGAAGAGAAGGAGAGAGCTAGCGCTGATGTCCTACTTTGTTTGCTGGCAAATAAAGAAGACTTCTCTCTCATTCTGGTGTGTGGTGTTTGACTCCTGAAGTAGATTCTGCTAACAATAGTGGTAATTCCTGCATCAGTAAAGGCGGGACGGACACTGTGTGAAGAGGAAAGGGAAAACTTGAAGCAGTGTCTTCACGTCGCTCGCTGCTACTGAAAGAAAAAGGACAGGTTCAAAACTCTTGCGTGGGGGGGGGGGGGCGTGCAGAACGGACGGGGAGGGAGGTAGGAGCGGGGGAGGGCTGCCGGTCGGGCGAGCCGAGGGCGGGAAGGAGTCGCGCTGCGCGGGGACAGCTGGGTAAGCCTCCCCAAGCCTCTTATACAGGGCGCCTATGGTGTGTGTGTGTGTGTACAGTGGTGGAAATAAGTATTTGATCCCTTGCTGATTTTGTAAGTTTGCCCACTGACAAAGACATGAGCAGCCCATAATTGAAGGGTAGGTTATTGGTAACAGTGAGAGATAGCACATCACAAATTAAATCCGGAAAATCACATTGTGGAAAGTATATGAATTTATTTGCATTCTGCAGAGGGAAATAAGTATTTGATCCCCCACCAACCAGTAAGAGATCTGGCCCCTACAGACCAGGTAGATGCTCCAAATCAACTCGTTACCTGCATGACAGACAGCTGTCGGCAATGGTCACCTGTATGAAAGACACCTGTCCACAGACTCAGTGAATCAGTCAGACTCTAACCTCTACAAAATGGCCAAGAGCAAGGAGCTGTCTAAGGATGTCAGGGACAAGATCATACACCTGCACAAGGCTGGAATGGGCTACAAAACCATCAGTAAGACGCTGGGCGAGAAGGAGACAACTGTTGGTGCCATAGTAAGAAAATGGAAGAAGTACAAAATGACTGTCAATCGACAAAGATCTGGGGCTCCACGCAAAATCTCACCTCGTGGGGTATCCTTGATCATGAGGAAGGTTAGAAATCAGCCTACAACTACAAGGGGGGAACTTGTCAATGATCTCAAGGCAGCTGGGACCACTGTCACCACGAAAACCATTGGTAACACATTACGACATAACAGATTGCAATCCTGCAGTGCCCGCAAGGTCCCCCTGCTCCGGAAGGCACATGTGACGGCCCGTCTGAAGTTTGCCAGTGAACACCTGGATGATGCCGAGAGTGATTGGGAGAAGGTGCTGTGGTCAGATGAGACAAAAATTGAGCTCTTGGCATGAACTCAACTCGCCGTGTTTGGAGGAAGAGAAATGCTGCCTATGACCCAAAGAACACCGTCCCCACTGTCAAGCATGGAGGTGGAAATGTTATGTTTTGGGGGTGTTTCTCTGCTAAGGGCACAGGACTACTTCACCGCATCAATGGGAGAATGGATGGGGCCATGTACCGTACAATTCTGAGTGACAACCTCCTTCCCTCCGCCAGGGCCTTAAAAATGGGTCGTGGCTGGGTCTTCCAGCACGACAATGACCCAAAACATACAGCCAAGGCAACAAAGGAGTGGCTCAGGAAGAAGCACATTAGGGTCATGGAGTGGCCTAGCCAGTCACCAGACCTTAATCCCATTGAAAACTTATGGAGGGAGCTGAAGCTGCGAGTTGCCAAGCGACAGCCCAGAACTCTTAATGATTTAGAGATGATCTGCAAAGAGGAGTGGACCAAAATTCCTCCTGACATGTGTGCAAACCTCATCATCAACTACAGAAGACGTCTGACCGCTGTGCTTGCCAACAAGGGTTTTGCCACCAAGTATTAGGTCTTGTTTGCCAGAGGGATTAAATACTTATTTCCCTCTGCAGAATGCAAATAAATTCATATACTTTCCACAATGTGATTTTCCGGATTTAATTTGTGATGTGCTATCTCTCACTGTTACCAATAACCTACCCTTCAATTATGGGCTGCTCATGTCTTTGTCAGTGGGCAAACTTACAAAATCAGCAAGGGATCAAATACTTATTTCCACCACTGTATGTGTGCTATCAGCTCACCTGCTTCCAGCTGGGCTTTCCTTCCCTGTGTGCAGATCTCTGTGGGAAGCCAGCTGCTTGTTAGTCAGTGGGGGCTGGGCTTTGCTCAGCCTTCGTTTCAGCTAAGCTGCTTGTCTGAGAACGTCCTCTCCCTCTCTGGTTGTTTGTTTTCTCTAGGATTTCTCTTCCCCTCCCAGTCTGCTGGCTCAGTGAGTTTAACCCTTTATGTACTGTGTGTATTGTGTCCCTGCCTCTGACAGTATGTTTGTTCTGTAGGCCGTACTCCCGGAGCTTTCTCTCTGATTGTTTGTTGTGTTTAGGAGCTCTCACTCTCCCTCGTGTGCCTGCTGGCTCTGTCAGCTTAACCCTTTGTGTTCTGTGCCTCTGCCTCTGTCTTCTGTGGTTTGAGGCAAAGGCTTTCTGCCCACGTTTGGGTTTTGTACCTCTCACCCTTTCCTTGGCTTGCTTAGTTCCCCTGTCCTGCGCTAGGCCCGGGAGGGCGTGGCTTCACTCTGGTTCTGTTGTTTCCCCTTCTGCCCTATCGCTGGTGTTTAGCGCATGTCTGGCATCTTGGGGTCCGGGGGGGGGGCCCCTCTGGGTTCTTTCACCCCTCCCTGTGTGTGATTGGGTTCCAGTCCTGCCGTGAGGCCCGCACATGTGGCTCTGTGCGCTTGGGTTCCAGATTGGCCGCCAGGCCCGCCTGTATGCCTATTTCCCTTTCTTCCTGAGGTCCGCGAGGGAGGGTAGCTTAGGGGTATTGTGTAGCTGGGGTGTGTGTTGGTGGGTCGGTCTCCCCTTGGCCTGGGTCGGCGCTCTGTTGGCCTCGGCCAGGGTCCAAGGGCTCACGACCAACCCAACAGAAACCGCTATGGTTCTCCAAGCAAGTGGCTGAGAAAATAAAGGCTAAAGAGTTCGCAATCCAGAAATACAAAAAAACTCAAGATGAGGAACACGGGGAGGAATACCGGAGGAAACTGAAAGAAGCCAAGAGAGAAGTACATCTGGCGAAAGCGCAAGCAGAAGAACAAATGGCTAGAAAGGTAAGGAGGGGTGACAAAAATTTCTTCAGGTATATTAGTGCAAGGAGAATGTGAGACTAAAAGATACTGCAAACCGCTATGTAGATAATGATGAAGAAAAGGCAAATTTGCTAAATAGATACTTTTGTTCTGTTTTTACTGAAGAAAATCCGGGAGAAGGACCACGATGGACTGGCAAAAGTTCATTTGAGAATGGAGTGGATGTAGCACCGTTCACGGAAGAGAGTGTGTATCAATAACTAGAAAAACTAAAGGTGGACAAAGCCATGGGACCGGATGGGATCCACCCCAGGATATTGAGGGAGCTCAGAGAGGTTCTGGTAGGTCCTCTTAAAGATTTGTTTAATAAATCCTTAGAAATGGGAGAGGTTCCGAGGGATTGGAAAACGGCGGAGGTGGTCCCTCTTCACAAAAGTGGTGATAGGGAAGAAGCTGGAAACTACAGGCCGGTAAGCCTCACTTCGATTATTGGAAAAGTAATGGAAGCGATACTGAAGGAAAGGATAGTGAATTTCCTGGAAGAAAATGAGTTGCAAGATCCGAGACAACATGGTTTTACCAAAGGGAAATTGTGCCAAACGAATCTCATTGAATTCTTTGATTGGGTGACCGGAGAATTGAACCGTCGACGTGCTATAGTCGTAATCAAACATATAAATGGCAAGTGACCGACTCACCTGCAAATGCGCAGTACAGCCCGAACGTTGAGACGTCAAAAGTCCAAGCCCCGCCTCCAACAGCTCCAGAACCAGAAAGGAGGAGGAGTCAGAGGCGGGGCGAGGGGCGGAGAGTACACTAAACAGCCCCAAAGGTACGTGGAGAGGACGGGGTGTGGGAATCGGAGGGGGCGTGGAAATCAGAGGGGGAAGGAGGAACGAATGAAGGCCCCCCTCCCCGACGTTGCCGATGCCGCTGCTCCTGCCTCCCTGTCACAGTAACACCTATACAACACGGCCGAGACCACAATCAAGTCAAGTGCAACGGGATAACAATTACGCTGCGCGCGACACAAATGCGAGAGGTTCGCCAACCCACGCGACTCTTCCATTCATACTTCCACAGCCGGCCAGCGCCCTGCCTTCCTCTCCTCTGATTGGCGGAGCCCCGAGGGGAGGAGCCATGGCGGCGGTGACATTTCACCCCAAGAGGCGTGGCCCCAGACGCAGACATCGAGTGCTGCGGTTTCGGGGGGAGGAGCCATGGCGGCGGTGATGACGTTTCACCCCGAGAGGCGTGGCCCCGGACGCGGACATCGAGTGCTGTGGTTTCGCGTGGGGGTAGGGGGGGAGGCCAAGGGAAAGAGGAGGGTTGCTAGACATGGGGGGAGGGCAGGGGAGAGAGGAGGGTTGGTGGACGGGGGGAGGCCTGGGGAGAGAGGGCTGCTGGACATGGGGGGAGGGCAGGGGAGAGAACAGGGTTGCTGGACATGGGGGGAGGGCAGGGGAGAGAGGAGGGTTGGTGGGGGGGGGGGGAGGCCAGGGGAGAGAGGGCTGCAGGACATGGGGGGAGGGCAGGGGAGAGAACACGGTTGATGGATGGGGGGGAGCCCATAGAAAAAAAAACTCGCCTGTTTTAACAGGCTTAACGGCTAGTCTACTTAGATTTCAGTAAGGCTTTTGACACGGTTCCCCACAGGAGGCTCTTAAATAAACTGGATGGGCTGAAGATAGGACCCAAAGTGGAACTGGATTAGGAACTGGTTGACGGACAGGCGCCAGAGGGTGGTGGTGAATGGAGTTCGCTCGGAGGAGGGAAAGGTGAGTAGTGGAGTGCCTCAGGGATCGGTGCTGGGGCCGATTCTGTTCAATATATTTGTGAGTGACATTGCCGAAGGGTTAGAAGGTAAAGTTTGCCTATTTGCGGATGATACTAAGATTTGTAACACAGTGGACACCCCGGAGGGAGTGGAAAACATGAAAAAGGATCTGAAAAAGCTAGAAGAATGGTCTAAGGTTTGGCAATTAAAATTCAATGCGAAGAAATGCAAAGTGATGCACTTAGGGAGTAGAAATCCAAGAGAGGCGTATGTGTTAGGCGGTGAGAGTCTGCTAGGTACGGATGGGGAGAGGGATCTTGGGGTGATAGTATCTGAGGATCTGAAGGCGATGAAACAGTGTGACAAGGCGGTGGTCGTAGCTAGAAGGTTACTAGGCTGTATAGAGAGAGGTGTGACCAGCAGAAGAAAAGAGGTGTTGATGCCCCTGTAGAAGTTGTTGGTGAGGCCCCACCTGGAGTATTGTGTTCAGTTTTGGAGGCCGTATCTTGCTAAGGATGTAAAAAGAATTGAAGCGGTACAAAGAAAAGCTACGAGGATGGTATGGAATTTGCGTTACAAGACTATGAGGAGAGACTTGCGGACCTGAACATGTATACCCTGGAGGAAAGAAGAAACAGGGGTGATATGATACAGACGTTCAAATATTTGAAAGGTATTAATCCGCAAACAAAACTTTCCCGGAGATGGGAAGGCGGTAGAACGAGAGGGCATGAAATGAGATTGAAGGGAGGCAGACTCAAGAAGAATGTCAGGAAGTATTTTTTCACGGAGAGGGTGGTGGATGCTTGGAATGCCCTCCCGCGGGAGGTGGTGGAGATCAAAACGGTAAACGGAATTCAAACATGCGTGGGATAAACATATGTTATGACTGGAGATGTGTGAACCCTTGTGCCCCAACTGAGCACGGCGAAGATGGAGAGATGCCGTACTCGGTCAGGCAGCCAGACAACCCCTAGCTTCACCTGGGAAGCGACCACCGTTCACCGAGAGTTGAGCCTTCCTTTGGGCAATTGCGTCTTTTGGATGTCCGCAGGGCTCTGTTGCAGTATCTACAGCTGTCAAATGACTTCAGGGCTTCTGATCATCTTTTTGTATTGTTGACAGGTCCTCAACGCAGGTGTAAGGCGTCTAAAGCCACTATAGCCTGTTGGCTCAGGGAAGTCATTTTTTCTGTGTATCTGCTTTCAGGGCGGGCTCCCCCTGAAGCGTTTAAAGCGCATTCCACGAGAGCGATTTCCTCCTCGTGGGCTGAAACAGGTGTCCTTTCTCTTCAAGAGATCTGTCATGCAGTTACTTGGGCTTCTCAGCTCTCGTTTGTGCGGCATTAGAGGCTGGATGTGGCAGCGAAGCAGGACGCGCATTTTGGAGCGCAGGTACTGGCTCATGGAGTTGCCGGTTCCCACCCTACGTAGGGAGTGCTTTTGTACTGTTATGACTGGAGATGTGTGAGCCCTTGTGCCCCGACTGAGCACAGCGAAGATGGAGAGATGCCATACTCGGTCAGGCAGCCAGACAACCCCTAGCTTCACCTGGGAAGCGACCACCGTTCACAGAGAGTTGAGCCCTCAGCTGCAGGTGGCCACCAGGACTTCTAGAACCGGCGGGGTTGCACAGCCGCTGACCAGGATGGCAGGAATACAGAAACAGTCCAGCAACAGAACTCCAAATAGGCAAGAATAGTCAAAAATCAGTCCAGGGTCAAGGCAGGCAGCAAACAAGCGAAATCCAAGAACTAGTCAAGGTCCGGTACGCAGGAAATCAGGAACAGGCAAGAGCCGGCGAACAACACTCCGACAGCAACTCCTCAGAACAATTGAGGCCGAAGCAAAGAAGGCCTGGAGGCAGTGCTTTAAACAGTGAAGCAATCAGAGCAAACCAAACTCAGGTGCATCCAACATGGCAGCCCCCATAGGAGATCCTCCCACGACCAGATATGGAGTTCCTTCCTGTTCTCGTTTAGACAAGATGGCTGCCCCCTCCTGAGCTAGCCAAGATGGCTGCTGCTCTTGCTCCAAGCCGGATGACGGCTGCCGGGTTAGGAAACAGAAACTGATCCCATCCTGGAGAAGTGTATTAGAGCGTAACAACATAAAGGAATCCTATGCAGAAGGAAGGGATCCTCAGGAGCTTAGCCTAGAATGGGTGGCAGAGCTGGTGGTTGGGCGGCGGGGATAGTGCTGGGCAGACTTATACGATTTGTGCCAGAGCTGGTGGTGGGAGGCGGGACTGGTAGTTTGGAGGCGGGGATAGTGCTGGGCAGACTTATAGGGTCTGTGCCAGAGCTGGTGGTTGGGAGGCGGGGATAGGGCTGGCCAGACTTATACGGTCTGTGCACTGAAGAGGACAGTACAAATAAAAAAGTAGCACATATGAATTTATCTTCTTGGGCAGACTGGATGGACCGTGCAGGTCTTTTTCTGACGTCATCTACTATGTTTACTATGTTTATGTTTACGGATTACACCCTGCCTCCCAACCACCAGTCCTGCCTCCCACCACCGGCTCTGGCATGATTGTACATATTATTTTTAACTTTTCCCTGATCACCACTGACTTAATTCTGTTCCTCATTCATTTCATTTCTGCATTTTATCTTATTACTAGTAAAAAAGGCCCGTTTCTGACAAATGAAACGGGCGCTAGCAAGGTTTTCCTCGGAATATGTATGTTTGAGAGAGTGTGTGTGAGATTGACTGTGTGAGAGAGAGGGAATGAGAATCAGAGTGTGTGCCAGGGGCCCATCACTCCCTCCTCCCTGCCAGTTGCAGGGTCCCCCTCCCTCCCAGTTCCAGGGTCATTCCCTCCCTCCCTCCCAGTTCCAGGGTCGTCCCCCTCCCAGTCCCAGGGTGCGTCCGAGTTTCAGGGTCCCCCCACCCTCCGTCCCTCAGAGTTTCAGAGTCCCCACCATCCCAGTTCCAGGGCCACCTTCCCTCCCAGTTGAAACAGCTATAGACTTGTTTCTGATGGAGCAACAATTTAAAAACGACAATGTGGAGCAGCAGCTGCTAGGTTTGTTTGGTTTAGAGTGTATGGCAATGACGGCAGCGTGGGTGAGTAAAGGCAAGCTCCTAAGACTATGGGAGGAGTTAATTGTTTTAGTTGCAAGGAGCTGTGCACCCCAGCTGACCTTGTTAATCACCCAGGGCAGAGTTAATTGCTTGATTTGCAAGGAGCTCTGCACCCCAGCTGACCTTGTTAATCTCCCAGGGCAACCACTCCAGGTGCCTGAGAAAACAATGAGCTCCCTCTCAGCTATTTCTCTCTGCTTGTTTTACGACTCTCTTTCCTTTGTGTATTTGCTAAACCGGATATCTATGCCACCTCAAGTTTCCGGCTGGAGGCTTCAATTAGAACGTTGGAGGTGCCTTTATATATAGAGATTTTAATTCAACCATTTATTATATTATCTCATTTATGTTATCTTATTATATTTTATATTGCTTTTATAATTCAACCAGGAATTACATTATGGCATGAATGTTTATTTATGTGTGATCTGAATCCATAATTGTATTTATAACTGTATTTTTATGTGTTTTTATGTTAGACCCCTGAGGCAGGCGCTTGTACGCCGAAACACGGCCCGTGTCAGTTCTTTTTCACAATAAAGGACGGCTATTATCCCTTTCTTGAAGGCCCGTGGTGCTTTTTTTGTCTGTGCTCTATAGAGAAAGAAACGACAGGTTTTGGCAATATGCTGAATGTGAGCAGAGAAGGAGAGAGAGGAGTCGAAGATGACCCCAAGGTTACGAGCTGATGAGACAGGGAGAATGTCGTGTTCTCGAGGACCTTGGCATTATGGAGGCATTGGCAATGCAAAGGCAAAGGCTGCAGTCTCTAAGTGCTTAATAAAGCCCTTCAACACCAAAGGCACAGCTGCAGCAATCTCTAAGCAGCAATCTCTAAGCAATCTCTAACGGAGGCTGTTCAGGCACAAACCACAGAGCAGGCAGAAAGCACAGTGAAACACAGAGAGGCTTCCCACACCCAGGTGTAGTGTAGTGAAGCAATTAGAGTCATGCTGGAAGCAGCCAGCACAGAGAGAGAGAGAGAGCTAACCCAGGCAACACCCACAGGTGCAGTATAGTGAGGCAATTAGTGACATGCTGCTGGATGCAGCCAGCACAGAGAGCCAGAGCTAGCTCAGAAAGGACAGACAGAAGAAACAGGAGCCAGCTAGGAAGCTGACCCCCAGGAATAAGGTAAGTCTGAGGGTGGTCACGGCCACAGACGTGACAGAGAATGAGAGTGCCATCCACAGAAATAGAGAAAGGGGGGGAGAGGAGAGGTGGGTTTAGGAGGAAAGATGAGAAGCTTGGTTTTGGCCATGTTAAGTTTCAGATGACGCTGAGACATCCAGGCAGCGATATCAGATAGGCAGGCTTTAGTGCTTCCATTTCCTCGACCAGCATATTGCCATCTAAATCTGCAAACTTTATTGAATTTACATGATAAATTTCCAGTTCCGTAGCATATTTTTGTAATTCCTTCTTTGGGATTTCTTGAAATTTACTTAACAATCCAAATTAATATTTTTCTTCAATTACTTAAACCATGGCTCCAAAGACTGCAAAGCCTTGTCTAAGACCTGGCTGAAGCAATTTACCTGGTAAGCTTCCTTGGAATCAGCAATGGGATCATCAGCAGACTCTTAAATAATTTTTTTCCCTCTTTCGCAGTCGATTTGTTTTGAAGTCTGGTTGACCTCCAAGTCATTTGTAAGCTCAGTTGCACAATCCATAACTTGTTCAAAGCCAGTCTTTCTATATTGTTTCAGCCAACGCAAGAGCTTTTAAAATTAAGAGCGAGCTATGGCAAGATCTAGGCCCCTGTTTTCTAAGGCGCGCTGTGTTTTTAGCGCGTGGGATAGGAGAAGAGCAGATATGGTCCCTCTTCACAAAAGTGGTGACAGAGAAGAAGCTGGAAACTACAGACCGGTAAGCCTCACTTCGGTTAATGGAAAAGTAAGGACAAACCAAGGTCAGTTATAAATATAAAGTAGCACATACACTGAGTGTATCTTGCTGAGCAGACTGGAAAACTCTTTTTATTGGAAAAAAACTAAAAACAAATAACATACAAATCAAAAACAAGCTCCTAGCTATACACGGTCCTCCTATCTATGTACACCCCACTCCCCCTCCTCAATGGTACAGTGGAAACTGTTTATTAGAAAAACCAAAGAAAAAAACCGGACATGCAAATCAAACCCCAAGCGCCTAGCTAGACATGGTCTGCCTATCTATGTACACCCCCTCTCCCTCCTCAATAATACAATGAATCAACCCCCCCGACCCCCCCCCCCAAACCCCTTCAAACAACTGGCACACAATCCCCTGGTAGCATGTCCCCTCTTGGCGGCTTAAGCCTCACGTGTCTCGACCACCTCAAAGCCACCCCCACCCCTTTTTCCACCCTTTCCCACTTCGCCGTTTCCTGCACCGCCCTTACCACATCCCAGCTGACTACCTCCGCCGGCCGGACCTCCTGGTACAGGGACACCCTGCAGCGCGCCATCCAGAGGCAGTACCGCAATATCACCGAAATTAGAAAGCGTGTTACCGGATCCCCGCGTCCCCCTCCACCCTCTGGGCCGTACACCCAGTCCGCATAGCTGTAGTTGCGGAAACTGGGGATCTGCAGCAACGAGGAAACCCGGTCAGAGACCTGGACTGTAAATGGGCACCTCACCAGGAAATTCTCCATCGTCTCTTCAGTTCCAGCACATTCCTCCCGTGGGCACCCTCTATCCCGCACATTGTGATATTTCAAATTTCCTCGGACGTACAGTCTACCGTGAAAGGACAGCCACGCCAGGTCTTTATACTTCGCCGGGATGCAGTTCGAAGCAATCAACCGTAACCCCTGCTGCACCCGTTGTCCTGCCTTCACCTCCCCCACCATCAGCCCCACACCCTCACCAATTTCACTAGGGTCTTGCAATAACTCACCCCCCCCCCCGGGGCCCCCCTTCGCAGTGCCACTACCCTCCCCCCCCTCCCGCCATAGGTCCCAATATCTCGGCCACCACTGCAGGACACTCCTTGCCCACCCCGGTGGCTCCCGCCCTACCGCCCTCCCCAGATTGAACTGCAGGAACAAAGCGCTGAAAAACAGGACTGGGTTTATCATGCCCACCCCCCCTCCCTCCTAGGCAGATATGTAACATTCTGTTTTACCGGATTTGTCCTGTTGCCCCAGAGCAGCCGGAAGAACACCCCATACAAGGCCGCGTACCGGCTCTCCGGCAGCAAGCAGATGTAACTGACGAACAGAAACAAAGGAACTAAGTGTGCCTTGATGAGCTGTACCCGCTCCCCCATGGTCATTCTCCACCCCTTCCATCTATCCACCCTCCCCTTCGCTTCGTGGAGACACCTATCCCAGTTGCAGAGCCTATAATCCCCCTTCTCGAAGTATATTCCCAAGACCCTTATACGTTCCACAGCTGTAGGAAACCTACCTCCCAACTCAAACTGCAGCCCCTGATCCCCAACCCACAGGCTATTGGACTTTTGAAAATTGACCTGCGACGCTGTTGCCTGCGAGTATTCCTGGATCAGGTTCTGCAATCTACCTCCCTCCCTCTGGTCCGCTACCCACACTGTAACGTCATCTGCATACGCCACGACCCTTAACTGGCTATTGTCCCCCACCTCTACCCCTTCCAGCCCCTCCGCCCCCCCCTTCTCCAGCTGTCTTATAAAAGGGTCGATGGCGTATGCATACAACAGCGGGCTGAGCGGGCACCCCTGCCGGACCCCTGCCCCTACCTCAAACCCCTGCCCCCTCCACCCGTTAACCAGGAGAAAACACCCCGCATGCCGATAGAGTAGCTGTAATTGCTCTATTCAGCCCTTCAGAAACCCATAGCACTCCAGAATGCTCCATAGGACACCCCACTGCACTCAAACGCTTTTTCCTGGTCGAATGTTACCAACAGCCTACCGTGCCCTCCCATTCTACTGTGTTCTACCCCCTCCCGCACCCATGCTGCCGCTTCCAAGACCCCTCTCCCTTTAACCCCACATGCTTGCGAGGCTGCCAGCAAATCCCCATACACCTGCCTCATTCTCTGGAATAGCATTCGCGCAAAAATTTTCCGATCTGTATTAAGCAATGCTATAGGCCGCCAGTTGGCCAACATCGCCGGGTCCTTCTCCTTACTTAGTAGGATAAGAGCCGCCTCTGTCAGGGAACTAGGCAAGGAACCCTCCAACTGGGCTGCCCCCCATACCCTCACCAGGATCGGCACCAGCTGCTCCTTAAAGGCCTGGTAGAACTCAGTCGTTAGCCCATCCGGCCCCGGCGAGGGTCTTCCTGTGGAGCACCCCAGTGGCTTCCTCCACCTCCTGTTCTGTCCACGGGTTCAAGAGGGCCTGAAGCTGGGGTCCCCCGTGACCTATCCCCGGGGTCCCTTCCACATAATGCTCCATCTGCTCTATATTGATCTGCTGGGCTGAAAAGAACGCCGCAAAGTGGTCCCTCACTGCCCCCAGAATCCCCTCCCGGGTGTCCTGCAGGACCCCCTGTGTGTCCCGCACCCCCTCCATCACCCTGCGTGCCCTCCGCTCCCGGCAGCATGCGAAGGGGTCCGGACTACACATTTTCCCGAAGTCCCGCTCGTACACCAAGGAGGTGTAGCGGTTGTACTGTACCTGCTCCAGGAGTGCTTGGAGATCATGTATTTCTTCCTCCCTCCCCCCTTGTGAAATCAGTGTGTCCCTCTTTTTCTTTATCGCCATGCCCAACTTTGTCCTTTCCCTCCCCTCCCTTCTCGCCTGTCTGAGAAAGAATCCCCGCGTTCGTCTTTTCACTGTGTCCCACCACTCCCCCAATGACTGAAATGCCCCCTGCACTGACACCTGATCTTCCAAAACCGGCGGTACTCCTCCCGCACCTGCTCGCTACCTAACCACTTTAAATTCAGTCGCCATAACCCCCTCCCTGGCCTCTGCGCTGCCGTCCCCCCCCCCACCTGAAGGAGGACCATGTGGTGGTCTGAAAAGTCCACGTCCACGGTTCGTGGACCCCCCAGACAAACCCCCTTCTTTACCAGGAATCTATCGATTCTACTCTTACACTGCCCTCGAAAGAACGTGAACCCCTCCTGTTCCTCACAGAAGGCCACATGCGCGTCTACCAGCTCCGCCTCCCGCATGATCCCTGCCAGCCTCACCCCGTCATAGCCCACCTGTACCGATCGTCCCCCACTATCCTTTTTCCGTAATATGGTGTTAAAATCCCCCCCCCCAGACTACTTGGCGCGAAGTGTATAGGTAGGGCTTGATCTTCCCAAAGAGGAGTACCCTTTCCTTCTTGCTTTGGGGCCCGTACACATTCACCACCCTCAGTGCTCTATCCTCCCAAATTGCATCCACAAGACATCTCCCCTCCCCCAGCTCCACCACTCGCTGAATATTCACCCGGTGGGACTTAAATAAGATCCCCACCCCACCATACCTCTCCCCCGCCAACCCCCACACCGAGGGACTCCACTTCCAGGCCCGCCTCGCCCGCCTGATCACCTTAATGGACCGCAGCCGAGTCTCCTGGAGCAGGAAGCAATCTGCTCGGACCCTCGCGAACCAGTCATAAGCTAAACCCTGCTTCTTCGGAGAGGCCATGCTGGCCACATTCAGCGTGGCAAATGTCAACACTAAGCCTGCCATCCTCATTGCGAGTCACGGGTCTGCTCACTCCCCCCTTCTTTCCTTATCTCCTGGGATACCCCCTTCTTACCCTGAAGCAGGTCCTCTGCTATGCGGTCTACGTCGTCCCCTGCCAGATCCCCCTCCCCCCCATGGCCTTCCTGTCTGCACCTTACCCCCCCTCCCCAGTTCTTCCTTCCTTTCTTCTTTGCTCTATCTGGACCTACCCCCTGATCCCTCCCTCTCCCCTCTCCCCCCCACCCCCTACCTCCTCCTCCGAGTCCTCCACCTCCCCCAAGTCCTCCAGATCCTCCTCTAGCTCCACTCTGTCCCCCCAAGCCTGCACTTGGGCCTTCACCACCTGCCCGGCCCCCTCAGCTTTCCTCTTACTCCCCTTTCCCCTCCCTCCCTCCCTTCCCTCTTCCTCCTCCCTCACCCCTCCCCTCCCCCAGAGACTTCCCACCCTTCTTTCTACCACCAGTACCCTCCGCCAGTGCTTCCTCATATTTCCGTTTGCCCTCTCTGATCCCCCCTGCCGCCCCCTCTTCCTCCATTAACTCCACCTCTTCTCCTTCCCCCTGTTCTTCCTCCTCCCTCCCAACCTCCCTATCCTCCTCCTCCAACACCTGAAATCTGTTCCCCCCTCTTCCCCTGCAGCGACCCCTCCCCGCCCACCCCTAGTTCCCCCCCTCTGAAACTTCCCTTTCCTCTGTGGCACTTGTACCCACTCCCCCTCTCCCCCCTGCTCCACTCCTGACCCAGCCCCCCGCCGCCCCCCCTCCTTCTCCCCCCTTGCCCCTCCCTGCCTATCACCCCCTGCCCTACCCCTCCTCCCTTACCCCCCTCCCTGTCCCTTCCCCCACATATCCCACTTGTTATGGGCCACCCTAGGGCAGTTTCGATATGCATGGCCTAACCCACCGCAGAGGTTGCACCTGATCGCGGTGCAGTCCTCTGTGGCGTGCTGATCCCCGCATCTTCCACACTTTACCACTGGGCATGACATGCTGAAGTGCCTAAACGAACCACATCTGAAGCACTGCCGTGGCTGCCCCTTGTAAAAGCACAGTATCCTGTCGCGACCGATAAAGGCAGCTGAGGGAATGTGCTGGACCACATGGCTCTCCTGTCTCAATTTGACCAGGGCTCCTCAACCTCCTGCCCAAACCCTGCTTGGATCTGGTAACTTTGTAAGCGGGGATCTCAGCTCCGCATACCTCTATAGCCAGTAAGCTAAATCTGCCCCAGAGATAGACTCATTTCTTACGAGCAGGGTCCGGCTTGCTGATTGGAATGGCCCTGAGGTCCTGCCACTCCCCCATTCCCCTCACCCCCTCGTACCTTTCCCAGAATATTTCCATCCCCCTCTGGGTCAAGCCATATTCTGGGATGTTGATGGGGTGTATACACGCGTAAAAGTCCTCGGGTATAAACCCCATCCCCATCACCAGCCTCAAGACCCGATCCCTGGAGGGCATAGCCCCCTCCCCTATCCATTTCAGCTGTACCACATTTCGCCGCTTAGGCAGCTGTCCACCCCCTGTCCCCGCTCCCCCCCAACCCCTCCCTGGGCCCTCAAAACCACCCGATCTCCCCCCTCCTTCCTTCCCCCTCCCTGGACTACTGCCGCAAAGGACTTGGACCCCAGCCCCCACCGCCCCCCTCCACACTTGTTCCAGCCCTTCCCTCTGCCTCCCCCCTTCTGTCGCTCTGCCCCTCCCCTCATCCCTCTCCCTTCCTCAATATCTACAGCCCCCTCCCTCTCCCGCTGTCCCCCGTCCCCTTCCCTCTCAGAAAAACATCCAGCAACGTTCATAGTCAGTTCTGCTGCTTGGGCTGCCTCCAACTGATTGTCCTGCCCATCTCCACTTCCTGGAACGTCCCAGCTCGTCCCTGCCACTGCAGGCTCCAGCCTCTGGGCTAATCGCCTCCTCTCCTCTGTCTCCTGGCGATACTCTGGCTCCTGCCCAGTCAGGTCTGCAGCTGGCGATACCAGACTCCCTGCTCGCTCCGCCCCCGAACTCCCTCCAACCTCCGGCACCAGGGGCGGAGCCTCCGGAACTCCGCCGCTCCCCTTGGCTCCTCGCTCCCAGCCGTCCCGCTGGCAGGTCCGCTCCACCACCCGCTGCACATCTGTTGGACTTGCCATGTCCACTTCTCTAGTCAAAGAAAGTCTCTCAACAATCGGATTACTTCCTCCTTGCTTCTGGTGCAGTCCCTCCTGCGTTCTCCCAATGGCTGGCGCTTCCCGGGGGCATGGCTTGTCCGTTCCTGATTCCGCCACAGGCTGGCTGTTAGCACCCCCCGATTTCACCTCTTTTAATGGACAGCTGGTCAAATGAGCTTCCAGCTGCTGCCCGCTCCTATTCCTCTCTCTCCAACCCCTCTCCTGTAAACCGCCAGCTACTCCATGCTCATGGAAGACCTCCTCTGCTCCCAGACTTCGTGGGCGGGGCTTCTCCAGACGCCATGCTGCCTTGGTGTCCACTTCAGCCATTGCAGACCCGGCCAAAAATACTGGAGTCTGCCTCTGCTGACCCTTTTCCAACAGGGCCTCCTTCAAGGCAACTGTCTCTGCTGTTTGCACAACTGCAGGTAAGCCCTCTGAGACTTCGACCACCACCTCTATAGAAAACAGGCTGCTACCTGCGTCTCCCTCTGCTGCCTCCATTATCTGGAGTTTTGACAATTTACTGAGTTCTTTCCTCCCCTCCACAGGTAGGATCTCTGCTCCAGCCCCCACCCCAGAGCCATGTCCTGCTGCTGCCTCCTTATCCTCTGGCTGCTGGGTAAGTGCTCTGGACTGTGTTGCCAACTGTCTCATGAATTTTAAAGTGGGGTCACCTCTGAACCCAGACAACTCTTTTGGTTCTAATGCTGCTGAAGACACTGAAGCTTGCTTCAACTGTAGTGTTCCTGAACCCCTAGACTTTGGTATAGAAGCCATCCTTTCTTGGTTAACATAGAGCTCCCTCAAAGGATTCACAGAGCCCTTTTTTAAACAGTTCAACAAGTGTTCTTTTTTCCCCAACAACTTCGATATCCAGGCTTCCTGTTTAACATACATTTGTCTGTGCTCCGCTGGGGCAAATGTACACATAGTTCTTGCCATTTTCAGATGTTTTCCTAGCTCCACTACTTCTTTTTCCACCAGCTTAATTCGTCTTACAATATTTACCACACTACTTGCTGGATCATCAGGGTCATAGCTCACTTCAAGGAACTCCTCATCTGACGATCCACTCTCCTCACTCTCACTCTCATCTGCCTCCAGCAAAGGCTTCTGGCAAACTTCCATCGCCTCTTCCTTCTCCCTTCCTTGGAAGCGCCCTTCTGGGGCCTGTACTATCTTCCTCCCCCCTCCACTGTCTTCTCACTTACCTTCCGCAAGCTGGGCCATGGAGGGGGAAATGCTCTGGTGACCTCCACTGGGCTGCTTCTCCCTTCGGTCCACTGGACTCCTTTCCCTTCTCCCGGTAGTCAAACCAGGGAGAGAGCCACTCCTTTCGGTCTTCTGGTCCCCGGGCCCCAGGAGGCCCCATAGCCTGGGACTTTCCTGAGGCCTTCTCCCCAGGGACCCTCCTCATCTTTGGGGAGGGAGCTAGGTCTCACTCCCTTTCCACTGGAAGTCTGCAGAGCTCTCTAAAACACCTCCTTCCTCCTCAGCAGACTGGATGGACCATACAGGTCTTTATCTGCCATCATCTACTATGTTACTATGTGTAAAGAGTATGTAGGCAGCCCTGGGGAACAGAAAGAAAAGAGGAGAGAAAGGGACTACAAATTTCAGCATGCCCAAAGGAACCCTGGGATAGGCCAGAATACCCCCGTTATAGGCAGGCATTCCCCAGGAAAAAACTAGAAATAAAGAACTACAACTCCCAGCATGCCCCAAGGGAGCCTGAGGATAAGAGAAACTATGTGCATTCCCACGAGTCACCAGAAGAGGGCCGCAGGGGAAGGAGTAAGGCTGATTCTCTAACCTGGTGGAAGAGGTGGTGGAACAAGTGGGTGGAGAAAGAAGGGACTCCAAAGAACTTTAATGAAGAAAAGGGGGAGCAGCTGGGAGAGGGGCGGGGTGAAGAGAATATGGATTGGGCTCCTGAGGAGAGGGAGGAGGAGAGTGAGCCTTGCCCTATGGAGTTGACTGAACCGGAGAACACCCTGGAAGAGCCGATGGACTTTTCAGCTCTGGCTCAGCGAAAGCCAAGGAAGTAGCGGAGCCAAGCCGGGTCAAGCGGGAGGAGGTCAGGTAGGAGTATGACTGACCAAGAGGGTGGGACCCTAGGCTTTGAGCCCGCGCAGAGCCATATTGTGTTTTGAAAGCCTGGCTAACCTGAACTGTGTTTTGAAAGCCTGGCTGTGTTTTGAAAGCCTGGCTAACCTGAACTGTGTTTTGAAAGCCTGGCTAACCTGAACTGAGTTTTGAAAGCCTGGCTAACCTGGACGGTGTTTTGAAAGCCAGGCTGGGGTTTTAAAGCCTGGCTAAACTGAACTGTATTTTGGTAAGCCTAGCTAAACTGAACCGGGTGTTTTTTTTTTTCTTTGTGCTGCTCCTCTCTAGGAGAGGAAGAGAGAGGAAGCAGCTGCTGAAGCCTGGCCTGTGTACCTAACCGGCTTGAGTAAGGTAAACGGTAACAGGGATTTGTTTTGTGTTGTGGATCGGTACTTGAGAGAAGGAGGGACGCCCTTCCTATGCAATAAACCACTTTATTTTGAGTTGGAGGTGAGCACGGCTGGAGAGTGTTCTTTTGTTTGGGGAGCTGCAACCTCGGAGTGAAGGGGAGCAACTTAACATATGTAATGGAAGCGATGCTGAAAGAAAGGATAGTGAATTTTGTGGAATCCAATAAGTTGCAAGATCTAAGATAACATGGTTTTACCAAAGGTAAATCGTGCCAAACGAATATCGTGGAGGGACATAATCGAAAGGTATGCCCAAGTTTTGTTGAGGACGTCCTTGCAAAACGTTCCAATGGAGGGGTGGGGAAACCCATATTATCGAACCAAGATGGACGTCCATCTTTCGTTTCGATAATACAGTCGGGGATATCCAAATCTTGAAATTTAGGTCGTCCCTAGACTTGGTCGTTTCTGATTTTCAGCGATAATGGAAACCAAGGATGCCCATCTATGAAACGACCAAATGCAAGCCCTTTGGTTATGGGAGGAGCCAGCACTTGTAGTGCACTGGTCCCCCTGACATGCCAGGACACCAACCGGGCACCCTAGGGGGCACTGCAGTGGACTTCATAAATTGCTCCCAGGTACATAGCTCCCTTACCTTGTGTGCTGAGCACCCCAAAACCCACTACCCACAACTGTACACCATTACCATAGCCCTTATGGGTGAAGGGGGGGCACCTAGATGTGGGTACAGTGGGTTTTGGAGGGCTTGCTGTTTCCTCCACAATCATAACAGGTAGGGAGGGGGATGGACCTGGGTCCGCCTGCCTGAAGTGCACTGCACCCACTAAACTGCTCCAGGTACCTGCATACTGCTGTCATGGAGCTGAGTATGATATCTGAGGCTGACAAAAAATATTTTTAAAGATGTTTTTTGAGGGTGGGAAGGGGTAGTGACCACTGGAGGAGTAAGGGGAAATCATCCCTGATTCTCTCCGGTGGCTATCTGGTCATTTCGGCCACCTTTTTGTGCCTTGGTCGTAAGAAAAACAGGAACAGGTAAAGTCGTCCAACTGCTCATCAGGGATGCTCTTTTTTTCCATTATGGGTCGAGGACGTACATGTGTTAGGCACACCCAAGTCCCGCCTTCGCTACACCTCCGATATGTCCCCTTGAACTTTGGTCGTCCTTGCGACGGAAAGCAGTTGGGGACATCCAAAATTGGCTTTCGATTATACCGATTTGGACGACCCTGGGAGAAGGATGCCCAGCTTCCGATTTGTGTCGAAAATGAGCCTGATAGAATTCTTTGACTGGGTGACCAGAGAATTGGATAGAGGACGTAATGTAATAGATGTAATCTGCTTAGATTACAAAAAAGCCTTTGACACTGTTCCTCATAGGAGGCTCTTGAATAAACCTGACAGGCTGAAGACAGGACCTAAACTGGTGAACTGGATTAGGAACTGGTTGACGGACAGAGGCCAGAGGGTGGTGGTTAATGGAATTTACTCGGAGGAGGGAAAGGTGAGTAGTGGAGTGTCTCAAGGATTGGTACTGGGGCTGATTCTGTTCAATATATTTGTGAGTGACATTGCCGAAGGGTTAGAAGGTAAAGTTTGCCTTTTTGCAAATGATACCAAGATTTGTAACAGAGTGGACACCCCGGAGGGAGTGGAAAACATGATAAAGGATCTGTAGAATCTAGAAGAATGGTCTATTCCTTGTCATCAGCAGCAGTTGTATCCGCCTACCAGCAGGTGGAGATAGAGAACACTGAAGAACCACAGTGACTCTTGGACGGCTAGTCCCATCTGCCTTCAGTATTTTTCTATCTCCCAGCAGGTGTGGACGTAGCATCAGCTCCTGGATTTCTGCCTGAGGTGGCTCCTGTGCTTTGCCAGTTGAGCAGGGGTGTTATGGCTGGTGGTGCCCACTTTAAAGGCATATAGGTTCGCCCTTTCCCTGCCTTACCCATTACCCCCTCCTCCCGAAGTCCCTCAGTTGCTGCCTGCCTCCAACTTTCCTCACAGCATTAAAAAAAAAAAAAAAGAGTGCGTTTTTACTGTGTGGCTGTTCTGAGGCTTTCTCCAGAGATTCTGATTCAGTGCAGCTTGACTGAATCTCGTTGACTTGGTCCTCTGAGGTGAGTAGTGCCCAGCTCCTCTGGGGAGGTCCCGCAGACAGCGTTCCGAATGGGGTAAGTTTTGGCGCGAAGCCGCTATTTTATTCCTATCAGGTGATGGCTGTTGAAGGAGTTAAGCATTGCTCCCGCTGTGATAAGCGCAGGTCAGCAGCGGGACTTTGCAGTACGTCCTCCTTAGACGCTCGAGCTGGTACGAGCATGGTGAGCGATGATTCTTCCCGCTCGTTGGAGCTGGCAGCGGGCGCCATTTTGGAAGCGCGGCATGCCTCGACCCCCGCGATGGCGGAGGAGTCTGAGTGCAGGGGGATGCCTCGTTTTGAGGCTGCCAGAGGAGCTCCTCCGTTTCGCCTAATTTGGGGACGGAGGGCCAGGGTGAGTTTTTCTCCCGAGTTTGTGCTGCTGATGCATAAGGCCTTCATGCTGAAAAGAGCTCAGCCGCAGGTGTCTTGACACTGCGTTGCATTCTGGTTTCCCTCCGGGTGCTGATGCCCCGGGGATGGCTACAGATGTTATTTCTTCCCCCGAGTGTTGGAAACATGCTAAACATAGACGGGTAAATTCCCCGTCTGAAAGTGGCGCATCTCCCTTTTCCCACCCGTGATCAGGCTGTGGGGAGTCTGAGGGATCTGGCAGGCCCTCATGGATGGAGGATCTGTAGGAGGGTGCCTGTTTGCCACTGGACTCGGATGATCCCAATGCGGTTTGGATTTTCCACCGCGACGAGCTGCCAGCTTCCATTGCTGACGCCTTGCAGGCCCTCTCGATTGATGATCCTGCCGAGGGCGATGCCTCTTCTGTTAATCTTATGATGGCGAGTACTAAGAAGCCTATGCGGGCCTATCCTGTGCATGACTCCATCCAGGAGCTCATTTCAGCTCAATGGTCTGACCCCGATGGGCCTTTGAAAGTGGCCAGGGCTATGGGTCAGCGTTACCCTCTGAGTGAGGTTCACTTGCCCCTTTTTGGGATGCCTAAAGTGGACGCGCTGGTCACGGTGGTCACTAAAAAGACCACTCTCCCCTTTGAAAGATATGCAGGACCGTCGGCTAGAATCCGCGCTGAAACGGTCCTTTGAAATATCGGGCCTTGCCTTAAGGGCGTCTATTTGCAGTTCCTATGCAGCCCAAACCTGTCTTTCCTGGTAACAACAGGCGATGGATCAGCCCGTGGAGGGTGTGGGGTCCCTCTCTGAGGTTGCCCCATGGATGGAGTCGGCCCTGTCATTTTTGGCTGACGCCCTTTATGATCTGGTCAGAGCTTCGGATTAGCAGAAGTCTGTGGCGGTTTCTGCCCACTGCTTCCTTTGGCTGCGGCATTGGGCGGCGGACATGGCCTCTAAGCAAAGGCTGGTGAGGTTACCCTTTCAGGGCCTCCTGTTATTTGGACAGGATTTGGAGAAGATTGTTAAAGACCTAGGGGATTCGAAGCCCCAGCGGTTACCTGAGGATAGGCCTAGGCCTTCTTCCAAGGGTCCTGTGTTTCCCTCCTCTTCCAGACCTTGCTTCCGTGAAGCTCGCAGGTATCGCCTGGGGCGCTCTGCTGGGTTTTCTCAACGTGCCCGTTTTCAGCAGAGGAACTCCTTTCGCTCGGACAAATGCTCCGCAGCGGCTGGGTCGCACCCAGGAGTTCAGGGCGTCCTCCACAATGATGGGACGCCGGCCCACTCCTCTATTGCTGCAGTAGGAGGACGTCTTTCCCTCTTTCTCGAGGAGTGGGCCAAGATTACTTTGGATCAGTGGGTCCTGGACCTGATCAGAGAAGGTTACCGATTGGAATTCGGTGCCCCGGTGAGAGACGTGTTTTTGGAGTCCCGATGCGGCACTACCGTCAAACGGGCGGCGGTAGAGGAGACCTTGGAAGTCTTGCTGCACCTCGGAGCGGTGATCCCGGTGCCTCCCGCCGAACGCGGCTGTGGTCGCTACTCCATTTATTTTGTGGTCCCTCAAAAAGGCGGGTCTTTCAGACCAATCCTCGACTTACAACAAGTCGAGGCCCTAAGAGTGCGACACTTCCGCATGGAAACCCTGCGCTTATTCATTGTGGCGGTTCAGCCAGGAGAATTTCTTACATCTCGGGACCTCAAGGAAGCTTACTTGCACATTCCTATTTGGCCCCCGCACCAGCGGTTCCTCCGGTTTGCGGTGTTGGGCCAGCATTTTCAGTTTCGGGCCTTGCCTTTCGGCCTAGCCACAGCTCCCCGTACCTTTTCCAAGGTAATGGTGGTGGTAGCTGTCTTTCTTAGGCAAGAGGGTATCAGAGTTCACTCTTATCTAGACGACTGGCTCATCAGAGCGGATTCGACAGACGAAAGTCGTCTTGCCGCAGGCAGAGTGGTTACAGTCCTGCAGACTCTGGGCTGGGTGGTCAATATACCCAAAAGTCAACTGACCACCTCTCAGTCTCTCGAGTATTTGGGGGTCCAGGGTTTGTCTTTCTCCCCGACCACAGGAGGTGGAAGCTTCAGAGTCAGGTCTGTCTGGTCCTGCGGATGCCTCGCCCTTGAGCTTGGGACGTTGTCCAGCTGCTGGGGTAGATGACTGCCACCTTGGAGGTGGTCCCCTGGGCGAGAGTGCATATGAGGCCACTGCAGATTGCCCAGCTCCATCAATGGTCTCCGATTTCCCAGGAATATCAATGCAGACTAACGTGGCTCCCTGCGGCCCGGCACAGTATGGATTGGTGGCTCTCCGACAGGATGCTGAGATGTGGAATGCCGCTCGCGCTTCCTTCTTGGTGCCTGGTGATAACAGATGCCAGCCTTTTGGGCTGGGGAGCACATTGCAAGGGAAGCTATGCTCAGGGTCAGTGGACACCTGTGGAATCGGGGTGGTCCATCAATCGCTTGGAACTAAGAGCGATATTCCAGGCTCTTATGGCCTTCCACAAGACTCTGAAGAGGCTTGCTGTCCGGGTTCTGTCAGACAACACGACAGCGGTGGCCTACATCAATCATCAGGGTGGCACTCAGTGCAGGGCCCTGGCCGCGGAGGCCGCTCAGATTTGCAATTGGGCCGAGCTACACCTGCAGCTTCTGTCAGCAGCTCACATAGCAGGTCAGAGAAACGTGAAAGCCGATTTTCTCAGCAGGCATCAAATCGACCCGGCACGATGGGAACTGGCAGAAGTTTTTCTTCAGATTTGTGCAAAATGGGGGACTCCTGGAATGGATCTTATGGTGTCAAGCGCAAATGCCAAAGTCTCTCGCTTTTTCAGTGGACAGAGAGATCCTCACTCGGTGGGGTTGGATGCACTGGCTCAACCCTGGCCCCTGGGCCTCCTGTATATGTTCCCACCTTGGCCCTTGTTAGGACGAGTCCTCCTGCGGATTCAACTGCACAAAGAATTGGTGATTCTCATCGCTGCAGATTGGCCAAGGCGTCCATGGTATGCAGGTCTCCGCCGGATGCTGGTGGAGGCTCCTCTTCCTTTACCTCGGGTACCGAACCTGTTGGTTCAAGGCCCGGTGACTATGGAGGATCCCTGCCAATTTAGTCTTACGGCCTGGCTCTTGAGAGGGTGCAATTGAGAGATAAGGGCTACTCTAACAAGGTCATCGCCACTCTCTTGCAGGCCCACAAGCGGTCTACTTCTGCAGCATACGCTCGGATATGGCGTAAGTTTGAGGAGTGGTATGTCCTGAAAGAGGTCACACCCGCGCGAGCTACAGTCTTGCTGGTCCTGGACTTTTTGCAGGACGGCTTACAAAAAGGCCTGGCTTATAATTCTCTTCGGGTGCAAGTGGCAGCGTTGGCATGCTACCGAGGGAAGGTTTCTGGCTGGTCTCTTGCTGCTCATCCGGACATTGCCCAATTCCTTAAAGGGGCGCTTCAGCTCCGCCCTCCCGTGTGGTTGCCTTCTCTGGCCTGGAACCTGGGGCTGGTGTTGAAGGCTCTCCAGCGTTCGCCTTTCGAGCCACTTAAAGCGAGCTTCTGAGAAGGATGTGACTCTCAAGACGGTCTTTTTGGTGGCCATTACATCGGCTAGATGTGTATCTGAGCTTCAGGCGCTTTCCTGGAGTTCTCAGAGTCCGGTGTGACGGTACGTACAGTGCCTTCCTTCCTGCCTAAGGTGGTTTCAGCGTTTCACCTGAACCAGCCCATTTTTCTACCTTCCTTTTCTAGGGAGGACTTTCCGGATTCCTTTAGACAATTGTGTCTTTTGGATGTCCGCAGGGCTCTGTTGCAGTATCTACAGATGTCAAATGACTTCAGGACTTCTGATCATCTTTTTGTCTTGTCTTGCCCGGCATCTAAGGCCACTACACAAGGCCACTATAGCCCGTTGGCTCAGAGAAGTCATTTTTTCTGCATATCTGCTTTCAGGACGGTCTCCTCCTGAAGCGTTTAAAGCGCATTCCACAAGAGTGATTTCCTCCTCGTGGACTGAAACAGGTGTCCTTTCTCTTCAAGAGATCTGTCGTGCAACTACTTGGGCTTCTCAGCTCTCGTTTGTACGGCATTACAGGCTCGATGTGGCAGCGAAGCGGGACACACATTTTGGAGCGCAGATACTGGCTCGCGGAGTTGCCTGTTCCCACCCTACGTAGGGAGTGCTTTTGTACATCCCATCAGTTAATGGATTCATCTGCTGCTGATGACAAGGAAGGGAAAATTAGGTTTTTACCTTGGTAATTTTCTTTCCTTTCCTTGGTAATTTCCTTTCATCACAGCAGATGAATCTATGATCCCTCCCCTGTCTGTGTGTTTTTTGTTCAGTTCTTTCATGCAGATATTGTATCTCATCAGGAGGAGTTGATGAACAGTTCTCAAAGTTTCTACATGCTGTTCTATTGTAGGAGGTCGCAGGGCCGGTCTTAGCAAGTGCGGGGCCCTATGCAGACCAATTTGGTGGGGCCCCATCGTAGCCCCGCCCCACCTTAGCTCCGCCCCACCATAGCTCCGCCCCATTGATAAGATTATTCCATTTTTAGAAAATTTTTTTATTTATGAAATTTCAAATAAAGACAAATGAAGCTAAACTTGTACAAAAAAACTGATTGAAATAATAAGCACAATGCTATCATGAAACATTTTCTATTAGTTGTCTTGTGAGTTATGAAACTTGCCATCAACAAAAATCTGGTTCCATGTTAACTTGGTTTGGTTTTATTTTAAATAATTAAATAAAGAAATAAAGAAAGAACCATTGTCTTATGGTATTTAAAGAACCTTTATGCATTAAAAGTTTGGTTTTCGAGGCCAGCCCAGCCCAGACAGAGACAGTTAATATGCTAATAGAAGACCACCTGGGTTTGTCTCCAGAGACCAGAGCTAAGCTTCTTCTAACACCTAAGCACACATGCAGCCTCAGCCTGGATTCCAGAAAGAACTTGATGTCTCAGTCTCAACCAAAAGTCTGCATCCAGAGCTAAGCTTTTTCTAACACCTAAGCACACATGCAGCCTCAGCCTGGGTTCCAGAAAGAACTTGATGATGTCTCAGTTTCAACCAAAAGTCTGCATCCAGAGCTAAGCTTCTTCTAACACCTAAGCACACATCACATGCAGCCTCAGCCTGGGTTCCAGAAAGAACTTGATGTCTCAGTCTCAACCAAAAGTCTGCATCATCAATCATATCTTCCGAATCACTGGGCAAACTTGCTCGTTGCTCCTCCAGGCGACGGTGGTGGGTGGGTGTGAGTGCTCACTGCTCGTGCTGTTCCACTTCACTTAAGACTTTCTTCGGACTCGGCACTGCCACTGCCACTGCCACAATTCAACTCCCCAGGGCCCAGCGAATCGACGATGGCTCAGGCTTTTACCATGCTCCAGCTCCTTCCCTTCCCGCTCAATGACTCGCCTCCCGCCCGCCCTCGAAGTCCGGAAACAGGAAACACCATCAAAGGAGGCGGGACATAATTGAGCGGGAAGGCGGAAGGAAGCTGGGGTGAGACGTTCGTCGTGCCTGCTGCAAGCCTGCAACTGTCTGTCTTCTGTGTCGGGGCGTGGCCGTCGAGTTCTGCATGTTGTGCTGCTGCCTGCTGCTGGGACTTCACTGGGGGCGTGGCGAGACTCGCGAGAGAGCTGATGGCGGGCTGAGTGGGGAGGGGCACTGAGCGAATCGGCGCGAGCGGCGCGGGATCAATCATGATGATGCGGATGCCGTGCCGCATGCGGTCCGAGCGAGCGGGGGTCGGACTCAAGGAGAGGCAGAGTTGAGGCGCGCCGCGCGGGGCCCCCCTAAGTGCGGGACCCTATGCGGCCGCCTTGGTCGCCTCTGCCTAAGACCGGCCCTGGGAGGTTGAGTTCGTCCCTCCTTTGTATGGTTATTGCTCCGGTTCTGGAGCATTTGTTCGCTGTGAGGAAAGTTTGTTATGTTACCGTTCTTATTCGTTCTGCTTTGGAAATTTCAAATACTGAAGGCAGATGGGGCTAGCCGTCCAAGGATCACTGTGGTTCTTCAGGGTTCTCTGTCTCCACCTGCTGGTAGGCAGATACAACCCATCAGTTAATGGATTCATCTGCTGTGACTAAAGGAAAGAAAATTACCAAGGTAAGAACCTAATTTTCCCATGTTTGGAAATTAAAATTCAATGCAAAAAAAGTGCAAAGTGATGCACTTAGGGAGTAGAAATCCACGGGAGATGTGTGTGTTAGGCAGTGAGAGTCTGATATTCACAAGCAGGGAAAGGGACCTTGGGGTGATAGTATCTGAGGATTTCAAGGTGATGAAACAGTGTGACAAGGCGGTGGCCATAGCCAGAAGGATGCTAGGCTGTATAGAGAGAGGTGTAACCAGCAGAAGAAAGGAGGTGTTGGTGCACCTGTACAAGTTGTTGGCGAGGCCCCACCTGAAGTATTGTGTTCAGTTTTGGAGGCCGTATCTTGCTAAGGATGTAAAAAGACTCGAAGTGGTGCAAAGAAAAGCTATAAAAATGATATGGGATTTGCGTTACAAGACGTATGAGGAGAGACTTACTGACCTGAACATGTATACCTTGGAGGAAAGGAGAAACAGGGGTGATATGATGCAGACGTTCAAATATTTGAACGGTATTAATCTGCAAACAAATCTTTTCCGGAGACGGGAAGGCGGTAGAACTAGAAGACATGTCAGAAGCTTCTCCAAGAGATGTACTCAGAAGTCCACCAAAAACAGTAGTTGGTGACTCTGTGGTCCTCTGCGTGTGTCCTCTCAGGAACTAGCAGACTGATAAGAGGCATTGATTTGCAAGTCTTGATGCAGTGCAGATAAAGAACTGACCAAATACAGCAAGTGGTGAAAGCAGTAGACAATTTATTAAAAACAGAAGTGATAAAACAGTGCCCGATGTGGATATCTAAAACAAAACAAAACCAAAGTCAGAGAACACACATAAGATAAACCATATAATAAACGTGCTCAGCTTTGGAGAAAGCTGGATGCAGCAAGCAGCAACACCATAAGGCTATGAAAATGAATTTTAAAAAGGCAGCCATTATTATCTTTCATGATTTAAGTGTAGCTTTTGATCTGGTAGATGATGGCCTTCCTTCTGCACCAGTTGTTTCAACTTGGTATTAAGAATACTTGTGCTTTCCTGGTTCTCTACATACTTAAAGAATCACATGTACACCGTTTGCCGTTTGCATCTTCCTCACAGATTTACACACTTTTTTTTTAGTTCATAAACTTTATTAATTTACTAAAAACAACATTATTGGCAACAATCAAACACAAGGTCAGACAACACAGTCTGGAGATTTAGCTGCCTGTCCACAAAAATATCCTAGAGTCCAGATGTCAGCAAATTTATGCAAAGATCTTTTCCTCTCAGCAATTGCTCTCTCATATTTATATACTTAAATGCTCAAGTGCAGTATTTTTCCAATTATTAACAATTTCAAAGCTAAAGTAAGTAGGATATTTAACAACTAGTAAAAGAAGCCTGTTTCAGAGCAAATGAAACGGGTGCTAGCAAGGTTTTCGTCGCCAACACCCCCCCTCCCTGGCCAACCCCTTCGTTGTTCTGCCATTGCTCCGCCCCCATCATGACGTTTGACGCGAGGGCGGGGTCTGGAGCGATTTCCCACCCCCCGCCTCCCTCCCTGCCAACCCCTTCGTTGTTCTGCCATTGCTCCGCCCTCGAGGGCGGGGCCCGGAGCGATTTCCCACCCCCCTACCTCCCTCCCTGTCAACCCCTTTGTTGTTCTGCCATTGCTCCGCCCTCGAGGGCGGGGCCCGGAGCGATTTTGGTGGCTTCACCACCATGAACCTTCGAACCTTTTTGAAGGAAGTCAGAGCTTGGCTTCACTGACGTCAGTGTCCTCAGAACGTTGAGGGTGAGTTTTATTATAGTAGATTTAGACTTTCTATTCAACATACCAGAAACGCTTACTAAATGACAGATTACAATTTTATAAATTGACCCCTTGCAAGTCAGGTTCTCAGGATATCCACAATGAATATGCACAAAGAGATATGTATATAATGGAGGCACTGTATGCAAATCAAGTTCATGCATATTCATTGTGGATATCCTGAAAACCTGACTGACAAGAGGTACTCCAGGCCTAGACCTGGGAAACACTGAGTTAAAGGAATGTTCAATTTAACGATATTCTGAATATATTTCCAAACTCCACTCAAATGTAGGTTAAACCACCAAGTCCTAAATAACCTGATGTCCTGTTGATTCACACAAGCACTTTTACAGACTTGTTGAATTAATTTAATGAAGTTAAAAACAAATTTCGGATGCAAACTCCTTGAATCTGTAAATCTGCAAAGAAATTTAAGGGAGTCTAAAGTAGGTACTTCCTATGGATTCCCAGAAATTGGTAAATTCTTGATGGCTCTGCATGCTGTCTTGTTATATTTTTGCAATACTCATTCAATAGTATTTCACATAGATCCCAATTGTGTAAAGCAAAAAGTATACCTCCTAAGGGATCCAATAAGTGTTCATAGAAAAAACTCTCTTCTGAACATCAAATCCTTATACCAAAATTTTTCACTTATATTTTCCTTAAATATATTTCAAAAGAGCCCCTGGGTCTGATATTAAAAGATAAGTAAAAAAGAAATATATATATATATTGTTTTTTTCTCTAGGGATGGATAGACCCATGAAGACCCCCTCTAATAGGTTGGCAAACCAGCCATCTACCAGAGAGGTTCCCTTGAAGGCTGTCTAAGAGATGTTTGTGCTTATCTGACTCGCTTCTAATGTTCATGGACATATGTGTATTCATTTTAACCATTTTATCTCTAGATATTTCGCAGAAAGGAGTGAGAGGAAAAGTTATAAGGATAATTACCTTTATTATAGCTTACCACAATAATACAACGGGATCAGCAATACAGGCAGATGGGTGGACAGTCGGACAGCACTTCGTGTAGCAAGTCAAAAGGTCTTCTGACGCCCTAAATCTACCCGCCTTATATATTCTCCTATCTCCATTCTAAGTAATGGGGCCCATAAGCTACCATGTTAAGTTGTTTATCTCAAACTAGCTGACCACAATCTTGCTTAATTGGAAAGTTGACACCCCCTTTTTCTCAATCATTTCCTTACACCTTGCATGACGCACTTGTTTCTCAACTCGTTTTTCTAACTTAGATTAGAGAAAATTCCATTTTGTAACTGATATTAAAGTTTCCATTTTGTGTTCATATTTTAAATCTTCCATTTTGTTTTCATATTCCTTGACCTAACTTTTCCAGTTCAGGCCATTCTGGTCTTAGTCTAGGCCTAAAAACTAAGCCATGCTTTTCCAGCAAACTTCTAGTTATGTATGTCAACCATTAGATTTCTGACTTGGCCTATGTCTCTAGTAGGCTGGGCTCTATGGCTCTGCCCTCCACCATTCCAGTGGGGGTCTCTGGCTGTATTATATCATCAATATATATAAATAAGTAGTAGTAAGTAGTATATGGAAATAAATATACAAAATCTGTTAAAAATCGGGTGTGCAAATTGTTGGATTATTTGTAGTAAATAATTAGCAGATTTTAGTACACACAGCTTCAGCTTTAGAAATGTTAATTTCTTTCTTCATCTCTCTCTCATTCACCCCTGAATAATTCACTGCTGAGTCACTTTAAAGTTGAAGTAACAAAACATCTGTTTACTCACAGTTTGTAGTTAGATTATAATCAGACAGGCTTATATATACATATTACTATACATTTGTATTATCAGCTCCTTCCATGTGCTTAGATGGTAATGGATGCTCACACCACCATAGATCCTCTCAGGTTAGGAGAGATCATGAGCTCCATGTGCTCCATGTGCTGCATGTTCTGCATCTATCCCCCACAGGAAGTTGCATAGCTGTGTGACCTCTCTAAGTAATTCACATCAGAGGTCACAGAGTAATCACAGAGAAATAATAGGTGACAGGCAATGCATGTAAAATACAATTACATTCCAACAAACCCCTTCTCATGCATAACTGTCATGCAATTATTTATTCATACAAAGTCCAAGCTTTATACGCAGATTCACAAAATGTTCTCTGGGTAACGGTTTGGTCATGATGTCAGCTGTCATCTCACTGGTGTGACAATAGTGTAGACTGATGACCCCTTCTTTTGCCAACTCTCGCACGTTGTGGTATTTCGTTGCGATGTGCTTGGTACGTGACTGAACCTTGTCATTCTGTGACAGTCGGATGCAGCTCTGATTATCTTCCATTATCTGGATTGGTCTCTTTTCAGCTATTCCAAAATCCAGCAAAAGTTTTTCAATCCACATCAGTTCTCTGCACGCTTCCGATACGGCCACGTATTCAGCTTCTGTAGAAGACAAACTCACAATACTTTGTTTATGACTGGCCCATGAAATTTGTACATTTCCATACATAAACACATATCCACTTGTGGATTTATAATCAGAATGATCCCCTGCCCAATCTGAATCACAGTAACATATTAGTTTTGGATTACTATTGGCTGAAATCTTTAATTTACAATCAATGGTACCCTTTAAATACCTTACCATCCTTTTAACTGCAGTCCAATCTGATTTGGTAGGTGAGCTGACCCTTCTGCTCAAAATTCCTACTGCATTTGCTATATCAGCCCTGTATGTGGTAGCTAGATATAAAAGCTTACCTATGGCTGATCTATATTGGATGTTATCTGGTAAAGGTTCTCTTACTGTTTCATCCTTCAGAAAATCAGTGATCATGGGAGTGCTTACAACTTGGGCATCTTGCATACCTAAACTTTCAATAAGCTCATTTATTTTCTGCTTCTGGCTTAGAAGATAAGAACCATCATTTTGTTTCTCAATTTCTATACCAAGATAGTATGACACATTACCAAGTTCTTTTATCTCAACATTCTGGTTTAAACATTTTACAATGTCCTTGTACTCTTGCTCACTTTTGCTTGCAATGAGCAGATCATCAACAAAAGCTAAAATGTATGCATATTGTCCATTTGTGCACCTAGTGTACAAGCATTTATCTGCTTCACCTTGCTTAAATCCTAAATTTGTCAATATTTCATGCAATTTTTCATTCCAACATTTTGCACTTTGCTTTAATCCATAAAGACCTTTGTTTAATTTACACACTAGCTGTCTTTGTTTTGTATTTATGAAACCTGTTGGCTGTTCCATGTACAAGTCTTCAGTTATATCTCCATGAAGAAACGCTGTTTTCACATCAATGTGGTTGACTTGCATGCCTTTTGAGACTGCAATGCTCAGAAGTGTTCTGATTGTCGTGTGTTTCACTACAGGTGCAAACACTTCATCAAAATCTTCTCCATATTTTTGAAGATATCCCTTTGCGACTAATCTGGCTTTATACCTTTCCACTTTTCCTTGTGCATTCCTTTTTAACTTGAATACCCATTTGCATCCTATAGCTTTCTTGCCAGGAGGTAATTTTGTAAGAATCCAAGTATTATTTTTATCCAATGCATCAATTTCTTCTTGTGCAGCTTTATGCCATTCAGCAGCTTCTTCTGCTGGCATTTTCTCAATCTCATCCCATGTTAAGGGCTCTTGAGCTTCTGCTGACTTTGTTAGGTAAGACAGTCTTGGGGGTGGAACACCTTTGTTTTCCCTGGATGAGCGTCTGACAACAGGTTGGTCTGACCTTTCCGCATCCTCTAAATCTGAGAGTTCTTCTCCAATTGATTCCCCTTCTCCAACTGTACTGTCTTCTTCAATGATCCTTTCTGTGTCTGCTTCCTCTGCCTGTTCCTCGTTAGATACAGATGAGTTGCTTTCAGACATCTGCCTTGGTATGGCATTTATATACACTGGCATGTCTATTATGGTTCTAGTTTCATATTCTGGATGATAAGGCTCATCTGGGATAATCCAGCCTTTATCAACCCTTTTGTTTTCATCAAAATATGTAACATGTCTTATGCCAACAATGCCAGTTTTCAGATTCAAAATTCTATATCCTTTGTGTCCTGGAGCATAGCCAACTAAAATGCCCCTTTCTGTTGTGGAATCCAGCTTATGCCTTCTTTGCTTTGGTACATGAGCATATGCTGTACTTCCAAATGTTCTTATGTGTGACAGGTTTGGCTTCCTACCATGCCATGTCTCATGTGGTGTGCGCTCAGCGCCTTTAGTTGGCATTCTGTTTTGTAGGTACACTGCTGTGAGAATGGCTTCCCCCCATAGTCTTTTAGGGAGATTGCTATCTGACAGCATACATCTGGTCATTTCCACAAGTGACCTAAATTTTCTCTCTGCAACAGAATTTTGCTCTGGTGTATAAGCTACTGTTGTGATATGCTGAATGCCTTCTTGTTCTAGAAATGTGCGCATGCTTTGTGAAGTGAACTCACCACCATTGTCGGTCTGAAGAACCTTTGGTTTTCTTTCAAATTTATTGCTCACCATGGCTACGTATTTCTTCAGCATGTCTGTGACTTGACTTTTCTCTTTCAGCAAATAGGCCACACAGTATCTAGAGAAATCATCCAAGAATATTAGCACAAATCTGTTATTTCCCAATGATGGGATATTAAACGGTCCACATAAGTCACTGTGTATTAAGTCCAGTACTTTATTACTCCTATTTCCTGTGTATGCAGGAAATGAGGGTCTCACACCTTTTTGAGTAACACAGTCTATGCATTTCTCCATTTTACCAGCATCTGCACTTATCTGAATGCCGGTGGCTAGTTGCTTACTGTAAAGATCCTGGATCACCTTAGAATCACGATGTCCCAGGCGGCGATGCCAGATTTCCAGACTACATTTACCATCATTCTTCCTTACTTGCGCCATATGTGAGGCTTCACCTGAAATGTTCAGCTTATAAACATCATTATGCATAAAAGCTTCAGCATACACTTCATCATTTTTAGAGATTGTGCACTTACTGTTTTCAAAATGAATCACAAATCCCTTCTTATCTAATGTAGATACACTAAGCATATTGCAAACTGCTTTGGGAATATACAAGACATCACTTACAGGAATTTCTTTAACTTCATTAGACACTTTGCATTTTAAGAATCCAATACCTTTTGCTTGGATCTTAGCAGTCCCTGCGTTTGCAGTTTTAAGAATACCTTCCTCTGGACACATTTCCTGAAAGAAATCTTTACAATTGGTTAAATGGCATGTGCTCCCCGAATCCAAAATCCAAGTACTTTCATTTGAATTATTATTTACCATAGTCAAAGATTTTTCTGCCATTAGAAAGCCCTTGTGTTTATCTTTGTCCTTCATACATTTCCTGGTTTGAGAATTCTTTAGTTCCATTGGCTTAGGTGAGCTAGAGGGAGTGTTTTGTGTTTCCTTACACCATTTAGATACATGTCCCTCCTTTCCACATGAGTAGCAAATCAGCTTGCCCTTGGGTGGAGTTTTCCCATAGCTCCGCCTTCCTCTGTTCTTTGCCAAGAAATTTGTTTCATTTCTCTCTGACTGACTTTGAGAACACATCTCCTCAGAATCATTTATTATGCATTCCTGCCTTAGTTTTGATGTTGCCTGTTCAAAAGATTGCCCTTCAATGGCCTCATTTACAGACCTAAAAACATCAAACTTCTTTGATAGTGAGGTAAAAAGAAATGCTCTTTTCAATGCATCACACATGGGAATTCCAGAAAGTTCTAACTTTTGAAATGAAGACATAAGATGCATAATGTGATCATTACATTTACTTTTATCCCTTAATTTGGTTTCATTCAACTCTGCCAACCAAATTGGTTGCTGCTTTGCATATGTAGTTGCATACATAGTTCTCAGTTTATATAAAATGTCCTTTGGTGTATCTTTTCCCTCTACTAATATGGCTTGTTTCTCTGAGAGAGCTTCCAAAAGCATGCACTTCACATAATAGTTTGCATTGTCCCATTCAGCCATATTTTCAGCTGTTCTGTCTTGGTCTAAGCATATATTTAATCCTTTTGCTCGAAGGAGACATATGAATCTTAGTTCCCACTGCTGATAATTAAACTCAGTTAATTTAGGCACCTTGAGAGAATAGAACAATGGTGAATTCCTCCCTCAGCCATTTTCTTAGCCTTCTGTCTGCTGTGTGGGGGGAGAGAGAGACAGACTGAATCTTTCCTTTAAAACTTAAGAGAAAAATGTGGCCTTTTTTTCTGCCTGGTAATATTTCTCTTCTTTTTCAATTCCTGAGCCCTGGGCCCATAACCCTTTTGTTGGATTATTTGTAGTAAATAATTAGCAGATTTTAGTACACACAGCTTCAGCTTTAGAAATGTTAATTTCTTTCTTCATCTCTCTCTCATTCACCCCTGAATAATTCACTGCTGAGTCACTTTAAAGTTGAAGTAACAAAACATCTGTTTACTCACAGTTTGTAGTTAGATTATAATCAGACAGGCTTATATATACATATTACTATACATTTGTATTATCAGCTCCTTCCATGTGCTTAGATGGTAATGGATGCTCACACCACCATAGATCCTCTCAGGTTAGGAGAGATCATGAGCTCCATGTGCAGGGTTGCCAGGTGGAAAATTTTTTTCCAGCCCACTGGAGCCCAAAAAACAGCCCAAAAACCGCCCAAACACAAACCCCGCCCCTGACACCCCCACCCCCGCGTCATCAACCCCGCCCCCGCCGTCACCGGCCCCGCCTCCCACGTCACCGGCCCCGCCTCCCCGTCATCGGCCCCGCCTCTCACGTCATCGGCCCCGCCTCCCCGTCATCGGCCCCGCCTCCCCGTCATCGGCCCCGCCTCCCACGTCATCGGCCCCGCCTCCCACGTCACTAACCCCGCCCAAAACGTCATTAACCCCACCCAAAAACGTCACTAACCCCGCCCCCCCCGCGGCCGAAAAACCCGCCCGAAGCACAAAAACCAGCCCAAAAAACCGCAACCCGCCGCGGGCAAAAATTTCCCGCGGCGGGTCGCGGAAAACCGCCCAATTGGGCGGTAAAACCGCCCACCTGGCAACACTGTCATGTGCTCCATGTGCTGCATGTTCTGCATCTATCCCCCACAGGAAGTTGCATAGCTGTGTGACCTCTCTAAGTAATTCACATCAGAGGTCACAGAGTAATCACAGAGAAATAATAGGTGACAGGCAATGCATGTAAAATACAATTACATTCCAACACAAATGAAGAAGTTGGTGTTACTTACATTGCCATTATTACATCTTTGGCAGTGAACACCGCTGTGGTCACCAAAATTGGTTGAAATATATTTAAGGAAAAATATAAGTGAAAAATTTTTGGTATAAGGATCTGTTGTTCAGAAGAGAGTTTTTTCTATGAACACTTATTGGATCCCTTAGGAGGTATATTTTTTGTTATATTTTTGTTCAGATTCACTGAAGACACTTTGCAATCTTCTACAGATTCCTCAGAAAATCTAACAACGCTGTCAAACTAACCAGACTAATTATTCGCCTGCTCTGCTCCAAATTTACCTTCTTATTTTCGCATATCTATGGGAGGGGGCGGGGAGAAAACTGAGCAAACCCCTTCACTGAGTTCACCAAGGGTTTGTGTTAGCAGCAACCCCAAGCGTTTTGAAAAGTTCCAAGGAGAGGGATTAACTTTTAAAATGGCACAAATAATTATGTGAAATAAAAAGGTTAGGAGAAAAGGAACCAAAGCGGATAAACCAACAAAAACCTTTATTCTTTGAGGAATCTAGCATTTAACTGGAAACATGAACTGTACCAAAACCTATTTTCTGAAGCAGTCTGCCTGGCCTGCATCTAGGGAGGAGTTTCTAAATGAGAGGGGGGTGGGACAAAGTAATTCTTTGTTTTACCCAGGTAGTAATAGGAAGGGTGACACTGATGAGAATCCGGGGGTGGGGGGCAAATGCCCCTCTTATGCCGCTCCCTACACCCTGCATGGCAAGAATTTACACACTGCCCGGACCATTTACCCATGCTGATAAGCTCGTACCTCTATGGCCGAGAGCGGCCTATTTAAAGCTTTACTAAGACAGCATCTACTGGAGAGGGTAACAGTGTCCCTTCTCAGCGCCTGCGTGGTGAAGCCGTCTCCATCGCTACCGCAGCCACTTACACCGTCTGCCACCAGAGATGTCGCGAGAGCCGAGACTTCGTGGGCTGAATCGGGGAGGTGGAAGCAAGGCTACCGGAAGTCTAGGCGCGTGCGCACTGCTGCCTTCTCCCCATCATCACCCTGGAGACGCCATTGGGCGGGCGGCGGAGTGCAGCGAGCGGTGCGGTGTTGTAGTACAGAGGGCGGCTGCGGCGGCCGAGGCCGTTCCCGAGGTGCCGAGCGGTGAGCCGGCGGGGAAAGGGAATACGGGTGTAAGTGTGCGGCGTGGAAAGGGACTGGTGGAAGGAGGGGCGAGGGAAGGGAAGGCCCTGGGAAAGGAGAGAAACTAGACCTGGTGAATGAGGCACCGGAGAATAAAGAGAGAATGAGACGAGTGGATGGCCGGAAGGGTGACCCAGCGGAAGCTTGGGAGAGAGAAGCATAGGTAGGTAGATGGGATAAGGGGCACAGGTGGACCTGAGGAAAGCGCCGTATTTATCATTCTATCTCTTTCAAAACAGCATGACGGCAGATAGGGGCCAGTTGACCCGTCCGGTTTGCCTTTCCTCAGTAACCACTAATTCCTCCTTTTCCAAAGCGATCCCACATGCCTGTCCCACACTTAAATTCTGATACACTCCTTGTCTCCACCGGGAAGCCATTCTATGCATTCACCATCCTTTCCGTGAAGGAGTATTTCCCCTCAACTTCTTCCTATTCCCTCGCATTCCAGGGTTTTTGTTCATTTCAAAAAGGCTCACCTCCTGTACATTGATGCCACTGAGGTGTTTAAACATCTCTTTCGTATCCCCATTTTCCTGTCAGTCAGCATATACATGTCCCCAAATGTTTTATGACAGAGACCGCATACCAATTTTGTAGCCACCCTCTGACTCCACCCTGTTTATATCTTTCTGTAGGTGCAATTGCACGCAGTACTCTAAATGGGGCCTCACCAGAGGCTTGTATAGGGGCACTATCACCTCTTTTTCTCTTGCTGTGCCCTCTCCTTATGCACCCAAGCATCCTTCTTGTCTTTGTCACCTTTTGTACCTGTTTGGCCACCTTAAGGTCATCTGACACAGTCACCTCCCCCCCCCCCCCCCCCAAAAAAAAAGTCCCGTTTTTCTTTCGTATACAGAAGCATTTCACTCCCTATATTGGTTTCTTGTAACCCAAGTGCACGACCTTTTATTTCTTAGCGTTAAATTTTAGTTGCCAATTTTCTGACCATTCTTCAAGTTTTTCCAGATCTTTCCTTATGTCATCCACACCCTCTGGGTAGTCCACCCTATTATAGAGTTTTGTATCATCTGCAAAGAGACAAACCTTACCAGACAGCCCTTCTGCAATATCACTCACAAAGATGTTAAAAAGAGCCAGCCCAAGGACCAATCCCTGCTGTACACCGTTGATAACATCCCTATCCTCAGTCACGCTCCATTTACCACTATCCTCTGTCTCTTCCCATTTAAGCAGTTTCCAACCCAGTCAGTCACTTTAGGATCCATACCGAGAGCACTCAGTTTGTTTATCAGTTGCCTGTGCAGAACCTGTCAAAGGTTTTACTAAAATCCAAGTACACCACAACTAGCACCCCTCCCACGTTTAACTGTTTGGTCACACAATCAAAGAAATCAATCAGATTCTTTTGACACGACCTGTCTAGTGAAGCCATGCTGCCTCGGGTTCTGCAGTCCATTCGATTCGAGATACCTCACGATCCTCTGCTTTAGAAGCATTCCCATTAGTTTACTCACCACCAAGGTCAGACTGTAATTCCCAACCTCCGCCTTACTTCCACTCTTGTGCAGAGGGACTACATCTGCCTTTCTCCAGTCTTCTGGGACCACACCAGACTCAAGGGAAGCATTGAAGAGGTTAGACAGCAGAACCGCCAGGACGTCTCCTAGTTCCTTGAGTACCCTCGGATGTATCCCGTCAGGTTCCATCGCTTTGTCTACTTTTAGTTTAGCTAGCTTCTCTTCTGAGAATTGGTGCAGGTCTACCATACATCCATTCCATCTCTATTAGCATTTGTTTTCTGTGGTCCTACCCCTGGCCTTTCATCTGTGAACACAGAACAGAAGTAGTAATTAAGCAGTTCAGCTTTATTCTTATCGGATTCTACATATTCCTCCCCCTCAGCTTTGAGCCTCACAATGCTATTATGGCACTTCCTCCTGTCACATATCTGAAAAACATCTTGTCCCCTTATTTTACCAAAGTGTCTGGCTTTTCCTCCATTTGCCTCTTGGCTTCCCTGACAGCTTTTTTTTTTTTTGTTACATTTGTACCCCGCGCTTTCCCACTCATGGCAGGCTCAATGCGGCTTACATGGGGCAATGGAGGGTTAAGTGACTTGCCCAGAGTCACAAGGAGCTGCCTGTGCCTGAAGTGGGAATCGAACTCAGTTCCTCAGGACCAAAGTCCACCACCCTAACCACTAGGCCACTCCTCCACAAGCTTTTCCAGCTTCTCTTAGCTTTTATAGGTATTTTTGCCAGTCTTCCTCTTTCTGAGTTGTCTTGTATCGTATGAAGGCTAACCTTTTTTTTCCCTTATCTTTTCAGCAACTACATCTGAGAACCAGAGCGGTCTTCTTTTTCTCTTTGTAATTTTCTAACATAAAGGTTTGTCGCCTTTAAAATTCTCCTTTTAGTTTTGCCCACTTCTGATCTACTTCCTTCAGCTGTTCCCATTCAACTGAGTCCTCCTTGAGAAATTCCCCCATCTCGGCAAAATTAGTTCTTCAGTCTTGAAAAAGGCCCTCTCCTCCTTTGTCTTAATATTGAACCACACCGTTCGGTAATTGCTACATATGATCTCCCACTGTAACATCAGTAACATTGTCCTGGTTTGTAAGCACCAGGTCTAGAATAGCTCCATCCCGTGTCAGTTCCGTCACCCACTACTTGAAACAATTCTTCCTGTAGAGAATCGAAGATCCTTTTGCTTCTAGATGACCTTGCAGCAGGGACGCTCCAATTGACGTCTGGCATATTAAAATCACTCATCAGTAGTACTTATCCTTTCCTAGCTATTGTATATGTCTTCAATTAAGTCTCCATCCAGTTCTTCTGACTGTGAAGGTGACCTGTATATTACACCAATGTACTGTAAATATATTTTCCTTTTCCATATCATCAAGCTGATCAATCCATAGACTGGTGGGTTGTGTCCATCTACCAGCAGGTGGAGATAGAGAGCAAACTTTTGCCTCCCTATATGTGGTCATGTGCTGCCGGAAACTCCTCAGTATGTTCTCTATCTCAGCAGGTGGTGGTCACACACAGCAGCAGCTCTGGCTAGGCCTCCAAGCCTAATTTTTAGGTTTTGTTGAGTGCCTGGGGTTGAGGGCTCTTTTGAGCAAGTGCAAACCTGGTGGTGCCAGGTCCCTCCTTTTCTCCCCCCTCCCGCTGGCTCCGTTAAAAAAAAAAAAAAAAAAAAAATTTTGAACGTCCTTAAAGGCGTTTATTTCGACGTTTATTTAAGCGTCTATTGCAGCTACTCACTGGGACACCAGGTCGTTACAACTCGGAGCGGACAGCAGGTAATTTTTACCTTTTTATAGCGGGCAGGGGGTTCCCCGATTCTTCTCCTCGTGGCATATGGCGTCGGAGGGCGAGGGTGCAAAGGGTCGCTCGAGCGCTTCTAGAGGGGATGCGGGGGTCTTAAAGCCTGATTCGCCCTTGTTGGGTGACAGTTTCGTGACCGATGAATGTCCCGGTCCTTCCTCCGGCGTGGCGGTTTTTCCCGCCATAAACGCCCATCCCCCGCTCCTCGCCTCCGCCATCTTGGCCGGCCACGCGGCTCGGACGGCTTCTTCTTGGGCCGCCCTTGAGGTTGGAGACATTAATGCCATGAACGCCCTTAATTTGGGCGACGGCACAGAAGCGGCTAAAGTTAAGAGCCGTTCTTCCTGCGTGGCTCCTTTGCGGAGTTTCGCGCCGGACGCCATTTTGGATGCGCAGCATGTCTCTCCCCCGCTATTGCGAGCGCCGGTTGAGGGTGCGTCTAGGGCTGTTGCCCAGGCTGCGGAAGTGCACAGTCTGGGGGGTTTCTCCCCCGAGTTTGTTTTGCTGCTGCATCAGGCCTTCCTCATGCACAACGCTGCCCCTGCTCCCTCGTCTAGTAAAGAGGTTGAGGTTCCCAGAGGTAAACGCCCTCGGGTTGATTCCCAGGCCTTGGAGGAATTTGTCTCCTCCGATGTAGATGAGGGCAGCGTGTCTGAGTTCTCTCAACGGTCCTTTGCGGATTCCTTGGAGGAGACGGTTCCCCGCTCGGATGGAGCGGATGACCCCTCTGCAGCGCGGCTTTTTAGCCCAGAGGATTTGCCCAACCTGTTGTTACAGGCCATGGACACTTTGAAGATTTCCTCTCCGGAGGACGTCTCTCCCTCAGCCCCTGTTGGCTCTGCCATTATGCTGGGGACGAAGCGCCCGCCTAGAACCTTCCACGTGCATGATGCCATGCACACCTTAATTTCGGCTCAATGGGATGTCCCAGAAGCGAGCCTTAAAGTGGCTAGGGCTATGTCCCGCCTCTATCCTTTGGCTGTGAGTGAACGTGAGGCCTTTCTGTGGCCTACCGTGGATTCTTTAATCACTGCGGTGACTAAGAAAACGGCGTTGCCGGTGGAAGGTGGCACGGCCCTAAAGGACGCCCAAGACAGAAGATTGGAGGCGGCCTTAAGGTCGTCCTTTGAGGCGGCTGCTTTAAGTTTGCAGGCCTCAGTTTGCGGCTCCTATGTGGCCAGGGCGTGCCTGACTATGGTGCAGCGGGCTTCCCCCTCGGATCATTCCTTGAGGGCTGATTGGCCGGCCCTGGAATCGGGCTTAGCCTATTTGGCAGACTTGCTGTATGATGTCTTGAGGGCCTCAGCGAAAGGCATGGCTCAGACAATCTCTGCGCGGCGGTGGCTTTGGCTGAAACATTGGTCTGCTGACCACGCCTCTAAATCCCGCCTGGCTAGGTTACCTTTTAAAGGCAAGCTGCTCTTTGGGGTCGAGCTGGACAAAATCGTGACCGATCTCGGCACGTCTAAGGGCAAGAAATTACCAGAGGTCAGGGCTCGGGCTAGTACTCGTCCCGGTACCTCCAGAGGACGGTTGCAGGAAGCCCGTCGGTACCGCCCGGGCAAGTCGGGTTCCTCTGCCCCCTCTTCCTTCAAGAGGAATTTCTCCCCCAAGCAGCATTCCTTTCGCAGAGACCGCCGTCCCGGAGGTGCTCCCTCCGGTCCTCCCCCAGGGTCTCGTACCCAATGACGGGGTCTTGGTCCACGCCCCAGTGCAGATTGGAGGACGGCTGTCCTCGTTTCTGGGCGAGTGGACCACAATAACTTCAGACGCGTGGGTGCTGGAAGTCATCAGAGACGGCTACAAACTAGAGTTCTGCCGACCCTTAAAAGACGGGTTTGTACTCTCTCCCTGCAAGTCTCCGGTCAAAGCTGTGGCAGTGCAGCAGACCTTGGACAACCTGATCCGCCTGGGCGCGGTCGTTCCGGTGCCAGAAAGTCAGCTTGGCAAGGGACGTTACTCCATTTACTTTGTGGTACCAAAGAAAGGAGGTTCTGTCCGGCCTATCCTCGACCTCAAAGGGGTCAATCGGGCCTTGAAAGTGCGGCACTTTCGCATGGAGACTCTCCGCTCTGTTATAGCGGCAGTGAAGGCAGGAGAGTTCCTGGCATCTTTGGACATCAAGGAAGCGTACCTGCATATTCCCATCTGGCCTCCTCATCAACGCTTTCTGCGTTTTGCAGTCCTGGGACGACACTTCCAGTTCAGAGCCCTCCCTTTCGGGTTGGCTACTGCTCCGCGGACTTTTTCCAAAGTAATGGTGGTCATCGCGGCCTTCCTACGAAAGGAAGGGGTACAAGTCCATCCTTATCTGGACGACTGGTTGATCCGAGCCCCCTCTTATGCAGAGTGCGGCAAAGCTGTGGACTGGGTAGTTGCTCTTTTGAGCTCCCTGGGATGGATCATCAACTGGGAGAAGAGCCAGCTGCGCCCGACTCAGTCCCTGGAGTACCTGGGAGTTCGATTCGACACCCAAGTGGGCAGAGTGTTCCTGCCAGACAATCGGATTGTCAAACTTCAGGCTCAGGTGGACCAGTTCCTAGTAGCCTCTCCCCTTCGGGCTTGGGACTATGTGCAGCTGTTGGGCTCTATGACGGCCACGATGGAAGTTGTGCCCTGGGCCAGGGCTCATATGAGACCACTTCAACACTCTTTGCTGCAGCGCTGGACTCCGATGTCGGAGGATTATGCTGTGCGCCTTCCCTTGGACCCAGCAGTGCGCAAGGCGCTGAGCTGGTGGATGCAGACAGACAAGTTGTCTGCGGGAATGCCTCTGGTGACCCCAGAGTGGATTGTCGTCACGACGGACGCCTCATTGTCGGGCTGGGGAGCCCACTGCTTGGGAAGGACAGCGCAGGGGCTCTGGTCTCCTGCAGAGGCAAAGTGGTCTATCAACCTCCTGGAAATCAGAGCCATTCGGTTGGCGCTTTTGGAGTTCATCCCGGTACTGGTGTTGAAGCCTGTACGGGTCCTGTCGGACAATGCCACGGCTGTGGCCTATGTCAACCGCCAGGGAGGTACCAAGAGCGCCCCTCTAGCCAAGGAGGCTATGAATCTTTGCCAGTGGGCGGAAGCGAACCTGGAGCAGCTTTCAGCGGCCCACATTGCCGGAGTCATGAATGTCAAGGCGGACTTTCTCAGTCGCCATACCTTGGAGCCCGGAGAGTGGCAGCTATCTGTTCAGGCGTTCTTAGACATCACGAAGCGCTGGGGCCAGCCGAGCCTAGATCTGATGGCGTCATCGGCCAATTGCCAAGTGCCGCGCTTTTTCAGCAGAGGACGGGACCCTCGATCCCTGGGAGTAGATGCTCTTCTCCAACAGTGGCCGACACAAGAGCTTCTCTATGTGTTCCCGCCCTGGCCCATGTTGGGCAGGGTGCTAGACCGGGTGGCAAAGCATCCCGGCAGGGTAATCCTGGTGGGTCCGGATTGGCCCAGGCGTCCCTGGTATGCGGACTTGATCAGGCTCTCAGTCGATGATCCTCTGCGGCTGCCAGTGGAGCAGGGCCTGTTACATCAGGGTCCCGTGGTGATGGAGGATCCCTCCCCCTTTGGTCTTACGGCCTGGCTATTGAGCGGCAGCGTCTGAGGAAGAAGGGCTTCTCAGACAAGGTCATCGCCACTATGCTGAGAGCGAGGAAGCGCTCTACTTCTACTGCTTACGCCAGGGTTTGGCGTATCTTTGCAGCGTGGTGTGAAGCAGGCTCTCTTTCTCCCTTCACTGCTCCAATTTCTTCAGTGTTGGCGTTCCTGCAAGAAGGTCTGGAGAAAGGCCTGTTGCTCAGTTCCCTTAAAGTCCAGGTAGCGGCTCTGGCTTGCTTCAGGGGCCGCCTGAAGGATGCTTCCCTGGCTTCGCAGCCAGATGTGGTGCGCTTTCTCAAGGGAGTTAATCACCTGCGCCCTCCTCTGCACTCAGTGGTGCCTGCGTGGAATCTCAACCTGGTACTAAGAGCATTGCAGAAGCCGCCTTTTGAACCCTTGTCGAGGGCATCTCTGAAAGACCTGACGTTGAAAGCAGTCTTTTTGGTGGCTATCACTTCAGCCAGAAGAGTTTCCGAGCTCCAGGCGCTCTCATGTCGAGAGCCTTTTCTGCAGTTCACTGAGGCAGGAGTGACTATTCGCACAGTGCCTTCCTTCCTGCCCAAGATTGTTTCTCGCTTCCATGTGAATCAGCAGCTCTGTCTCCCTTCCTTTCGTAGGGAGGACTACCCAGAGGAGTACTCTGCTCTTAAATATCTGGATGTGAGACGAGTCATCATCAGATACTTGGAAGTGACCAATGATTTCCGGAAATCGGATCATCTGTTTGTCCTGTTTGCAGGTCCTCGTAAGGGTCTGCAGGCTGCTAAGCCTACAGTGGCAAGATGGGTCAAGGAAGCCATTGCAGCGGCTTATGTGGCCGCGGGGAAGGTGCCGCCTATCCAGCTGAAGGCTCACTCCACGAGAGCTCAGGCGGCCTCGTTGGCAGAGGCCGGATCCGTCTCCTTGGAAGAGATATGCAAGGCGGCAACTTGGGCTTCGGCTCATACATTCTCCAAGCATTACCGTTTGACTGTGGCTGCACGGGCGGAGGCCCGGTTTGGAGCTTCAGTGTTGAGGTCAGGGATTTCAATGTCCCGCCCTGGGTGAGTACTGCTTCGGTACATCCCACCAGTCTATGGATTGATCAGCTTGATGATATGGAAGGTAAAATTATGTATAATCATACCTGATAATTTTCTTTCCATTAATCATAGCTGATCAATCCATAGCCCCTCCCAGATATCTGTACTGTTTTTATTCTGGTTGCATTTCAGGTTCCAGTTTAGTCTTCAGTTACTTCAGAAAGACTTCGTGTTCAAGTTTTTTCACTTGGATTCTTCAAGAGTTAAGACGAGTTTGTGTTACAGTGAGCTGCTGCATTCCTCTCCCCTCCGTTTTACGGGGCTGGATTGAGACTTAAAATTCTGCCGGCACTCCCTCCCGCTTCGTGCGGCTGTAGGGCAGCTTTGTACCCCTCCCGCTTCGGCGGTGTTAGGGTCAGTCAGCTCCTCCCGCGGTTGCGGTTGCAGGATAAGCCAGATTCCCCCGCATCGGCGGGTGTGGTGTCCCTCCCCCGCTCCGCGGGGATGAGCTGGACGGATTCCCCTCCCCCACTTGTGTGGGGATGAGCTGGGTTAATTCCCCTCCCCCGTTTCGGCGGTGGTGAGCTGGGCAGAGTGTCCCTTCGTGGGTGTAATTCTCTAAGTGCTGAGTCCTGCGGATGGAGCTTTGATATCGACATACTGAGGAGTTTCCGGCAGCACATGACCACATATAGGGAGGCAAAAGTTTGCTCTCTATCTCCACCTGCTGGTAGATGGACACAACCCACCAGTCTATGGATTGATCAGCTATGATTAATGGAAAGAAAATTATCAGGTATGATTATACATAATTTTACCTTCCTCTTGCCAGTTTAACCCACAGATCTTCTTTCTTACCCCATACATCTTGCAGTTCTGTCACTTTAATATTATTCTTAACATATAATGCCACTCCTCTACCCTTTATTCCTACCCTGTCCTTCCCGAATAAATTATAGCCAGGTATAACTATATCCCAGTCATGGTTCTTCGTGAACGCCACTAAATTTAAGTTGGCTTTATCATTGCAGGCTCTAGATCTGGACATTTGTTTCCCATACTGTGGACATTGGCATACAAGGCTTCTTATAATGATAAGACACGGGGAGTTAGGGAAGTGGTCATTCTGGTCTCTGTAGAACAAAGTTTTGTAACTTTTCTAAATGTTATGAGGTGATTTGTGTAGGACTGAGTTTAATGTGTCTTGAGTGGATCCAAATATTTTATAGCAGCAAGATGAAAGTAGTTGTATATAATATGTAACTGCTTTGGTTGCAGCACAGAAAGGTGGTATATAAAATGCATTACCCTTAATATCTGGAGATATATTTGGTCATTTGTGTGGTCTGGAATTCTACATAGTTTAGGATAGGAGCCTGTCTGAATGAAAACATCAAGACCATTTTAGCTAGAAGAAAAACCTGGAGCTGTAACTGGAATTCCTTGTCATCAAGCAGATGAAGCCATTACATATGGGTTGTGTCCGTCAACCAGCAGGGGGAGATAGAGAGCACGCAACTTTTCACAGTGCCTCATGGCCAGCTAGCTCCACTGCCTCTTCAGTATTCTCTATCTCCCCAAGCAGTGTGGTTGCAGCTTCTTTGAGCTCTATCAAATATCTGCCTGGGGGTGGCTACTGGCTTGCCAGTTGTTAGCCGGGGTGTTAGAGGCTATAGCAGCTTCACTTTGAAGGCACATAGGTCAGCCCTTTCCCTGCCTTACCCATGCCCCCGTGGATGTGGACATATTAGCTTGCTTTTCCCTGTCCTTTCCCACTCAGTGGATGCAGGCAAATTGGTTCGCCTTTCCCTGCCTTTCCCACTTATCTGAGCCTCCGGAGTGATTTTATTTACCTCTTTTGCCTCTGCTTTCCTCACAGCGTTAAAAAAAAAAAAAAAAAATAGTCGCGTCGCGCTTTAGCGCAGCGATCTTGGAAAAGAGGTTTTTCTTGAGATTTTTCTGCAGGACTGGAGCTGTGATACTCGGTCTAGTGAGGTAAGAGTGTTTTCTGACTCCTTCGGGGTGGGCCCGCGATCGGGACATTTTTGGTGCGAACCGCCATTTTGAATTTTACCGCCGTTTTCGGTGATGGCTGCGGAGAATGTAAAGCGCTGTTCTAACTGTGGCAAGCGCAAATCAGCAGCGGGGCTCTGTAAATCGTGCTCTACAGATGGTAGAGCCGGCCCGAGCATGGCGAGCGGCGATCTTTCTCGCTCTGAGCTGGCGGCGGACGCCATTTTGGATTTTCCACATGGCGCGGCCTCCATTGCGACAGAGAGCCCTGAATCCGGGGGGTGGGGGGGGGGGTCCTCTGAGTGAGGCTAATAATAGAGCTGATAGCCCTGGGCAGGATCCGGGCGGTCAGGGAGCAGTTTTCTCCCCTGATTTTGTTTTAATGCTGCATAAGGCATACATGCTTAAAAGAGCTCTTCCACAGGGATCTTCGGAACCTCTGCCTACCCCTCCCTCCCCAGGTGGATCCTGGCCTTTTGGAGTTGGCTTTGCCTGTTTCTTATTCTCCTGATAAACGCAGAAGGGCTAATTCCCCTTCTGAGTGTGGCGCTCCCCCCCCCCCCTCCCCCGTGATCGGGCTATGAGGATTCTGAGGGGTCTGGCAGAGCTTCTTGTTCTGAGGAGCCAGAGTCGGGTGCAGAATTGCCACAGGATCTTGATGATCCGTCTGTGGTGAGGATTTTCCACCGCGAGGAGCTGCCAGCACTTATTTCAGATGCCTTACAAGCCTTCTCGATTGAAGATCCAGGGAGTGGCACAGCCTCCTCTGTTAATCCAAGGATGGCTAGTACCAGAAAGCCTGCTCGAGCCTTTCCTTTGCATGACTCCATCCAAGAGCTTATTTCGGCTCAATGGGCTGACCCCGAGGGACCTTTGAAGGTTGCCAGGGCTATGGGGCAATTATACCCTCTGATTGAGGAACATTTGGCTTGCTTTGCAATGCCTAAAGTGGATGCCCTGGTCACGGCTGTGACAAAGAGAACTATCCTCCCTGTTGAAGGAGGTGTTGCCCTGAAGGATATTCAAGACCGCAGGCTTGATTCAGCTCTGAAGCGGTCCTTTGATTTGGCAGGTCTCACTGTTCAGGCGTCTGCATGCAGTTGTTATGCTGCTAGAGCATGCCTGGATTGGTTACAGCAGGCAGTGGAACAGCCCGGTGATGGAGCGGAGACCTTATCTGAAGTGGCTCCGCGGATGGAGTCAGCCTTGTCCTTTTTGGCTGACGCCCTTTATGATATGGTCAGAGCTTCGGCTAAACAAATGGCTGTAGCAGTGGCGGCTCGCCGCACTCTTTGGCTTTGATATTGGGCGGCGGACATGGCCTCTAAGCAAAGGTTGGTGAAGTTGCCCTTTCAAGGCCTTCTCCTGTTTGGTGAGGAGCTGGAAAACATTGTTAAAGGCCTGGGGGATTCTAAACCTCAGCGCTTGCCCGAAGATAGGCCAAGGCCTTCCTCTAAGGGTCAGGCGGTCCGCTCCTCTTACAGACCTCGCTTCCGTGAAGCTAGAAGGTACTGCCCGGGGCGTGCTGTTGGGTTCACTTCTTGTGCCCGCTTTCAGCAGAGAAACTCCTTTCGCTTGGACAAACGTTCCGCAGCTGCCGGTTCTAGGCCTGGAGTTCAGGGGCGACCCTCTCAATGATGGTGCGCCGGCCCTCTCCTCGTTTCCTGTCATCGGAGGAAGACTTTCCCTCTTTTTCGAGGAGTGGGCCAAAATCTCTGCAGATCAGTGGGTCTTGGACCTGATCAGAGACGGATACCGAATAGAATTCGTGCCCCGGTGAGAGATGTTTGTGGAGTCCCGATGCGGTTCTGCCGCCAAACGGGCGGCGGTAGAGGAGACTTTGCACAGTCTGTGCCAAATAGGGGCTGTGCCCCGGTGGCTCCCGCCGAACAAGGTCTAGGCCGCTACTCCATTTACTTTGTGGTGCCGCGAAAAGGCAAGTCTTTTTGCCCGATCCTGGACTTAAAAGAGCTGAACAAGTCCTTAAGAGTGAGGCATTTTCACATGGAAACCCTGCACTCCGTCATTGCGGCGGTACAGCCAGGAGAGTTTCTCACGTCTCTGGACCTGAAAGAAGCTTACTTGCACATACCAATTTGGCCCCCGCACCAGAAGTTTCAGCGTTTTGCGGTGTTGGGAAAACATTTCCAGTTTCGGGCCTTGCCTTTTGGCCTCGCCACAGCTCCCCGCACCTTCTCCAAGGTAATGGTGGTGGTAGCTGCTTTTCTCAGGCGAGAGGGTATCCGGGTTCACCCGTACCTAGACGACTGGCTCATCAGAGCAGACTCAGAAAAAGAGAGTCATCTAACTACAGCCAGAGTGGTTTCAGTCCTTCAATCTCTGGGCTTGGTCGTCAATATGGCCAAAAGTTACCTGACCCCCCTCGCAATCTCTAGAATATTTGGGGGCCAGGTTCGACACAGCCTCGGGCTATGTGTTTCTTCCCGTGCAAAGGCGGTGCAAGCTTCAGAATCAGGTCCGTCTGCTCCTGAGGATGCCCCGCCCGCGAGCTTGGGACATTGTCCAGCTGTTGGGATCGATGACGGCCACCTTGGAAGTGTTGCCATGGGCGAGAGCGCACCTGAAACCTCTACAGTATTCTCTACTTCAACGATGGTCTCCAGTATCTCGGGATTATCAGTGCAGACTTTCTTGGCTCCCTGCAGCCCGCCTCAGTATGGAGTGGTGGCTCTCGGACAGCATGTTGCGGCGGGGAATGCCGCTGGCGCTCCCCAATTGATGCCTGGTGGTGACAGATGCCAGCCTGAAGGGCTGGGGCGCACATTGCCAGGGGAAGCATGCCCAGGGTCTGTGGACGCCCGACAAGTCGGAGTGGTCTATCAACCGCCTGGAGTTGAAAGCGGTGTTTCTGGCTCTTCTGGCCTTTCAAGTGACCCTGAAAGGATTGGCTGTCCGAGTGATGTCGGACAACACGACAGCAGTGGCCTACATAAATCGACAAGGTGGAGCTCAGTGCAGAGCTCTAGCCGCGCAGACCGAACAGATTTGCCACTGGGCCGAGCTGCATCTACAGTCCCTGTCAGCAGCTCACATTGCAGGTCAGAGCAACGTGTAAGCCGACTATCTAAGCAGGCATCAGATCGATCTAGCGGAGTGGGAACTAGCAGATGATGTATTCCTGCAGATATGTGCCAAATGGGGCAAGCCAGTGATGGATCTTATGGCGACCAGTTCCAATGCCAAAGTCCCGTGCTTCTTCAGCAGACGGAGGGATCCTCGCTCTGCCGGGTTGGATGCCTTGGCTCAACCCTGGCCCCTGGGCTTGCTGTATGTCTTCCCTCCGTGGCCCTTGACAGGGCGAGTGCTCCTGCAGATTCGGCTACATCCAGGAGAAGTGGTGCTCATCGCCCCGGATTGGCCCAGGAGGCCTTGGTATGCGGACCTCCGACAGATGCTGTTGGAGGCTCCCTTTCCGTTACCTCTGGTTCCGCACCTATTGTCACAGGGTCTGGTGGCCATGGAGGATGCCTGCCGTTTTGGTCTTATGGCTTGGCGATTGAGAGGGCGCAATTGAGAGACAAAGGCTACTCAAATAAGGTAATTTCCACTCTCCTGCAGGCCCGTAAGCGCTCCACTTCCGTGGCTAATGCCAGGATTTGGCGCCAGTTTGAAGTCTGGTGTGTTTCAAGAGCGCTTTCTCCGTTGCGGGCTCCTGTGTTGCCGATTCTGGACTTTTTGCAGGATGGTTTACACAAAGGCTTGGCCTATAATTCCCTGCGGGTGCAAGTGGCAGCATTGGCCTCCCTGCGTGGCAAGGTTGAAGGTGTGTCCTTAGCTGCTCATCCAGATGTGGCATGGTTTCTTAGAGGGGTGCTTCGGCTCCATCCTCCCGTGCGGGCACCTTGTCCAGCTTGGAACCTGGGATTAGTATTGAAGGCCCTTCAGGGGGCTCCCTTTGAACCGCTTCAGCGTGCTTCAGAGAAAGATTTGACACTGAAGGTTGTCTTTTTAGTGGCCATTACATCGGCGAGGCGGGTGTCAGAGCTCCAGGCGCTGTCCTGTAGAGACCCTTTTCTGTAATTCTCAGAGTCAGGGGGGTCACGGTTCGGACCATGCCTTCTTTCATGCCTAAGGTGGTTTCAGCGTTTCACCTAAACCAGCCTGTTTTTCTTCCCTCCTTTGTTGAGGAGGAGTTTCCAGTTTCATTTGGGCAGTTGCACCTTTTGGATGTGCGCAGGACTCTGTTGCAGTATCTGCGAATTACAAATTCTTTCAGGACCTCTGATCATCTTTTTGTGCTGTTTGCAGGTCCTCGCAGAGGGACTTCAGCGTCTAAAGCCACTGTAACCTCCGTTCACAGGATAAATCCCTCCTCTCAGTACCCTTCTCCACCACCGCCAACTCCAGGCTCCGCTCATTCTGCCTCGCCTCACCCTATGCTTGGAACAACCTTCCTGAGCCCTTACGCCAAGCCCCCTCCCTGCCCGTCTTCAAGTCTTTGCTTAAAGCCCACCTCTTCAATGCTGCGTTCGGCACCTAACCCTTACCGTTCAGTGAATCCAGACTGCCCCAATTTGACTGCCCCTATCGGACTGAACGTTCACTTGTCTATTAGATTGTAAGCTCTTTGAGCAGGGACTGTCTCTCTTTGTTAAATTGTACAGCGCTGCGTAACCCTAGTAGCGCTCTAGAAATGTTAAGTAGTAGTAGTATTGCCCGTTGGCTCAAAGAAGCTATCTTTTCAGCATATCTGCTGTCTGGCCGGGCTCCGTCTGCAGCCTTTATGGCACACTCCACAAGAGCGATTTCCTCTTCCTGGGTGGAAACTGGAGCACTATCTCTTCAGGAGATTTGCAGTGCTGCAACATGGGCTTCTAAGCTCTCTTTCGCCCGACATTACAGGCTGGATGTGGCTGCCAGGAGGGATGCGCGTTTTGGAGCACAGGTGCTAGCGCGTGGTGTGGCTTGTTCCCACCCTATTTAGGGATTGCTTTGTTACATCCCATACGTAATGGCTTCATCTGCTTGATGACAAGGAAGGGAAAATTAGGTTCTTACCTTGGTAATTTTCTTTCCTTTAGTCATAGCAGATGAAGCCATGAGCCCTCCCTGTATGATTGTCTGTATTGCAGTGATTCTGATTTCAGGTGCTGTTCTTGTTTCCTGAAGTTATATTCCTTCCTTGGGGAGTTGGAAAACAGTCTTCAGGATTCTTGTTACAGTTATAGGAGGATGAGTTCATTCTCTCCAGTTCATGTTTTGGGAGGACGAGTTTATTCCCTCCAGGAGGATGAGTTCATTCCCTCCTTTTTTGATTTCATGCCCTTGTTAAGGGGCCATCGTTCGCTGTGAGGAAAGTTCATGTTATTCCCATTGCGGTTTGGCATACTGCTTTGGAAGCTTCAAATACTGAAGAGGCAGTGGAGCTAGCTGGCCATGAGGCACTGTGAAAAGTTGAGTGCTCTCTATCTCCCCCTGCTGGTTGATGGACACAACCCATACGTAATGGCTTCATCTGCTATGACTTAAGGAAAGAAAATTACCAAGGTAAGAACCTAATTTTCCCTTTCTTTTGACAGTTCTATCTAGCTTCCCTGCAGCTAAGAATATAATATAATTGAATCAAGACAAAGGCCACTGAGCCCATCATCCTGACAATAGCTGACTCTGGTTCCTAGGAAAAACTGAGCAGATCCATTTCTTGCTGCTCGTTCTCAGGGATCATGAATAGCTTTTTCCATGTCTAGCAGGCCAATAATGTTCTCATGCAGAATGTTATAGAAAGTATGCATTTTGTTTGCTTGATATTTATGGTGGTCTGCAATCATTGTTTCTCCAATATTCCTTTGCTAGTATACTATTATTAAATTCATGATATACCGCCTTTCTGTGGTGCAACCAAAGTGGTTTACATATTGCATACTAAGTATTACATATAAAGTGCCCAGCATCTGTTCTGCATTTAATGCACAGGGCAGATAGTTACCGTATGAACCTGTGTTACATGCCTCAGCAGACAGTGCAGGTGCGCCCGTGCTACCTGCCCAGGCATGGAATGCAGGCCCCAGTGTTGCCCAAAGCTACTTAAAAAAACAAAAACAAAAAAAAAAGCTGTAGTAGCAGTTCCACACCCTTTTAATCCCATACTAGCATTTCAGTGGGCTCATTTGACCCCCAGGACATTCTCCTCCTCCTTGCAAATATAACCCCCTCCCTTCGGGATAGCCAAACTTTCACCTGTAGGATCCAATCAGAGGTTCCCTGGTAGTCCAGCAGCATGAGGTGGGAGCTGTCTCCCCTCTGTTCCTGCTCTGTCTACCTCCAGGTTTTGAAATGACCATCCTTACCCTTTAGTAATAGTAGTCTCGCAGTACTGCTGTTAGGGATTATCTTTCCATATAAGGACAATTGATCCTCTTGAGGTTGGGTTAACTGCAGCCATGCTATTGCTAGTAATGACAGCTTGCGGCACACCCTTCGCTAGCTTTTACAAATGGCCGTGTCTACAACCCGCTCCTAACAGTGTTAAGCATCTAGTTTGTGGTTTTTGTTTTTTTTAAACATATGGTAGTTACCACCGGTTTCCACTAAAGGCCAATGCATGGTAAAACCTGCACTAGTTATTTAACTCATCTCAGTAAAAGAGTCCCAAAATGCCTCAGGACTTATCTAATAGGCTTTGTGGTGTATTACTGACTTCTGCTTAAGGAATACAATCATGATCATTTTATTTAAAGACAAAAGTAAATTTTTTTTTCTAAAATGTTACTGATTATATTTCTGTTGTAAGGGTTCTTTTTTTCCTTTCAAAATAAAAGATCAGTGTTGCTGGAGTGTATGTCTTCATAATACCAATGTTTTAAAATTCAAATTGATTATATCCTCATATGAATTAACCTTGTTCTGGTTTTTAACCTTTTCAAGAAAAAATATTTTAAACATCCTATAAAACCTCAAACAGATACACAAATAGAAGGTTACTATTAGGGACTGTCACACTGCAGAACATGTAAGAATTTACTGGAGATACTGTCAGAAGTGCCAGTGAAGATGATCTGCTTAACACACAAGTTTAAATGAAAATAGCATAACTGATGAAATTATGAGCACAACATTAATTTATAGAGAAAAATCCAGGAGCGATCACCCATAGAATTCCAAAGTCCAAAATTAATGTTCAAGCTTGAACGTTTAACCACTAGTGACATTCACAGTGGAATATCAGAATTGTAATACTGCTTTGGCTTGAATACTGGTTTGCAAAATGATGACCTCATTAATTTGAGTTCTTTTCACTTGAAAATCTTCACAAACTTGAATATAGGGACATTAGGACATGCATTATGTATGAGAATCTAATCTTAACAGTAAGCCTGGACATCATATATTTTTCTCTCTCTTGTAGTGCAATTTCAAAATCGGGTCCACAGTACTTGTTTCCTGCCATTTTCACAGCAGCAGCAATTGTACAATTCTTGCAGCCTGCCACCTTCACCCCAGTTGTTTGGTCATTGGGTTCCACTGCCTTCATTGTCTTCATCTGTGGTAGTTTTACCTTCTTTTAATCCAACATTATCACACCAGGAGCCTGCCTTCCATTCTGCCAATATGCCAGCCGCCGTGGTGGACAACAGCCAGGTTATTTGTGAAGTCTGGGCTATTAATCTGGAGGAAGAGATGAGGAAAATCAGAGAACTTGTTCGCAGTTTCAGCTACATAGCAATGGTAACTAGTAGCCTGCAGCTTTAGGTTGAAACGGTTGTATTATTTACTTTGGTTGGTTAAATATCTAGCTTTTCAGCACAGCTCTGTTGGAATAATGTAAGCTTCTAACATAAGTAACTAGGGCTGGAAAATTCCTAAGTCGGGTCACCTGGATGTCAAAAATTCAAAAAGCAAAAATAATAAGAGAAGAAGCAGAAAAAAACAAAACATAGTCAAAGCAAAATAAGGGAAAAATGTTAATATAAAAAACCCCAAACAAACAAATCGATGATGGGGACCATAAAAAGTGATTCAATTTTCCCCACTGTTTTATCAAATGCATTAGTTCACAGAAGTCCAATGTTCAGAAGTTTTGTCCTCGGTTACCCAGCTTATTTCTCATCCCTGTTACCACTATGTATTCAAGGAACAGCATTTGCTGTCAGTCTTATTAGTTTCATAGTGCCACCATCATCAGAGGTGAAGCTGGAAAATACAAAGTACATTGCTTTTAGCTACTTGGACCAAATTTGTGGCATGCATTCTCTGGTTATGAGAGAAGTATGTTTCTTGAAATTCCATAGGCTAGAAAAGTTGCTGCTTTTTCAACATTTTCTGCAGCTATATGGGATGGGATAGAGTAGTGGAGAGAGGGAAGCCCAGAAAATAGAAACAATTTCCAGTATTTCTCTTTCAGTTTCGCATTATCATGCGCAACTAGAAAAAAATTAACGGGGAAGCTAACAGCTCCCATGTTATGGACACGCTAACAAGATAGAATGCGGTAATTGGAACATGCTAGCTAGATAGCACATCCACGCCTATTCTGTGCCCCAGTATGCTCCTTCCAGAAGGTAAATACACAAAGAGAAATACCCTGAACTTGTGTTCAAACAAGTTAGCTTACTGTAAAACACTTTAATGCACTTTTGGTAAGCATTTTCACATGTACTAAGCATGTGTTAGGCCAGGGCTTAATGCACTTCAGTAGACATATCACTGAACTGGAGTTGGGGAGTTCAATAAAATGAATATGTGATGTTTAATTTTGTTTCTTTTAATTATAAACCGCTTCAGTGCTTACATGTGAGGCAGTATATCAAAAAATCAAAAGCGTTGAGAAAATTGTCCCTGATGCTTAAGATAATTTTTATTTTTTTAAATGTACTTCCACCTTTGCCAGAAGAAATCTACCATTGAGAATTTACACATGCTTTAGGTTCAGTAAGAATACGAGCTTAGAATTCAAAATGCACTTGCTTTTCTAGTGGTTTTTGGTTGTGATGAGCAACTGTGAAGATCTGTCGTCAAATGTTCAGTTTTCCCATGTGAGGAACTAAGTAGGTTTTCATTTAGAAGTTAATTTCAGTGGCTTAAATGTTCTTAATGAAACAGTTGCATGCGAGGGTGGTGATGAAAATCTTTGGATTGAGTTGTATTTTAGATTTGATTACTTGCCTTTCCAAATCTGATCACCATGAGTTACATATAGATACAGTAAATGTCTCCCTGCGCTAGAAGAATTACAATCACCCCCCCCCCCCCCCCCCCCGTTTACTAAGCCGCGCTAGCACTGACACAGCCCATTCACTTTGAACGGGCTGTGTCGGAATTCCCGTGCAGCAGCTGCTAGCACGGCTTAGTAAACAAGTTTTGAACTTAAAGTTCCCCAACCTAAAACACTGTTGCCCAGATAGGGAAAAACAAGGATTCTTATAGATTGCTACCTCAAGCACTGGAGTTAAATATCCATAATAGCCAATATCATCACAAGTTTGTAATAACCAACATGCATTAATATGTATTGAAAACAGTTTCCTTCTACTGCAGTTAAAGTTATTAAAGAACAACAAAGGGGCATTGGCATACATTACAAATTGCATCTCACAGCCGAAGCATAATTTAGGACCCTTACTAAGCCGTGCTGTAAGCACACTAACTTGTTAGCGCGCATCAATGCTAGAGACATAAGAATATATAGGTGTCTGTAGTGTTAGTGCGTCTACAGCGTGGCTTAGTAAACAGGGTCCTTCGTGTATTTGTGCGCATAGCTGTAACATAAACACCCAAATGAAGGAGTGCTTTTTGTTAAGGCATGCTTAAGGGGTTTAATGCATGCTAACAGTTAGTGTGCACTAAATACCACAGAGCCCATTATGTGCATTAAATCCACTAGCACTCCTTAGTAAAGGGACCCCAAAATGTTTTATCAGTTAAATATTGAACAGCAAATTCAGTTTAGGAAAGGAAGATGCTGATCTAGGTTTAAGTATTTTTCATTAAAAGAAAATATAGATATATAGAGAGATTAAGGGCAATTTTTTTTCATTTTTCTTCAGAGAAAAATAAATTATGTAGCTTTCATACTGGTAAATTACTGGTTAAATTTGATGGGTCTTAATGACGGTGGAAACTCTTTTGGGATCTTGTTAGGTACTTGTAACCTGGATTGGCCACTGCTGGAAACAGGATGCTGGGCTCAATGGACCCTTGGTCTGTCCCAGTATGGCGATGCTTCTGTTTATTACATTCTTGATATATCACCTTTCAATCAAAAATCAAAGCGGTGTACAAATTAAAAGCTTATGTACTTATTTAATAAATCAAGACCATGCTTAAGTAACTATGAGAGTTCTGCAGATTGCTGCATGAAATCTATTACTAACAGAAATGATTTCTTCTTTGCTTTTCATTATATAGGATACTGAATTTCCTGGAGTTGTGGTGAGGCCGATTGGTGAATTCCGCAGCACCATAGATTACCAGTACCAGCTCTTGCGCTGTAATGTTGACCTTTTGAAAATTATTCAACTTGGTTTAACTTTCATGAATGAAAAGGGGGAATATCCTCCCGGGACCAACACTTGGCAGTTCAACTTTAAATTCAATCTGACGTAAGTACTTCATAGAAGAAATGTTAGGAGCAGGGGTTTCTGTTTGCTGACACTCTGTCAGAGTACAGGATGCTGTTCACCTTCCCTCTCCTTGTAGAGGGGCCCTTTTAAAGGCGCATAAGAGCGTACGTGCATCCAGCACACGCCAAATCAGCATTACCACCCAGCTAATGCATGCCCTGGTTGGTAATTCCAAATTTGGTGCACACCGAAAACACACAGTAGAAAATTATTTTCTGTTTTTCTATCGCGGGGGCATCCCTGGCATTGGCAGTTGGCGCGCACTGGACGGTTACCATGTGGGTAACGCATGAGCCCTTACTGCTAAGTCAATGGGTGGTGTTAAGGACTCAGGCCATAAATAGATGCGCACTGGTTTTCATTTTGCTGTATGTCCATTTCCTTGCCACCCCCCTTTCTTAGTGTCATTCCGGAGAGGCCCAGAAAGATACTGATGGGTTGTGCACTTCTTCTAGCAGGTGGAGACTGAGAATACAGTATCTTTCTGGGCTGATCCGGAGGGACTAAAAAGCAAATTAGCAGGTAAGATCTGATTTTTTTTTTTCCCTTTTTCCAGATGTAGTGGAGAAATGGTCAAGCACGCGTCCAATACACATGCCCACACTACCGCAGGCCACTCTTTGGCACGCCTTTGTAAAAGTGCCCCATAATGAATTATAAGAGCAACAGGTTTTTTTTTCCATTCTTATTTCAGGTATTATTTTTCCAGGCTTTTTTCTTTTTTAAACTCGGACGATTTTGTTGTGTGTTACTCTTTAATGATTTAATACTATTTCCCTTGATTTTTTTATGAATGTTGTAATATTAATTTATTTTGACTTAAAAGAAACTTCACATCTATAAACATAAGTAGTTTCTTTTTGATTTAAAATATCAAATAATGAACTTCATTGGGAGAGAAAGTTCAGAATAATGTGCTTGGAAGAAAACATATTTCTTTGACAGGGTGGCATACTAATGCAGGGGGTGGGCAACCTGTGGCCCAAATACGGCCCGTCATTGAATTGTACATGGCCCACAAGACCAAGGGAAGTATACATAGAAAATGTCATTAACCAGATTTTGGCAATTTTAAATACTGTGTTTCATAAATAATTGCAGAATAGTCATTCTAGCAGTTTGTCTCATCAGTTTCAGTTCATTTTTTACTGATTTATCATAGGTCTATGGAACCCTTTGCATTTCCGGTTTCAACGTTACGTAATGTTGCAGCCCACTAGGAATAGTACTGATGTTCATGAGGCTCTTTGTGTTTACCCACCCCTGTACTAAGGGGTGAGCTGTATGCCTCAGTCTACAGTTGGTTCGTGCTTAGCAGAGCTAGTCCTGTAACTCAAATGATAGAATCCATGGCTCGGAGTTGAGGGTTGCAATGTCAAATCTTGGCACCGTTTGCAGAGTGAGCTGTATCTTTGTAGAGTTCTACAGGGGACATAGGAACATTAAACTAGCAGGAAAAACTGGATTTACCAAGTTTATTTAGAACTTTCTATCCCGCCTATGGGAAGAACCATGGAGGCAGCTTATAATCTAATTATTCAAAAGCTAGTCCATGATTAATATTGACAAGACAGGAGACAATAGGAAAGGAGGTAGAACTACAATAAAGATGGGAAAGAAGGGAGGGTTAAAACAAAAAGGTATGCACTTAATTAGTCCAAAATCACAGCAGAATCAATCACAAACCAGTTCAGAATGGAACCCTTAACATGTTGTTAAAGAAATTGGAGCTGACCCAGGCCCACCCCCCCCACCTGTTACACTTGTGGTGGTAAATGTGAGCCGTCCAAAACCCACTGTACCCACATGTAGGTGCCCCCCTTCACCCCTTAGGGCTATGGTAGTGGTGTACAGTTGTAGGGAGTGGGTTTTTTTTTTTTTTGGGGGGGGGGGGGGGTTGGTAAGCTCAGCATCAAAGATAAGGGAGCTATGCACCTCGGAACAATTTCTGAAGTCCACTGCAGTGCCCCCTAAGGTGCCAGGTTGGTGTCCTGGCATGTCAGGGGGGACCTGTAGGGTATGTTCTTCACAAGAGGTACTTAGCTGACAGAACACTACTAAATAGCAATATCCTGGACTCGTGTCTAGGGAAGCGTACCTCTTTATCCCAATGACAAGCTAGCTGTGCTGTGAAAAGGAACCATGCCACAGAAGAAATATATATATTATTTATTATGTAAAGAAAAATATATGTATAAAAATAGTTCTGCAGCAAAATGCCAAGCAAAATACAAGAACTTGCTATACAAAGAGATTATAACCAAAATACAGGTAATGACATATGATTATCCTAATAGACTAACTAAATGAGTGATTACACCACCAATTACAGTACTGATAGCATCAGAAGTTATACCACACGTCTTATGCAAAATACCGTAGCAGCTAAATTCACAGACCACAAGTCATGACATAACCCATCTGTCACAGAATAAAGACAAGGACTAATTATTCCCCTGGCCATAGGAATAAATCCTGATCTCACCCTGCAGTCTGTGGCAGACTTCCAAATGGTTCCGAAGCGGATTTCTCCTCTCGACTCGAGCTGAATTCTCAGCGAGTCTCTCAGTCCAGGAATAAGGTCCGAGATTTGAATTCTGGATGCAAATGGTACAGTCTTAGAATAAGGCCTGATATTGTAGCTGAGCAGGCCTTGTCAGTTGGTTACAAGGCACGCAGTTCACTGGTGTTAGGAAAATCAGTCTCTGGCTCTTTCGAGCGTTCTTTTCACCTGCTAATCCACCGGTCGTCTCCTTTCTTCAGTCCAAACGTTTTGGTATCCAAGGGTCAGATGATACCTGTGGACCAATCACATACGATGACATAATGTCCAGCCAGCTTCATGGTCAAGAAGCGAGCCTTTGTTCAATGGCATGTAAACTCCCTGTATGCTCAGATACTCCTGGAGCCCTGTGTTTCTCTCCTACAATCTTCCCAGGAGATAGCAGCCAGTTTGCAACACAGAATATGTCCTTGGATGAAGTCATTGTGCAATGCTCAGCACTAATGTTCCTTTGTAACCAAGCTGGTTTCTGATGGTTGCAGATGTATTCAGGTCATTGGCTGAAGAATCCATATTGTAAAAAGAATGGTCCCTGGGAACACCCTACATACAGGTGCCATCTGAGTGCATGTTCCAGTGGACTTTTAGGAGTTAAATACAGAAAATATTTTATGAAATAGCTTCCATGTTGTTAAGCAGTTGACAGAAGCTGGATTAATTGCTGGTGCGGTATCCATAAATGTATATATTTTATAAATGGCATCATTTACATTTTGGAAAAGATTGCGTGTGGTGTGATATAGTTCCATTGTGCAGATATCCTGCAATGTACTGTACTGCTAATATTAGTCTGAGAGAGAGCTTAAAAGCAGGACTTCAGCCTTCTGTGATAAGGGCTGCAAAATCTAGCCCTCACAGTAGATTCCTTATTTCCTCTGCAATTGTCATGAGAAACTCTGGAGGCCAGGTGGAAATGAAAGCAGTGTGGCGGTAAAAATGCACCTCTCTTTTCTCTATCCTGGCTTGGCTGTAGAAAAAGGAAAGCAATATATTGTCTCAGGCTACATCTTCTGTTGCAAAAGGTCAATATTGTGTGTTCAATTGCCCAGGATGCGGAGTGTGTGGGATACATGAGCAAAAGAAGGGATATTGGAAATAGGGGTTATGAGAGTGGATCCTCCCTCCCTGATCCAGGATACCCTTCTCAGTTTTCTTCCCTTCTGCTCCCTGTCCTCGTGACATTCACTCCATATGCTGCCCGAAGTTCCTCCTTTCTGAGGTCCTTTCTCCTGTTTCTTCCTCCTAAGATTCCTTACGTCTAAGCCAGCAATCTTTAAAATCTCTTCCCATTGCCCCCCCCCCCCCCCCCCAAAAAAAAGAAGACTCAAATAGTTAAGTGGAAACACAAGAAATGTCATTGATGTTAATTTGTATAAAGTAAAATATAAATTCCATTTCATCAAGCAGATCAATCCATAGACTGGTGGGTTGTGTCCATCTACCAGCAGGTGGAGATAGAGAGCAATCTTTTGCCTCCCTATATGTGGTCATGTGCTGCCGGAAACTCCCCAGTATGTTCTCTATCTCAGCAGGTGTGTGGTCACACAGCAGCAGCAGCTCTGGCTAGGTCTCCAAGCCTAATTGTTTAGGTTTTGTTGAGTACCTGGGGTTGAGGGCTCTTCGTGAGCAAGTGTAAACCTGGTGGTGCCAGGTCCCTCCTTTTCTCGCCACTCCCGCTGGCTCCGTTTTTCAAAAAAACCCCAAAAAACAGAAAAATAGACGTCTTTGAGAGAAAAACGTCTTTTGTTTGCAGCTGCTCACTGGGACTCCAAATCGTTGCAGCTCGGAGTGAGAAGCAGGTAATTTTACCTTTTTACTAGCAGGCAGGGGGTTCCCCGAACGGTCTCCACGTGGCTAATGGTGTCGGATGGTAAGGGTGCGAAGAGACGCTCCCCAGAACGCGCGTCTAGCGGGGAAGCGGGGGGTCCGAAGGCAGAGTCACCTTTTTTGGGCGCCTTTTCGGAGTCAGGAGAGTTCCCCGGGTTTTTCTCCGGTGCGGCGGTTTTTTCCCGCCTTAGGCGCCCATCCCCCGCTGGCTGCCCTCCTGGTTGTGGCCGGCCATGCTGCTTGGACGGCTTCTTCTTGGGCCGCCCTCGAGGTGGGAGACGCTAATAGTGTGGTCGCCCTTGACTCGGGTGACGGTAAAAAGTCGGCAAAATTAAAGCGCCATTCTTCCCGCGCGGATCCGCAGAGTGTCGCGACAGACCCCATTTTGGATGAGCAGCGCGCCTCTCCCCCGCTCTTGGGAGAGCAGGTTAAGAGTGCTTCTAGGGCCGTGGCCCAGGCTGCAGAAATGCACAGATTGGGGTGTTTCTCCCCTGCGTTCATTTTGCTGCTGCATCAGGCTTTTCTTATGCAAAGCGCTGCCCCTGCTCCCCTGTCTGATAAGGGTGGTGAGGCTTCTATGATCAAACGCCCTCGGGTGGATCTCCAGGCCCTAGGGGACTCTGTCTCCTCTGATGTGGATGAGGGCAGCGTGTCTGAGTTCTCCCAGAGGTCCTTAGCGGATTCTATGGAGGAGACTGATCCTCGGATGGAGCGGATGACCCCTCTGCAGCACGGCTTTTTCGCTCAGAGGATTTGCCCAACCTGTTAGTGCAGGCCATGAGCATTTAAAAAATTTCCTCTCCGGAGGAAGGCCCTCTCTCAGCCTCAGCTGGCTGTACCATTATGCTGGGAACTAAGTGCCCGCCTAGAACCTTCCACGTTCATGAAGCCATGCTGACTAATTTCGGCTCAATGGGATACCCCTGAAGTGAGCCTTAAAGTAGCCAGGGCCATGTCCCGTCTGTACCCTCTGCCTGAGGGTGAACGGGAGGCCTTTCTCTGGCCTACAGTGGACTCTTTAATCACTGCGGTGACTAAGAGGACGGCTCTGCCGGTGGAAGGTGGCACTGCCCTGAAGGACGCTCAGGACAGGAGATTGGAGGCGGCCTTAAAGTCGGCCTTTGAGGCGGCCACCCTGAGTTTGCAAGCCTCGGTTTGCGGCTCCTACGTGGCCAGGGCATGCCTGACCGTTTTGCAGCGGACTTCCCCCTCGGATTAGTCCTTGAGGGCGGATTGGCCGGCCCTGGAGTCGGGCTTGGCCTACTTAGCAGACTTGCTGTACGACGTCTTGAGAGCCTCGGCTAAAGGTATGGCTCAGACAGTCTCGGCTTGGCGGTGGCTATGGCTTAAACACTGGTCGGCTGACCATGCCTCAAAATCTCGCTTAGCCAAGTTGCCTTTTAAAGGCAAGCTGTTCTTTGGGGACGAGCTGGACAAGATTGTGACGGAGCTCGGCACGTCGAAGGGCAAGAGGTTGCCGGAGGTCAGGGCACAGGCCGGCAGTGCTCGCCTTGGTTCAACCAAGGGCCAATTTCAGGAAGCCCGCCGGTATCGCCCGGGCAAGTCGACCTCCTCTTCCTCCTCTTCCTTCAAGCGGAACTTCTCCCCCAAGCAGCATTCCTTTCGCAGGGACCGCCATCGCGGAGGTTCGTCCTCCGTCAGGGTCTCGTACCCAATGACGGGGCCATGGTCCATGGCCCAGTGCAGATAGGAGGAAGGCTATTCTCGTTTCTGGGAGAGTGGACCAGGGTAACTTCAGACGCTTGGGTTCTGGAAGTCATCAGAGACTGCCACAAGTTGGAGTTCTGCTGGCCCTTGAGAAACTGGTTCGTAAACTCTCCCTGCAAGTCTCCAGTCAAAGCAGCGGCAGTGCAGCAGACTTTAGACAACCTGATCTGCCTGGGCGCGGTGGTCCCAGTGCCAGTAGGTCAACTTGGCAAGGGACGTTACTCCATTTACTTTGTGGTGCCAAAGAAGGGAGGTTCTGTTCGGGCTATTCTCGACCTCAAGGGAGTCAATCGGGCCTTGAAAATACGGCACTTCCGGATGGAGACTCTCTGCTCCGTAACAGCTACGGTGAAAAAAGGAGAATTCCTGGAATCCTTGGACATCAAGGATGCTTACTTACATATTCCCATCTGGCCGCCTCACCAGCGCTTCCTGCGCTTTGCAGTCCTGGGCCGACACTTCCAGTTCAGAGCCCTCCCGTTCGGGTTGGCTACTGCTCCGCGGACCTTCTCCAAAGTAATGGTGGTCATCGCGGCTTTCCTCCGCAAGGAAGGAGTGCAAGTCCATCCCTATCTGGACGACTGGCTGATCCAAGCCCCCTCTTATGCAGAGTGTGGGAGAGCTACGGACAGGGTTTTTGCTCTTCTGAGCTCCCTGGGATGGATCGTCAACGGAGAAAAGTCAGCTGCGCCCGACTCCGTCCCTGGAGTATCTGGGAGTTTGATTCGACACCCAAGTGGGCAGAGTGTTCCTGCTGGACAGCTGGAGCGTCAAGCTTCGGGCCCAGGTGGACCAGTTCCTAGCATCCTCGACTCTTCGGGCTTGGGACTATGTGCAGCTGTTGGGCTCCATGACGACCACAATGGAGTTAGTGCCCTGGGCCAGGGCCCATATGAGACCACTACAGCACTCTCTTCTGCGGCTCCAGTTTCGAAGGATTGCACTGTATGCCTTCCCTTGGAGCCAGCGGTGCGTAAGGCGCTGAGTTGGTGGCTGAGGCCAGACAAGCTGTCCGCAGGAATGCCTCTCACGACCCCGGAGTGGGTTGTCGTCACGACGGACGCCTGTTTGACGGGCTGGGGAGCCCACTGCCTGGAAAGGACAGCGTAGGGGCTCTGGTCCTCTGCAGAGGCGAAGTGGTCTATCAACCTCCTGGAACTCCGAGCCATTCGGTTGGCGGTTCTAGAGTTTCTCCCGGTCCTGGGGCTGAGGCCAGTACGGGTCCTGTCGGACAATGCCACGGCTGTGGCCTATGTCAATCGCCAGGGAGGTACCAAGAGCGTCCCTCTAGCCAAGGAGGCCATGAAGCTATGCCTGTGGGCGGAAGCGAATCTGGAACAGCTGTCGGTGGCCCACATTGCGGGAGTCATGAATGTCAAGGCGGACTTTCTCAGTCGTCATACTTTGGATCCCGGAGAGTGGCAGCTGTCTGCTCGGGCGTTCTTGGACATCAAGAAGCGTTGGGGCCAGCCGAGCCTGGATCTGATGGTGTCCTCTGCCAATTGCCAAGTACCGCGTTTTTTCAGCAGAGGACGGGACCCTTGATCTCGGAGTCGATGCTCTTCTCCAGCAGTGTTCCCGCCCTGGCCCCTGATGGGCAGAGTTCTAGGCTGGGTGGCAAAGCATCCGGGCCGGGCGATCCTGGTGGGTCCGGATTGGCCCAGACGTCCCTGGTATGCGGACTAAATCAGGCTTTCAGTGGACGGCCCTCTGAGACTGCCAGCGGAGCGGGGCCTCTTGCATCAGGGTCCCGTGGTGATGGAGGATCCTCCCCCTTTGGTCTTACGGCCTGGCTCTTGAGCGGAAGTGGCTGAGGAAGAAGGGCTTCTCAGACAAGGTCATCACCACTATGCTGAGAGCGAGGAAGCGCTCTACTTCTACTGCTTAAGCCAGGGTTTGGCGTACCTTTGCATCGTGGTGCGAGGCAGGCTCTCTATCGCCCTTCACTGCTCCAATATCTTCAGTGTTGGCATTCCTGCAAGAGGGTCTGCAGAAAGGCCTGTCGCTCAGTTCGCTGAAAGTCCTGGTGGCGGTTCTAGCTTGCTTCAGGAGCTGTTTGAAGGGTGCTTCCTTGGCTTCGCAGCCAGACGTGCGCTTCCTCAAAGGAGTTAAATCACCTGCGCCCTCCTCTGCACTCGATAGTGCCTACGTAGAATCTCAATCTGGTGCTACGGGCCTTGCAGAAACCGCCCTTTGAGCCCTTGTCATCGCTGAAGGACCTGACGTTGAAAGCGGTCTTTTTGGTGGCTATCACTTCAGCCAGAAGAGTTTCCGAGCTCCAGGCACTCTCGTGTCGAGAGCCATTCCTGCGGTTCACTGAGGCAGGAGTGTCGATTCGCCCAGTGCCTTCCTTTCTGCCCAACATTGTTTCTCGCTTCCATGTGACTCAGCAGCTTTGCCTATCCTCCTCTCATAGGGAAGATTACCCAGAGGAGTACCCTGCTCTCAAATGTCTGGATGTGAGACGAGTCGTCATCAGATACTTGGAAGTGACCAATGACTTCCGGAAGTCGGATCACCTGTTCGTGCTGTTCGCAGGCCCTCGTAAGGGTCTGCAGGCATCTAAGCCTACTGTGGCACGTTGGGTCAAGGAGACGATTGCGGCAGCTTATGTGGCTTCAGGGAAGCTTCCGCCTATTCAGCTGAAGGCGCACTCTACTAGAGCACAGGTGGCATCGATGGCAGAGTCCAGATCCGTTTCCTTGGAAGAGATTTGTCGAGCGGCAACTTGGGTGTGGGCTCATACCTTCTCACTACATTACTGCTTGGATGTGGCTGCTCGGGCCGAGGCCCAGTTTGGAGCTTCAGTGTTGTGTTCAGGGATTTCCATGTCCCGCCCTGGGTGAGTACTGCTTCGGTACATCCCACCAGTCTATGGATTGATCTGCTTGGTGAAATGGAAGGTAAAATTATGTATCATACCTGATAATTTTCTTTCCATTAATCATAGCAGATCAATCCATAGCCCCGCCCAGACATCTGTATTGTTTTTGTTCTGGTTATATTTCAGGTTCAAGTTTAATCTTCAGTTCCTGTTCAGGAGGACTTCGTGTTCAAGTTCTTCCAATTGGATTTTCCTTGAGTTGAAACGATTTTGTGTTACAGTGAGCTGCTGCTTCCTCTCCTCCCGTTTCGACGGTGGCTGGATTGATACCTAAATTATGCCGGTGCTCCCTGCTTCGTGCGGCAGTAGGATAGCTTTGTATTCCTCCCGCTTCGGCAGTGTTTGGGTAAGCCAGCTCCTCCCGCAGTTGCGGTAGCAGGATAAGCCAGATCCCCCCCGCATCGGCGGGTGTGGTGTCCCTCCCCCGCTTCGCGGGGATGAGCTGGACGGATTCCTCTCCCCCGCTTCGGCGGTGGGGAGCTGGGCAGAGTGTCCCTTTGTGGGTGTAATTCTCTAAGTGCTGAGTCCTGCGGATGGAGCTTTGATATCGAAATACTGAGGAGTTTCCGGCAGCACATGACCACATATAGGGAGGCAAAAGATTGCTCTCTATTTCCACCTGCTGGTAGATGGACACAACCCACCAGTCTATGGCTTGATCTGCTATGATTAATGGAAAGAAAATTATCAGGTATGATACATAATTTTACCTTATTTTATTATGCACATTTATGTAAGTGCCAGAAAAATGCTGAGAATTTTAGAAACTTTGCCATAATGTCTTCTAACTACTGCTTCTGAATTTACCCTGTAGTTATTTTAAAAGCATTTACTCAAGTACCTCAGATACATGATTAAATGGTGTTTTAAGAAAGCTGTTATTTACATGTGGAGATCTGCACGTCTGTCCACCATTTTAACAATTGGAATGCGTGTATGTGAGAGAATGTTTGCACTAGCTCAGAGGCACGGACAGATTTTTTTAAAAAAGTGCTTATTTCAGCCAGGGCTTTACACAAGGGATTAAGGAATTAATTCTTGATAATCCCCTGTCATTTATTTACTTACTACTACTACTTAACATTTCTAGAGCGCTACTAGGGTTACACAGCGCTGTACAAATTGACAAAGAAGGACGGTCCCTGCTCAAAGGAGCTTACAATCTAGAGGACGAAATGTCAAGTTGGGGCAGTCTAGATTTCCTGAGTAGAGGTGTAGTGGTTAGGTGCCGAAGGCGACATTGAAGAGGTGGGCTTTGAGCAATGATTTGAAGATGGGCAGGGAGGGGGCCTGGCGTATGGGCTCAGGGAGTTTGTTCGACGCATGGGGTGAGGCGAGGCAGAAAGGGCGGAGCCTGGAGTTGGCGGTGGTGGAGACGGGTACTGAAAGGAGGGATTTGTCTTGAGAGCGGAGGTTACGGGTAGGAGCGCGAGATGAGGGTAGAGAGGTAAGGAGGGGCTGCAGATCGAGTGCATTTGTAGGTTAGTAGGAGAACCTTGAACTGTATGCGGTACCTGATCGGAAGCCAGTGAAGTGACTTGAGGAGAGGGGTGATATGAGTATTTTGGTCCAGGCGGAAGATAAGACGTGCAGCAGAGTTCTGAACGGACTGAAGGGGGGTAGCTAAGTGGGAGACCAGTGAGGGGTAGGTTGCAGTAGTCAAGGCGAGAGGTAATGAGAGAGTGGATGAGAGTTCGGGTGGTGTGCTCAGAGAGGAAAGGGCGAATTTTGCTAATGTTATAAAGGAAGAAGCGACAGGTCTTGGCTATCTGCTGGATATGCGCAGAGAAGGAGAGGGAGGAGTCGAAGATGACACCGAGGTTGCGGGCAGATGAGACGGGGACGATAAGGGTGTTATCAACTGAGATGGAGAGGAGAGGTGGGTTTGGGTGGGAAGACAAGAAATTTGGTCTTGGCCATGTTCAGTTTCAGGTGGCGGTTGGACATCCAGGCAGCAATGTCGGACAAGCAGGCCGATATTTTGGCCTGGGTTTCTGCAGTGATGTCTGGTGTGGAGAGAGAAAGCTGGGTGTTATCAGCATAAAGATGATAGTGGAAGCCATGAGATGAGATCAGGGAGCCCAGGGAAGAGGTGTAGATTGAAAAAAAGAAGGGGTCCAAAGACAGATCCCTGAGGGACTCCAACAGAGAGCGGAATAGGGGTGGAGGACGAACCATGAGAGTGAAGGTACGATGGGAGAGATAAGAGGAGAACCAGGAGAGGACAGAGCCCTGGAACCCAAAAGAGGACAGTGTGCCAAGAAGTAAGTTGTGATTGACAGTGTCAAAAGCGGCGGATAGGTCGAGGAGGATGAGGATTGAATAGTGACCTTTGGATTTGGCGAGGAACAGGTCATTGCAGACTTTAGATAGTGCCGCTTCTGTCGAGTGTAGGGGGGGCGAAAGCCGGATTGAAGCGGATCGAGGATGGCATGAGAGGAGAGAAAATCAAGGCAACGGCTGTGAACGGCGCGTTCAAGTATCTTGGAGAGGAAGGGTAGGAGGGAAATGGGGCTGTAGTTGAAGGGACAGGTAGGGTCAAGTGATGGTTTTTTGAGGAGTGGTGTGACTACCGCATGCTTGAAGGTGTCCGGGACAGTTGCAGTAGAGAGAGAGAGGTTGAGGATATGACAGATTGGGGGGGGGGGGGGGGTGATAGTAGGAGAGATGGTGTTAAGTAAGTTGGTGGGGATGGGGTCTGAGGAACAGGTGGTGCATTTCGAGGAGGAGAGAAGATGGGCGGTTTCCTCTTCGGTGATATCAGGAAAAGGAGAAGGAGGCCTGGGTTGGTTGGTTGAGGGAGAGGGTTATAGGATGAAGAGGAGGAGAAGGTTTAGTGGTGAATCCAGAATGAGAATAAAAACTTGTGACCTTGCCACTTAATTGACAGCACTTATAGATTTGTAAAATGGAATGTTTACATATGGAAGTTGCAAAATTGCTTTTTCAGTAGCCAGGCTTATGCTGCTCATTTTGCGCCTGCTGAGTGTGCTGGCAAATACATGTGCATTCCCTACCCATCCTTATATATCGTCATATGCCTCCAGCTTCTCCTTCATAGGCACCCAACTCTGGAATGCACTACCAAAGGGAAATGGGACTTGATATACCGCCTTTCTGAGGTTTTTTGCAACTACATTCAAAGTGGTTTACACATATTCAGGTACTTATTTTGTACCAGGGGCAATGGAGGATTAAGTGACTTACCCAGAGTCACAAGGAGCTACAGTGGGAATTGAACTCAGTTCCCCGGGATCAAAGTCCATTGCACTAACCACTAGGCTACTCCTCCACACAAAGAACCCGAAACTCGCGAACAACTACCTCAACTGCTGGAAAAACCTAAAAACACATCTTTTCAGGAAGTTCCTCCCCTCTGCGACTTCATAACTTCTTAACCATTGAAAATACCCAAAATAACCTCAGAAATGGAAAACGATGCATACCTCACTCCCACAAATACTACCTATTCCTCCCATAAGTACATAAGTATTGCCATAGTGGGACCGACCAAAGGTCCATCAAGCCCAACATCCTGTTTCCAACAGTGGCCAATCCAGGTCACAAATACCTTTCAAGATCCCAAAAAAGTACAAAACATTTTTTGCTGCTTATCCCAGAAATAAGCAGTGGATTTTCCCCAAGTCCATTTTAATAATGGTCTATGGACTTTTCCTTTAGGAAGCCATTCAAACCTTTTTTAAACCCCGCTAAGCTAACCACCTTTACCACATTCTCTGGCAATAAATTCCAGAGTTTGAGTGAAGAAAAATTTTCTCCAATTGGTTTTAAATTTACTACTTTGTAGCTTCATTGTATAACCCCAGTATTTTTGGAAAGAGTAAACAGATGCTTCATGTCTACCCTTTCCACTCCACTCATTATTTTATAGACCGCTGAAGAGCCCTAGCCGCTTTAGCCTTTCCTCATAGGGAAGTTGTCCCATCCCCTTTTTCATTTTTGTCGCCCTTCTCTGCACCTTTTCTAATTCCACTATATCTTTTTTGAGATGCGGTGATCAGAATTGAACACAATATTCTAGGTGCGGTCGCACCATTGAGTGATACAAAGGCATTATGACGTCCTTGTAAACGCAATCCATTCTACTTCTGATCATTGACATTAAGTAATTTCACATCAACTAACTGATATTCTGTAATCTCTCTGTTGTAATATGTAAGCCACATTGAACCTACCAAAGGGTGGGAAAATGTGGGATACAAATGCAATAAATATATGCTGCATATTTTACAAAAGGCTCTGTATTCAGCTCTTATTGGCTTGATCTGTTGGAATATAAATATATTTGTACCCTTTTCCCAATTGAGCTAATTTTCCCTGACAAAGACAAGGATTCCAAAATAACACTTGATGCTAGTCATGTAACTCGGTTCTTCTGAAGAAGCTTAAATTGCACTTTCTTTAGCGTCCCTCCGACGGACCAGGATTGCTGATGGGTTGTGCTCGCCTACCAGCAGGTGGAGACTGAGAAAAACTCTGACTCTAGAGAGCCAATAGGAGCCCTGGCCATGTGACCTTAGCCCCAGTATTTTCTCAGTCTCCCAGCAGGTAGGAAGCGAGCCCATTAGTCTCTCTCTTTCTCTTTTAGAGGTTTACAATAAGAACAACATTGCTACCTCTTCTTCTGTGCCTAGGAATTCTCTGTTAGACGCTGGTCAGGTAGGGACTTCTTTTCCCTTTCTTTCTTTTACAGCCTCTGGGGGTGTCAAACTTGGATGTCTCCGGGTCCCTCCCCCCTTCCTCCCCATCTCCCATACGTAGCTGGGAAGGACTACCTTTGTTTAGAAAGGTGTATGTCTTTGGGAGAGGCAGCCACTATAGAAAGTTAAATCTTATAAGCATTTAAGGAGCAAGCTACATCCCCCGGCTTCTAACGAGCAGACAGCTATGTGTTGTTCTATTACTCTTCAGCGGAGTTTTCCCCCATTACTTTAACGAGCAGGCAGCTCTGGTTGCTGTTTTAGGTGTCTATTTTATCTAGCTGGTTAAAAAAAAAAAAAAAGACAGGCAGCAGTAATTTGGAGGAGTTTAGGTGTAAAAAAAAAAAAAAATTAAAGACAACTTGTCCCCACTGACTGAATGAGCAGACAGCTCCGTTTGATTGCATGGGAATGCTGTGAGTCAGCTGTGTAAAAAAAAAAAAAAAAAAGAGTAAGCAGCAGCATTTTGTTTTCAGCCCTCTTTGAGTTGAGCTGTATTTTATTTAGCACTGCCGTTTGTGTTCTTCCCTAAGCGGTTTGTTCGGCGGAGCAGGGCTTAAAAAAAAAAAAAAAAAAAAAGAGATTTTGGCGCGAATCGGGTACGCGCGTGCACGCGCACGCGCATTACCGTCATGTCCGAGAAGCTGAGACGCGCTGTATGCCAGCGTCGGGGATCTCCTCTTCCGGCTCCTGTAAATATTGTGCGCCGCTGGGGGGTGCGTCGGGACTTTCTTTTTCGCCGTCTTCGGGCCGTTTGGGGCTGATCTTTCTCAGGAGTCGCCTATGTTCTTTAGGGGGGTCATTTCTTTGCTTTTTATGTTTTTAATGTTGAGTAGCTGGTTGCTGTAGCCTAATAGTCAGCACTACAGTCTCTGAAGCTGCTACTACTACTATTTATCATTTCTAAAGCGCTACTAGAAAAACGCAGCGCTGTACACTTGAATATGAAGAGACAGTCCCTGCTCCTCAGATCTTACAATCTCATTAGGTCAGACAGAACAAACAAGAGATAAGGAGATTTTAAAGTGAGCAGGTTTAAAATAAGGGTCCTGAACAGAGTGAATAAGGGTTAGGAGTTAAAAGCAGCATCAAAAGGTGGGCTACAGAACTGGGTGCAGGTCCCAGTTTTAGTAATTTATTTCTCTTTCTGGGACTCCTGTATGTCTGTGTCCCACTATATATGCATTACTTGGCCAGCCTGTTTGATGTTTGTTTCTTTATAATCTCAGGTGGCGTTTGTCTGTGGGCTAGGAGCCAACTTTTCAAAATTATTGGGGGTGCTAAGTCCAATGAAAATGACCCCTCCCTGGACATATACATGAGTTTTTCTCAATATCGGGGGTGCTCAAGCACCCACAGAGTCGGCTCCAATGTGACTGTGGGAAGGTAGTTCACAGTTGTGTTTTTTTTGTTATAGCATTTTTCGAAAGGTTGCTTTCCATACCAGGATATTTCCTATATGTTAGCTATACGTTTGTTCTTCCACAGGCATGGGGGCAGTAAGGATGTTATCATAGGTACATGCCACTCTCACCTGTTTAACTTTGTGTCATGAAATCATAGTTGCAGGCTACTCTTACATGACAGTCATCTTCTTATTTCCTCTGTCCAGGAGTTCTTGCGGTTTTATTTTTAGATGGTTATGCTTTTCATTTCGCCTCCTTTCTCTATCGCTCTCACGGCAAGGCATGTGAAGTAGGGGTCTCCCTACATAGACTCTTGGATCTTAGACCATTTTCTCTCTTGATTCTTCCGAATGCAATTTTAATTTCTAGTTCCTAAGAATGGATCTCCCTTCCTCCTATTTGGAATCTCACTGCCGTCATGCGCACTCTCAATGTCTCAAATCTTTATCACAAGAACCTAGTTCCTAAGAAGGAATTTTCCTTCCTCCTATTTCAATTCTAAATGCTGTCAAGAGCGCTCTCAAAGTCTCAAGTCTTTTTCATGAAAGCCTTCGATCCATAGTGAAGCTTCGTGCAGCACATTTTTTGATACAAACTTTTCTGCATATTTCTCTTAGGAGAGTTTCTGAGAAGGATAGAGCCCGGTGTGAAGGAAGCTAAGCAGGGTCCGCCCAGGCTGGGTCCTGGAAGTGTGACCAGCTCACAATGCGCAATAATGTCCCTTCACGACACTGTTTTCCAGTCTCTAAAAGTTCATCATAGTTATGCTACCCCTCAGAAAAGGGGAGATTCTTCTTCACTCATGGCGAGTCAGCTAGCTATTAAAAAAAACAAACAAAAAAAAAAAAAACCTCTTGTCGACAAGTCAGCAAGTCGCAGACCGAGAAGTGCAATTTTTATGGTTCTCAGGATGCCTAGTACTGGTGGTCAAGAGTCATCTAAATATTTCGCAGTCTCCACAATATTTTGGGGTTACATGCGACATAGTTGCAAGGTTTTTTTCCCCTGGGCAATTGCCTTTTGCAGTCTCATGAGCTGCACTCCCGTGCTCTTTATCTTTTTGAGTGTTCTGAAGCATTTGCAGCTTCCCTTTTGTTTTTTTCCCCGAGACTGCTGCTCTTTTCAGCATTAGTTGAGTAGGACATTCCTCCTGGCATTTGGTTTTACTTCCAGGACTACCATGTGGTCTCTTTACTTTGCAACTTAATTTTTTTCCTTCTGGCTCTTGGCATTCGGTTTGCTTTCAGGATTACCATGTGGTCTCTTTACATTGCAACTAGGGGACTGTCAGTCGCTCTCGGAGCAAGGAGGTATCCCTGAGGGCTAGCGTTTTATTCTGAGCACTCTGTCTTTGGTCAGCATTGTTGCCATGTTATGTTAGTCCGGAATGCTCTTTCTGTACTCTCATAGGACTGTTATCATCTTAGGTTTCTTCAAAGACTCAATCCTGCTCTCTGGCAGGACTGTTTCTAGCTTATGTTCTTTCAGAATGGTCTTCGGTCTCCTGGTAGGTCTGTTGCCTTCTTAGGCTACATATTGAGGCCCCTGGTAGGTCTCTGGTCTTCTTGTGTATTGAAGGTACATCCTTTCCTCGGACAGTTCTACTATCTGGTCATTCTGTTTCTTTACAGGGCTTGCATGTGCCCCCCTTTACACGATTGACATGTATGTCATTTTATTTTTGCATGTTTTCACTTTTCTCTGTAAGCTGCCTAAGGGGTAATCTAGCGAACAGTGCAGTGAGATGTCATCGGGGAGGCCCAGCTTTGGTTCTCACTCTGACTCTAATCGTCCTGCCTCCTAGGTGGGTTCACATCCGCACTGACGTTTGGTTTATTTCATGGCTGATGTCTGTTTTATTCAAGGGGAGTCATTTGTATGGATCTACCATCTGACCAGCCCTGTAGCATGCCATCCCCTTCTGGCATGGTGGCCTTCTCTTCAGGTCGGGCATTTCGCTTAGATATTTGGATCTCAGGGGCGTAACCCTATGTTTTTTGTTTGTTTGTTTTTTTTTTTTCCTTGCAGATATACCAGGCTGCCTTTTAGGTTGTCATCTTGACTTTTTATGGAGCCGAGGGGGTTTTCTGTTTTCTCTAGAGGACCTTCTCTCTTCCCCAGTCCGGCCTCTTTGTTTCTCTCTTGCTCAGGCTGGTGCATGCTCTCAGTCTGGGACAGGCATTCAGCCTTGCTAAGCAGGATGGCATCTTTTGTAGTTGCAGTATTCTCTTCTCAGCTTTTAGCCTCTGTGCCTTAGTGACATTGTCAGAGGGACAGGGTGTTATTCTTCTTCGCACGATAATTCAAAATCATCTTGTTTCCTTTAAGGTTTTTTTCTCCTTTCAGACACTGTTGTTAGTAGGCATGGCTTCAGCTAGCAGGGTCAGGACTGCAAGTTTCTCTCATACAGGTTTTCTTTTTTTCCAATCAGCTAGTACGTCTAGGTAAGAGGTACTTCTTCACCTGGGTATTTCTTTTTCACTCTACCTTAGTTTTCCATTTTTCATCTTTTCCAATCACTTTTTTCTTACTGGTCTGGACTCTTCTACTGGCGTTCAAGATCACAGGAAATTATATGCTTTATATATGCTTTACATATTAAAACAGATCTTATATATTTAGAGAGCTGTTACAAGCTATTTGGTCCTTCCTTTTGGTACTTCTAGTCAAGGTAAGGTTGCCGTTGTTTCGGCCTCACTATATCTCGACGTATTAAGGAATTCATACCTTCTATTTGTCTACTCACTGGGGGACCATTTCCTGAGAGTGTTATAACATATGCTCCATCTTGAGAAGCGGGGTTCTTTCCTTCGCACAGCGAGTTTTGGTGCACTAGGTGCACATTTTGTACGGTGCCATTTTGAGCTTATCTTCATTCTCTTTTGATTGATATACACTCTACATGTTCATTGTCGCCAGGAGGTGATCTATGCAACTCGGAGATGCTTAGGGGTTTGAAAGGGTCCCTCCCTTAAGGTTACTGCTTTGGTACTTCCCATCAGTCCAATCCTGGTCCGGTCCGGAGGGACGCTAAGGAAGGAGAAATTAGATCTTACCTGCTAATTTGCTTTCCTTTAGTCCCTCCGGACCGGACCAGGCCCCTCCCATATTTTGTCACTTTTTCAAGGGGGTATTAAAAAAAAAAAAAAAAGACGCTTGTACATATAGGACTTTAAGTGGACCATGCCACGTCTCTGGTCGGAGTTGCTGGTGGGTTCAGTTGCTGGAATATATGTGTATGTATGTATTTATATATCTATCTATATATGTATGTATATATCTATATATGTATAGAACTTTGAGGTCCTTAGCACTTCTGTGCTGAGAGTTGCTGGTGAGTTCTAATTCAAGTGAGCCATACCACTTCTCTGGTAGGAGTTGCTGGTGAGCTTTCCTACAAAAGGGACATACCACTTCTCTGGTGAGAGTTGCTGGGGTACCCAATTGCTGGTATATATATATGTGAACCTTTAAATAAGCCATGCTAGTATATATATGTGAAACTTTAAGTAAGCCATACCACTTCTCTGGTGAGAGTTGCTGGTGAGCTATAAGACAAGTGAGCCTTACCACTTCTCTGGTGAGAGTTGCTGGTGAGCTATAAGACAAGTGAGCCATACCACTTCTCTGGTGAGAGTTGCTGGTGAGCTATAATACAAGGGAGCCATACCACTTCTCTGGTGAGAGTTGCTGGTGAGCTGTAGTACAAATCGGGCCATACCACTTCTCTGGTAAGAGTTGTTGGTGAGCTCTGATACTTGGCATTGCCGAGTGCTTTGTGGCTGCTAGGATTCCATACGGCACAGATGGTCTTTCTTTCTTTCTTTCCTGCTTTGTTATTCAAATACTGAGGCTAAGGTCACATGGCCAGGGCTCCTATTGGCTCTCTAGAGTCAGAGTTTTTCTCAGTCTCCACCTGCTGGTAGGCGAGCACAACCCATCAGTCCAATCCTGGTCCGGTCCGGAGGGACTAAAGGAAAGCAAATTAGCAGGTAAGATCTAATTTCTCCTTTGTTCAAAGCATTAATGCAGGTCTAAGTGTGTAAAGTTTCCTTTTACGTGGATTTGCTTTGTGCCTTGCTAGTGTTTTTGCACTAACTAGCAGCTGATGTAAAATTGCTTCTGTTTTCAGAGAAGATATGTACTCTCAGGATTCTATAGACCTCCTAGCAAACTCAGGGTTGCAGTTCCAGAAGCATGAAGAAGAGGGTATAGACACCTTACACTTTGCAGAACTGCTCATGACTTCAGGGGTGGTTCTCTGTGACAATGTGAAGTGGCTTTCTTTCCACAGGTTGGTTTGCCTTGACTTTTCTTAGTCAGTTGTATAATTCTAAAGAGCTATGTCTTACAGGAGAATTAAAGCAGACCAGAACACAGTTTTTCTGGCCTCCCTTGTTTTTTTTAAATATGGGGTGGTGGTGAGCTCTGTATTTATAGCTGATATACCCATTATTTATGGAAAGTCCTTTTCATTAAAACAGAAATAGGCTCATGTAGTTACAGTTTTGGACTGTGCTGTTACATACAAAGGAAAGAACCTTTAATTCAACTTGTTATATAGTCTTTTTTTTTTTAATATATAAACATGTGCTTTAATTAGTAATATGTTGGACTCAAAGGTTACAAACCCTGGAAGTAACAGGATAAAGCTATAGACGCTGAGAGTGTTTTGCCTTAAGTTCCACTCCTCTCTCCATCAAGACCTCACAATGATGGTGAATTGGGGAATTGCTCCGAGTTCTCTTGTTTATGTAGCTTTGTGCCAGTCTTGCATTATTTGAAACAGATATATTTTAGCTCTTCATTGGAATACAGTTTCTTCCCATTATGAATGACAGTCTCAGATGGTTATTCAGTTCTTTTTAATGTGTTTCTTTTTTTTGCTTTTCAGTGGATATGACTTTGGTTACATGGTGAAGCTACTGACAGACTCCCGGCTGCCAGAGGAGGAACATGAGTTCTTTCATATCTTGAACCTTTTCTTCCCATCCATCTATGACGTCAAATACCTAATGAAGAGCTGCAAAAACCTTAAAGTATGTGGTTGATAGGGGTTTTTTTTTTTAAACCTCCATTTTCAGGTGCTCACCCTGAGGTTTCCATTTAAGGTGAAGAGTGAACTATATAGTAGTCTCCTTTGTTTGTTCTTCACTCACTCATTTTTACATGTAAAACTGCATTTATTTTAGTTCACTTTTTATGAAGTGTAGTACTGAAATAGCATTTAAACTGCTTTTTCTGATCATAATTCTAAGAGATTAGAAATTTTAACAGTAGTAGTCACTGATGAAAGGAAACTAAAATGTTTAAATCTGGTAATGGAGGTTTCTAGAGTTTGTCATCTTTCAGTGTGTAGGTGGTTAAAGAAAAGATTCAAAAGCAAATGGAAGAATCAAAGTTTTGAATGGATTAACTAAAGATGCTGAACGACTGTCATTGTTAAATCGTTATTGTACTGGATTATTGTGGAATCTGTCTTATGTAGCAGATACAGTGCCTTTTCTAAACCAGAGTCTGATCTTGTGACTGCAGTCCATTTAGTAAAGAATTTGTTTAAAAGGGAAGTAGTGTAGTAGCTGTGTTAGTCCACTTTTAAAGGTAATAAATAGAATCAAAACACAGAAAAGAAAATAAGATACCTTTTTTTATTGGAGTAGCTTAATATATCTTTTGATTAGCTTTGAAAGCTAATCAAATGATGTATTAAGTTAGTCTAATAAAAAAAAAAAAGGTATCCTCTTATTTTCTTTTCTGTGTTTTGATTTATTTCTATTTATTACCTTTATAAGGGAAGAAATGGCCACTTTTTGAGGAAAGCTTTTGTCAAATTAACCAGATCAGTTTTGTTATTTTAGGAAGCATTTTACTACTTGACATATAATCAGTATAGTTAATTTGCATATTGAAAGGTATTCTATATAATGCTACACCAGGGCCTGCTTTACATCATAGGGTAGATAGAGAATTAAAGAAGTTCTGGAGGAAGACTTGAATGTATGTTTTCCAGGTTCCAGAGGGAGCTGTAGCTTCTGTCCCTTGGCTGTGATGACTGGGCTAGATGGGTGGGAAGAGGGAATCATGAACAGTTATAATGTTGTCGTTGCTTTTGTAGGAGCTCATTCTGAATTAGCTGAAGTCTGGGAGCAGTGGGGAAGTTTTCAAATAAAATGTTGCAAAAATGCTGAACAGCAGTAATTTTGCTGCAGATTGTTAGAAGGTTTAATACTTCACATGTTATGCATAATCAGTTTTTGGCATATCATAACAGCAATGTTTGTCTTTGATACAGACTAGAAGGGACAGCAGAGTTGATATGTGTGCTGCAGAAGGATGTAGGGCACCATAGGCAAAGAGGGAAATGGTAACATGTTCAAAATGGATAAATGTATATAGGCCATGCACTAGAAAATTAGGTGTTAAAATCAATGAAGGGGATGAAGTATTTCCCACATATAAAGCATATTGACGTGAGAAATTGGCCTTATAAAATTGTATGGGTACATATGCATATAGAAGTACAGGTGCTGACGAGTGAAGTTGGATATGTGCAACTCGCAGCTCTGCTCCCTCATAAAAAGTGTGCATCCACACAAATTGTTGTCCTGCTTCAGAGCCGATATAACTTTGTGCATGTTTGCACTACTGGACATTATTCTGGGAGCCATTTTATAAAGGCACATCTGTGCATACATTGCTTGAATAAACTAGGCCTATTTTTCCAAAACTTTTCTATAGGCATCCTGTTATAAAATTACCCATAACTGGTTAACGTTAAATTCTCTATTTAGTTAACTAATATTATGGAATACTTAATATTAAAAAGTTAATGTCGCCTTAAGTTAATTTTTGTTTGTGCTTGTTGCACTGCAGTTTCCTCCTTTTCCTGTTTGCTCTCAGCATATCTGGAACCAGCCTTTATTGGCCTTTGTTCACAGCTTTCCATCGGTGTTTCCCTTTCTCCCACTCCAGCCATTGCAATCACATGACAAGACCAAGAGAGACAGATTGTAGTTCCTTCTGTAACCCAGTGTACATGCACCCTTAAGTCTGTCTCGTTGGTATCATTGAGTCTAACTATATCCCAGTGCTGCTATTTGGTCCTGAGCCAGCCCTAACCTACCTTAATTTTGAGCCTCTCAGACTTTATTAAAGTGGGAGTGTTTAAGCTCACTGTGAAGATGGGCTCTATTATGCAGAGTGTGTTATTGAATATGTTGGTAACAGACCATTTCTACTACTACTACTACTTATCAACTACTTTAGTAAACATTCTTTTAAGTAATAAAGTTAGATGAGTTCTAGAGGTTTGCAATATTTATAAAGGATTCATGGTTTTGAAAGCTCATGTGTCATCTTTAGGTAACTTGTGTTTTAATAAAATGACATCATATCTACAAAGAATCCAGCTTCAGCACTAACATAACTACAAAGGCTCTACACTATGTCATTAGTATCATCTTGCCACATTTCTGTGTAATTTATCTATGGTGAAATAATGGTGGGAGGGGTCAAATGTGGAGGCTGCATTAACAGGCACTTGACTTGGTAGTGACTGCTAACTTTCTGTGTGCATATGGTAACAAATGTTTTGCCATCTTGCTTAAATAATGGTCATTGAACTCAGCAGAATAATTTCAGGTCTATAAGTGATGCACAGAACCAGTCTCTTATGCTTTCCAGGGAGGCCTTCAGGAAGTTGCCGATCAGCTGGATTTGCAACGAATTGGCCGACAGCATCAGGCAGGATCAGATTCTTTGCTCACAGGCATGGCATTCTTCAGGATGAAAGAGGTGCGCACTTAAAAACACATAGATGCAATGGGAAACCCATTCAGCATAAATTACTTACCAATATAACATCATTTTTTTTTCTAGTACTTGATATTTTCTGACACTTGTACGTGGTCCATTTTGAAAATAACATTGTCCTCCACAGCTGGTGCTGACTTGTGTGCTTGTAGTGATGAGGTCTGTTAAATGTCAGATGTTTAGTCAATTTAGATATCTGGCTGTTCAACCCTGGCTGTATGTGACAGTACTTTGCATATTCTGTTTGTTAATTCTGGTTTTGTGGTTTTGGTTTTTTGTTTTTGCATTTGGTTGTATGACTTCCATTACTAGTTTTTCAGCTTATGCATACAAAAAGTTTGTTACATTAAACCAATGTTTTGTTTGGGGCCTAAAACAATTCATGTTCAAGCAGAATACTATATGCTAATATCTTGTGTTACTTATAGATCTCCACAACAGCTCTCTCCACTGTTCGAGGCAGGAGTTTAATTGTGCTCACTTGTTGCAAAATAACTCTCCTCTCATGTGTCTGGGCAAAAAACTCTTTATTTGGGAGTCAATCCCCTTCTTATATACTCTATGAATATTCATGGATATTACATGTATTATCATTACTATTGGTTACATTTTGCTTACACAACCATGATCATGCATTGCTTACAAGAACAACTCTACATGAACAGCTCGTGAACCTGCTCAGGAATGTACAAACATCACCTGCTATTCTGCTACTTTCTCAGGAAAGAACAAAAACATCACATGCTAGATTCTCAGGAATATACAAAACATCATCTGCTGCCTGTATCCAAATACATTCTATCTACATCTCCACCTTTTTTTTTTTTTTTTTTTTTTTTTTTTTTAATGAAATCTCCGTGGTGTGCCAGCTGGAGATGGAGGTGGAGATGTTTGTAATAGCTTATAAACATATTGAGCAGAGTGACGTGTTGGAGCGAATGGACGAGGAAAACATAAAGAAAAAAGGTTAGGAATGCATTGTATACAACAGCAAAAAATAGTGAAAACAAAAATACCAATGACTAAATACTGGATAATAGGGCGGAGCCAGGTCCAAGGGATCCATTGCCACAATTGATCCCATACATCAGAGAGTAGGTTATTATGAATAGTAATATGAGTAGTTAAATTCCGTAGGAAAGCTAATTGTTTGTCAATGGCCTTTGAATTGTCAGATAAATTAAAACAGCACATGTTCTGAAACTCTTCGCAACCATGATGGTTAAGTAATAAAAGATAATCAATGGCTGCTCGATTTTGTAAAACTCCATGACGTAATTGCTGTTGCTCAGCATTAAGTAAACTAATAGCAGTGGAGGTTGCATTGATTGATTTAATTGCCCAACAGGCTAATTCACGAATATTTTTTGCATTTGCCGCTGCCAATGCAGGGACACCTATTAATGAAAATGCAAGTGCCAGATATTCAGTTTGACTCAGAAATTTAACATTATCATTGCAATTGGCAGCAAGGGTCATACGCTTGGATCGCATATGTGAGGAGTTAGAAAATAAAATATGTTTACTGGGAAGTACCATAGTGAGTCGACTTAGACAGCATGTAGTACCATCAGATATATTAGCTGGAATATAATTAAAGGTATACATTCCACATGACCAAAACCAGCCAGGGGGTAAATGAGTAAATTTATAAATATATGAAACATTTTCGTAGGAGCTACAATTTAACAAAGTTGGTCCAAAATTAACACAATTTGATCGGGTACAATTAACCATACGAGCACATGTCATATTGATACTAGCTATTTGATTGGTTCTCACATGCATTGCCAAAGTAGGCGGCAACAGGGTTTGTGTTCCCCAATTATGGTATTCATAAGAAGCATTTCGATAGGATGAATTAACAGGAAGCTGTGAATAAAACCAAGTATCATTTTGCATATCTTTAGGATCATGACATACTGGAATCAGGCAAGTTGCCAAAACTTCTCCAACTGCCTTTTGATGAGAAAGACAGAAATCAGTTTGGTTCAGTGAAATTGCAAACGCTTCCCAAATATTTTTTGTGGGAAGTAATTGTGACTGTCCACAAGGTATGTACAAACAACAACACAGTAGAAGCAATGTAATGGAATTAGCATTAAGCGCTGCAATAATAGCCACTACGAAGTTATCATCAGTCTTTTCAATATGAGCTTTTTCTAAAGTCTCTGTAGCTTGTTGACTCAAGGCTTTAATTTGTCCCCAAGTAACAGGAGCATTAGGTTGACGAGTCACTGACCGTTTGCGTGTTTGCATCTGCGGTCCTTGAAGGGTGAGTGTGAAATTGGGAATTGGGTTGTGAAGACCTTGATGCCACGACATGAGGTTTCACCCACTTTGCTGGAATCCACACCGGGCCAGAATCTGTTTGAACAGCAGCGTAACCACGACCCCAGGTAAGGAGAGGCACAGGGGAACTCCACTGATCAGAAGGTAGTTGTCGGTATATGACCAAAGGACGAGATAAAGGTGGGGCAGGAGTACGAAAATGTTGTTCAAATCTGGAAGAAAAAGTTTTTGTAGCAGGATTATTGATGAGATTGAGATGATTCAGTGTGTAAAGGATTTGTGCTAAGCATTCATCAATGCTTACTCTATGACGGAGAATACCGTCTTTTTTTGTAGTCAGATTACTTAAAGCAGTTTTCAGTGTGCGATTAGCACGTTCAACAATAGCTTGACCAGTGGAGTTATAGGGGATACCAAAAAGGTGCTCAATATGCCAGAGGGTCAGGAACTCCTGTAAGGAGGTGGAAGTATAAGCAGGGGCATTGTCTGTCTTGAGAGTTTTAGGAACACCCATGACCGCAAAAGCTTGGAGAAGATGAGAGCGGACATGAGATGTAGTTTCCCCTTTTTGTGCAGTGACCCACAAAAATCCAGAATGAGTATCAACAACCACATGAAGCTTAGACCATTGACCAAAAGGGGGAAAGTGAGTAACGTCCATTTGCCAGAGGCTATTAACTTCCAGACCACGAGGATTAACTCCAGGAAAAAAGGTAGTAGGAGCTGAAAAGGAACATTGTGGACAATTTTTGATAATAGCTCTAGCTTCTTCTAAAGAAATTTGAAACTGGCGAGCTAGGCTAGGTGCATTTTGATGATGAAGTTCATGACTGCAGTGTGCTGTGGAGAAAAAATGAAGATGGCGATCCGCTCGAGCATTCCCTTCAGACAGACCACCAGGAAAAGGTTGATGACTGCGGATATGACCTATAAAGAGAGAAGAAAGGCGATTCTCCAAGTAACCTTGGAGGGTTAACAGTAAAGCATAAAAAGAGGCATCCATTTTGAATGATAACTGTCGGGCATGCGACGGACAAGATTAGCACAATATTGACTGTCAACAATAAGATTCAGTGGTTGATCTGAAAATAAAGAAAGAGCCAGGATGATGGCAGCAAGCTCTGAACGTTGAGCAGAGGTTTGTGGAGAGGTAAATTTGACGTGCCATTTGTTCAGATTGTACCAAGTAACCACCCCACGAGTGGGACTACCATCTGTAAAGACGGTGAGAGCAGTAGGGAGTGGACGTAAAGAAATGGGATCATGAAGAGTGATTGGCAAAATGGATGTGCCCTGTATGCGAGGGTCTTTAGGATAGTGGCAATCTATAATACCAACATAAGTGGCTAAAATAAATTGCAAGTCGTCGGAGAACTGAATCATTTTTTCCCACTGCCACAAAGAATGAGGAATGATGAGTTTAAGAATGTCGAAACCAGTCATGAATGTTGCTCGCTCTCGAGCTTTAGTAATCAGCAAGGCTAGTTGCTGGGGCCATTGTGTAATAGTAGAATGGAGAGTATTCTGTAAATAGACCCATTCTATCAATTTCGGAGGAGTTGTATCTTGATATAAGACACCAAACGGTTGTCGGTGGGTGGGGTCTTTGAGAACGCAAAAACAAAAAAGGGCAAATGCATCTCGTCTATCTGTCCATTTTGTTTGTAAGATTTGATCCAATTGTGACAGAATTGTTTGTTGCGATGCAGTGAGTGTAATTAATTCAGCAGGTGTTTTATGACCTTTTAATGCGAGAAACAGGGGTTGTAAAAATTCTGTAGGAAGTTTCAAGTAGGGACGTAACCAATTGAGATTTCCTAAAATCTCTTGTAATTGATGTAATGTCGTGGGAGACTGTAAATTGAGATGAGGAGCGACAGGTTGGGCTGCAGCTTTAGTCATACGGAAACCTAGATATACATAGGGTTCCTTTTCTTGAACCTTCTCTGAGGCAATTGTTAATCCTGAGGAGGCCAAGATAGAAATTAAAGTAGATTTCCAAGAAGGGGGAAGAGTTATCCCTGCAATTAGTATATCATCCATATAATGATATACCAAAAGTTGAGGGAAATAGGCACGAAATGGTTGCAAGGCTTGATGAACATAGTATTGACAAATAGTGGGTGAATTTAACATTCCCTGGGGCAAAACTTTCCAACAATACCTAGTAGTAGGGTGTGCATTATTGTAAACAGGTACAGTAAAAGCAAAGTATTTATAATCTTTTTCCTGGAGAGGAATTGAAAAAAAACAATCCTTCAGATCTATAATAGCTAATTGATAATCATAAGGAATCAAATTAGGATTTGGAATACCACATTGTAACGGGCCCATTGGTTCTAAAATCGCATTAATAGCTCGTAGGTCATGTAAAAATCTCCATTTTCCGGATTTTTTCTTGATCACAAATACCGGAGTATTATATGGAGAATTGGTAGGCTCAATGTGATTTAATTGTAATTGTTCTTCCACCAATTGATGTAAAATCAACAGTTTTTCTCTGGTAATCGGCCACTGCTCTACCCAAACAGGTTTGTCAGTTTTCCATTCCAAAGGAAGAGAAAAAGACATATTTATGAACTGTTAATCAGGTAGGATCAATGATGCATCTAATTGTTCCAAAAGGTCACGACCCCATAAATTAAAGGGTACTTGTAAAATACAGGGCTTAATATGTCCTAGAACCTTGGTATCGTTAGGATATGTAATAGATAACCATTGAGAACTTTGGGAGGCTGACTGAGTTCCCCCTATTCCTGTCACATGTGAAGTATCTTCAATGGGCCATTCCACAGGCCATTGTTTATAAGCTATGACAGAAACATCCGCCCCGGTATCTAATATACCAACAAAGGGCTTTTGTTGCAATAAAAATTGAGCAGTGGGTCGTGCATTAGAAACCGGTTTTAAAACTGCACTTACCTGTCGCGTAGATCCAAAGCCCCCTGTACGAGAGACAGTAGAAGGAATAGGTGCTGTAAAATATGGTAAAATAATTAATTGTGCCCACGAGTCCCCGGGAGAAATTGTTAAAGGTGATGAGGACCATACTTGAATTTTAACAATGCCTGTGTAATCAGCATCAATAACTCCAGGGATAACATGAATACCTGCCTTCGATGCAGAGGAGCGAGGTAATACTAAACCTACAGTAGCCGCTGGAATGGGTCCTTTAAAGGTAGTATTATATACCAAAACTTCATGAGGTAAGATGGCAGTTTTACATTCCGCTGCAATAAGGTCAATTCCTGCACTACCTTGTGTAGCAGTAGTACTATGAGCAAAAGACCCTTGCACTCCCTTTGGACCGAGGTTAGGAGTTAACCCGGAGCAAAGTTTTTTGGGGGTGGCGGTGTGGAATTAATTGGATTAGAGCGACATTGATTGGCCCAATGATATCCTTTTTGACATCGAGGACATTTTCGAGAAGGTCGAGAAGGTCCTTTTGCAAAGTTGGCACCCCCTCCTGGGGCTCTACACTGAGCTCGAAAATGTCCTGGTTTCTTACAATTAAAACACGTCCCCTGTGGCTTATTACCTTTTTGTATAGCTCCTGCTAACAAATTCATAGAATAACCATGAGTCCCCACATCTGCACATGCGCTCAATAAATCTGCTAAAGTAATTCCTGGGCGATGAGCTACAGTCTGCAATGCCTTTTTGCAATCTGAATTTGCATTTTCTTGGGCTAATTTAATCAATAACTCTGTTTGCGCATCAAGATTATCAATTTGCCTAGTTACAGCTTCCTGCAATCGATTAACAAATTGAAGGTAAGATTCGGTTGCACCCTGTTTAATTGATGCAAAAGATTTTGTTGGTTTATTCCCTTCTGGTGTTCTTTTAAATGCTCGCAAGATACAAGTGCCTATGGCTTGAAAACAGGTATCGTTTTGTTGAATTTGCATATCAAGGGTTGAAAATGGTCCCGATCCATAAATTTGATCAGGCACCAAATTAGTCCCAGTGATAAGTTGTGCTGCTTGCTTATATTCATTATCCCACACTACATATTGCGCAGGAGTTAACAGCATACGGAAAAGGTCTTTCCAATCTTTTGGAGTCATTAAGTAACCGTTACTAATCCCTTCTATCATGCCTTGAACAAATGAACTTTTTAAACCTGATTCTACGATAGCTCTACGTAATTCTCTCAAAACTTGATAAGGTAGAGCAGTCCATTCTGCATGATGTGTTTCGTTCCCTGCCTCTATTGTTGTAGTTCTAGTAACTGGGTATAAATTAGGATTAGGTTCCGAATTATCCCATAGATCATCGTTCCAAATGAATTCACCATTTTTTCGTGCTTGCTGTATACCTAATTGAATTAAACTAGGTCGTTCTACGCTCTTTGGTGTTTTGGTAATAATAACGCTATCATTAGCGTTGTTGTTTTGGATATTTTCAATTGGTTTATTAGGGGTAGTAGTAGTAAAGTCAGGAGTTTTGTTTTGCTCTTCCCTTCCCATATCGGTGGCCAGCCGACAAGAAGGAGGAGAAGGTGTAGGTCCAAGAGTCGCGGGAGGTAAAAGAGACCAGGTCTTGCCTGGCAATTTGTTGGATATATTTTCGTTAGTAATGCCTGTCAATCCAGAAGAGAGAATTACTATAGTAGAATATATCTCTCTCCAAGTCAGTAATATAGGAGTCGAAACTCTAGGCTCTAAACGAAACTGCTGCCCTATCTTTTCCCATGTTTGAGGATCGAATGATCCCTTCTCTGGATACCAGGGACATTGACAAACTATTTCCTCAATTAAACGCTCTATATCTTTAAGAGTTATTGGATTTCGGGAGGAACCATATCTTTGCGTTATAGTATATAGCTCCTGTGCATGTTGTTTATGTGATGATGTTAAATTTCCCCCCATACTTACAGTGTTCCGTAGAAGGAATGGCGCGCTGACTGTTCCAGTCGTAGTAAGTACGTCACGTTTTCACCGATCACGTCGGGGATCACCAGATGTTGCAAAATAACTCTCCTCTCGTGTGTCTGGGCAAAAAACTCTTTATTTGGGAGTCAATCCCCTTCTTATATACTCTATGAATATTCATGGATATTACATGTATTATCATTACTATTGGTTACATTTTGCTTACACAACCATGATCATGCATTGCTTACAAGAACAACTCTACATGAACAGCTCGTGAACCTGCTCAGGAATGTACAAACATCACCTGCTATTCTGCTACTTTCTCAGGAAAGAACAAAAACATCACATGCTAGATTCTCAGGAATATACAAAACATCATCTGCTGCCTGTATCCAAATACATTCTATCTACACTCACTTTTTATTTGTGAATCTCAGACACTAAATACTTGATTAGTGAAGAACAGTTTCCTTGAAATTGGCATCAACTGAGGAGAAGGGGTGTGATATTCTGGCTCAAGAGATATTAGCTCCAGTGAAATTTGCCAAGAATTGATTTCAATTAATCCATCAGGAAGTGAGAAGAACCCCAGATTTCTTGTCATCACTAATAGTCTGCAAGTCCTAGCTTTCATGGATATGGCCATGAGTAAATGCCATCACTGGATGTAGAGAATGTTTCTTCGGGACATAATTTTCCATAGACTTGACCCAAGATATCTTCAGGTTTTTCAAAACTTAATGACATCAAAACTTGAGAGAAAGAAGCTCCTTCCAAGCCTCATTAGGGCAATGTCATGATTTCTTGACCAGAGACAGGTCAGTGGAAATGAATTCAAAATATCAGCAGCAGTTCGAAAGTGGCATCTCTGGATATTATGAAAAGAATAAAGACCAATGGAACCTGTTTCTATTGTTTCTTAGTTCACTAGAATCCAAAAGACCTAAGCCTTTTTGATGTCATAGAGTAAATAGGAGGAGTGGCTTAGTGGTTAGGTCATGAATAGGCAGACCTTTGCCCCCACTGGGCCACATTAGTGATCTCTCAGTTTCACCAGGAGCTAAGTAGACGACTGAGTAGTGGTGCCTCCTGGAGAAAGGTAGGAAGAAAGAAGCAGAAGGAGCGCAACATTATAAAAGTAAACTGAGCAGAAAGGAAGCTGCAGAGAGACAAACTCGGTCAAACAATAACAAGTCTTTAATTTTTTTCACATAGTAGCATGGTCATAAACAGTTTAGTCCAATCCAAGAGAAAGCAGGACTAACTTCACTGAGCACCATCCCCTCTCTCCTCCCCTTCTCTAAACGTAGCAAGCACATGTCATATCATTTATTGTTTACTAGTAAAAAAGGCCCGTTTCTGGAAGGAATGAAACGGGCGCTAGCAAGGTTTTCCTGGGAGTGTGTATGTTTGAGAGAGAGAGAGCCAGAGTGAATGTGCGGGTGTGTGACAGAGTGAGACTGTCTGTGTGACAGTATGTGTGTGAGAATGAGAGTGTGTGGCAGGGCCCCCTCCCCTGTTCCTAATGCCCCTCACCCCGTTCCCTCCCCTCCTTTTCCTCTTCCTTCCCACACTTTGGGTTCCTTAAGGCTTTCAAAAGTCTATGTACCCCCGTGGCCCTAATGGCCAGTATCCGGATACCCCACTGCTTTCCTCCTCACCCCTCCCCCAAGATGTAACACTTTCACGTCCTTCTTTTTTTTTTTTTAAAGTGTCCTATCTACCCTGTGTCCAAATGCCCGGCATTCAGATTGTGTTCCTTTCGTAAATTTTCATTTCTTTCATTCATTCAGAACTGCCCCCCCCCCCCCCCCCAGAACACTTTCGGTTCCTTCAGTCTTTTAAAACTCCCCTATGTACCCTATGTGCTAATGGCCAGCATTGAGATTGTTTTCCTGTCCCAAATTTGCATGTCTTTCAGTCATTCACAACTTCCCCCCCCCCCCCCCCCCCCCCTCCAGTTTAACACTTTCGTTTCCTTCACTCTTTTAAAACTCTCCTATCTACCCTGTGTCCTAATGGCCAGCATTCAGATTTGTTTTCCTTTCTGAAATGTTCATGTCTTTCAGTAGTTCAGAACTCCCCCCTCCCCCCATTTAACACTTTCGGTTCCTTCAGTCTTTTAAAACTGTCCTATCAACCCTGTGTCCTAATGGCCAGCACGCCGATTGTTTTGCTTTGCCAAATTGTCTGTCACTGACATCAGTGCATGCCTGCCTAGCAGACCACTTCCGGCAGGCACGGTCCCAGGCACGTCCTGTTGGAGGTGAGAATTATTATATAGGAGGATTAATTTGATATACCGCCTCTTTCAATCGCGAGTCAAGGCAGTTTGCATACAATTGTACAGGTACTTGCACTGTCCCTAATGTGTTCACAATCTAAGTATATTGTATCTAGGGCAATGGATGGCTAAGTGACTTGCCTAGAGTCATACGGAGCTGCAGAGGGAATTGAACCCAGTTCCCTAGGATCTCAATCCACTGCCGACCGTTAGGCAGTAGTAGGAATTGAACCTGGTTCTCCAGGTCTGCAACCTGCTGACCTAACCATCAGGCCACTCCTCCCAAGTTTAGCTAAGCCTTAGTTTAGGCTTGAGTTGACCATTATGTGCAGGAATTAGGTGGAATTGTTTAAGCTTGTGATAACCATATTGCTTTAAGCTTACTTATATCAAGTTTATATTCCAAAGGTGTTTGGATATCTTGGGGGGGGGGGGGGGGATTCCTTTCCCCAGTAGGCCCATGTTTGTCACATCTTGACACTGCTATACTTGGAAATTGGAGAATAACTTTCTATATCTTGGTTGGATTGGAAAGCAGATGTAGGTCCATACATTAAAAAAAAAAAAAAAGGCCAAGTAGTTTAGAAAAGGATCAGCAAATAAGCAAGTGTATCTGATGCCATGCATAACAGTAACCACCATTTCCTTAGCGTCTGACCGGACCAGTATTGGACTGATGGGTTGTGCTCGCCTTCCAGCAGGTGGAGACAGAGAAAAAAACTGTGACTCTAGAGAGCCAATAAGAGCCCTGGCCATGTGACCCTAGCCCCAGTATTTTCTCAGTCTCCCAGCAGGTAGAAAGTGAGCCCATTAGTCTCTCTCCTTTTTTTCTCTTTAAGATATTAGAGATATTCAGAATATTTCTTCTGTGCCTGGAATCTCAATTGTTTTCCTTTCTTTTTCTTTCTTTTAAAGCCTCTGGGGTGTTAAACTCTGGTGTCCATGAGTCCCTCCCCCCTTCCTCCCCATCTCCCATAGTTAGCTGGGAAGGGCTACCCTTTGGTTAGAAAGGTGTATTGCCTTTGGGAGAGGCAGCCACTTTAGGAACTTACAACAATATAGATTTTTTTCTTGCCCCAGATTTTTTAGGAAAGCGCAGCTGTTTAAAAAAACAAACAAACCCAGACTGCTAACCAGCAGGCAGCTCTGAGGTATCCTATTACTCGTCAGCATTTTTTTCAGTTTCTACTTCAGCTGTTTATAATTAACAAAAGAAGCATAGTAGTGACGGGGCTTTATCTAGTCATTGCTTCATCAGAATTTCTTCTTCCATTTCTTCGCATTTTGGCCAGCGGGCGGCGGTTTGTTTAAAAAAAAAAAAGCGTGAAGTTTTGTTTCTTGACAGGGCATAAAGGTGCGAAACATACATAGTAGATGACGGCAGAAAAAGACCTGCACGGTCCATCCAGTCTGCCCAAGAAGATAAATTCATATGTGCTACTTTTTTATTTGTACTGTCCTCTTCAGTGCACAGACCGTATAAGTCTTGCCAGCCCTATCCCCGCCTCCCAACCACCAGCTCTGGCACAGACCCTATAAGTCTGCCCAGCACTATCCCCGCCTCCCAACTACCAGTCCCGCCTCCCACCACCAGCTCTGGCACAGACCGTATAAGTCTGCCCAGCACTATCCCCGCCTCCCAACTACCAGTCCCGCCTCCCACCACCAGCTCTGGCACAGACCGTATAAGTCTGCCCAGCACTATCCCTGCCTCCCACCACCAGCTCTGGCACAGACCATATAAGCTTTGTTTCTCGACGGGGCATGTTTTTGTCAGCGCCGGAGTGTAACTTCTTGCGGAGTTACGTGTTTGTTCGGGAGCTCTTCGGGCGGCATCAGTGTTTTCATATGTCTTCGTTTTTGCCCGGTCCATCGCATCTGTTTTACTGCCCTCCGTTATTTCATTCTTTAATTGTGGCGTGGACTGCCGCCATTTTGTTCCTGCAGCTGCAGCTTCTCTGGCGCAGCACTTTTCTGTTTTTTCTTTTTCTTCTACGGTGCAGAGAGAAATGGAGGCAGTGGAGTCTGGCGAATCTCAGGCGATGGGAAAATTGTTTTATTGGTTTGCCTTGACCTGGTCTCCACATATTCCAACAGGTATGGCCTTGCGGAAGTTTCAGGGGAGTCATTCACCATCTTCTTCATTTAAGGGACCTTCACATTCAGTTCCACAAGTATATCCATGACTCACCCAGATTTAACCCTCTGTGCTCCTAATTTATGCAATGTATGTTTTATATGGAAGGCTGGTTTGCTTGCGCCTTTGTCCACACAATTTGCGCAAAGTGGCTCTGCACAAATTATTTCAGGCTGGTTGCTCTGTTATCTGGGGTAATCTTGGTTTCTGGGTTCCCAGTGTTGGGGCTGTCTCATATTGCTATTTCATTATTTCCCTAGAGGGTATGTACATACTACACGGTTGTACTTTCAGTTTTTACAGATACCATGATTTCCTTCTCAAGCATGATTTCCAATTATGTATTCCCAGAGTTTCCTTTCTCAAGCATGGTTATAGTCACAGGGAAAATTAAATAACAATAATCTCCAGGTAACGTATAGTCTCTTTTTCAAAGCCTCTAGTGATTTTCTTGCAGGGGCAGCATCTTCAGGCATTTTCTGCAGGGTATGTTTTATACTTTCAGACATTATTTCTTTAGATATCATACGTGCCTGAAGGCTAGTTTCTGCATATGGGACAATAGCTAACTTTGTGTCAGAAAATGCTATACTTTTTTCTCTGGTATGAAATATGTTCTATGTATTTCTTCAGATTTCTTTCGTGTCTGAAGGCTAGTTTGTGCATATGGGACTATAGCTAACTCTGTGTTAGCAAATACTATACCTTTTTGTTTTCTCTCTGGTATGACATATGCTCTAGGTGTGCATATTTATCTCTACTGTTGTCCTCACTTGTTTATCTTTCTGTCATGAAATCATAGGTGCATGCCACTTTCACCTGTTTATGTCAGGAATTCATTCGTTTCTGCTTGTATTTGGGCACCTACTCTTACAGGACAGTCATCTTCTTATTTCCTCTGTCCAGGGGTTTTTGCGGTGTATTTAAGACGGTTATGCCTTTCACTTCACCAACATTATCTCTGATGTCTTTCGTCAGTTTCCCTATCACTCTCGCGGCAAGGCAGGTCAAGTAGGTAGGGGACTCCCTACAAGTGCTCTTGGTCCTTAGACCATTTCCTCGCTCGATTCTTCAGAATACAATTTTTACTTTCTAGTTCCTAAGAAGGAATTTTATTTCATCCTATTTGGAATCTCAATGCCGTCAAGCTCGCTCTCACAGTCTCAAGTTTTTATCACAAACACCTTCGATTCGTCGTAGTGGCGTTTCATGCAGCAACTTTTGTGACAGAAACTGTTCTGCATATTTCTCTCAGGACCAGTCTATAAGAGTTCACCAGAGGAGATTCTTCTTCATGCATGGCTAGATGCCTAGCTATTTAAAAAAAAAAAAAAAAAAAAAGGGAAAGAAACAAACAAACAGAACCGTCTTGTCTACAGTGTCAGCAGGCCACAGACCGAGAGGTGCAATTGTTCTGGTTCTGAGGCTGCATTTCAGGGTTACCTGCGACATAGGGGCAAGGTTTTCCCTTGGCAATTGCCTTTTGCAGTCTCATGAGCTGCACTCCCGTGCTTTTTCTCTTTTTGAGTGTCCTGAAGCATTTGCAGTCTTCTTTACCAGTGTTAACCTTTGTGTGGTGTTTATGGGGCATTCGGTTTTTTGTTTCCAGGACTACTATGTGGTCTCTTTTCATTGCAACTTACTTTTCCTCCATTGCTCTGGGCATTTGTTTTGCTTCCAGGGATAGCATATGGTCTCTTTACATTCCAATTTACCTTTCCTCCGGGTGACATTTTGGCACTCTAGGGGACTGTCAGTCGTTCTCAGATCAAGTAGGTTTCTCTGGGGGCTACCGATTTAGTCTGAGCACTTTGTCTGTGGTCAGCATTGTTGCCATATTATGTTAGTCCGGAATACTCTTCCTGTCGTCTGGTAGGACCGTTATCTTAGGTTACTTCAAAATACTCAATCTTGCTCTCTGGCAGGACTGATTCTATCTTATATTCTGGCAGAATGGTCTTCGGTCTCCTGGCGAGTCTGTGGCCGTCTTATCTTCGTTCAATATAGACATCTGGTCCCCTGGTAGATGGGGGGCCATCTTATGTTCAGAAGGCACATCCTTTCCTCTGGCAGATCTGCCATCTCAGCTCTCATAGGGAAGGCGTGTTGCCTCTTTTCAAGGTGCTCATCTTTATTTTATTACAGAGTTCGCATGTGGCCTCTTTACAGAATTGACATGTAGGTCTTGTTCTTCCTCCATGTTTCTCTCATCTCTATAAGCAGACTAAGGCGTAATCTAGTGAACTGTGCAGTGGGATGTCATCGGGGAGGTCCAGGTTCGGTTCCCGCTCAGGTTGACATCCGGTCTTTTGCAGCCCTGCATTTGGATTATTCCTTGGCTGTTATCTGTTTTATTCCAGAGGGATCATTTGTATAGATTTACCATCTGGCAAGCCCGGTAACATACCGTCCCATTCTGGCAGGGTGGTCTTCTCTTCAAGTTTGGCATTTTGATCAGGCATTTGGATCTCAGGAGGGTAACCCTTATGTTTCCTTGTGAGGATACCAGGTTGCCTTTTGGGGCTGTCAGTTTGCCTTTTTGTGTATGAGGCTGGGTTTATTTTCTTTTTTATCTAGTGGAGTTTCTCTCTTCCCCAGTCTGGCCTCATTGTTTCTCTCTTAGGCTGGCGCATGCTAAGCAGGATGGTGTCTTTTGTAGTTGCAATTTCTCGCTTCCCCAGTCTGGCCTCTTTATTTTCTCTCTTACTCAGGCTTGCGCATGCTCTGTCTGACACAGGCATCCAGCCTCGCTAAGTAGTACGGTGTCTTTTGTAGTTGTTCTATTCTCTTCTCAGATTTCAGCCTCTGTGCCTTAGCGACATTGTCAGACCATGGAGTGACAGGGAGTTAGTCTTCTTCGCCCGATAGTCCGAGTTCATCTTGTCTTCTTTATGGTTTCTTACTTTCTTCAGACACTGTTTTTAGTAGCCATGGCTTCAGCTAGGAGAGTAGGTACTGCAAGTTTCTTTCATAAAGGTTTCCGTTTTTTCTTTTTGGAAAATTTTCCAAGGAGCAAGAACGTCTATGTAGGCAGTACTTCTGCATCTGTCTACCGTAGTTTCCCATTTTCATCTTTTCCAATCGCTTTATTCTTATTGGTCTGGGGTCTTCTGCGGGCGTTCAAGATCATGGGAAATTATATGCTTTACATATTAAAAGAGCTCTTATATATTTAGAGAGCTGTTACAAGCTATTTGGTCCTTCTTTTTCGTCCTAGTCGGTTGAAGTAAGGTTTTCGTTGTTCCGGCCTCACTATATCTCGACGGATTAAGGAATTGATACCTTCTATTTCTCTGCTCTCTGGGGAATCATTTCCAGAGAGTGTTAGAACATATGCTGCATCTTGAGAAGCGGGGTTTGGTGCCCTAGGTGCACATTTTGTAAGGTGCCATTTTGGCCTTAGCTTCATTCTTTCTTGATTGACATACACTCTACATGTTTGTTGTCGCCAGAAGGCGATCTATGCAACTCGTATAGTCTTAGCGGGTTTGATAGGGTCCCTCCCTTAAGATTACTGCTTTGGTACTTCCCATCAGTCCAATCCTGGTCCGGTCCGGAGGGACGCTAAGGAAGGAGAAATTAGATCTTACCTGCTAATTTGCTTTCCTTTAGTCCCTCAGGACCGGACCAGGCCCCTCCCGTATTTGGCTTCTTTTCAATGGAATATTAAAATAAAATAAACCAAACCAGATGCTAGTATTTATGGAACTTTAGGTGGGCCATGCCACGTCTCTGGTTGGTCTCAGTGGCTGGTATATATGTTTAGGTATATATCTATATGTTTATATGTGGGTATATGTGTGTGTGTGTGTGTATATATATATATATATATATATCTACTATAATAAAACTCACCCTCAACGTTCTGAGGACACTGACGTCCGTGAAGCCAAGCCCTGACTTCCTTCAAAAAGGTTTGTGGTGGTGAAGCCACCAAAATCGTTCCGGGCCCCGCCCTCGAGGGCGGAGCAATGGCAGAACAACGAAGGGCTTGGCAGGGAGGGAGGCGGGGGTCGGGGGGGGGGTGGGAAATCGCTCCGGGCCCCGCCCTCACGTCAAACGTCATGACGTTGGGGGCGGAGCAATGGAAGAATAACGAAGGGGTTGGCCAGGGAGGGGGGGGTGTTGGCGACGAACACCTTGCTAGCGCCCGTTTCATTTGATCTGAAACGGGCCTCTTATACTAGTATATATATATATATATATAACACCTTAAGAGAGCCATGCCACTTCCTTGGTGAGAGTTGTTCAGGTGCGCAGTTGCTGGTATATATATGTAAAACTTTAAGTGGGTCATACCACTTCTCGGGTGAGAGTTGTTGGTGAGCTATATTACAAGGGAGCCATACCACTACTCTGGTGAGAGTTGTTGGTGAGCTATATTACAAGGGAGCCATACCACTTCTCTGGTGAGAGTTGCTGGTGAGCTATATTACAAGGGAGCCATACCACTTCTCTGGTGAGAGTTGCTGGTGAGCTATAGTACAAGTGAGCCATACCACATCTCTGGTGAGAGTTGCTGATGAGCTCTAATACTTGGCATTGCCGAGTGCTTTGTGGCTGCTAGGATTCCTTACGGCATAGAAGCTATTCTTTCTTGCTTTCTTTCTTTCTTGCTTTCTTTCTTGCTTTGTTAGTCAAATACTGAGGCTAGGGTCACATGGCCAGGGCTCTTATTGGCTCTCTAGAGTTACAATTTTTTTCTCAGTCTCCACCTGCTGGAAGGCGAGCACAACCCATCAGTCCAATCCTGGTCCGGAGGGACTAAAGGAAAGCAAATTAGCAGGTAAGATCTAATTTCTCCTTTTTAAAAGAACATATTCAAGAAAGGAGCAGCATCTTGCATGTGTAACTGCTATATGCACATATAAGTGGTGTTTTTGCTACTTCTATGTGGAAGTAGCACCAGTTACACATATGGATAGTAGATTTTTGATGTGTATATTGGTGTGGGGTACTAGCTTCCAAAACTCAAACTTTTGTTATGACCTGGAGTTTTAGTTGTGCCAGAAGGGAAGGAGCAAATGGGAATTGCTCCTGCCCTGGGAACCCCTAGACCACCAGGGAATTAAGATATAGGGATTGGGGGACCTTGGAGGTCACGTGCTTTGCTCTGGGCAGCTAGAATAATGCTGCTTGTGGGGTGGCTCAACCCACGGAACTGTTATGGAAGCTGTTGAGTACCCCCCTTCTAGTTTATTATTTACTTTTATACTTCTATTCTGAAGCATAACATAAAACACATAAAGCAATAAACAATATCTTTTCATAAAACAATAGATTGGCTTGTAACCTACCAGCAATCCCAAACCCTCAACAATAAGCACACTGAAATGAATAGTTTATATGGTAAATAGAGTGCTCCAAATGAACACTTTTGATTAAAAACATTTAGCATGAATTTAAGTCTGTAAATTTGGGATGATAATCTCTTTAGGAATTAGCTTCTCTGTGGAGTTATATCAGCTGTCACTGAGTATGGTGCAAAGTCAGCCACTGTAAAAGCACTATGGTTTTTAGTTTGAGTTTTCATTGATCCATGTAAAGAGTCATGGATTTGATATACTGCTTTTCTGTGGTACAACCAAAGTGGTTCACATTTAGTTTTGATTTCATCCTTGGCTGAAACCAGGTGATAAGTTTTGGCTGGAGTTTCGGTTTTGGCCAAAAACTACCAGATAGTTTCAGTGGCAGTTTTGGTCGGCTATTTGACCCTTCGATCTTGTATATTGTAGACTCTGCCATCACACCAACAGAATGGGCTGTTTGCAGTGATAGAGGCTAAGGCCACTTTTTACCACAATCGGAAAATGGCTTATTTGCCATTTTCTAAAAGCACTGGGCTACAGGTCTGCACGGGAACGGGGTTTGCGGGGATCCCGCGGGAATCTCCTCTGGGTCAGCGGGAGTGTCGCGGGGACGGAAATAAACATGCGGGATTCCCGTGGGGATGGAGGATGTTCTGGAGGGATCCCCGTGGGGACGCATTCATATACCTTTTGTTTTAGTGGGCGGAAACCAAGCTCTCCTCCAGTACGAAAAGAAGGACGCCCTCAAGTGCCCCGTCGCAGGGACAGCCAAATTTCAAGGGGGGTGTCGGACAGAGCAAAGGCGTGGATGTGCTCTGAGAAACGTCCATTTTGGGCGTCCTTAACTGCTCCATCGCAGGGATGGCCAAATTTCAAGGGGGTGTTGGAGGCATAGCGAAGGTGGGACTTGAGCGCCTAACACTTAGACGTCCTTCATCCATAATCTAAAAAAAAAAAAAAAAAAAAAGGATGTCCCTGACGAGCACTTGCACGTTTTCACCCGGGTCTCTCTCTGTATCAATTCAAGTTCAACACGTGCAGGAGATTTGCTCAAGTTGTATATAGTGAGTCTTCCAGGCACTGCCAGACCTCTGTATCCACAGACTAGAACTGCACAGAGATGAGCTCAGCTGACTACTTTTATTTTTTATGTATATAGGCAGTTTATTTCTCTCATGGTGGGAACTGGCTGTTTGTGAGCTCTTTTACTGCAGCTAAAGCATTAGCGTACCCACTTGCTTCTTTTGTTGAGGGCATTGTGCTGTTTGGGTGACCAATAATTCTCTCTATTTTAGTGTGGAAAAAACTTCAGTTTGTTTTATGGATTTATTGCCCTTTTTCTAAGATTCAGTATATTAATGAGTGAAGAAATATTTTCTCTGATTCGTTTTAAATGTATTACTCTGCATTTGTGTGCCCCCTGTCCACTCCACTCAGTACTTTATACTTTACTAATAAAAAAAGGCCCGTTTGTGACACAAATGAAACGGGCGCTAGCAAGGTTTTCCTCGGAGTGTGTATGTTTGAGAGAGTGTGTGTGAGAGTGACTGTGTGAGAGAGAGAGAGTGATGTGTGGGTGCGAGTGTCTGTGAGTGAGAGAGTGTGTGAGAGACAGATAGTGTGAGTGTGTGCGCGATACACAGACTCTCTGTGAGACCAAGAGAGTATATGAGATCGAGAGACTGAGAGTGACTGTGTGACACATAGAGAGTGAATGTGAGACATAGAGTGTGTGAGAGACAGTGTGTGAGTGAGAGAGAGAAAGACACTGACTGAGAGAGAGAGTGTGTGTGACAGATACCTCCCCCCCTCCCCCTGTGGTCTCAGGACCCCCTCCCAATGTCTCCCCTCTTTCTGCATCCCTCCATCCAGTGTCTCCTTTTTTTTTTTCCTGTACCCTTCCATCCAGCATCTTCCCTCTTTCTCTCCCCATCCTTCCACCCATCTACCCTCTCTCCTGATCCTTCCATCTAATGTCTCTCTCCCCCTCCTCCTACTCAGTGTCTATCTCTCTACCCTTTTCTGTTCATTGTCCCTTCTCTCTCCACATCCTTCCAGTCTCTCCCCTATCTCCCCTTTCTCTCCCCATCCTTCCATCCGTCTACCCCCCTCTCCCGATTCTTCCATCCTGTGTCTGTCTCTCTATCCCCTTCTTTCCCTCCAGGCCCGCCCATCCAACACAGACCTGCCAAGTCTCCCGCGAAACACGCGGCGCCAGTTCCCATTTCCGGCCACTGCTGCTTTTCCTGTTGAGCAGCAGCGGCTGCTACAAAAACAAAAAAGCTGTTTTTAAAAAGCAAGCGCGGCACCGCAGGCAGCCATCAGGCATTGGCTGTCGGCTCTGCAGCCGCTGCGCTCCTCCGGGGTCTGCTCCAGGGGCAGTGACGTGAGAGGCGAGAGGAGCTGCTGCAGAGCCGACAGCCAATGCCTGATGACGTACCGCGCTTTTTAAAAAACAGCTGTTTTTGTTTTTGTAGCGGCCACTGCTGCTCAACAGGAGAAGCAGCAGTACCCGGAAATGGGAGCTTGCGCCGCGTGTTTCACAGGAGACTTGGCAGGTCTGTGTTGGGTGGGCGGGCCTGGAGAGAAAGTGGCTGGGCCTGGTCGGCGACCTCGTGGGGAGTGGAGGGGGGGAGCGATGGCGACCTTGGGGGGGGGGGGTGGATGGGGGATCGGCGGGACCTTGGGGGAGGGGCGTTGTGGCAGGGGCGGGGCCTTGTGTTGCTGTCGTGCGGTTGGTCAGTGCTGCATGTGACGTCAGCCTGGGCTTCGGAGCCTAGCAGACCAACTCTGAAGAAAGCCACTGACACAGGCAGCAAGATAGAACGTTGGAGGTGAGAATTATTATATAGGATACTTCCTATTTTTTATGGGGATGGGCGGGGATGGAGGAGATCATTCACGGAGATGGGCGGGGACGGAGGAGATTCTGGCGGGGATGAGCGGGGGCGAGTTTGATTCTGGCGGGGACAGGCGGGGATGGGTCGCATTTCTGTCCCCGTGCAACTCTCTACACTGGGCTAATGTCGCCATTAACAAAAATGAGCATATGAGCCTTTACCACCACCTATTTGCAGGTGGTAAGGGCTCGTGAGCGGTAATGCAAACATGCCAACTGATTAGCACAGAAACGCCCCCTTTGTAGAAAAAAATAAAAAATTTACTGTTTAGCATGCAGATTGCAAAATTACTGGAGGTGCCTGAGCACCTCTCGCGGTACGCCCTTTTAAGCTATGGTAAGTATGCACTAATGCTTAATGCAGCTTAGTAAAAGGAGCCCTTAGTATTTACTTGAAATATACAGTTTGACTAGGGATGCCTGAATTTTTGCACAGTACTATATATAGCTTAGATTTTTATCCTAAATGTTTAGCTAAAGCTCTTTGGTATTTTCTTGCTTTTAATATAATACATTTTTTCACAAGCTTTGCAATTGACAAAGACGAAAAAGTAATTCACCTATATTTTAAAAGAGGAGAGGTAGAGCGGAGAAAAGAACATTTTAATCTGATTTAACAAGAAAGGAGCAGTAATTTTTTAACACAGTGAAATAGCCTGGTGACATTTAAGATAGTAAACGACTGTAAATTAAGATGTTTGAAGTATTATTGTTTTATTATTATAGTAACATAGTAGATGACGGCAGAGAAAGACCTGTACGGTCCATCCAGTCTGCCCAACAAGATAAACTCATATGTGCTACTTTGTGTATACCTGACCTTGATTTGTATCTGCCATTTTCAGGGCACAGACCGTAGAAGTCTGCCCAGCACTAGTCCTGCCTCCCAACCACTAGTCCCGCCTCTCACTCTCCACTAAGCTTCTGAGGATCCATTCCTTCTGAACAGGATTCCTTTATGTTTATCCCACGCATTTTTGAATTCTGTTACCGTTTTCATCTCCACCATCTCCTGCGGGAGGGCATTCCAGCTCAGTTGTTGGCTAGTCCTTGACAGAGGAGGAAGTGCTGCCGGAGGCTCTGCCAGTACCAGGAGAGAGGGGAGCGGGGCCTAGCTCCTTCCCCAGCAATGAGGAGGGTCCCTGGGGAGAAGTCCTCAGGAAGGTCCCAGGCCATGGGGCCTACTGGGGCCAGGGACCAGAAGGCCCGGAGGAGTAGCTCTCTTTTTGGATCAGCCCCAGAGAGGAGGGAAAGGAGTCCTGTGGACCGCAGAGTGCAGAAGTCCAGGGGTGGAAGCCGGATCGTTACCCCCTCCACGACTCAGCTGCTCATGGAAGGTGAGCGTGAAGAATGTGGAGAGGGGAGGAAGTTGGTAAAGACCCCTGAAAAACTCTCTAAGGGGATGGTTGGAGAGGAGGGAATGGAGGTGAGCCAGGAGCCTCTGCCTGTTCCTGATCAGGTAGAGAGCGAGGATGGCTGGTCAGAGGAGGAGGAAGAGGAGGAGGTCCAGTTAGAAAGCTGTGATCCAGAAGACACGGCTAAAGGCGTGGTAGAGAGGGTCAGGAAAATCAAGGCCCTGGAAAAGGAGTGTGCAGAGCTGGGGAAGAAGCAAAAAATGGCTAAGGCTTTGAGCAAGTTAGCCCCAGCTGAACACAGGAAGGCTTACAAGAAGGAGGAAGTCCGACTGATAAAACAGCTCCAGCAGAAAGAGAAGCTGTTGGGCTCCTTAAAAAAGGGCAGTGATAATCCCTTGAGGGAGCTTTATTTGAATCAGGAAAGAATGGCCTTTGCTTCTGAACATTTGTGTCCTGAGAGAGAAGTGTGCCAGAAAGAGGCTACAGTGTCTATGAAAGCAGGAGAAAAGGCAGAGTCTGGCTCTGCTTGTATGTTTAAACGTCAGCCTGTAACAGAGGACTTGTCAGGGTCTGATAATCAAGCTACTTTAACTTTTATGAAGGCTTTGGCAAGCCAGCCAGATGTACTCACTGTAGAAAAAGACTCCAGACAGGAGGTGGTTGGACTTGGTTCTGGTGTCTTTTCAGAACCTGTGATACCACCTAAGGGACAAGAATCTGAAACAAGACTGATTCCTAAACTGTTGCACATTGTAGAAACTGAGAAAGGAGACTTGGGAGGCAGTCTGCTTTCCAAGCAGGTGTTAGTAGCAACATCCAGTGAGGAGGAAAGCAGTTTACATGTTAAAGGAATGGATACAGCTTGTGCAGAGATGGCAGGAGGACTGCAGTACTCTGGAAGGCTGGCTCAGGTGCAGCCAGTTGACTCTCTGATTGCAGCAACCGATTTTTCTCAGTCAGGTGTTCAGCTTGCTGTGCAGCCAGGTTCTGAGGAGCTACGCCCCAGAGGGTTGGATGGACAGGAGTTCCCATCCAATCAGGAGGGAGAAGGGGGAAAGCCTGAGGTGAAACCAACTACCAGTCTCCTGCAAGACCTGCCTGTGTGGAGAGGACAGCATACAGACAGCCAGCAGGGGTCAGAAGATGCTCTGCAGACAGAACTAAACACCAGATCTTCAGCCCAGGCCTGTGGGGTTTTGCTGCAGGATAAGGACAGCTCTGTAGGGGGATTGAGTTTGGACTTGGGGGGGAGGGTTGCTATGGATAGAGAATGTTTGAAGGAGGGGGGCATATCTGATGTGATAAATATGTGTATTGATAAGAGGGGGGAGGGGGGTGAAGGGGTATTTTCTGAATTGATACATTTGTCTGTTGGGGAAAATGGAGGTGGGGATCAAGGGGGAGGGGGCACGGCACGGCAGGGGGGGGAGGATGAGGCAAGTGAAGGGATAGCAGGGGGGCAATCGGAGGGGGGGACGGTACGAGATGGGCAGGATGCACTGAGTTCAGGGAAAGGTGGGAGAGGGCGGTGGGAGCAGGGGGCTAAGTCCTTTGCTGCTGTAGTAGGTAGTGGGGGGAGAAGAGAGGGGGGAGGGTTTCCATGGGGTGGTAGGGCGGGGGCAGGTTTTGGGGAAGAGGGGAGAGGTCGTGGGCAAGTACCCAGGAGGCGGAATGTGGTACAAGTTAGATGGGTGGGGGAGGGGGGGATGCCTTCCAGGGACACAGTATTGAGGTTGGTTTTGGGGCTAGGGTTTATCCCAGAGGACCTTTATGCATGCATACATCCGGTGAACATCCCGGAGTACGATGTCAGTTTCTTGACACAGAGAGGAATGGAGGTCTTCTGGGAGAGGTATGAAGGGGTAAGGGGGAGAGGGGAGTGGAAAAATTATAAAGTGGTCCCGATCAGCAGACCTGACCTGGTGCAGGTGACTCTGTTGGTGCGGAACGAGTCCATTTCAGGGGCAGACCTGGCTTTCTGGTTACAGAGGTATGCAGAGTTGAGAACTCCGTTGACTAAACTCCCGGACCCCAGTAGGGTATGGGCGGGTGGATGGGGGGCTTTGGTTAAATTAAATCAAGTGGACCAGGTGATACAGCACATTCCCTCAGCGGCGTTCATAGGGAGGGACAGAATTTTGTGCTTCTATAAAGGACAGCCGAGGCAGTGTTTTAAGTGTGGGTCCTTTCGGCACTTTAGCATGTCCTGCCCAGTAATGCAGTGTGCAAAATGTGGGGCCAAGGAGCATTCCACGGAGGATTGTACCTCCGTTAGATGCAATCTTTGTGGGGGTCTGGGGCACGCATTTAGAGATTGTCCGCAGGCTTCTCATAATGGGGGAGAGGATGGCACGGGAAGGGATAGTCAAATGCAGGAGGGGGGGAGGGGAGAGGAGGGACAGGGGACAGGGGTCCAGGGTACGGATGGTGTGGAGGAAGAGTTGACAAGTCAGGGGGGGGAGAAACGGGGGGGAGCTCAGAGGCAGGAGGGTGAGGACGAAGGATGGTTACGGGTCTCAAAGAAACAAAAGGGAAAGGGAAGGGGGATGGGATGCGGGTAGCTGCTGGGAGGGGGTTAGAGCAAGGGATAGAGGTTGGGAATAAATTTGGGGGTTTGGAAGTAGAAGGAAGGGAGGAAGAGATAGTAGAGGAGGGAAGAGGGGATAATAGAGGATGGCAGGAGGGGGAAGGAAGCAGGCAGGAGGCAGTGAGGGAGGGAGGGGGAAAGGTGAGGGGTAGGAAGAAGGGGGGAAAGGTTAGGATGGAGGAGGGTTGCTTGGAAGAGGGGGGGGATATGGAAGTTGAGAGTGTGGAGGAGGGAGGGGGGAAGGGGGTATAGGAAGGGGAGAAGGGGGGAAGAGGAAATCTGGAAGAAATAGTGTTTTTCAAGCAGTAGATAAGGGGGGGGAAGGGTCGGAGGACGAAAGAGAGGGGGAGGAGGGTGGGGAGGAGGGGGAGCGGGGAGATGGTTGTGCCTTAGGGGGAGGAGGGGTTGTAGGTGAGGAGAAGAAGAAGAAGGGGAGGAAGAAAATAAGGGGGGAGGGGGGAAGGAAAGAGAGGATTTTTGAATTTGGAGTGAGGGACTGGGCGGAGGAGGAAGATGTGGGGGATGGTAAGGTACAGGATTTAGGTGGCGGGTTAGAGCAGAAGGAAGGGAAGAAGGAGAAGTTTGTGCAGGGGAGGCGTTTCTCTAGATAGAGGTGATGGCGGGAGTGCTGTTATTCTTTGCCACGCTTAATGTGGCTAGTGTCTCCTCCCAGAGGGCGAGATGTGTGGCCTTCGATGGCCTCTCTGCTATACAGGCAGATTGTTTCTTGATTCAGGAGACGAGATTGCAAACATTGGATGCTGTCAGGCGGGCGAAACAGGCATGGAGATGGGGTCCTTCAGTTTGGGGGCTGGCAGGGGAAAGGTATGGGGGGGGTAGGTATTTTGTTCAAGACACATAAGGTGGTAATTCAACGGGTGGTGGAGTTAGGGGTAGGGAGGTGTTTGGTGGTGGATGTGTTATTGCACGGGGTGGCTTTAAGAATTATTAATATCTATGGGCCCCAGAGTAAGAGGGGGAGGTCACTGTTGTTCGGGAAAATCAGGCCATATCTGTATACGTCCCGTCAGTTGGTGTGGGGAGGGGATTTTAATACAATCCTGAGGAAAGAAGATAGTGGGGGTAGGTCAGCACAGGTGCGTTATGATGGGGTGAGGTTGGCAGGGATCATGAAGGGAGCAGGGTTGGTGGACGTGTTTTTGGAACATTTTGCAGGAAGGGAGGGTTTTACGTTTTCCAGGGGTAGTTGTAGAAGTAGGATAGATAGGTTTTTGGTTCGGGGAGGGGCATGTGGGCAGGGGCCTAGACTGGTGGAGGTGGATTTTTCAGATCACAAGTTGGTGTTAATTAAGTTAGGAGGTGCGGGAATTCACAGGTCAGGAAGGGGTATGTGGAGACTAAATTTAAAATGGCTAAGGGAGGGGCCGGTACAGAGGGAATTTTTGGAGTTTCTGATAGATCAATCGTCTTTACAGGGTATTTTTTCATCTCCAGGGGATTGGTGGGAGGAAGTGAAACGGCGCACGAAGGTCTTTTTCATACGTCAGGCGAGACGGGAGGGACGGGAGGTAACCCGGCTAGGGATGGCATTAAAGAAGAGGAGAGATAATTTAATTTCTAGAGGGGGGAGGAGGGAGGATATAGAGGTGGTGCAGTCAGAAATGGAGAAGGTGCAATATAACAGGTACGCCTCTTTGGTGTACGAAAGGGATTTTGGGAAACTGTTGAGCCCAGATCCTTTCGTATGCTGCAAGGAGAGAAGGGAACATAGGATAATAGAGGGGTTAAGGGATGAAAGGGGGGTCATCAGAGATTCAAGGGAAGGGATCCTGGGGGTGGTGGGGGATCATTTTGAGCAGTTTTTTTCTGATCAGAATTTGGACAAGGAAGTCATGAAGAAGTATGTAGAAGGGACCCCGGGGGTGGGAAACTGGGGGCCTCATCTCCAGGTTCTGGAACAGCCCTGGACGTTGAAGGAAGTGGAGGAGGCCATCGGGGCCTTGCGGAGCAGGACCTCGCCGGGACCTGATGGGCTCCCAGCGGAGTTTTATCAGGCATTCAAACACCAGCTGGCTCCGATTTTGTTGGAGGTCTGGGAGGTGGCACGGAGGACGGGTTCCTTGCCACAGTCTTTTTCAGAGTCAGCACTGGTTCTCCTTAGTAAAGGCAAAGATTCTCGGCTTATGGCTAATTGGCGGCCTATAGCATTGTTAAATAGCGACCGGAAGGTCTTTGCGCATATGCTCTTAGCACGGATGAGACAGGTATCTGGGGGGGTGCTGGCGATCTCACAAGGTTGTGGGGTTCCGGGCAGGGGGGTGTTGGAGGCAGTGGCATGGGTACGGGAGGGTCTGGAGCGCAGTCGGGAGGATCAGAAAGGGCGGTTACTGGTAGCCCTGGACCAGGACAAAGCCTTCGATAGGGTACAGTGGGATTTTTTATGGGAGGTGTTAATTCATTATGGGTTTCCAAGGGGATGGGTAGAACAGCTTCGGTTATTATATACCAATGTGCGGTGTTTTCCATTGGTGAATGGCTGGAAGGGGAAGGATTTTGGGATTACGGCAGGAGTGCGACAAGGGTGTCCCTTGAGCTCTCTGCTGTATACCTTCGCCATTGACCCATTTGTGCGGCGTTTGGAGTTGAGTGGTGAAGAGGGATTGCAAGGGGTGGAGGTGAGCAAGGGGAAGCAACTACGGGTGGTGGCCTATGCGGACGATATTACGGTCTGGGTAGCAGATAAGACAGAAGGCAGGAAATTGCAAGGGATGATTTCAAGGTATTCGCAGGCGTCAGGATCGCGGGTGAATTATCAGAAATGTAAAAGCTTATGGGTGGGACCGGCAGGGGCAAGGTTTGAATTGGAGGGTGGGTTCCCACAGGCTACAGAGAGGATAAGGGTTCTGGGGATACAGTTTGAGGCAGGGGACTATGGATTGATTAATTGGAATCAGAAGATTGAAGAGGCAAGGGCAAAGGTAGAGAGGTGGAAGGGCTGGAGGATGTCGATGGCAGATCGGGTTCGTTTGATCAAATCCCATGTAGTGCCAATGTTTTTATTTTTAAGTTACATCTGTCTGTTACCAGAGCGTTGTTACACGGCACTTTACAGTGTGTTTTTTCAAATGCTATGGGGTAACCGGATGAATCCAGTCAAAAGAAACATCACATACTTGCCAAGGAATGAGGGAGGGGTAGGTATGGTTAACCCAGTGTTAGTTTTCAGTTCTTTGTTTCTTCAATTTAATTTGGGTCGGGCAGTAGATCAAGAACCCCCGGGGTGGGCAGAGAGTGTTATTCAGTGGTGGAAGGAATATTGGGTCCCCTGGCTGGGAGGGGGGAGGGTGAGGGTTTTGAGGAAAGGCTTTCCGGAGGGGGTAGGGTATTATCGGACCCTGGTCAAGTTAGTACGGTTGTGGGGTGTTATGGTAGAGGAAATAAAGGAAGGGAGGAGGGAGGATTGGGTGGAAAGGGTGCGCACTCAGAGATTTTCTTCTCCACTGGTACTTAGGGATGCTCCTGGGTCGGTATTGGAGCGGGGTTTGCGGTTAGTGTCATCAGAAAGGATCCCACACAAGTACAGGGACATTGCTTGGCTGTCCTTGCATGGAAAGCTATATGTAAGGGGAAATCTGAAGGACAGGAACATGAAGGACCGTGACTGTCCGAGGGGGGAATGTGTTGGAAAGGTAGAAACCATGAACCATTTTTTAAAGGAATGCCCTTTTTCCATTCAGGTGTGTGACAGAGTGGCTTCTCTGTTACAAATTCCTAGTTTTCGATCTTACACCTACGCGGATTGGGTTTATGGGAGACAGCAGGGGAAAGGGCAGCTGGAGCCGGTAACGGGGTTTCTGATCTCTGTCATTGTCAGGTTCTGTCTTTGGATGGCGCGCTGCGGGGTTTCCCTGCGTCAGGAGTACAGGTCTGTTGAGGGGGTCAGTTGGGATATAGTAAGGGCGGTCCAGGAGGTAGCACGGTGGGAAAGGGCGGAGGTAGGGATTGGTAAATTTTTTATTTGGTGGAAGCATGTTAAGTTAAAACTGTCATGATTTTTTGGTTTCAGATGGGTATTGGTTTTATTAGGGTTCCCGGGTAGGGGGGGGGGGGACTTGTGAATATGTATATAGTGGGCTGATTTGTATTTATGTATTTTTAATGTACGGTTGTCTATTGATTTCCGTCTCTATAAATAAAAGAGTTCTCCAAGTATCCACCACTCACTCCGTGAAAAAATACTTCCTGACATTTTTCTTGAGTCTGCCCCCCTTCAATTTCATATCTTCTAGTTTTACCGCCTTCCCATCTGTGGAAAAGGTTTATTTGCGGATTAATACCTTTCAAATATTTGAACGTCTATCATATCACCCCTGTTTCTCCTTTCCTCCAGGGTATACGTGTTCAGGTCAGCAAGTCTCTCCTCATACGTCTTGTAACGAAAATCCCATACCATTTTTGTAGCTTTTCTTTGCACCGCTTCAATTCTTTTTACATCCTTAGCAAGATACAGCTTTCAAAACTGAACACAATACTCCAGGTGGGGCCTCACCAATGACTTACACAGGGGCATCAACACCTCCTTTCAACACCTCCTTCCTCAGCGACCCTCCAGACCGGTCAAGACGCGTGGGTTATGCACTCCTACCAGCAGAGGGAGACTGAGAAAACACTGAGCTTTGGATACTGTATATATAACCTGTGCAGTACACCCACTAGCCAGTATTTTCTCAGTCTCAGCAGAGGTAGAAGGACAGCCTGTGCAGTCTTCACTGGTCTGGTGAGGTAGTTTTCCTCATAGGAAGTAAGAATTGGGTTGTTTGTTCCAATTTGGTTCATTCTGTGTCTCCCTGTACGTGGATAATACAAAAAAAAAAAAAAAAAGTGTGCTTCGGGGCCCTGGGTCCGGTGGGGCCCAGTGTTTCCCCTGGGGTGTTACACCTGTGTTGCGGGTCCCTCCCCCTAAGCTGCTCTCCATCTCTGAATAAGTGGCAGCTCTGTGCCTCGGCTGCTTTCTCTGTACTGGAGCCTTGAGTGCCTCACAATTTTCAGCTGCCAGCAGTATTCTGGGCCTTTAAGAGCCTTTTATTATTTATTTAGTGCGGAACGGAAGGGGAGTTCAGTTCCCTGCACTAGACGGGAGAGCAGTGCGAAGTTGCTTAACAGGGTATTTGGCGCGAAGGCGGACTGTGTGTGTATTTTATTATGACCGGCAAGCTGCTTCGATGTCGTGCCTGTTCGCGGCGGGGGTTAGAGACGGCGGGCGGTCAGTGTCGCCTCTGTAGTGAGCCTAAACAGGCGATTTCGGCTCCCCCCGTGTTGGCCGCGGAAGTTCCGACGGGATCGCCGGTTTTGGTGTCAGCGGGATCGCAGGCAGGCGCGATGTCGGCGGTTGCAGTTTCGGCGGGAACAGCCACCATTTTTAATCAGGCGCGATCCGCGGATGCGCCGAGTGTGGGGCCAGCTTCCTCCGGTTTAGGGCAGAAAGTTCCCTCGGAGGGCTCAGGAAGTGTCGGTTTTCCTCCAGATTTTGTGTGGACCCTGTTCCAAGCCTGGAAGGCCGGGCCTCCTCAGGTGGAGGAGGGTCATGGCTCTATCCTGACTAAAAGACCAAGGGCAAGATGGTGGAGGCTATTATTAAGAATAAAATTGCAGAGCATATACAAAAACATGGACTGATGAGACAAAGTCAGCACGGATTTAGTGAAGGGAAGTCTTGCCTCACCAATCTAATGCATTTTTTTGAGGGGGTAAGCAAACATGTGGACAATGGGGAGCCGGTTGATATTGTATATCTGGATTTTCAGAAGGCGTTTGACAAAGTGCCGCACGAAAGACTCCTGAAGAAATTGCAGAGTCATGGAATCGGAGGTAGGGTATTATTATGGATTAAGAACTGGTTGAAAGATAGGAAGCAGAGAGTAGGATTGCGTGGCCAGTATTCTCAGTGGAGGAGGGTAGTTAGTGGGGTCCCGCAGGGGTCTGTGCTGGGTCCGTTGCTTTTTAATGTATTTATAAATGACCTAGAGATGGGAATAACTAGTGAGGTAATTAAATTCGCCGATGACACAAAATTATTCAGGGTCGTCAAGTCGCAGGAGGAATGTGAACGATTACAGGAGGACCTTGCGAGACTGGGAGAATGGGCGTGCAAGTGGCAGATGAAGTTCAATGTTGACAAGTGCAAAGTGATGCATGTGGGTAAGAGGAACCCGAATTATAGCTACGTCTTGCAAGGTTCCGCGTTAGGAGTTACGGATCAAGAAAGGGATCTGGGTGTCGTCGTCGATGATACGCTGAAACCTTCTGCTCAGTGTGCTGCTGCGGCTAGGAAAGCAAATAGAATGTTGGGTGTTATTAGGAAGGGTATGGAGTCCAGGTGTGCGGATGTTATAATGCCGTTGTATCGCTCCATGGTGCGACCGCACCTGGAGTATTGTGTTCAGTACTGGTCTCCGTATCTCAAAAAAGATATAGTAGAATTGGAAAAGGTACAGCGAAGGGCGACGAAAATGATAATGGGGATGGGACGACTTTCCTATGAAGAGAGGCTGAGAAGGCTAGGGCTTTTCAGCTTGGAGAAGAGACGGCTGAGGGGAGATATGATAGAAGTGTATAAAATAATGAGTGGAATGGATCGGGTGGATGTGAAGCGACTGTTCACGCTATCCAAAATAATAGGACTAGAGGGCATGAGTTGAAGCTACAGTGTGGTAAATTTAAAACGAATCGGAGAAAATTTTTCTTCACCCAACGTGTAATTAGACTCTGGAATTCGTTGCCGGAGAACGTGGTACGGGCGGTTAGCTTGACGGAGTTTAAAAAGGGGTTAGATAGATTCCTAAAGGACAAGTCCATAGACCGCTATTAAATGGACTTGGAAAAATTCCGCATTTTTAGGTATAACTTGTCTGGAATGTTTTTACGTTTGGGGAGCGTGCCAGGTGCCCTTGACCTGGATTGGCCACTGTCGGTGACAGGATGCTGGGCTAGATGGACCTTTGGTCTTTCCCAGTATGGCACTACTTATGTACTTATGTACTTATGTTGGAATGGTCAGAAGATGGGGACTGTTTGTCTCAGCTGGGTTCGGAAGACCCAATAGGTATTGAGGAGGAGGTAGAGGGGTTTGAAGACTCTCTTAACCTTATTGATGCCTTACCTGGTGAGGACCCCTCTGTTGTCAGAATCTTCCATAGGGATGAGCTTGCGGAGCTCATAGACCAGGTCACGGTGACACTTAAGTTTGAGCCTGAGGTGCCCGTGGGGGAATCTGGACAGGACCCTTTGGTAAAGGGTATTCGCAGTAAGGCACGGTCCTTTCCTATGAACAAAGACCTCCGGGAGATGATTTCCCAGGAGTGGAAGTCACCGGATGCTCCATGCAAGGTCTCTAAGGCAATAGTGCGGCTCTATCCTCTTCCTCAGCAGGATAAAGATTCCTTTAAGGCCCCTACGGTAGATGCAGTGGTTACAGCAGTGACTAGAGCGATGGCTATCCCGGTAGACGGCGGAGCCGCTCTCCGCGACCCCCAGGATAGGAGGATTGACGCCTTCCTTAAGCGTAGTTTTGATTTGTCGGCGCTCGCGCTCCAGGCCTCTGTATGTGGGGGCCTGGTAGCCCGAGCATGTTTTCGCTGGGCCGAGAAACTCCTGGATGAGTCAGTGGAGGTTGGAGCCTCCGGAGTTCAGGAATTAGCCAAGCTCGAGTTGGGTTCGTCTTTCTTGTCGGATGCCCTTTATGATTTGTTGAGGGCGTCCGCCAAGAATATGGCTATGATAGTTGGAGCGCGTAGGGCCCTATGGCTGAGAGGTTGGGTCGCGGATGCGGCTTCTAAAGCGAAGTTGTGTTCTCTTCCCTTTAAGGGAACCATGCTCTTTGGAGAGGATTTGGACAATTTGGTGAAAGGCCTTAGTGATGCTAAGATTCCTCGCCTGCCGGATTTACGTCCCAAGTCGGGCACCAGGGGGGTGTCTGCTCGTGGTCGTTTTGCTGAGGCCCGGCGGTATAGGCCGGGACGGACTAGTGGGTCTTTTAGAGGACGGTTTTTTCAGCGCACCCAGTCCTTTCGAGGGAATCGTCGCGGAGGGCGTGACTTTGCCTCGAGAGGACAGTCTTCCGGACGGAATGTGCAATGAAGGTGTGCGGACCCAGGCTCTGGTACGAGTAGGGGCTCGGCTGAGTCGGTTTTACCAGAGCTGGGTCCAAATCGCGTCCGATCAGTGGGTTCTCGAGGTGATTCGAGATGGTTATGCGCTGGAATTCGAAGAGTCGCCTCCCGAGAGGTTTCTGGAGTCCCCGTGTCATTCAAGAATCAAGAAAGCAGCAGTTCGAGACACGTTGCGTTGCCTTCTTGCCCTGGGAGCAGTGGTGCCTGTTCCTCCCGCGCAGAGATGCTTAGGGTGCTATTCGATCTATTTTGTAGTACCAAAGAAGGAGGATGCCTGGCGTCCGGTATTGGATCTCAAGGGAGTCAATTCAGCGCTCAAGGTTCCCTCTTTTCGCATGGAGACGTTGTGGTCCGTTATTGTCGCGGTGCGGCAGGGGGAGTTTCTGACGTCGCTGGATTTGACGGAAGCTTATCTTCACATTCCCATTCGGACGGCACATCAGCGTTTTCTGCGCTTTGCGGTCTTAGGAAAGCATTTTCAGTTTTGTGCTCTTCCCTTCGGGCTAGCAACAGCTCCCCGCACCTTTTCCAAGGTCATGGTAGTAGTGGTGGCGGCTTTACGGAGACAGGGCGTTTTAGTGCACCTGTATCTGGACGATTGGTTGATTCGGGCCAAGTCTCAGTCGGAGAGCGAGGTGGCTACAGCGCGAGTGGTAGCCTTGCTGGAATCGCTTGGTTGGGTAGTGAACCACAGCAAGAGCTATCTCGTCCCGTCCCAATCTCTCGAGTATCTAGGAGTGCGCTTCGAGACGCTCAACGGTCGAGTGGTGTTGCCGGCTCTTCGGATCCGCAAGTTACAGGATCAGATTCGTCACTTCCTGGCGGGGGAGAGACCGACAGCGCGTGCTTACCTTCAGGTTTTGGGCATGATGGCAGCGACTATAGAGGTGGTTCCCTGGGCCAGAGTGCACATGCGGCAGTTATAGTCGGCACTTCTCAGTCGGTGGTCTCCTCAATCGCAGGGGTTGGAGAGGCGTTTGCCTCTGACTGCTCTTCTGCGTCTCAGCCTCCGTTGGTGGCTAGACGCTCGAAACCTAGTGAAGGGAATGCCATTGGAAGCTCCAGAATGGGTAATTCTCACCACGGATGCCAGCCTGTCCGGTTGGGGGGCTCATTGTCTCGGTCAGGTGGCGCAGGGACGGTGGTCTCAGGAGGAAGCCCAGTGGTCCATCAACCGGTTGGAGACACGGGCCATTCGTTTGGCTCTTCAGTATTTACAGACGCTGCTTCAAGGCAAGGCTGTCAGAGTTCTCTGCGACAATGCCACGGCCGTAGCATACGTCAATCGGCAAGGGGGCACAAAGAGTCGAGCAGTCGCAGAGGAAGCAGCGCAGTTGTGCCAGTGGGCGGAACTTCATCTTCAGGCCTTGTCGGCAGCTCATGTGGCTGGGGTGGACAACGTAGACACCGATTATCTGAGCAGACATACTCTAGACCCCGGGGAATGGGCTCTTCATCGATCGGTTTTCAATCGCATTGTGTCGGTGTGGGGGATTCCAGTGATGGATCTCATGGCAACTGCGTGCAATGCGCAAGTGCGGCGGTTCTTCAGTCGCAGAAGGGACCCGCGGTCGGAAGGAATCGATGCCCTGCTGCTGCCGTGGCCTCAGGAGTTGCTGTACGTGTTCCCTCTGTGGCCGTTAGTGGGGAGAGTAGTTCAACGCATCGAATGTCACCCGGGTCGGGTGATTCTGATAGCTCCAAATTGGCCGCGTCGCCTGTGGTACGGAGATCTGGTGCGTCTGGCGGTGGCGGAACCCCTGCCATTGACAGAGACAGTGTTGTTGTATCAAGGTCCCATCACTCTCCCAGATCCTGCTCAGTTCTCGCTTATGGCTTGGCTCTTGAAAGGAGCAAGTTGAGGAAGAAGGGTTTTTCTTCCAGAGTTGTGGCTACGATGTTGAGTTCCCGGAGGCAGTCCACTTCACTGGCGTACGTTCGAGTATGGAGGCTTTTTGAGCACTGGTGCCTGGCTCGGAATTTGAGGGCTATACACGCTTCGGTCGTGGATGTGTTAGAATTTTTGCAGGATGGTCTGGACAAGGGGCTGGCCTTGTCTACTTTGAAGGTTCAGGTGGCAGCCTTGTCTTGTTTTCGTGGCAAGGTTCAAGGTAAGTCGTTGGCTTCGTCTCCGGATGTGATTCGATTTTTGAAGGGAGTGAAATTGCTTCGGCCTCCGCAACGCCGGCTGGTTCCTCCGTGGGATTTGAATCTGGTTTTGGAAGCGTTAATTCGGCCTCCGTTTGAGCCTTTGGCTTCGGCTACGGACAAGGATCTATCCTTAAAGACGGTGTTTTTGGTAGCCATTTCATCAGCGCGCAGAGTTTCGGAACTCCAGGCTTTGTCTTGTAGGACGCCCTTCTTGTCTTTTTCCAAGGAAAGGGTTTCTCTGCGACCGGTGCCCTCCTTTTTGCCCAAGGTAGTGTCCGACTTTCATATGAATCAGGTCATTTCTCTGCCAGTCTTAGGGAATCTAGCTGGAGACTCGAAACAGCGTCGACTGGCGAAGTTGGACGTGAAGCGAGTGTTGCGGTGTTATCTATCTAGAACTCGAGAGTTCAGAACATCTGATCGGCTGTTCGTTCTTTTTGGCGGTTCTAAAAAGGGAGCGGCTGCGTCCAAGGCAACGATAGCTCGGTGGTTGAAGGAGGCGATTGCGTCTGCTTACGTCTTGAAGGGTCATACGGTACCTAAGGGTTTTTCGGCTCATTCCACCAGGGGAGTAGCAGCCTCTTGGGCGGAAAGTAGTATGCTTCCTCCTCTAGAGATTTGTTGAGCGGCAGTCTGGTCCTCTCTGCATTCGTTTGTTAAACATTATCGGATTGATGTTCATGCTAAAGAGGAGGCGGGTTTTGGGGCTGCTGTGTTGACCTCTGGCCTAAGGGGGTCCCACCCGTAGAGATTTACTGCTTTGGTACGTCCCACGCGTCTTGACCGGTCTGGAGGGTCGCTGAGGAAGGTGAAATTAGATCTTACCTGCTAATTTTCTTTCCTCTAGACCCTCCAGACCGGTCAAGAGCCCGCCCGGTGGTCTTCTGTAGGCCAGGAGGTAAACTTTAGTAATTGGATATCTCTTGGCAGCTGATGATTGTAGTTTACATAATTCAGACTCTTGTTTTTTTCAGATGATTGTTAGTATGAGTCTGAATCAGGTGTGGTTGGATAGCCCACCTGTGGAAGCACAAACAGAACTCAGTGAGTAAAACAGATAAAAAGAACATAAAGTTGTTCTTCCATTTGGCAATGTCCACGTACAGGGTTGATAGTTTTGGTTAGTGTTTTAGTTTCTCTGCTTTGTTACGGTTATACTGGCTAGTGGGTGTACTGCACAGGTTATATATACAGTATCCAAAGCTCAGTGTTTTCTCAGTCTCCCTCTGCTGGTAGGAGTGCATAACCCACGCGTCTTGACCGGTCTGGAGGGTCTAGAGGAAAGAAAATTAGCAGGTAAGATCTAATTTCACCTTTCTTCTGCTGGTTACACCTCTCTCTATACAGCCTAGCAACCTTCTAGCTATGGCCACCACCTTGTCACACTGTTTCGTCGCCTTCAGATCCTCAGATACTATCACTCCAAGATCCGTTCCCCGTCCATACATATCAGACTCTCACCGCCTAACACATATGTCTCCCGTGGATTTCTGCTCCCTAAGTTGCATCACTTTTCATTTCTTTGCATTGAATTTTAATTGCCAAGCCTTAGACCATTCTTCTAGCTTCTGCAGATCCTTTTTCATGTTTTCCACTCCCTCCTGGGTGTCCACTCTGTTACAAATCTTAGTATCATCCGCAAAAAGGCAAACTTTACCTTCTAACACTTCAGCAATGTCACTCACAAATATATTGAACAGAATCAGACCCAGCACCAATCCCTGAGGCACTCCACTACTCACCTTTCCCTCATCCGAGCGAATTCCATTAACCACCACCCTCTGGCGTCTTGTCCGTCAACCAGTTCCTAATACAGTTCACCACGTCGGGTCCTATCTTCAGCCTGTCAAGTTTATTCAAGAACCTCCTGTGGGGAACTGTGTCAAAAGCTTTGCTGAAATCCAAGTAGATTACGTCTATAGCACGTCCATGATTCAATTCTCCGGTCACCCAGTCAAAGAATTCAATGAGATTAGTTTGGCACAATTTACCTTTGGCAAAACCATGTTGTCTTGGATCTTGCAACTTATTGGCTTCCAGGAAATTCACTATCCTTTCCTTCAGCATCGCTTCCATTACTTTTCCAATAACTGAAGTGAGGCTTACCGGCCTGTAGTTTCCAGCTTCTTCCCTATCACCACTTTTGTGAAGAGGGACTACATCCGCTGTTCTCCAATCCCATGGAACCTCTCCCGTCTCCAAGGATTTATTAAACAAATCTTTAAGAGGACCTGCCAGAACCTCTCTGAGCTCCCTCAATATCCTGGGGTGGATCCCGTCCGGTCCCATGGCTTTGTCCACCTTTAGATTTTCAAGTTCATACACACTCTGTTCCGTGAACAGTGCTGTATCCACTCCATTCTCATGTGTACTTTTGCCAGACAAACGTGGTCCTTCTCCAGGATTTTCTTCTGTGAAAACAGAACAAAAGTATCTATTTAGCAAATTTGCATCTTCTTCATCATTATCTACATAGCGGTTCGCAGCATCTTTCAGTCTCACAATTCCTTTTTTAGTCTTCCTCCTTTCACTAATATATCTGAAGAAACTTTTGTCACCCCTCCTTACGTTTCTAGCCATTTGTTCTTTCGCTGGCGCTTTTGCCAGATGTATCTCTCTCTTGGCTTCTTTCTTTGTGATTTCATATGCATTATAGTAAATGAAAGCTCTCCTTGCTTCAGCTGCCTTAAGGTAATAAACTATTGCAAATGATTTCACCTGCTAATGACAAATCTATGCTGCATCCCTCCTTCCCAAGACTAGACCGGGGAACAAACAGTGTTGTGCCCTTTTTTTATTTTATTATTATTATTTATTGCATTTGTACCCCACATTTTCCCACCTTTTTGCAGGCTCAATGTGGCTTTTTGGTTTGCTGGCCCCCTTTCCCACCTTAGAGGACAGCATAGGGGAAGGACACCATAGCTGCTGTGTGTGTTCATGTTGACATCATCAAAGGTACAAACTTTTTGTTTGCTTCTGAGATGCAGAGGTGGCATGGCAGGTCTTCAACAGTTATGTTGACAGGAACATACATGGAGCTATAGCATCAGTGGGTGGCAGGCAGAAAATGTGGAGTGAACTTGGTAAAATGTCCTGTGGGCCAATTTTGATCCGCAGGCTGTAATTTCCTCATCCCCAGGTTACATCAGCGGACTGTGAACTAGGGTTAAAAAACTAATTGTGCCTCTGACATTTGTGATCTCAAGTAAGTCACATTGAGGCCTTTTTACTAAGCTTAGCATGCGCTTTTTGCCAAGAAGCCTATTTTCTTCCTATGGGCTTCTTAGCATTTAGCATGTGCTAAGCTTTAGTAAAAGGGCCCCTTTATATCCCATTATCTTGGATTCCTACTTAGATTGTAAGCTTTTATAGCAAGGTACATATTAAACCCAGGGCTGGCTCAAGTAACTATGGCACCCTGAGCCAGCTTTTGGCTTGGTGTATTCCCCCCCCCCCCCCCATACCGACAACGTTTTTTTTTTTTTTTTTGTTACATTTGTACCCCGCACTTTCCCACTCATGGCAGGCTCAATGCGGCAGGCAATGGAGGGTTAAGTGACGTGCCCAGAGTCACAAGGAGCTGCCTGTGCCGGGAATCGAACTCAGTTCCTCAGTTCCCCAGGACCAAAGTCCACCACCCTAACCACCAGGCCACTCCTCCACTCCACTTCACCTAACACTACCCGCATTAGCCCCTGCATCTTTCCTCTACCACACCCCTATGGAAACAGGAAATTAATGTGAAAGGAACACGGCAGAAGGAAGACGCCAGGACTGATGTGGGTAGCTTTAAGTGAAACGCTGTCTATTTGGGAGGGGAAAACTGCCTTTAAAGGTAGATGAGAGAAAGTGTCCCCAGACAGAAAGGGGAAGGGGGTTGCTGACTCTTTTTTTTTTTTTTTTTTTTCCCCTGCACGTGCAACGCTGATGGCTAAATTATAGAAACTAAGACAGTTTAGTATTCCCTTCCAGTGCTATGTAGTGCTAACAACAAATCTTTAAGACATTTTCTTATCTAGGCAGAAACTGAGAGCTCTCTTTATAGTGTGCATAGTAACATGCCTTACAATATTGATGCTTCAGAAAGTATAATAAAAATCCAATCACTTATTTATGATATTTATATTTCACATCCCAGCAACCCGAGTTCAATGTGGCTAACAATACAGTGAAATCACATCATATAGAATGCATAATACATTGCAATAAGAAGAGGGAGAACAATATATAACAATGAAAACAAAGATTCAGTAGAGTAAAAGGGTAACCAAAATTGACTAAACAAGGAGATAAATATCCACACCTAGAAATTTTCCAAAGAGGAAAGATTTTTTTAAAAACATTTTACAGAGCATCTGAGAATTATAGGCCTGCTTCTCCTTGAAGAAAGCAAAGATACTTACTTTAGCAGGTATTCTCCGAGGACAGCAGGCCTTATATTCTCACTGATGGGTAACGCAAGTCTGAGTTTTTGGTCCAGGGCTTGTAATAAGCTTAAAAATAGGTCTTTGAACATGAGACGTGCTCCACCGCGCATGCACAAGTGCCTTCTGCCCGCTGCGAGAGCACAGAACCAGCAGTACAGTATAAAGTTTAATAAAAAGGAGACAACTCCAGTGGAGGTGGGAGGGTATGTGAGAATATAAGGCCTGTTTGTCCCGGAGAATACCTGCTACAGGTAAGATCGTCGCTTTCTCCAAGGACAAGCAGGCCTGTAATCTCAGAGGGGAATCCCTAGCTACCAGGCTCACCAAAATCAACAACCAGTGGTCAATTGGACCTCGCAACAGCGAGGACAAAAAAGCAATTAACCTGGGTGAGAGTGCATCCTGGAACAGAACGAAATGGGCCTAGGAGGTGGAGTTGGACTCTAGACACCAAACAAATTCTGCAACACTGTCTGTCCAAACCGACTGTCTCGTCAGTTATCCTGCTCAAGGCAGTAATGAGATGTGAATGTGTGAACTGAAGACCACATCGCAAGCCTTGCACATTTCTTCAACGGATGCTGACCTCAGGTGGGCTACGGTCCTGACATGACCCTCAAGGGTCAGCTTAGCCTGGGCATAATTGAAAGACATACAGTCTGCCAGCCAGTTTGAAATGGTGCGTTTCCCGATAGTGACCTTCATTCTATTGGGATCAAAAGAAACAAAAAGTTGGGTGGAATGTCTGTAGGGCCTAGTCCACTCCAAGTAAAAGGCCAATGCTCGCAGTCCAAGGTGTGCAGTGCGCTTTCGCCAGGATGGGCATGAGGTCAGGGGTAGAATGTTAGCAAGACAATCGACTGGTTCAGATGGAACTCCGACACAACCTTAGGTAGGAACTTAGGGTGCATGCGGAGGACTACTCTGTTATGATGAAACTTCATATAAGGTGCATCCACCACTAAGTTCTGAAGCTCACTGATCCTGCAAACCAAAGTAATAGCCACCAAAAAATATGACCACCTAGGTCAAATACTTCAGATGACAGGAATCAAGTGGCTCAAACGGAGCTTTAATCAGCTGGGTGAGAATGACGTTGAGGTCCGATGATACAGGTGGAGGTTTGACAGGGGGCTTTGTCAATGGCAAACCTTTCATGAAGCAAACTAGAGACTGTCCAGAGATGGACTTACCCTCTACATGTTGATGATAAGCACTAATTGCACTGAGGGTGAACCCTTATGGAGTTGGTCTTGAGACCAGACTTTGAGGGGTGCAGAAGATATTCAAGCAGACTCTTTGTAGGGCAGGAAATAGGATCTAGGGCCTTGCCCTCACACCAAATGGCAAACCTCCAGTTGAAAGAGTAACACCTCAGTGGAGTCTTTTCTGGAAGCCAGCAAGACCATGGAGAGACACTCCGGAAGATGCAAGGAAGCAAATTCTAAGCTCTCAACATCTATGCTGTGAGGGCCAGAGACTGAACGTTGGGATGCAGAAAAGATCCCTCACTTCGCATGATAAGGGTCGGAAAACACTCCAATCACCACGGTTCTGCGGAGGATAACTCCAGAAGAAGAGGAAACCAGATCTGCTGGGGCAGTAGGGAGCGATCAAGATCATGGTCCAGCGGTCTTGCTTTAGTTTCAGTAAAGCCTTCCCCACAAGAGGAATGGAGATATGCTTACAGAAGTCCTGTCACCAAATGAAGGAGTTAGATATCAGACGCTACTCTTGTTGTGGGCCTGGAGCCTGGAACAGAACTGAGGGACTTTGTGATTGGGACTGAGTGGCAAAGAGATTCACTGAGGGGATACCTCACACTCGGAAAATCTTGCGGGCAATGGCCATGCTGAAGGGCCACATGTGCAGTTGCATGACCCTGCTCAGTCTGTTTGCCAGGCTGTTGAATTTTCCCGCCAGGTAAGTGGCTTTGAGGAGCATCATGTGCTGGTGCGTCCAACACCACATCCGGATGGCCTCTTCACCCAGAGGGCGTGATCCGGTGCCCCCCTGCTTGTTCGTGTAGTACATGGCAACCTGATTGTCTGTTTGAATGAGTACAATTTGGTGGTTCAGTCGATCCCTGAAAGCCTTTGGAGTGTTCCAGATTGCCAGAGCTCCAGAAGGTTAATTTGGAGATCTGTTTCCTGGGCTGACCAAGCACCGTGAGTGTGAAATTCATCTGAGCTCCCCCACTCTAGGCAGGATGCATCCGTTGTCAGCGCTTTCATGGGCTGTGGAATTTGGAATGGGACTGCAGAGTCAAATTGGATTTGCTTGTCCACTAGAGTAGGGACTGAACCAGCTCTGGTGGAACTCTGACATACTCTAGGTTCTCTGTAACCTTCCACTGGGAAGCTAGGGTCCATTGGTCAGTTCTCATGTGAAAATGTGCCATGGGTGTCACATGAATAGTAGATGCCATGTGGCCCAACAACCTCAAAGTGTCAGGCTGCTACCTGCCGAGCTGCTTGTACTCTAGTGGTGAGGGTGTCGAGCATCTGCCCACGCCACAGGAAGAAAATTCGAGCCAGCTGAATGTCGAGCAGGGCTCCAGTGAACTCCAATCACTGGACAGGAGCAGATGAGACTTTGGGTAGTTTAGAATGAACCCTAGTAGTTCTAACACCTGAATAGTCCTCTGCATGGACTCCTGAGCAGCATCCAGCGACATGCTGTTCACCAGCCAGTCATCGAGATATAGGGGTACACATGGACTCCCAGTCTGTGTGAAACCCTGTGAGGAAATGCGAGGCCAAAAGGGTACTGACAGTGACCTGTCCCCAGCTGAAATCAAATATACTTCCTGTGAGCTGGAAGTATTGGGATATGCATATAAGCATCCTTTAAGTCCAGAAGCATAGCCAATTGTTTTCCTGAAGCAGGGTGCCTATGGAAACCATCCTGAGCTTTTCTTCCACCATGAATTTGTTCAGACCCCTTAGGTCTACAATGGGACGCCCCCCCCCCCTCCGTTTTCTTTTGCACAAGGAAGTACTTGGAATATCCCTTCCCTTCTTCCCCTGGTGGAACGGGTTGAATCGCACGGGCTTTGAGAAGGGTGGAGAGTTCCTGTGCAAGTACCTTCTTGTGCTGAGAACTGAAGTGATGTGCTCTCAGTGGGCAATCTGGTGGTTTCTGTAGCCAATGCAGGGCATAACAGAGGCAGACTATTTGAAGAACCCACCGGTCGGAGGTTACAAGGGGCCACCTTTCTTGGTAAAACGTAATCCTCTCCCTGACTGGCAAGTCGTCCAGGATGGTCATTTTTACAGTGGCTGTGCTCTGCTGGAGCCAGTCAAAAGCTCGCCCCCTGCTTTGATGGGGAGCTGTCTGGGCCTTAGTTGCATGCTGTTGACGAGAATGTTGGGGCTGAGCCTGCTGAGGCTGGCAAGAAGAAGGGGTGTGCCTATGCCTCTGCGGGTAATGAGGGGGCAGGTGTAGAAGGCGCCCAGCAGGAGAAAGAATTGATGGTGTAATCTTCTTGATGTCAGCAACCTCCTCAAATTCTCTCCAAAAAGATTATCCCCCTGGCACGTGGCATCCGCCAATCTCTGCTGAACTGCTGGGTCCAAGTCAGAGACGTGCTGCCATGAGATATCATAGGCACCCCTGGTCAAGAACTTATGACACACATTCTGCTGCTTGACCAGCTGGTGAACAGATTCAGCCTGCTCTGGTGGGAGAGAGTCTGCTAAATCAGACATACTGTGCACCAAGGACTGTAAATACAGAATTGTGTAGAGCTGGTATGATTGGATATGGGTGATGAGCATGGAGGCTTGATACATCTTCCGGCCAAAAGAATCCAGGGTTCTAGCTTCTCTACCAGGGGGCGCCTAAGCACAGCCCCTAGAACTTATTGTCCTTTTGAGCGCAGATTCTACCACTGCTGGTCCTGCACTCTCACAGCAGGTTTGGAAGGTACTTTCGCATACGCAATGGAGCGCGTCTTGCGCTCAAAGACCTATTTTAAAGCATGTTACAAGCTCCGGACCTGTAAAACGGACCCGCGTTACCCACCTTTGAGAATTATAAGCCTGCTTGTCCTCAGAGAATCACAGACTCCTAATTGACTTCGGCAAGGAGTTCTAACATTTTGTGCCCTGATAAGCATTGATTCTGATGCAGTTGAAATACCATTTGAGAGGGGATGCTAATCCTCAGTCTTCATAAAAAAAAGTGGATGTGTAAGTTAAGCAGGAAGGGCGGCTGCAGTTTGCTGGTTTCAGGCTAAAATAGTGGCAGTCTGAAAGTATCGCAAGAGAGCAAATACTTACTAATTTATTCAGTAACAAGTAATAGTCAACAAATCTTTTGAAGGACTTGACTGATTCAGGAATGGGCAGGACAGGCTGAAGGAAGGCCCCCAGGATTGGTGAAGCAGCCTGCTTTTTCTGACAGTGCCGGGCTGGCTGGCACTGCTTAAAAAAAAAAGTTAATTTTGTCAAGAAGAGGCGCTGCATCGCATGGGGAGCAAGGATGTTGGATAAAAACAGAAGATTGGATGCGGTTAAAAAGTTGAAGCCAATTAGGTAGGTCTCTGTTTCCCCTTCCCCATGTAGCTGTCATTCTGCGTACACTCAAAGTAAACAAACCTATGAGCTGCTGCACCCATGTTGTCGTCCTTTATTGTTGGTGGCATTTTTATTTAATCTCACTTATATTTTTAAACATGCCAGCTTGTGGAGCATACAGATGTACATAGAAGAGGTATAATAACGGAATAACTTTTCATAGGTAGAGTAGTAGTTTGTTATAAATTGTAATCGGTGTGTTATTTGTAAGGGCTGATTATAGGGACACCCTAGCACTGCTACATTCATGCAGAGATTTTTTTTTCTCTCCTGGTAAAAGGGCCACTAAAATAGACATAATGCTATGAAAATCAGGTGCTCAACATTCAGAGATTCTATGTATATACTTACATTTTTGTGTCCCACATTAAACATGAATTAGGTTGAAACCTGAGAGCATTTTCATTTTTTTTTCCTGTTCCTATATCAAAGGTGGCTGTGGGAACTTGCTCCTTTTGTGGATCGCAGTAGTATAATATAAAAATGCACTTTCCTTTTTTTATTAATACTGTTTCACAGAGAGGTATTGCATAATGAGGGAAGGGCTTCCTTCATGCAAAAGTTCTGTCCAGCATCGGTCTAAGGGCCCTGTTTAAGGTGCGTTAGTGTTTTTAGCGCACGCACTAACCATGTAGGTGCCTATAGGGATATTGTAGGCACATACATGGTTAACGCGCGTTAAACGTTAACGTGCCTATAACGCTGCTTAATAAACAGGGCCCTGAATGTGCCAACATTGTCCAGTTCAGCACACTATTAACCGCCAAGTTCATACATAGTTAATTATGTTCAGTGGAAATTTGTTTCCTCAGGCTGCCTGCTGTGTGAATATTCCATCGTTTCATTATTGCTACAACATGTATTACATATTATGGGCATTTGTTTTAAACTTCGTTTTAATTTGTTTATCCGAACTTCACATGCACATGGTTTTGCTTTTTAAACCCAAAGGTGAATCCTAAGGGCGGTTGAACTATTAGGTATAAACTGTGTTTCTGATTTTACTTGTTTTGGACTGCTTTGGGTCTTGCTGTACATCCGCTGTCTGAAATTATGGAAGATGGAAATTTAGAAAAAAAAATTGGATGCACTCGGTTGAAGTTATTTACTTTTGAAATGTGTGTATATCACTGGAGTCATGTGATGTACTGCATGATTTGTGCTTAGAAGACTGCATGATGTTTAGGGGATTAGAAGGTTTGTTCAAGTACAGTATTTATGATATTTAATTATGCTTTTAGAGGGCAGTTTGCCAGCCGCCTGCACTGGTGTAAACCCAGTTGGTGCTTGTTAGCTGTAGTCCTTAAAATAGTTTTCAGATGGAAATATTTTGAAGATTGCACAAAGAAGCAGTACCCACTAGGGCTGTACCGAATATTCACGAAGTCCCGCCATGTTGCTCAGAGCCAGAAACAAGCAGTGGGGAGAGGCAGCGGTCCGTTTATTTGGCTGGTGGGTCTCAGTATCCCTGCCAGCAAAGGTTTGCCTAGCGTGCCTGCATGGGGTGGGGATGGAGAGAGGAATATGCTCCTCCCCCCACCCCCAAATTGCAGGGCTGGTGGCTACACCTGGACTGGAGAGAGAGCCTGTTGTTAAAAATTTCCCAGCACACCACTGGTTGTAAGCCTTATATTTGGTATACTAAATTCTTATTATATAGTGTTCTTTTAAACAATAAATTCTATGAGGAAAAGACTTTAGAGTGGAAAAAAAAAAACTCACAAAGCGCTGTAGATTGCCCATAACGTCAATTCCTAATTGTAGGTCAAAAACACCAATGTTTTAAAATGATGTTAGTCTATATTCTGTACTCTCAAGGATTCTGTTCTTCCAGAATAAATGTGTCAGCCATTACTTGGCTTTATAACAGTGAACTGCAGTCGTAGTATTCCTCTTCACATTGTTGGCTAGCATATTGCAGCAAGCTGCTGCAGTAGGGGGAATGGATGTTATTTACAGCAGGCTTACAGCTGTACTGAATAGCATATTTTACTATTTGGCCGAATATAAATAATGGGCATTGAGCTTTAACATAACAAATAATAAAAGAAGCAATGCAAATCAGAAATCAAGTGTTTTATTTCAGTAGGATATAGCACAGTAGAGCCCTGGATTTTTTGTATTCAAATTTAAATCACTATTTGGTTGAATACGTATAATGTATTTGGGGTACTACTTGGGAAATATGCATATTTGGTACAGACTTAGTTTGTGTAATTATTAGCATTGTCTTATTCCCTAGGACCTTTTGAACATACCATCTTTACCCATGTCCTAACACTAAACCACCACATCTACTAGCGATCACTGGATTCTAGATCACCTACTATAATAGGGGAGGGCAGCCCTTATACACAGAGGACTGCATGAATGTCAGTACTATTTCTAGTACACAGAGCTCCATAGACTTTCTATGATTTAAATAAGTAGAAATCTAGCTAAAAATTAAGAAATCTGCTTGAATGGCTGTTGAAAATATTTGTGAAATACATTATTTACAATCACCAAAACTCTGGTTAATGTTGTTTTCTGTGTATATGTCCTGTGGTCTCAAGGGGCTGCCTAAAATTCAGTGGCGGGCCACATTTGGCTTGCAGGTTGCCCACCTCTGCTCTATGACATTAGAACCGCTATCCCCATTCATAAGCTCCAGGTCCAGTGTGTTCAATTACCACTTTCATAGCATCCCACAGATCAATCCAGAGACTTGTGGGTTATGTATGTCCTTATTCCAGCAGGTGGAGATAGCGAGAATACTGAGGTGATGGTGGCTGCACATGACCACATATAGTGAACCTCAGAAGTTATCTCTGTCTAAAAAGTAGAAGGTCATAAATTTGCAGTTCTGCATTGATAGGCTCCTGGCCTGTCCCGTGGGCCGAGTTGAGCCTTTCTTGGGGTTGAGGTCTCCCTACTGTAGTGAGAAGGGTACACCTGGTAGGGCCAGATCCCTCCCTTTCCTCCTCCGCTGTCCCCCTGCCCCGTCGCTTGCCTGGGTTTATTCTTCTGATTTGGCTGTGCTTTTTCTCTGCCTCCAGGAGAAAAAAAAAAAACCCAGCAGGGTAAGAAACAGCAGCTCACAGCAAGCAGTGCCGGTAAGCAGTTTTAAGTTGGACACCCGCGTGAGTCCTCAGCTGCAAGTTAGCTCGTTGGCAGGGGCTGGCTGGAGATGGGCTTGGCCCGTTATAGCGACACCATTGGAAACAGTGAAGCCAGAGAGCAGCGTATAGATCTTGTTGGGCATGCGCGCGGGGTCCTGTTGACACCATGCCGATGGAGGCATCGGAGCCAGTAATGGGGGACGCCTCTGGCCTCTGCACCTTTCAGTGGGCGCCATTTTCTTGTTTTTGTTGTGTGCGCCGGCTGGGTCAGCGTGCCGGTGGAGGGGATCCCTTTGCAGCTGTTCAGAGCTGCTGCTTCAGGAGGAGCGGATGCTTTCCTGTTGCAGGGCACGTTTTGCCCCTCCCCCGCAGGTGCCAGCGTCTTTAGCTGTGGCAGATGTTGTACATGGAGCTGACCTGGGGCAGTCTGTTCCCACTTCAGGGGACATGCCTGGCCAGGAGTTGGATGACACTTCCTTTTCCCCAGAACTTGTGCTGTTAATGCACAGAGCCTTCATACTAAAGCACCTGGGAGGGCCTAGGCCCTTACTGTTCCCTCGGAGGCTCAGGGGACCTCGGTCCACCACCTCTGCTTTTGCTGAAGGGGCTGTGTGTTGAGGGTACATGGGACATGGATGAGGCCTCTGTGGCATCAGAGTCAAATGATGGCCAATTCTCACGTGGCTCCCGCTTGACGCTGATGGAGTTCTGCCGGACAGGCGCAACGACCCTACAACAGCGAGGCTTTTTAGGAAATGGGAGTTTCGCACCCTTGAGGTCTTGAATATCTGGACACGGCTGTTGCAGTGGCAGCTGTGGCTGTTCCGTCTATTATGTTGGGGACTAAATGGCCACCTAGGATGTTTAGCTACAGGCATCTGTTTGCAGGTCGTATGCGGTCTGAGCATGCCTCTCTTGGGTACAGAAATCATCTTCTCTGGACGACCTGGTTAGTTCTTTGCCCTCTCTGGAGGCTGGGCTTGCTTATTTGGCGCATTTCCTTTACCTTCTTCTCTGGGCTTTAGGCAAGGAGGTCTGTTTGGCTGTGACGGCTGCCTGTGGCTGAGTCATTGGGGCAGCGGACGCTGCTTCCAAATCTCGCCTGGCATGATTGCCCTTCAGGGGTAAGTTTCTTTTTGGAGATGATCTGGAGAAAATTAAGGATCTGGGGGACTCGAAAGGGCGACATCTTCGAGAAGATAAGCCTAAAGCTGGCTTCCACTCCGGGTCCTCCCGTGCTCGTTTCAGAGAGGGGAAGCGGTATCGGCCAGGGTGTTCTGGCTCCTTTCCCAAGCCTCGTTTCCAACAGAAATGGCAGCCCTTTCATGGAGATCGCCGTGCAGGTGGACCTTCCGCTCGACCAACGCCGGCTGCCAGGTCTCAGTGATGGGGCCCTTTTCCATTCCTTGCTGTTATAGGGGGATGGCTGTCCCGTTTTCTGGGGGAATGGGCCAGGGTTACTTCAGACGAATGGGTCTTGGAGGTTATCTGGGACAGATACAGACTTGAATTTTCTAGGCCTCTGGCAGACTTGTTTATAGAGTCTCTGTGCAAGGCCACTGCCAAAGTGGTAGTAGTTCAAGAGACTTTCACGACCTTAGGCAGCCTCGGGGCGGTGTCACCCGTGCTGCCGTTGGAGCTCAGACTCAGACGCTATTCCATTTACTTCGTGGTGCCCAAAAAGGGTGAGTCCTCCCATCTGGTGCTAGACCTAAAGGGTGTGAACAAAGCACTGCGAGTCAGGCATTTTTGGATGGAAACCCTGCATTTGGTCATTGCAGCGGTGCAGCCAGGGGAGTACCTGACATCTGTCAACCTCAAGGTGGCCTATTTGCACATTCCCATTTGGCCTTCTCACCAGCGCTTCCTCCGCTTTGTGGTTCTGGGTCAGCACTTTGTTTCAAGCTGTGCCTTTCGGCCTGGCGACATCACCCAGAACATTTTCCAAGATGATGGTGGTGGTCGCGTCCTTCCTCTGAAAGGAGGGAGTGCAGGTACACTCATACTTAGACGATTGGGTGATTTAGCCGTCAAAGTGTGCAAGCAGAGGAGTGGGTGGTCAGTCTTCTGAGGTCTCTGGGATGGCTTGTCAATCATCCCAAAAGCAGATTGATCCCCTCACAGTCTCTGGAGTACTTGGGGGTGCTGTTCAACACTTGGGCGGGCACGGTGCCCCTCCTGGAGGCACGGCAGATAAAGATCCAGATCCAAATGGAGAGGCAACTGCGGATGTCTGCCTCCAGAGCATGGGACTATGTACAAGTCTTAGGCTCCATGGCATCCACGTTGGATGTTGTTCTGTGGGCCCGGAGTCACATGAGAGCTCTCCATCTTTCCCTTCTCAGCCACTGGCTGCCCTTTTTGGAGGACTATTCGGCTCGTATCTCTTGGGCGCTCCATGCGAGGTTAGCCATGGTTGCGCCTAGAGAGTCTCCACTTGGGGATGCCCAAAGCCACCCCGGATTGTGTGGTAGTGACTACAGCTGCCAGCCTGTCAGGGTGGATGGCACATTGCCTGAGTGCTATGGCTCAGCGGCTTTGTTCCCCGGTGGAGGCCTCATGGTCTATTAACCGGCTGGAACTACAGGCGATTCGCCTGGCACTCTCAGAACTTCAGCCGTTGATTCAGGGACGGCCGGTATGGGTGCGTTCAGAGAATGCGACGGCAGTGGCATATGCCAACAAGCAGGGGGGCACCAGGACCTCTCTGGCGAAGGAGGCTTCGCTGCTTTGCCTCTGGATGGAATGGCACCTACCACTCCTATCAGCAGTACACATTGTAGGGTCCTTGAACAGCGAGGCAGACTTTCTCAGTCACTATGCGCTGGACTCAGGGGCGTAGGATCTTTCAAGCCAGGTATTTGTGCTTATGGAGCGCTGGGGAGGGGGGGGGACACCCCAGCTCTCAATCTTTTGGCGCGGGAAAGCAATGTGAAGGTACCCCACTTCTTCAGAAGGGACAGGGATCCAGGGTCACAGGGCATCGATGCATTACTTCAGCCTTGGCTCCTTCTCTACATGTTTTCCCTGTGGCCCATGGTGGGCAGGATTTGAGACGCATTGTCAGGCATCCTGGGAGGGTGATTCTGGTGGCCCCGGATTGGCCGAAGCATCCCTGGTATGCGAATTGACAGCCCTCTGCTGCTGCCAGCCCGACACGGCCTGCTGTGGCAACGGCCAATAGCCATGGAGGATCCCTACCCCTTTGATCTTACGGCTTGGCTCTTGAGAGGGCAAGATTGAGAAAGAAGGGTTATCCGGATCGGGTGATTACCACCATGCTTCAGGCGCAGAAACAGTGTACGCCTGCGTCTGGCAAACATTTGAGGACTGGTGCTCGGCAGCGGGCCTGTTGGAATTCTCAGCTTCAACGTCAGCCATCATTGCCTTTTTGCAGAATGGACGCGATAAATCTCTGTCTTTGAGCTCTTTGAAAGTTCAGGTGTTTGCTTTGGCTTGTTTTCAGAGACACCTTCAGGGGTCCTCGGTGTCCCATTTGGACGTTGTACGATTTCTTCAGGGAGTGAACCATTTGCACCCTCCACGTTTTCCGGTTGTCCCAGCCTGGAATCTCAATGTGGTCTTGCACACATTCCACCAGGGCGCAGGCAACTTCAGGCGCTGAGTCATGTTTGGGCTCCTTGGAGGAGATCTGTGACTTGGTCTTCGGTACATACTTTTGTGAAACATTATCGCCTGGATGTAGTGGCACGCGGGGATGCCGCATTTGGGGCTTCTGTTCTCTTGGCTGGGGTGTCAGTATTCCGCCCTGTATGAGGACTGCTTATTTACATCCCATGGATTGATCTGTGGGACGCTATGGAAGGTAAAATTAGTCCTTACCTGCCCAACAGATCAATCCAGAGGCCCACCTGTAATATTGTTCGGAAGCTTTTTTTCTATTCTTTTACAGTTGCACAGTTACAGTTCGTCTGTTCGAAGAGTTGATAGTTGTGTTGGCCGGACCCAAGTGAATGGGTCTGCTTGTTAAGAGCTGCATTTCTTTTCCTCTTGCAATGGCAGGGCTTACCTGAGTGGCTGGAGGCAGGGGATATTTGGGATGGTGAAGTTTTTCTATTTGACACTGCTTGAGTAGCAACAACATGACCACATATAGTGAACCTGACGTTCTCTCTATCTCCACCTGCTGGCAGAGGGACATAACCCACAAGTCTGTGATCTGTTGGGACTAATGGAAATTATCAGATAAAGAAAATGATCAGATAAAGACTTATTTTACCTTGCCAGAACAGTTACCGCTGTACAGAATCCAGGATCTCTCTACTTCTGACACCACAGCAGAGATGTCCCAACCAACATCTGGCATATTGAAATCACCTATTAGTAGAACCCCTTCCCTTTTCATACCTATATTGTGAATGTCTCTAACTCACTGTGCATTTCTGTATATTGTTCCAGTCCCTCTTTCCAGATTAATCCCACAGTATCTCCTCGCCATACAAGCCCTGCAATTCTGGTGCTTTAATATTTGTTTAATTTATATATTGCCACTCCTTCCCTTTTTCCTACCATCTGAATAGATATAGCCTGGAGTTACTATATTCGATTCATGATTCTCCATGAACCAGCTCTTGTGCGACTGCCACTAAATTCAAGTCATCCTTTTCCATTTTAGCTTCTAGATTCAGAACTTAGGGGCCCTTTTAGTAAGCTGCGGTAAGCACGAAACCATGCTTACGGCAGGGTGAATAGCTCTATGGCAGGGATTGGCGCACACTTCCTGCTCGCTAAAAAAAATAGATTTTATTTTTTAGCTCTGGGGATGGAGAGTAGGCGTGTACTGTGCTAATTGGTTAGCGCAGCTATATCACTGCACACTAACCGATTAGTGCATGGTTAGCACATAAGCCCTTACTGCCTAGAAGGTAGGTGTCAGTAAGTGCTCACGCATTAATGGAGAAATTAGTGTGTCATGTTAAAGCATTTTTTAAAACATTGTTTTATTTTAAAGTCCCATTGTGTGTTTGAGCCTTTATCCATCTCCCACTTTTTGTTTTTGTATTGTACCTTTTCTGAGATTCTTGTGTGCAGCCATTACATGGTTGCTGAAACTAGGTATTCAGCATCAGGTGGTTTCGGGTGCTGGCACTGAATATCCAGTTTCATTTTAACTGTGGTGGCTGGCATTTTTGTTAAATGCTGACTACTGCGATTCAATAGCAGATGATTGGTGTTTGTCATAATTATAAGATGTGGCAGCATATAAAATCTTATACAGCATTTGTGAATTTTATTATTTTTTTAATGGTAACTTTTTTCCCCCCTCAGCAAAAAGGATGGAACTTTTTAATTTTCACCTCTTGAGTTACGGTGTCATTACTGCAGCCCTTAGCAGTGTGGTGAAGTCTGTTTAGCTAAGTCTGGGGCCATTTTACTAACTGTGGTGAGCACTTAGGACTGGATTCTATATATGGTACATGAGAAATTGGAGCCAAAAAATTTCTGCCTAGGCGTATTCTATAAATCGTGCCTAAATCTACACACAGTTTATAGAATATGCCTAGCGGCCATGACTGTGGCTAACTCCAGGCGCATCCATTTACGCCAAGTAAAACTTGGTGTAAATACCGGTGCCTAAGTTAGGTGCAGAGCAGGTGTATTCTATAACCCTGCATGTAATTTTTCAGAACGCCCATGACCTACCCTTTCCATGCCCACTTTTTAGCTGCACGCACACCACTTTACAGAATATGCTTAGTGAGTTGTGTGTGTAAATTCTAATTAATGCCAATTAGTATCAATAATTGCTTGTAAATTGTCAATTATCGGCACTGGGTAATTAAATTGCACGCGCAAATCCAGAATACGACTGGAAGTGTGCGCGCAATTTGTCATGCTACATAGAATCCGTGGGTTAGGTTCCATTTTATGCTGTATTAACTGCTAGCGCAGAGCTGTGTTAAGGGGCTTGGCAGTATTTTCACAGCACACAGTAAACCAGGTGTTAAGTGTATTTTATGTTGGGGGGGGGGGGCGTGTGGTATGGGTGGAGAGTGGGCATGGAAGGTGTTTGGCAGTTAGCCTGTGGGCAAGTGCAGTGCATTGATACCCTCATGATCAAAAGCCCTGTGCTGTTCCAAATAGCGCTGGAACAGCGGGGGGCTTTACCGCACCGATGATCAGACATAAGGGAAAATTAGGTTCTTACCTTGGTAATTTTCTTTCCTTTAGTCATAGCAGATGAAGCCATTACGTATGGGTTATGTCCATCAACCAGCAGGGGAGATAGGGAGCACTCAAACTTTCACAGTGCCCTCTTGGTCAGCTAGCTCCACTGCCTCTTCAGTATTTGAAGCTTCCAAAGCAGTATGGCAAACCGCAATGGGAATCACAAGAGCTTTCCTCACAGCGAACGATGGCCCATCACAAGGGCATGAACTCATAAAGGAGGGAATGCACATCCTCCTGGAGGGAATAAACTCATCCTCCTTATTGTATAAGTGGAGGGAATCACACATCCTCCCAACACACTGGAGGGAATGAACTCATCCTCCTATTTATAGAACTGGAGGGGAACACACGCGCCTCCTGGAGGGAATCACACATCCTCCCAACACACTGGAGGGAATGAACACATCCTCCTAAATTTAAACTGAACATGAATCCTGAAGATTGTTTTCCAACTTTCTCCCAAGGAAGGAACTTCAGGAAATTAGAACAGAACCTGAAAAACAGATTCACAGCATACAGACAATCATACAGGGAGGGCTCATGGCTTCATCTGCTATGACTAAAGGAAAGAAAATTACCAAGGTAAGAACCTAATTTTCCCTTCCTTGTCATCAAGCAGATGAAGCCATTACGTATGGGATGTAACAAAGCAACCCCTAGATAGGGTGGGAACAAGCCACACCACGCGCTAGCACTTGTGCACCAAAATGCGCATCCCTCCTGGCAGCCACATCCAGCCTGTAATGTCGGGCAAAGGAGAGCTTAGAAGCCCATGTTGCTGCACTGCATATCTCTTGAAGAGAGAGTGCTCCAGTTTCAGCCCAAGAGGAAGAAATCGCTCTAGTAGAATGTGCCTTAAAGGCTACAGGCGGAACCCTGCCGGCCAGCAGATAAGCTGAAAAGATAGTTTCTTTGAGCCAGCGGGCAATAGTGGCTTTAGACGCTGGAGACCCTCTGCGAGAACCGGATAGCAAAACAAACAGATGATCAGAAGTCCTGAAAGAGTTAGTAACTCGCAGATACTGCAGCAGAGTCCTGCGCACATCCAAAAGGTGCAGCTGCCCAAAAGATTCTGGAAACTCTTCCTCTGAAAAAGAGGGCAAGAAAATAGGCTGGTTTAGGTGAAAGGCTGAAACCACCTTAGGCATAAAGGAAGGCACGGTCTGAACCGTGACTCCGGACTCTGAAAATTGCAGAAATGGGTCTCTACAGGACAGCGCCTGGAGCTCTGACACCCGTCTCGCCGAGGTAATGACCACCAGAAAAACGGCCTTCAGTGTCAAATCTTTCTCCGATGCTCGCCGAAGCGGCTCAAAAGGAGATGCCTGCAGGGTTTTCAAAACTAGCCCCAGGTTCCAAGCTGGACAGGGTGCTCGCACTGGAGGTCGGAGCCGAAGCACCCCTCTAAGAAACCGTGCCACATCTGGGTGAGCAGCCAAAGACACGCCTTCCACCTTACCACGAAGGGAGGCCAACGCTGCCACCTGCACCCGCAGGGAATTATAGGCCAAGCCTTTTTGTACACCTTCCTGCAAAAAGTCCAGAATCGGCGAGACAGGAGCCCGCATTGGAGCAATGGCTCTGGAAGCACACCAAGACTCAAACAGGCACCAAATCCTGGCATAAGCCACGGAAGTGGACCGCTTGCGGGCTTGCAGGAGAGTAGAAATAACTTTATTGGAATAACCTTTATCCCTCAATTGCGCCCTCTCAATAGCCATGCCGTAAGACCAAAGCGGCCGGCGTCCTCCATGGCTACCGGTCCCTGAGTCAACAGGTTCGGTACCAGAGGTAACGGCAGAGGAGCCTCCAGGAGCATCTGTCGGAGGTCTGCATACCAAGGTCTCGACCAATCTGGGGCAATGAGGACCACTTCTGGGTGCAGCCGAATCCGCAAGAGCAGGCGCCCTATCAAGGGCCATGGGGGAAACACATAAAGTAGGCCCGGAGGCCAGGGTTGAGCCAAGGCATCCAACCCCGCCGAGCGAGGATCTCTCCGTCTGCTGAAGAAGCACGGGACTTTGGTATTGGCACTTGTCGCCATTAGATCCATCACGGGCTTGCCCCATTTGGCACAGATCTGCAGGAATACTTCATCTGCCAGATTCCATTCTGCTGGATCGATCTGATGCCTGCTCAGATAATCGGCCTGCAATTACTCTGACCTGCAATATGAGCTGCCGACAGACACTGAAGATGCAGCTCGGCCCAGTGGCAAATCAGTTCGGCCTGCGCGGCTAGTGCTCTGCACCTTGTTCCGCCTTGTCGATTTATATAGGCCACCGTTGTCGTGTTGTCCGACATCACTCTGACAGCCAATCCTTCCAGGGTCACTTGAAAGGCCAGAAGCGCCTGAAACACAGCTTTCAACTCTAGACGGTTGATGGACCACTCCGACTCCTCGGGTGTCCATAGACCCTGGGCATGCTTCCCCTTGCAATGTGCGCCCCAGCCCTTCAGGCTGGCATCTGTTACCACTAGGCACCAAACGGGGAGCGTCAGCGGCATTCCTCGCCGCAGCATGCTGTCCGAGAGCCACCACTCCATGCTGAGTCGGGCCGCAGGGAGCCAAGTAAGTCTGCATTGGTAATCCTGAGAAATAGGAGACCATCTCCGGAGTAGGGAATACTGTAGAGGTCTCAGGTGCGCTCTCGCCCAGGGTACCACTTCCATCGTGGCTGTCATCGATCCCAGCAGCTGGAGAATGTCCCAAGCTCGCGGGCGGGGCATCCTCAGGAGCAGACGGACCTGATTCTGAAGCTTGCACCGCCTTAGCTCGGGTAGGAACACGTAGCCCGAGACTGTGTCGAACCTGGCCCCCAAAAATTCTAGAGATTGAGAAGGGGTCAGGTGACTTTTGGCCATATTGATGACCCAGCCTAGAGATTGCAGTACTGAGACCACTCTGGCTGTAGCTTGTAAGCTCTCTGTTGCAGAGTCTGCTCTGATGAGCCAGTCGTCTAGGTACGGGTGAACCCTGATACCCTCTCGCCTGAGAAAAGCAGCTACTACCACCATTACCTTCGAAAAGGTTCGGGGAGCTGTAGCGAGACCAAAAGGCAAGGCCCTGAACTGGAAATGCTTTCCCAACACCGCAAACCTCAGAAACTTCTGGTGCGGGGGCCAAATCGGTATGTGCAAGTAAGCTTCTTTCAGGTCTAGAGACGTGAGAAACTCTCCTGGCTGTACCACCGCAATGACGGAGCGCAGAGATTCCATGTGGAAATGCCGCACTCTCAGGGACTTGTTCACTTTTTTTAAGTCCAGAATAGGGCGAAAGGACCCACCTTTTCGCGGAACCTCCACCGCCGCCCGTTTGATGGCAGAACCGCATTGGGACTCCACAAATACGTCTCTTACTGGGGCGTTGAATTCTATTCTGTATCCATCTCTGATCAGGTCCAGAACCCACTGATCTGAGGAAATCTTGGCCCACTCCTCGGCAAAGAGGTAAAGCCGTCCTCCGATGACAGGCATCGAGGAGAGGGCCGGCGCACCATCATTGAGAGGGTCACCCCTGAACTCCTGGTCTTGAGCCACCGGCTGCGGAACGCTTGTCCGAGCGAAAGGAGTTCCTCTGCTGACCACGGGCACGTGAAGTGAACCCAGCAGAACGCCCCGGGCGGTACCTTCTAGCTTCACGGAAGCGAGGTCTGTACGAGGAGTGGACCGCCTGGCCCTTAGAGGAAGGCCTCTGCCTATCTTCGGGCAAGCGCTGGGGTTTTGGATCACCCAGGCCTTTCACAATTTTCTCCAACTCCTCACCAAATAGGAGAAGTCCTTGAAAAGGCAACTTCACCAACCTTTGCTTAGAGGCCATGTCCGCTGCCCAGTGTCGTAGCCACAGACGACGGCGAGCCGCCACTGCTACTGCCATTTGTTTAGCCGAAGCTCTGACAAGGTCATAAAGGGCATCAGCCAGAAAGGACAAGGCCACCTCCATCCGCAGAGCCACATCCAAGAAGGGCTCCGCTCCATCTCCGGGCTGAGCCACTGCCTGTTGCAGCCAAGCTAGGCAGGCTCTAACAGCATAACAGCTGCATGCAGACGCCCGAACAGTGAGACCTGCAATTTCAAAAGACCGTTTCAATGCTGTTTCCAGCCTACGGTCTTGAACATCCTTCAGGACAACACCTCCTTGAACAGGGAGGGTAGTTCTCTTTGTCACCGCAGTGACTAGGGCATCCACTGAAGGCATTTGAAAACGAGCCAAATGCCCCTCACACAGAGGGTATAACTGCCCCATAGCCCTGGAAACGCTCAAAGGTCCCTCGGGGTCAGCCCACTGAGCCGAAACAAGCTCTAGGATGGAGTCATGCAAAGGGAAGGCCCGAGCAGCTTTCTTGGTACTAGCCATCCTGGGATTACCCGAGGAGGCCATGCCACTGTCAGGATCTTCAATCGAGAGGGCCTTCAGGGTATCTGAAATAAGCGCTGGCAGCTCATCACGGTGGAAAATCCTCACTGCGGAGGGATCATCCAGATCCTGTGGTAAATCCGCACCTGACTCTGGTTCCTCAGACCAAGAACGTCTGTCAGAGTTCTCCGAATCCTCACACCCCGACCACGTGGAGGGGGGGGGGGGGGGAAGGTGCACCACAATATGAAGGGGAATTAACCCTTCTGCGCTTATCTTTAGGCCAAGCATCCGGGAAAAAAGCCTCACTGGGCAGTCCCAGGCCAGATTCCATCGGGGGGGGGGGGGGGCACAATCAGAGGAGCCTCAGGCGACCCCTGAGGAAGGGCTCTTTTCATCATGTATGCTTTATGCAGCAAAAGCACAAAATCCGGGGAGAAAATCTCACCCTGGGCACCCAAATCCTGTCCGGTGCCAGCCACTCCTGAAATAACCTCATCTCGAGGTGCCCCACCCAGCTCAGGTCTCTCCGTGTCCACAGAGGCCGCGCCATGCGGTGTAAGCAAAATGGCGCCCGCTGCCAGCTCAGAGTGGGAAGAAACATCGCTCGCCATGCTCGGGCCGGCTCCTACGCCAGTACAGCACGATTTACAGAGCCCTGCTGCTGATTTGCGCTTGCCACAAGTGGAACAGCGCTTTACATTGTCCGCAGCCATCGCCGAAAAAACGGCGGTAAAATCCAAAATGGCGGTTTCGCACCAAAATCGCCCCGATCGCGGGCCCACCCCGGAGGAGTTGGAAAACACTCTTACCTCAATGGATCTAGTGTACAACTACGATCCTGCTGAAAATCAGGTCAAAAACCTCTGTTCTTTTTTTTTTTTTAAAGCTGTGAGGAAAGCAGAGGTATTGAAGACTCCGGAGGCTCAGATGAGTGGGAAAGGCAGGGAAAGGGCGAACCTATATGCCTGTATCCACTGTTGGTGGGTAAGGACAGGGAAAGCAAGGCAATATGTCCACATCCACAGAGGTATGGGTAAGGCAGGGAAAGGGCTAACCTATGTGCCTTTAAAGTGAAGCTGCTATAGCCTCCAACACCCCGGTTAACAACTGGCAAGCCAGGAACCACCTCCCGGCAGATTTTTCTGGAGCTCGAACAAGCTGCAGCCACCCTGCTAGGGGAGATAGAGAATACTGAAGAGGCAGTGGAGCTAGCTGGCCAAGAGGGCACTGTGAAAGTTTGAGTGCTCTCTATCTCCCCTGCTGGTTGATGGACATAACCCATACGTAATGGCTTCATCTGCTTGATGACAAGGAATGCATGTAAATTTAAGCAGCGCAATTATCTCTGATCATGGGGTAGAAGTGTGGGTGACTCCTGCACTTGTTTGACAGGTCTGGGCTGTCAAAATCCCAAACCTGTCAAACACAGGGGCTTGGAAGTCCATGGGACCACCAGGCCCTGACTATCCCTGCCCCGAGCAACGAGGGCTAGAGGTGGGTCTCCAGCCCCCCCAGAAAAAGACTCCCTGGTGGGCCAGTGGTCGCCGCCCCCTCCCCACCAGCGAGCAGGGGTGGGGGGACCTCCAGCCCACCCCAACTCCGAGTTGTCTGCTGCCGAATCCCTGGTAAAAATAACCCCGAACCCCCTCCCAGCCCCCCTTAGTTGCAGCCTGCCTCCCTCCTCTTCCTTCAATACTGCAAAATGGCGGCGCCCTGCCCAGTGCATCCTGGGATGTGCTGGGCGGGGCTACACACCATATAAGGGAGAAACTCCCACCCCTGTTGCTCGCTGGGAGGGGTTGACCGGCAGCCACTGGACCATCAGGGAGTCTTTTTTTTTTTCTGGGGGTTTGGGGAGGGCTGGAGACCCACCGGATCTCCAGCCCTCCCTGAACCTGTGGGGGGGGGGGGGGGTGGGATCGTCGGGGGGGGGGGGGACCGGAGGTCCGCCGGACCTCCAGTCCCCTGTCATTGGGGGGGGGGGGGGGTGCTTTGCGTTGTTGGGGGGAATGGGGGCCTGCCAGCTTGCATGCTGGACAGGGCTCACCTGGAGCCTGGCGTAGGGTTTGTAGTGGCCAGTGACCCAATCTTTGGCGCGCTGGTCGCTGATCATTGGGGATGAATGCGTTAAGCCCCGTTTAGCATGCATTTGCATGCTACTTGCGGTAAGAGCCCTCGAGCTCGTTGTTTCACGCGCTCGAGGGTTCTGATCATGGGGCGATAGCAAACGCTGGCGCTAGTACGGTGCTAACAGCCTCTAGCGCCGGCGTTTGCTTTAGATCTGCCCCTAACTGCTTAATGCAGAGTTAACGCAGGACCACTTACTGTCACCTAAGTAGGAGGCACAAAGTGCTTCTGTGTTATCTGGGAACAGGTTCAGCACGTTAATCTGAACGCTAACACACAACCTACAATAAAAAAAGATGGAACGTCCCCTACGGCTTGCTACACTAAATTTGCAGCTGCCGTCCAGTAAAATCCCACATTAAGCCACAGTAACTGCAATTTTTACCTTGTGTATTAAGAGCCCCTGTGTGATCTGGTTGATGGCCAGGTTCCTTCTTTGCTTCTTAAAATTATTTAGTTGCCCTATGAAGCAGTATGTTTAAAGATATATTTTATTTTTCCTCAGCTGTTTTTTGAGGATCATATTGATGATGCGAAATACTGTGGGCGACTTTATGGTCTTGGTACTGGTGTGGCTCCCAAATCAAGTGAAGAGGCTGAGGAGAAAATGAGCATTTTGTCACTCATCAACAATGGGCAGCAGTGATCATCTGGATGAGACTGCCAGAACATTGCTTTTATTTAACCTGTAAGGAGCTTCTCTCAGGCAGCTATTAACTGCAAGTTCTGGTAGGAGGACTCAGAATTTTCCATTTATTTCCAAAGTGAGATTTGCTATATGAGTTTATATTTAAATCTCCACTTGTCAGCAGGGTGCTTTATCACCTTTTCAGTACTAGCAGCAAAAATGTATATACATCACTGGGTTTTTAAAATTATATATTTAAGTGTCATTTTTTTAAGGGTTTTCAGATCCTTCCCAGAGCTGAACTCTTAATATACAATTCTAGGATCAGGTCATCTGATCCCACTTGTGCTTCTGGATTATAGGAAGCTTTTTAGTGTTTATACAGGAATATTGAACTTCCTACCTTAGCTTTATTTGTATTCTGTATATTGCCATGGCACTGAAACAGTGCTTTGGTGATAATGGAAATATCAAGAAAAACCTTTTTTGAAGTTGTAAATGTTTTCAGAACGGGTCAAAGTTCTTTGTGCCATTTTGTTAGTTGTGGTGGCCAAACTGTGTGTTGCAATCTGGGTGCTGGCTGTTTTTATTTTCTGGTTCTGTGCTGTTTTCCTTGCCCATGTCTTGTGACTGCTGCCATCCTTGAAGCTTAGTTTTGAAAGTTAACATTTTTAATGCCAGCAACCTAGAAACAAGTTTAGCTTGAAATGCAACCTGAAATAATTTTTATAAAACAGAAATGAAATAATGATTCTAGCCTAATGTTCCTCTACTTCAGCTTCCATAATGAGGGAGTCTTTTGGATCAGAACTCAACTGTTGCATATCCCCCTAAAATGGCCAGCTGCTGGGCAGATAAAAATGCACAAATCCATATTTTTAGGTGTGGGTAAATGAAAAATAAATTAGTATGTGACCTTTTATTTGTTTCATGTCCCAGACATTTGGATCCTGTTTTAACCAGATCATATTCTAAGCTGAATTTTTATGGTTTATAAATGCTTTAAGATAAGAATAATGCCCATCTCCTCTGTTTTAATATACAAAGCTCTTATTGACAGGAGAACGAGAGGAAAAACGATGCACAGAAGGAAGTTATGCAGTTTTAACAAGCTTATGTTAAGTGATTGAAAATGTTTGTTTATAACCTGGTATTTAAAATGTCTGTAGATATTTATGTTTTTAAATTTGTAAAATAAAGTTGTTTTTTTTTTTTTGTTTGTTTTATCTGTAAAGGGTTTGGGGCTTTTCCTCTCCAGCATAGTTTTGGATGGTGTATGTCACCTGGAAAGTTAATCACAGCTATAGGTGGTATATGAAATATTTTAAATATAAATATTTGTAAATTGTTTAAAAAAAGGATACAGTGCTTAATGTAAAATTTGTAAATGATTTTTGTAAGCAAGAATACACACACGGGGCATGCATTGGACTGTGCAGTATATGTAGGAGCAGGTAGGAATCTTAATGTTGGTTTGTCTTATTCAACAACTATTTTGAAATGCTGTAATGTACACCCCTGGAGTGTATTGTTGCATTTACCCTGGGACCAAACCCTTCTTACCTTTTTTTACGAATCAAATCCTAACTTTTGACTTTTTCTGTAAATTCAGCCGTCTTGGTTCCAGTTTCTGTGAAGCAAGTATACTGCGTGTCTTCCTGTGTAACTATCATTCCTTTGGTTATGGCTTTGTGTTAGGTTGACTGTTTCATAATACTGGCGCATGTTTACATGCTGTTCAATTTGTTGCTGTTTCTTCTTGAACAGTTCCTCAAAGTCGTTAATACACTGCTTATTGAAATGTAAGATGTCTTTCATAGTGTGGTATGTATTCTGTCCTTTGTAGTATAATGTTCTACTTCTGTTTGCACCTGCGAGGGTAGTGTGTACAGAGGGCCCTAGCTGTAGAGTCAAACAGTGGTATGAGTGGCATGAATTAGGTTTTTGTAGCGAGGATTGTGGAACTAGAGGAAGGACTTGGACTTTGGTCTAACTCAGCATGGATTTTCTTACCTTCTTATCTTAGACCTCTAATCCTACAGGAGTCCTCTGACAACCAAGTGCCTTTAAAGGGTCAGTGAGGACCAGTAAGGTGGGCCTTTGAAAATTGCTGATATTTGTGGAAAAGTTGTGTCCTAGTCCAACACACTGCAGTAGCTGACATGTTTTGAAGCTGTTTTTTGGGGAGGGAGAGCAGCACCAGTAGTGAACCCTTGCTCAGCAAACTGGCAAGGGCCCACTAATATCAGCAATTTAAAAATGCCCCCTTTACTAGCCCTTGCTGACCCTTTGAGGACACATGGCTATCGGCATATGGCTCTTGTAGGGCTAAAATAAAGTCAGAAGAGCCATGCTGAGTCAAACAAAATCTCAAGCCCAGCATCCTACCCTGATGGTGGCTAGCTGTACCCATTAGACACTGCTTATAATTCAGTTGCAGGGAACAGTTCTCCCATCTACCTGCCTAACTTTTTAATGGGCATTTTCTTCAGGAACTCTTCCACACGTATCATAGCAGGTTTTAAATCACCTTGACCACATCCTTCAGCAACAAATTCTTAATTATGCACTAAACAGAAAACCTTTCTAGGATTTGCTTTTAATCTGGTGGTAGATTGTTTTATGGAGTATCCTCTTGTTTATGCAGTGTTTGAAAGGTTAAACAATTGTTCCTTATTTAACTGTTTGACCCTACTCATGCTTTTATAAACTTCTATTCTCAAAACCAAGTGAAGCGCCCTGTTTAGCCTCTCTCTATAAGGGAGGTGGAGGCCTATCCCCTTTTATCCAGGGATGATCTAGGAAATTACAGACACATAAGCCTGACTGCAGGGCTGGGCAAAAATAGTTGAAACTATTATAAAGAATACAATTATGGCACACAGAGCCAAATATGATTTAATGGGACAGAGGCAGCCTTGCCACAAACATGTGGCTAAAGGTGAGCTGATATCTAGACATTCAGAAAGCTTTTGACAAAGTTCCTCATGAGAAACTTAAAAAGGTCATGAGATAGGAGGCAGTATCCTCCTGTGGATAAGAGTGGCTATTGGACAGAAAACAGAGGGTAGGATTATATTGCCATTTTTCTTAATGAAGTAGGGTGAGTAGTGGAGTGCCACAAGGATCTGTACTGGAACTGGTGCTATTTAAAATATTTATAAATGATCTGGAAATTGGAACGAGTGAGATGATTAAATTTGTAGATGAGACAAAATTATTCAAAGTTGCCAAAACACATGTGGATTGTGAAAAATTGTAAGAAGACCTTAGGAAACTGTAAATCTGGGCAGATGAAATTTAATGTGGTCAAATGTACATTGGGAAAAATAATCCAAGTCATATTTACTTGGTGCTGAGGGTCCATCTTTGGAGTCAGCACTCGAGAAAAAGATCTAGATGTCATAGACAATGTGCTGACATCTTCTGCCCCGTGTGTGGCGGTTGCCAAAAAATGCTATGAATTATTAGGAAAGGGATGTAAAATAAGAATGTTATAATGCCTCTATTGCTCCATGGTGTGACCTCACCCTTGAGTACTTTGTTCATTTCTGGTTGTCCTATCTCAAAAAAAGATATAGTGGAGTTAGAAAAGGTTCAAAAGAGTGCCAAAATAATAAAGGGGATGGAACTCCTCCCATCTGAGGAAAGGCTAAAGAAGTTAGACCTCTTCAGCTTGGAAAAGAGACAGCTAAGGGGAGATTTGATTTAGGCCTACAGAATCCAGAGGGGTAGAACTGAATAACTTTTTTTTTTTTTTTTTAACGCTTTCAAAAAGTACAGAGACCAGGGCACACGCAATGAAATTACATGGAAATACTGTTAAAACAAATAGAAGGAAATATTTTTTCACTCAAATTATTAGTGAAAAAAAGAACTTGGCAGATGATGTGTTAACAGCAGTTAGCATATCTGGGTTTGGAAAAGTCCATAGTCTGTTAAGATGGACATGGGGGAAGCCACTAGTTGGCTGTGGTATTGGCAGCATGGACTATTGCTATTAATTGGGTTTCTGCCAGGTACTTGTGACCTGGATTGGCCACTGATGGAAGCAGGACACTGGGCAAGATGGACCATTGGACTGACCCAGTATGGCAATTCTTATGTTATCTTATTTTTTTGAGATAGGGCACCCAGAATTTCAGATACTATTCAAAGTGCGGTCACACTATGGATCAAGACACAGCTGTTATAATGCTGCTCTGTTTGTCTCTGAGTGGGTAAATCCCAGTCCAGGATTGCTCTAGGATTGCTCTGTATCAAACTGTCTTGTTCTTGGAGCAGCTCCTATAGTCAAGTGAGTTAGCTGACAAGGACAGATAGACCAAAGGTACTGTCCTATATTGAAGCCTGCTCAAAAAAAAATAATGCACAGTAAAAGCATGAGGTGAAGACCAGAGTTGCCTTGCAGATGGTATTTAGTGATGCATACTTCAGGAGGAATACTGTGGGTGTAATACTCATGTGATGAAGACTTGACCTTGGACCCAAGAGGAGTATCCACTTGTTCATAGCACAACTGTATACAAGAGACCAGCAAGTTTGCTAGAGTTCTGTTTAGCTGGCATACCAGTCATTTACATTGAAACAAAAGGCATAGTTAAGGCTGTTTTCTTAATGATGCAGTCCTTTCAAGTAGTAGGTGAGCACCTGCTTAAAAGCTATAGCAGGAATGGTTTGTCTTACGAGCAGTTGAAAGGAGAATTTGGACCAATGTTAGTAAGGAACAGTTCTATATTCAGGTGGGAAGGCACGACAACCATCGTTAAAAAAAATTTGGGGAGGTGTTTTGACTTTGTGATGATGGAACTGGATATACAGTTTCTACTTCACCACTGCTTGAAGTGCATTAACTCCTAAGCATAAGTGCCTATTCCTAAGAAGAGCACTTTCCCTCCTCCTCTGCCAAAGACAGAACCTGCCCTCCCCTCTAGGCCTACCTAAGATCCTTGGTGGTCCAGGACAATCCCAATTAGCCCTCAGTATTCAGTGTTAGTCGCTGGATATGGCCTAACACTGACTATCTGGGCACCATGGGAAAGTTTTGTTTTTAGGGCAGCTGTACAGAAAAATGCTGAGGTGATTGTTGAAGGAATGGCCATGCATACACTGACCTTTACACTAATGTTCAGGGCGCTGGGAGAGGCATTCCTTAATGCCATCCACTTATGTGACAAACTCAATCTTTCTTGTCAATGGAAAAAATGTATTTCACAAGTTAACAATTTTTGAGCAAGTAAATTAACTATAGAGTATAAGCACAAACATTCAGTAAAGGCAAGTTTAATTTAGTTTAGGTCAGTGATTTATTTTTACATATTGAAACCAAGTAGAAGCATTGCTAAGGTCATTAGCTAAAATGCAGCTATTCATTCCTGTGATTCTTTTTAAACATTATAACAGAAAGCTAGCTAGATGCTGGGAATTTTTCAGAGCAACTATCACAGAATGCTTTGTGATGTATGAAGTGAAGCCTAATACAGTTAAAATACTACTGTAGTAGTATCTTCCTGAAATTAAAATATGTTCTCTGTAGAAAGAATCCAGCAAGGGATAATCAGAAACATAAATAAGAAAAGAAAATAGGGCACCTATAAAGGAAATGACAGATATTAGAATAATAATAAGGAAGATCATGTGTAGAATTTCTTACAAACATCATATGCTTTCTGGCCTATGCTATGTTTCTGCAGGACATTCAAGGCCTGTTGGTGTAAGTCCATAGCGAGGTCTGTGGGATACTGGGCTCCAATGTGAAGCAGTACAAGGCAACACTCCAGCACATCTGGGAAAGGGAAAATCTGAGGAAGAGACAAATATATGGCATGAATTGTACTCAAACTGTTTTAAAAGATGGGTGGGGGGTAGTTTTTAGGGAGATTACATCTTGAGATCTGTATATACAACTCTAAAAGCATGCATGTGGCCAGTTCTGAAAGATCAGCAGCAGATCCAGGTATAACAGAGTTTTATTCACTTTTAGCATCGAACACAAATGGAACTAAGTTTTCAGCTATTACATGTGTGGAGTTTAGTAGACCATGTTTATCATAAAGATGAACATTTTTATTATAAAACTTACCTTTATAAATTCTGGAAATTCTCCTAGTTTTTGGTTTGCCTCTGAAAGTCTTTTTGTCAACATGGGTAGAGAAATGGGCTTCAATTCTTTTTCCCTGTTAGTTGAATAAAGATGATTAGTTTGAAGGTTCATGAAAGAACATTGATGCTGTTGTTTCGCTTTGGCGATGTGGATTCAAATGCACACTGTTTGCATGCTCAAGGGAAAGTCAGGTATGTAAGTGTTTGAAAGTTATTCTCTGGAAATGGAGATTCTATTTAAAATACGGGGGGGGGGGGGGGGGGGGGGGGGGGCGGCAATTTTCCAATGGCATGGATATGCTTTAAGATGAAGCAGTTCTTTTGTAAGAATAAGCGTTTTGCATAGTGTTTGGACCCATTTTAGTAAAGAAAACATGATTGGAATGCATTAAATTCCGGCAATAGTTTACAAAGGCTGTACTTAACAGAGTATTCTGTAAAATATGGTAAGGACATGCAGCACGAGCACCCATTTTACATATATACTCGTTGAAAAAACAAATGAGCAGCACAAACTGAGCAGTTTTATGGAATGGCAATTTTACTTTCTCAATGTCACCTACTCATTTTATAAACCTATATGTATAAATGGTGCCAATTAAGAACAGATGCTGCAGTTCATGTTATAGGTAGAAATAATAAGGGATTGAGGAGAATTACTTTATCATCAGCAGCAGACGAATCCATTAATTGATGGGTTGTATCCACCTACCAGCAGGTAGAGAGAGAGAACACTGAAAAGACACAGTGATCCTGGACGACTAGCTCCTTCTGCCTTCACTATATCTCTATCTCCCAGCAGGTGTGGACGTCACTTGATCAGCTCCTGGATTTCTGCCTGGGGTGGCTCCTGTGCTTTGCCAGTAGAGCGGGGGTGTTGTGTCTGGTGGTGTCCACTTTGAAGGCATACTTGGTTTTGTTCCCTGTCCCTGCCTTCCCCCCTCCTCACGGAGTCCCTCGTTTGGTGTCTGCCTCCAACTTTCCTCACAGTGTAAAAAAAAAAAGGGGGGGGGGGCGGGGATGTGCTTATTCAGCGTTGCTGTTTCTGAGGCTTTCTCCAGAGATTCTGGTTCAGTGGAGCTTGACTGGAGCTCGTTGACTCAGTCTTCTGAGGTGACAGTGGTGCCCAGCTCCTCTGGGGAGGTTCCCGCAGAAAGCGTTCTGTGCGGGGTAAGTTTTGGTGCTAGGCCGCCATTTTATTTATATATTTCTGTCCAGTCTGGTGATGGCTGCTGAAGCAGTTAAGCGCTGCTCCTCCCGCTGTGGTAAACGCAGGTCAGCAGCGGGGCTTTGCAGTATGTGCTCCTTAGATGCTCGTGCTAGTACGGGCATGGTGAGCGGTGATTCTTCCCACTCGATGGAACTGGCAGCGGGCGCCATTTTGGAAGCGCCACGTGGCTCGACCCTCGCTGTTGTGGAGGCGTCTGAGTGCGGGATGCCTCGTTCTGAGGCTGCTAGAGGTGCTCCTTCCCCTGCTTCTCCTAATTCGGGGGCGGAGGGCCAGGGTGAGTTTTTCTTCCCTGAATTTGTGCTGCTGATGCATAAGGCCTTTATGTTAAAAAGAGCTCTACTGGAGGTGTCCGACACTACAAAGCAGACTGGATTCCCTCCAGGTTTTGATAGCCCTGTGTTGGCTGCACAGTTTACTTCTTCCCTCGCGCACTGGACTGACGCTAAGCATAGACAGGTAAATTCCCCATGAGAGGGTGGCGCCTCGTCCTTTTCCCCCCTGTGGTCAGGTTCTGGGGAGTCTGAGGGGTCTGGCAGGCCCTCATGGGTGGATGATCCAGATGAGGGTGCCTGTTTGCCACAGGACTTGGATGATCCTAAAGCGGTACAGATTTTCCACTGCGACGAGCTGCCAGCTCTCATTTCTGATGGCTTGCAGGCCCTTTCTATTGAAGATGTGGCCGAGGGCGATGCCTCCTCTGTTAATCCTAGGATGGCTAGTACTAAGAAGCCTTCGCGGGCTTTTCCTGTGCATGACTCCATCCAAGAGCTTAGTTCTGCTCAATGGTCTGACCCCGATGGGCCTTTGAAGGTAGCCAGGGCTATGGGTCAGCTTTACCCTCTGAGTGAGGATCACTTGACTGTTTTTGGGATGCCTAAAGTGGATGCGTTGGTCATGGCTGTGACTAAAAACACTCTCCTGGTGGAGGGAGGGGTCGCTTTGAAAGATATGCAGGACCAGGGCCGCCGAGAGACTGGGCCGGGCCCGGGCCAAGGCCGCCCCCCTCCCCCACTGACCTTAAGTGCCTCACCTTTGAAGGTGCAGCAAGCAGCGGCAGACCACGCCTTCCTTTCCTTCCGTGTCCCGCCCTCGTGGGTTATGTCAGGCGAGGGCGGGACACGGAAGGAAGAAGTGGTCTGCTGCTGCTTGCTGCGCTTTCGAAGGTGAGGCACTTAAGTTCAATGCCAGGGACAGACGGCGGGGCCCCCCCCCCCCCCGGAGGCCCAGGCCGGGGGAATTTTGTCCCCCCTGTCCCCCCCCTCGCGGCGGCCCTGTGCAGCACTGGCGGCTACAATCCGCGCTGAAGCTGTCCTTTGAAACCTCAGGCCTTTCCTTAAGGGCGGCTATTTGCAGTTCCTATGCAGCTCAGGCCTGTCTTTCCTAGTTACAGCAGGCGGGTTCCCTCTCTGAGGTTGGCCCATGTATGGAGTCTGCCCTGTCCTTTTTGGCTGATGCCCTTTATGATCTGGTCAGAGCTTTGGCTAAGCAGATGTCTGTGGCGGTTTCTGCCCGCCGTCTTTGGCTGCGGCACTGGGCGGCTGACATGGCCTCTAAGCAAAGGCTGATAAGGTTACCCTTTCGGGGTCTTCTGTTATTTGGAAAGGAATTGGAGAAGATTGTTAAAGACCTAGGGGACTAAGTCCCAACGGTTACCTGAGGATAGGCCGAGGCCTTATTCCGAAAGTCCTGTTTTTCCCTCCTCTTCCAGGCCACGTTTCCACGAAGCTTGCAGGTATCGCCCGGGGCGCTCTGCTGGGGTTTCTCAATGTGCCAGTTTTCAGCAGAAGAACTCCTTTCGCTCAGACAAACGTTCCGCAGTGGCCGGCCAACGGCCAGGAGTTCAGGGGCGTCCTCCACAATTACAGGACGCTGGTCCACTCGTCGATTCCTACAGTAGGGGGTCATCTTTCCCTCTTCCTCGAGGAGTGGACCAAGATTTCTTCGGATCAGTAGGTCCTGGACCTGATCAGAAAAGGCTACCGATTGGAATTCGGTGCCCCGGTGAGAGATGCTTTTATGGAGTCCCGATGCGGCACTGCCATCAAACGGCTGGCGGTAGAGGAAACCTTGCAAGTCTTGCTGCAGCTCGGAGCGGTGATTCCGGTGCTTCCCGCTGAACGCGGCTGCAGTCGCTACTCTGTGGTCCCTCAAAGGCGGGTCTTTCAGACTGATCCTCGACTTACGAAGAGTCAACAAGGTCCTAAGAGTGCGACACTGTCGCATGGAAACCCTGCACTCCGTCATTGCGGTGGTACAGCTAGGAGAGTTTCTCCCATCCCTCAAGGAAACTTACTTGCACATTCCTATTTGGCCTCCGCATCAGCGGTTTCTCCGGTTTACAGTTTTGGGACAACATTTCCAGTTTCGGGCCTTGCCTTTCGGCCTAGCAACAGCTCCCCGTACCTTTTCCAAGGTGATGGTAGCTGCCTTTCTCAGGCGAGAGGGTATCAGAGTTCACCCGTATCTCAACGACTGGCTCATCAGGGCGGATTCGGCAGACAAGAGCCGACTCTCCACGACCAGAGTTATAACGGTTCTTCAGACTCTGGGCTGGGTAATTAATTTGCCCAAAAGTCGCCTGACCCCCTCTGTCTCTTGAGTATTTGGGAGTCCGGTTTGACACAGCCTCAGGGTTCGTCTTTCTCTCCGACCATAGGCAATGCAAGCTTCAGAATCAGGTCCATCTGCTCCTGCGGATGCCTCACCCTCAAGCTTGGGACTTTGTTCAGCTCCTGGGGGTCGATGACGGTCACCTTGGAGGTGGTTCCCTGGGTGAGAGCTCACAGGAGGCCGCTGCAGATTGCTCTGCTTCAGCAATGGTCGCCACTATCCCAGGAATATCAACGCAGACTAACGTGGCTTCCTGCGGCCCGGCACAGTATGGCTTGGTGGCTCTCTGACAGGATGCTGCGACAGGGAATGCCGCTCGTGCTTCCTTCTGATAATGGATGCCAGCCTTTTGGGCTGGGGAGCTCATTGCCAGGGAAGCTATGCTCAGGGTCAGTGGACACCCGTGGAAGTGGGGTGGTCCATCAGTTGCTTGGAACTGAGATCGATATTCCAGGCTCTTCTGGCCTTCCACAAGACTCTGACGGGGCTTCCTGTCAGAGTTCTATCAGACAACACAACAGCGGTGGCATACATCAATCAGGGCGGCACTCAGTGTAGGGCCCTGGCCGCGGAGGCTGCTCATATTTTCCACTGGGCTGAGCTCCACTTGCATCTGCTGTCCACAGCTTACATAGCAGGTCAGAGCAACGTGCAAGCCGATTTCCTCAGCAGACATCAAATCGACCCGGTGGAATGGAAACTGGTAGAAGTTGTTTTTCTTCAGATTTGTGCCAAATGGGGGACTCCCGGATTGGATCTAATGGCGTCAAGTGCAAACGCCAAAGTCCCTCGCTTTTTTCAGCAGAAGGAGAGATCCTCGCTCGGCGGAGTTGGATGCACTGGCTCAACCCTGGCCCTCGGGCCTTCTGTATGTGTTCCTTCCTTGGCCCTTGATAGGGCGAGCCTGCGGATTTGTCTGCACCGAGGATTGGTGATTCTCATCACACTGGATTGGCCAAGGCGTTCGTGGTACGCGGATCTACGTCGGATGCTGGTGGAGGCTCCACTTCCTTTGCCTCTGGTGCCGAACCTGTTGGTTCAGGGTCCGGTGACTATGGCGGATCCCTGCCGATTTGGTCTTATGGCCTGGCTCTTGAGAGGGCGCAATTGAGAGACGAGCTATTCTAACAAGGTTATCTCCACTCTCTTGCAGGCCCGTAAGCGATCTACCTCCGCAGCTTATGCTCTGATCTGGCACAAGTTTGAGGCATGGTGTGTTTCAAAAATGGTCAAACCAACGCAGGCTACAGTCGCGCAGGTACTGGACGTTTTGCAGGACAGCTTACAAAAAGGCCTGGCTTACAATTCCCTTCGGGTTCAAGTGGCATGCTTCCGAGGGAAAGTCTCTGGCTTGTCCCTTGTTGCTCATCCGGACTTTGTCTGATTTCTTAGAGGGGCGCTTCGGCTCAGTCCTCCCGTGTCCGGCCTGGAACCTGGGGCTGGTGTTCAAAGCTCTTCAGCGTTCGCCTTTCGAGCCGCTTAGGTGAGCTTCTGAGAAGGATGTGACTCTCAACACAGTCTTTTTGGTGGCCATGACATCGGCTAGATGCGTATCTGAGCTTCAGGCACTTTCCTGTCGGGACCCTTTTCTACAGTTCTCAGAGTCCGGGGTAACGGTATGTACAGTGCCTTCCTTCCTGCCTAAGGTGGTTTCAGCGTTTCACCTGAACCAGCCCATTTTTCGACCTTACTTTTCTAGGGAGGACTTTCTGGCTTCCTTTGCGCAATTGCGTCTTTTGGATGTCCGCAGGGCTCTGTTGCAGTATCTACAGCTGTCAAATGACTTCAGGGCTTCTGATCATCTTTTTGTATTGTTGACAGGTCCTCAACGCAGGTGTAAGGCGTCTAAGGCCACTATAGCCTGTTGGCTCAGGGAAGTCATTTTTTCTGCGAATCTGCTTTCAGGGCGGGCACCCCCTGAAGCATTTAAAGCGCATTCCACGAGAGCAATTTCCTCCTCGTGGGCTGAAACAGGTGTCCTTTCTCTTCAAGAGATCTGTCATGCAGCTACTTGGGCTTCTCAGCTCTTGTTTGTACGGCATTACAGGCTGGATGTGACAGCGAAGCAGGACGCGTATTTTGGAGCGCAGGTACTGGCTCACGGAGTTGCCGGTTCCCACCCTACGTAGGGAGTGCTTTTGTACTGTTATGACTGGAAATGTGTGAGCCCTTGTGCCCCGACTGAGCACAGTGAAGATGGAGAGATGCCGTGCTCGGTCAGGCAGCCAGACAACCCCTAGCTTCACCTGGGAAGCGACCACCTTTCACCGAGAGTTGAGCCCTCAGCTGCAGGTGGCCACCAGGACTTCTGGAACCGGCGGGGTTTGCACAGCCGCTGACCAGGATGGTAGGAATACAGACACAGTCCAGCACCAGAACTCCGAATAGGCAAGACTAGTCAAAAAGCAGTCCAGGGTCAAGGCAGGCAGCAAACAAGCGAAATCCAAGAACTAGCCAAGGTCCGGTACACAGGAAATCAGGAACAGGAGATAGCCGGCGAACAGCACTCCGACAGCAACTCCTCAGAACAATTGAGGCCGAAGTAAAGAAGGCCTGGAGGCAGTGCTTTAAATAGTGAAGCAATCAGAGCAAACCAAACTCAGGTGCATCCAACATGGCAGCCCACATAGGAGATCCTCCCACGACCAGATATGGAGTTCCTTCCTGTTCTCGTTTAGCCAAGATGGCTGCTGCTCTTGCTCCAAGCCAGATGAAGGCTGCCGGGTTAGGAAACAGAAACCGACCCATCCTGGAGAAGTAGCAGAGCATAACATGTACATCCCATCAGTTAACGGATTCATCTGCTGCTGATAAGGAAGGGAAAATTAGGTTCTTACCTTGGTAATTTTCTTTCCTTTAATCACAGCAGATGAATCCGTGATCCCTCCCTGCCTGGTTTTTTTGTTCAGATCTTTCATGCAGATATTGTATCTCATTGGGAGGAGTTGAAGACCAGTTCTCAGAGTTTCTACATGCTGTTCTATTGCAGGAAGTTGAGGTTGTCCCTCCTTTGTTTGGTTATTGCTCCGGTTCTGGGGCGTTTGTTCACTGTGAGGAAAGTTTACGTTGTTTTACCTTTCTTATTCACTCTGCTTTGGAAGTTTCATATACTGAAGGCAGAAGGAGCTAGCCGTCCAGGGTCACTGTGTCTTTTCAGTGTTCTCTATCTCTACCTGCTGGTAGGCGGATGTAACCCATCAGTTAATGGAATCATCTGCTATGATTAAAGGAAAGAAAATTACCAAGGTAAGAACCTAATTTTCCCTTCCATAATCCTTATGTAAAACCTTAGACAAAATGAGTAACTGAATTTGAATTGCCCAGTGGGGACATTTTTTTCATAAATGCGAGATAAACATGGGGGTAAAGACACTGCTTGGGATTAGTAGCACAGAATCTTGCTATTGTGTGGGGTTCTGTCGGGCATTTGTGATCTAAACTGGCCAATGTTGGAAGCAGGATACTGGGCTAGACAGACCATCACTGACCCAGTATGACTAGTTTTCTGTTCTAAAAGGGGTAGATTGTTGGGGCCCTCCAAGCTACACGCAAAACATATCCTTGCCAACTGTTCCTGAAATCTCTTCTCCATATGAAGCTCCATCGGTAAATAGAAGCTTTCTGAAATCTTATGTTTTTACTTAAACCATTTTGCTATATCCCTCATGAGGATGTGAAGGATTTGTACCAAATTTGTTTGGTGGTAAATGTCAGCTGTTGTGTATGATTAGCTAATTATAAAATTAATAAATTTACAATACACACCAGTGCATAGGTGGAAGTCTAGGTAGTCTTGTGCTATTAACTCTATTACCATGATTTACCAGTGAAAACTAGGGTAAAATGAAGAAAGGGCTAGTAACTTACTGCTTAATGATATTTTAACAAGTTTTGAGCTTTTTTTTTTTTTTGTAACTATATTAAGCAGTAGCTGTGTATGAGAAAGATATGACTTGAGTGTTTAGCTAGGGGTTATTGCTGTAGCCTGAGGACCAGGGTTTGATTCCCACTGCAGCCTGCTGTGACTCTGAGCAAGTCACTTAACACTCTAGTGCCCCAGATACAAAATAAGTACTTGTATATAATAGGTAAACCTAAACCGCTTTGATTGTAACCACAGAAAGGTGGTATATCAAATCCTATCCTCTCTCCCTTCTTTGTACTGACCCAGCACAGAAACAGCTGCTGGTAGAAGCTGAGGTGCATTGGATTCCAATACAATAAACACAAAGATGAGAAATGTGCATACACTGGCCACATTTCCTGTGCATCTTTTATACTTACCCCTGGTTTTGTGCACCTGCAGGAGATGATGTTTCTGTTGCCACCTCAGAGTTCAGATTCTGCTCATTTTGAGCAGTATTCTCTCTTGTGGTTGTATGCATGAGACTTTTTTGATGCTCCTGGATCATGTCTGCCAGTTTTTTTTGGATTTCTTTTATATCATTCTGCACACTCTGGAAAACTGCATGGTCCTCAGAAAGCAGCACTTTACAATCATTTAGTAGCGACTGCCTTTTAGAATGTAGACTTGAGCTTGTTGCTGTACAGGGGAGACTGTCTTCAAGTTTTTCTACAGTTCTATCTGATGTACCTGCTTCCGTATGTCTACCATCCTCTGAGGCAGCTGCGAGGTCACCTTTTTTTCCTCCAGCCTCGTCTGCACTGCTTTCAACCAAAGGACTGTGATGTAATTCTAAGCTCTCTTGCTCAGTCAAAGAAAGCATTGAATCCACTAGCACCTGTGGCTCTTCAGGGCAATCCCACCATAAATTGTAAAGCTGTACATAGGAAACAAAAGCCTGTAGGCTTTTGTACGCAGCAGTGCTGGCTGCATTTGTTCTATCCACATGGTCACGGAGATAACTGCAACCTAATAAGAAAAGCAAAAGTTATGAGACTGAATGCTTCTAGCTCCATGTGATAATAGCTCAGATCTGAAAATAAAATTAGTCAATGGCTAGAATCAGTTTTCTTCTAGAGAAGGTGTTGGTAGATAAGGCCTACCCTTCTACCCCACGTACATTCCTAATCTATGTGCCATCTTCTCCCTGTGCCACTAAAGTCCCTTTTTGTTTACTCTCTCCCCACCCCCCAAATTCTGCCATCGCTACTGCAATTACTCCCTATAAGAAATTTCTCACATTCTTTTTGAGCCTTTTTTTTCCCTTTAGTTTGATACGATGTTCCCTTGTGCTTTTTATTCTGTGTTCTTCCTTAAGGAATATCTATAATTCTACTAAAGTGGTTGCTGCATAACGTCACTGTAAAACTGAAAGCTCTGGGGGCGAGGGTTGTGTACATAAGATTGCAGGTACAAGTTTCACTGCAATAAACAAACTACCTGAATGTAACAGAGTGGGGGAAAAAAAAGGATAGCTTTTTGCTACTGAAAGTTTTTTCTAACAAGCTCATGTTCATCCTTACCGTCTGGGAGAAGGCGGCTGCAGATTTCTTGCATCAGAGTGAAGTGCCCAGCGTCATAAGCACGAGTCACTGCTCTGAGCAGGGCCCTCACAGCTTCATCCCAGGAAGCGAGCTGGGAGCTGAGTAGTGCCAGGGTCACATCATAAGATATATGGAAAAGCAGCTGTGGGAATGGAAGAAATCAGATTTTACCATTATCACAGCATGATTGTGAATCAATCCTTGTGAGGGTAGCATCCAGTCAAATCTTATAAATAATCCATAGGGTGAAAAGCAGCAATACCAAAAAGGTGGAACTTGCAAGAAATGAGCAGGTCATGCCTGAAAAACACACAGCATTCCCTTTCTATAATAGTATTGACTACAACCAACAATGACATTTTATAGAGGACTTGTTGTAGTCATTTCATTCTGACTTTACCTTGTCACAAACCTACTGGCTATCAGAGTTCTGATACAGCTCATTCTCATGAAGGTTGTGGCATCACAGGTACACAAAGACAAAGCATCCTTTATTTAAACTTGAAATTTCTCGGGCTTACTAAAAGACATATAAAATCATTTATAAGAGATGAAATAGATTGCATAAACTAAGAATGTACTTGCTCCTCTACAGCAACCTTTGATGACTGAACTATGTAACTAGATACTAGAACACGTCACATCTAGTCTCATGCTCTGCAGTTCAGGCCGGGGGTGTCAACTGCAATCCTGGAGGGCCAAATTATCAGGATATCCTTAATGAATATATATTCTAAATCTTTACTGAGTTCCCTGATTTCAATCTGATTACAAATATTTATGTACTTACTATCATTCTTATCAATATATATAATATCAAACTGCTTTATTAGACATATACTTTAGAAAAATTAAATTTTATACCTTAATAACATTTCTCTAAAACTCTCTGGTCCTAACCTCACCTCATTCATTCAATCCTCACACTCCTTCCTACCAACTACGTTGTACTCGGTTGTCTCTCTTAATACTCTTGCCTCAATAGCTCTTAAAACTCCAATTACATCATCAGTTATCTGATCATATTTTAACATATCAACTCATAAGCACATCTTTACAGTTCTGTTCTTCCCCTTAAATGTGCTAGTGTAATAGTCCTCGAATGCCTTCGATAACAAAAGTTCAATGGCAAAGGTTCTATAGTTCCATTTATCTGTTATTGTGATTGACTATACACCACCACCATAGTTCCTCAATTCTCATTTGTTAGAAGACACTAGCACATTTAAGGGGAAGAACAGAACTGTAAAGGTGTGCTTATGAGTTGATATGTTAAAACATGATCAGATAACTGATGATGATGTAATTGCAGTTTTAAGAGCTATTGAGGCAAGAGTATTAAGAGATACAACTAAGTACAACGTAGTTGGCAAGAAGGAGTGTGAGTATTGAATGAATGAGGTGAGATTTGGACCAGAGAGTTTTACAGAAATGTTACTAAGGTATAAAATTTAATTTTTCTAAAGTATATGTCTAATAAAGCAGTTTGATATTATATATATTGATGAGTGATTACTTCAGTAAGTACATAATTAATATATATGAGATGTATTTGCATACAATGGAGGCAGTGTATGCAAATATGTCATGAATATTCAGAAAATCTGATTAGATTGCAGCATTCCAAGATTGTAAATACCCCTGTGAAAGGATAAAAGTTCTGTATCAATTTCACTAATAAAAAGAAAAGTAACATTAGAATATTTATTCATTTTTTCATCCATCATACAACCATAATAAGTATTCTCCGAGGACAAGCAGGCTGCTTGTTCTCACTGATGGGTGACGTCCACGGCAGCCCCTCCAATTGGAAACTTCACTAGCAAAAGCCTTTGCTAGTCCATGCGCGGCCGTCTTCCCGCCCGAACCGGCTCGTGTTCGTCAGTCTTCTTTTGTCCGCGCTCGGTACGGTCGTGTTTTTGCTGTGTCGGGCCCCGCAAAGTCGACCTCGCGCGTTCGTCGTGTTGTTAAAAAAAAAACAAAAAAAAACCCCATTGTGTGTGGAAAAAGACTCTGTGGTCTTTTTTCCCTCCGCTATTTTCAGCTTTTTCGCCCCGGTAAGTTTTCTTTCGTTGTCGGGGTAGGCCGCTTTTAGGCCTCGGGTCGAAGTTTTCTTCCCCTTGTTTTTTCGGTGCCTTTTCCGCCATTTCGACTTTTGATCTCGCCGGCGTGATTTTTCCGCCCATGACATCGAAGTCTCCCAGCGGCTTCAAGAAGTGCACCCAGTGCGCCTGGCTCATCTCGCTCACTGACAGGCACGCGTCGTGTCTTCAGTGTCTGGGGGCTGGGCACCGCCTGTAGTCTGTGTTCCCTTTTGCAAAAGCGGACTCAGGTAGCGAGATTGGCCCAGTGGAACGTTTTGTTCTCGGGCTCTTCGTCGGCATCGGCACCGGGTGTATCGAGTGCATCGATGTCTTCAGCGTCCAGAGTTTCATCCTCGGCCGCCAGTGCATCGAGGCATCGACCCTCTGCATCGGTGCCGAGACATCGGACAGCTGCATCGACGGTGGTACCGGGACCTCGTCTGCTGATGTCGTCGGACGGTGGTGCTTCGTCTGGAGTGCAGGTGAGGGCTGTCCATTCCCCTGCTGGTGGCGGTGAGCCTTCGGGTGGGTCTCCCCCTACCCTGAGGGCTCCTGTGGTACAGCCCCCCCGAGACCGACCTCCTTCGGCCTTGGCCCCGAGGAAGCAACGACTGGATTCTACGTCCTCCTCATCGGTGCAGGGAAGCTCCGGTGACATGCTTCGTTCCAAGAAGTCGAAGAAGCATCGTCATCGGTCCCCTTCCTGTGTCGGCACCGAGAGCTCTGGGTCGCCGAGGGAGTTGGCACCCAGCAGGCATCGGCACCGAGAGGACCGCTCACCCTCTCTTCAGGAGGTGTCGATGCGCTCCACTCTGGACAGCCCGGAACAGCCTCCACGCCCGGAACAGGTTCTGACGTCGACGCCTGCATCGACCTCCATGCCTTTCTCTGCAGCCGCTCTGAACGAGAGCCTCCGGGCCGTTCTCCCAGAGATTCTGGGAGAGCTGTTGCGCCCTAACCCTCCGGTACCGGCGGTGCTTGTGCCACCGGTACCGTCGAGCGTGGCGCCGGCTGGCCCATCGCCCGAGGTGAGGTCTCCGGCGTCGGTACTGCGTGCGGTACCGGCTGCCGCCGCCTCCCAGGAAGGCTCACCGACTACGTCGGCGGAGGGAGCTTCGCCGATGCGGGCGAGGGAGTCTACCTCTCGACGCCCCCATCATGGACGTGGCTCCACAGAGTCGAGTCGGGCGAGGTTGCAGACACAGGTCCGTGAACTTGTGTCTGACACCGAGGGTGAGGCCTCGTGGGAAGAGGAAGAAGACCCCAGATATTTCTCTGAAGGTCTTCCTTCCGATCCCACTCCCTCTCCTGAGAGACAGCTTTCTCCTCCTGAGAGCCTGTCTTTTGCTTCCTTTGTCCGGGAGATGTCTACGGCCATCCCCTTCCCGGTGGTTGTGGAGGACGAGCCCAGGGCTGAAATGTTTGAGCTCCTGGACTATCCTTCTCCACCTAAGGAAGCGTCCACTGTACCCATGCACCATGTCCTAAAAAAGACATTGCTGGCGAACTGGACCAAGCCTCTAACTAGTCCCCACATTCCCAAGATCGAGTCCCAGTACCGGATCCATGGGGACCCAGAGCTGATGCGCACTCAGTTGCCTCATGATTCTGGAGTTGTGGATCTGGCCCTAAAGAAGGCTAAGAGTTCTAGAGAGCATGCTTCGGCGCCCCCGGGCAAAGACTCTAGAACCTTAGACTTCTTTGGGAGGAAGGCCTACCATTCCTCTATGCTCGTGGCCAAGATTCAGTCCTACCAGCTCTACATGAGCATACACATGCGGAACAATGTGCGGCAGTTGGCGGGCTTGGTTGATGCGCTCCCCCCTGAGCAAGCCAAGCCATTTCAGGAGGTGGTCAGGCAGCTGAAGGTGTGCAGAAAATTCCTGGCCAGAGGGGTGTATGACACCTTTGATGTTGCGTCCAGGGCCGCTGCTCAAGGTGTGGTGATGCGCAGGCTCTCATGGCTGCGTGCCTCCGACCTGGAGAATAGAATCCAGCAGCGGATTGCGGACTCGCCTTGCCGTGCGGATAATATTTTTGGAGAGAAAGTCGAACAGGTGGTAGAGCAGCTGCACCAGCGGGACACCGCATTCGACAAGTTCTCCCACCGGCAGCCTTCAGCCTCTACCTCTACAGGTAGAAGATTTTTCGGGGGAAGGAAGACTGTTCCCTACTCTTCTGGCAAGCGTAGGTACAATCCTCCTTCTCGACAGCCTGCGGCCCAGGCTAAGCCCCAGCGCGCTCGCTCTCGTCAGCAGCGTGCGCCTCAGCAAGGCCCCTCGGCTCCCCAGCAAAAGCAAGGGACGAGCTTTTGACTGGCTCCAGCAGAGCATAGCCGACATCCAAGTGTCAGTGCCGGGCGACCTGCCAGTCGGAGGGAGGTTGAAAGCTTTTCACCAAAGGTGGCCTCTCATAACCTCCGATCAGTGGGTTCTCCAAATAGTCCGGCAAGGATACACCCTCAATTTGGCCTCAAAACCTCCAAATTGTCCACCGGGAGCTCAGTCTTACAGCTTCCAGCACAAACAGGTACTTGCAGAGGAACTCTCCGCCCTTCTCAGCGCCAATGCGGTCGAGCCCGTGCCATCCGGGCAAGAAGGGCTGGGATTCTATTCCAGGTACTTCCTTGTGGAAAAGAAAACAGGGGGGATGCGTCCCATCCTAGACCTAAGGGCCCTGAACAAGTATCTGGTCAAAGAAAAGTTCAGGATGCTTTCCCTGGGCACCCTTCTCCCCATGATTCAGGAAAACGATTGGCTATGCTCTCTGGACTTGAAGGACGCCTACACACACATCCCGATACTGCCAGCTCACAGACAGTATCTGCGATTTCAGTTGGGCACACGTCACTTCCAGTACTGTGTGCTACCCTTTGGGCTCGCCTCTGCGCCCAGGGTATTCACAAAGTGCTTGGCTGTAGTAGCAGCGGCACTTCGCAGGCTGGGGGTGCACGTATTCCCATATCTCGACGATTGGCTGGTGAAGAACACATCCGAGGCAGGAGCCCTGCAGTCCATGCAGATGACTATTCGCCTCCTGGAGCTACTGGGGTTTGTGATAAATTATCCAAAGTCCCATCTTCTCCCAGTGCAGAAAATCGAATTCATAGGAGCTCTGCTGGATTCTCGGACGGCTCGTGCCTATCTCCCAGAGACGAGAGCCAACAACTTGTTGTCCCTCATCTCGCGGGTGCGAGCGTCCCAGCAGATCACAGCTCGGCAGATGTTCAGATTGCTGGGCCACATGGCCTCCACAGTTCATGTGACTCCCATGGCCCGCCTTCACATGAGATCTGCTCAATGGACCCTAGCTTCCCAGTGGTTTCAGGCTGCTGGGGATCTAGAAGACGTGATCCACCTGTCCACGAGTTTTCTCAAATCCCTGTATTGGTGGACGATTTGGTCCAATCTGACTCTGGGACGTCCTTTCCAAATTCCTCAGCCACAAAAAGTGCTGACCACGGATGCGTCCCTCCTGGGATGGGGAGCTCATGTCGATGGGCTTCACACCCAAGGAAGCTGGTCCCTCCAGGAACGCGATCTGCAGATCAATCTTCTGGAGTTACGAGCGATCTGGAACGCTCTGAAGGCTTTCAGAGATCGGCTGTCCCACCAAATTATCCAAATTCAGACAGACAACCAGGTTGCCATGTACTACGTCAACAAGCAGGGGGGCACCGGATCTCGCCCCCTGTGTCAGGAAGCCGTCAGCATGTGGCTCTGGGCTCGCCGTCACGGCATGGTGCTCCAAGCCACATATCTGGCAGGCGTAAACAACAGTCTGGCCGACAGGTTGAGCAGGATTATGCAACCTCACGAGTGGTCGCTCAATTCCCGTGTAGTGCGACAGATCTTCCAGGTGTGGGGCACCCCCTTGGTAGATCTCTTTGCACCTCAAGCCAACCACAAAGTCCCTCAGTTCTGTTCCAGGCTTCAGGCCCACGGCAGACTGGCATCGGATGCCTTCCTCCTGGACTGGGGGGAGGGTCTGCTGTATGCTTATCCTCCCATACCTCTGGTGGGGAAGACTTTGTTGAAACTCAAGCAAGACCGAGGCACCATGATTCTGATTGCTCCTTTTGGCCGCGTCAGATCTGGTTCCCTCTTCTTCTGGAGTTGTCCTCCGAAGAACCGTGGAGATTGGAGTGTTTTCCGACCCTCATCACGCAGGACGAAGGGGCGCTTCTGCATCCCAACCTCCGGTCCCTGGCTCTCACGGCCTGGATGTTGAGAGCGTAGACTTTGCCTCTTTGGGTCTGTCAGAGGGTGTCTCCCGTATCTTGCTTGCTTCCAGGAAAGATTCCACTAAGAGGAGTTACTTCTTTCTGTGGAGGAGGTTTGCCGTCTGGTGTGACAGCAAGGCCCTAGATCCTCGCTCTTGTCCTACACAGACCCTGCTTGAATACCTTCTGCACTTGTCCGAGTCTGGTCTCAAGACCAACTCTGTAAGGGTTCACCTTAGTGCAATCAGTGCATACCATTACCGTGTGGAAGGTAAGCCGATCTCAGGACAGCCTTTAGTTGTTCGCTTCATGAGAGGTTTGCTTTTGTCAAAGCCCCCTGTCAAGCCTCCTACAGTGTCATGGGATCTCAATGTCGTTCTCACCCAGCTGATGAAACCTCCTTTTGAGCCACTGAATTCCTGCCATCTGAAGTACTTGACCTGGAAGGTCATTTTCTTGGTGGCAGTTACTTCAGCTCGTAGAGTCAGTGAGCTTCAGGCCCTGGTAGCCCAGGCCCCTTACACCAAATTTCATCATAACAGAGTAGTCCTCCGCACTCACCCTAAGTTCTTGCCAAAGGTTATGTCGGAGTTCCATCTGAACCAGTCAATTGTCTTGCCAACATTCTTTCCCCTTCCTCATTCCTGCCCTGCTGAACGTCAGCTGCACACATTGGACTGCAAGAGAGCATTGGCCTTCTACTTGGAGTGGACACAGCCCATCAGACAGTCCGCCCAATTGTTTGTTTCTTTTGATCCCAATAGGAGGGGAGTGGCTGTGGGGAAACGCACCATATCCAATTGGCTAGCAGATTGCATTTCCTTCACTTACGCCCAGGCTGGGCTGGCTCTTGAGGGTCATGTCACGGCTCATAATGTTAGAGCCATGGCAGCGTCGGTAGCCCACTTGAAGTCAGCCACCATTGAAGAAATTTGCAAAGCTGTGACGTGGTCATCTGTCCACACATTCACATCTCATTACTGCCTGCAGCAGGATACCCGACGCGACAGTCGGTTCGGGCAGTCAGTTCTTCAGAACCTGTTTGGGCTTTAGGATCCAACTCCACCCCCCGAGGGCCCTGTTTGTTCTGTTCCAGGCTGCACTCTCAGTTAGTTGGTAAATTTTTTAGGTCAATCTCAGTTATGTCCTCGCCGTTGCGAGGCCCAGTTGACCATGGTTGTTGTTTTGAGTGAGCCTGGGGGCTAGGGATACCCCATCAGTGAGAACAAGCAGCCTGCTTGTCCTCGGAGAAAGCGAATGCTACATACCTGTAGAAGGTATTCTCCGAGGACAGCAGGCTGATTGTTCTCACAAACCCGCCCGCCTCCCCTTTGGAGTTGTGTCTTCCCTTGTCTTTGTCTTGCTACACACGGGACTGACGAACACGAGCCGGTTCGGGCGGGAAGACGGCCGCGCATGCGCGGTGCGCATGGACGCGCGAGGACTAGCAAAGGCTTTTGCTAGTGAAGTTTCCGATTGGAGGGTCTGCCGTGGACGTCACCCATCAGTGAGAACAATCAGCCTGCTGTCCTCGGAGAATACCTTCTACAGGTATGTAGCATTCGCTGTACAGAAGATCAGCATTAACACATGCTACATTGGTCCTTGAAGGCTACAAACTGGTCTGTTTTCAGGATATACCTAAGGAATATTCATCACCATATTAACTATTTTTCAGATTGATATTTGCAATTTAATAAAGAACAAACTTACTAAAATCATTAAGTCAACAATAACACAGATACACACACTCTCTCCTACACCCCACATTCATCCGAACCTTGTACCAGATCTTACTAATACATCATATACCTTACTACCACAGTGACCCCGCCCAGCACTTCTTTTTACAAGTAACAGTTGTTTTAACACATTCATTTAAATCATTTACAGCGTCCTTTACTCGTAAACCACACCGTACTGTACCAACTTCTTAAACAGCTGTCTTGTTAAGCACTTTGTCCTGACAGCATCCTTATCTGATCAACCACGCTGTACTTGATACTAACTTCTTAAGGAGCAATCCTAGTAAGCGCTGTGTTGATTTATTCATATTGTCCATTAATCAATCATTAAACTCCTATTGTTTCCAGAATGTCCTCCTCCACTCCACTGTTGATTGTGTTTTAGAAACCCAACCCCTGATGACATTCAAGTAGCAAAACACAGGCTGTGTAGGGTGCGGGGTACTGTGTGTGATAGAGGGAGCTGTTGTAAAGACCAGCCTTGAGGATCCAGATGCAGCAGTGGAAACTACCAATGACAGTGAAGTTCGTTGGTTGTGGAAAGTGAATATTTATTTTTTATTTGTTACATTTGTATCCCACATTCTCCCACCTATTTGTAGGCTCAATGTGGCTTACATAGTACTGGAGAGGCCTTTGCAGGCTCCGGTGTGAACAAATACAGGGTGATGTTGTGGAATACTGGAGTGGAGGAGGACATTCTGGAAACAATAGGAGTTTAATGATTGATTAATGGACAATATGAATAAACACAGCGCTTATTAGGATTGCTCCTTAAGAAGTTAGTATCAAGTACAGCGTGGTTGATCAGATAAGGACGCTGTCAGGACAATCTGTACAATATGGATAATTAGAGTGCTTAACAAGACAGTTGTTTAAGAAGTTGGCACAGTACGGCGTGGTTGACAAGTAAAGGACGCTGTAAATGATTTAAATGAATGTGTTAAAACAACTGTCACTTGTAAAAAGAAAGTGCTGGGTGGGGTCACTGTGGTAGTAAGGTATATGATGTATTAGTAAGATCTAGCACAAGGCTTGGATGAATGTGGGGTGTGAGAGAGAGTGTATCTGTTATTGTTGACTTAATGATTTTAGTAAGTTTGATATTTGCAATTTAATAAAGAACAATCTAAAAAATAGTTAATATGGTGGTGAATATATAATACATAGAGAGTATACTTTCCAAAACAACCGTTGTTCATTTACTATTAAATCTTTATTCAAATATTGCATATAAATACATCTCCTTATTATCCATTTTCTTATCATAAAATCTACATAACAACCAAACACGCTTCATCATACTTCATTCACACACTCTCACTAACCAACACACATAAAGGTGAAATTAGGTCTTACCTGCTAATTTTCTTTCCTCTAGACCCTCCAGACCAGTCAAGATGCTTGGGTTATGCACGCCTACCAGCAGAGGGAGACTAAGAACACTAAAGCTTAAACCAGTATAAGCTAGCAGCCAACCCCCAAGCAGCCAGTAAATCCTTAACAAAGCAGAAAACAAATGAAACCAATAAACAATTACAACCCCTAAAGGTCAAAGAACCCTGTACTCAGAAACAAAAAACATGAAACACGTGCTTCAACTGACTGAATGCCACAGCGCTACGGTCCCTCTCTGAAATGCAGAGGAAATATATGTATAGCAAGACTTGAAATTTAGATACCTTTCAGCCATAGCAACATAGACCATAAGAACACCAGAACTCTGCCAATCATACTCACCACAAAGAAACATGTACACAGCGGGAGGGTTCTTGACCGGTCTGGAGGGTCTAGAGGAAAGAAAATTAGCAGCTAAGACCTAATTTCACCGTCCTCAGCGACCCTCCAGACTGGTCAAGACGCTTGGGAAGTACCAAAGCAGTACAACTCCTAAGGGCGGGAACCTTTCATCCCAGAAGTCAACACTGCCGCACCAAAACTGGCATCCTCCCTAGCCTGCACATCCAGTCTTTAATGTTTCACAAACGAATGCAACAAGGACCAGACCGCCACCCTGCAAATATCTTGAGGCGGAACCAGACCACTCTCCGCCCAGGAGGAAGCTACTCCCCTGGTCGAATGCGCCTTCAGTTGGTCAGGCACTCTACGTCCCTTGATCAAATATGCCGAGGAAACCGCCTCCTTCAACCATCTGGAAATAGTTGCCTTAGAAGCTGCAGCTCCCTTCTTTGGACCGCCGTACAACACAACCAACCTATCTGAAGACCGAAACTCCCGAGTCCTGGATAAATAAGCCCTCAAGACTCGCCGAACATCCAGCTTGGCTAAACTTATCTCCCAGCACTGGCAAAGAAATGTCCTGATTTACGTGGAAAGATGACACTACCTTGGGTAAAAACGATGGAACAGGCTTCAAAGAGACCTTTTCCTTCGAAAACGCCAGGAAAGGCGAGCGACAAGACAAAGCCTGCAACTCCGAAACTCGCCGCGCCGAAGTAATAGCCACCAGAAACACCGACTTCAAAGTAAGATCTTTACGAGTACTCGACCCCAAAGGCTCAAAGGGAGGCCCTACCAAGACTTCCAACACCAAGTTCAAATCCCACGGCAGTACAACCGGCCGCCGAGGACGAATCAGCTTTACAGCACGTAAAAACCGAACCACATCCGGGGAAGACGCCAAGGAGACTCCCCGTATCCTTCCCCGAAAACAGGACAGAGCCGCAATCTGCACCTTCAAAGAGGAAAGAGCAAGACCTCTGTCTACACCATCCTGTAAAAACTCTAACACCTCCGGAATGGAAGCGGTCCAAGGCGAACAAGAACGATCGTTACACCAACCATCAAAGATCACCACACCCTAACATAAGCAAAGGACGTGGAACGTTTACGGGACTGCAACATAGTATCAATCACCTTAGTTGAAAAACCTTTCTTCTTCAGCCTGTCCCTTTCAAGAGCCAGGCCGTAAGCGAGAACGGAGACGGGTCTGGCATCACGATCAGACCTTGCACCAACACCACCGACTCCGCCAGCACGAGCGGCCCGCCTATCGCCAGACGTACTAGATCGGCAAACCAAGGCCGACGAGGCCAATTTGGAGCCACAAGAATCACTGTCCCAGCGTACCGCTCTATTCTTTGAACTATCCGTCTTATCAAGGGCCAAGGAGGAAACACGTACAACAGCTGGTGAGGGGGCCACGCGAGCACCAGAGCATCGATCCCCTCGGACCTCAGTGCCGGCTGAAAAACCTGGGTACTTGAGCATTGTCTGACGAGGCCATGAGACCTATCAACAGCAGACCCCACTCCTTCACTAGGCGACGGAACAATGGACAATGTAGCGACCACTCTCCTGGATCCAACGTGTGCCTGCTCAGAAAATCCGCACTGACGTTGTCTACTCCGGCTACATGACTTGCCGAGAGACTCTGAAGATGAAGTTCTGCCCAACGCATTAACTCCGCCGTCTCCTCTGACACCTCTCGACTCTTGGTACCCCCCCTGATGATTTACTTACGCCACTGCCGTGGCATTGTCGGACAGTACTCGAACTGCCTTCGAGAAGATACTGAAGGGACTGCAGTGCCAACCTTATCACCCGAGTTTCCAACCGATTTATGGACCACAAGGCCTCCTCCTCCGACCCTGAGCTACCTCTCCGAGACAATGCGCCCCCCCAACCTGCTAGACTAGCATCCGTCGTTAGCACCGTCCACTCCGGAGGATCCAAGGGCATGCCTTTTTCCAGATTCGGCGTGTGAAGCTACCATCGCAGGCTGAGACGAACCGGATCCGGCAAGCGCAGTCTTTTCTCCAAGCTCTGAGTCTGAGGAGACCACCGCTCCAACAGTGCCGCCTGCAGCCGCCTCATGTGAGCCCTGGCCCAGGGCACTACCTCTATCGATGCCGCCATGAGTCCCAAAATCTGAAGGTAAGAGTGAGCAGACGGGAACCGTTTGGCACAAAACTGGCAAATCAATAACTGCATCTTGGCAATTCGAACTGCCGGTAAAAACACCCGGCCCTTTGCCGTATCGAAGCGAACCCCCAGATGTTCCAGGGACTGAGTCTGTACTAGGTGACTCTTGACCAAGTTCACCACCCAGCCAAGCGACTCCAAGAAAGCTACCACCTTCGCCGTCGCATCCACCCTGTCCTGAAGGGACTTGGCGCGAATGATCCAATCGTCGAGATACGGGTGTACCAACACTCCTTGTTTCCTCAAAGCTGCCACCACGACCACCATAACCTTGGAAAAGGTACGAGGCGCCGTAGCCAGACCGAACAGCAGCGCACAGAATTGAAAATGCTGTCCCAGAACCGCTAAACGGAGAAACCGATGATGCGCCGCCCGAATGGGAATATGAAGATCTGTCAGATCCAAAGATGTGAGAAACTACCCCTTCTGCACCGCTACTATGACCGAGCGCAACGTTTCCATGCGAAAGGAGGGAACTTTCAAAGCCTCGTTGACCCTTTTGAGATCTAGAATAGGCCGACAGGAACCTTCCTTTTTGGGGACCACAAAATAAATCAAATAACAACCTGTCCCCCTTTCTGAAACCGGCACGGGAGCGACCACCCCCTATCAGCCGACAAAGCGTCTGCCGAATCGCCCTGGCCTTGACCTGAGAGCGGCACAGAGAGGCAAGGAAAAAATCTGGAAGGAAAGTCTCAAATTCCAGCGTGTACCCGTCTCGCACCACTTAGAGTACCCACTGATCTGACATGATATGGGTCCACCTCTGATAGAATGGACTCAAACGAGCCCCTACCCTTACCAGAGGCTGGACCCGCACACCTTCATTGTGAAGCACGCCCGGAGGACAGACCTCCCCCCGGTGCGTCTCGGCCTCCTCGCTGACCTCCGCGAAAGGGCTGAGTACGCTGAAAAAAATCGACCTCTAGGCGCAATACTGAACCTACCCGGCCTATAACGCCAAGTATCTTTGAAACGCACACGCCCTGCCATACCTCGACCCCCTGCTTTGGGGCGCAACTCCGTCAAACGCGGCACTTTGGTCTCTCCAAGGCTACGAACCAACTTATCCAACTCTTCTCCAAACAGCAAGGTCCCCTTGAAGGGGAGAGAACATAACTTGGACTTACGACACCGCAACCGCCGTCCAACCACGAAACCAAAGAGCCCGACGAGCTCCAACCGCCAATGCCATATTCTTAGTAGAAGTTCTCAGCAGATCATAACTAGAATCTGTCAAAAAGGAAGAGCCCATCTCTAACTTGGCTAGCTCCTGCACCAAGGAAGCTCTATCTAAGGCCGGGCCATCCAAACGTCTTTCAGCCCAACGGAAACACGCCCTGGCTACTAGGCCCCCGCACAGAGCAGCCTGAAGTGACAATGCCGAGAGATCAAAATTGCGCCGAATGAAAGACTCTAATCTCCTATCCTGCGGATCTCTGAGAGCAGCTCTCCCCATAAACCGGAATAGCCGTAGCCTTGGTAACCGCGGTCACTACCTCATCCACTGTCAGCGACTTAAAGGAGTCCTTATCCCCTTGCGGAATAGGGTACAGTCTTGCCATAGCTCTGCTCACCCTACAAGGAGAATCTGGGGAGGACCACTCCTGGAAGATCATATTCATGGGAAAAGTAAGCGCTGCCCGCCGAATTCCCTTAACTAAGGGGTCAAGCTGCTTAGTGTCCGCTACCACCGGCTCAGGCGAATCAAACCTAAGCGTGGACACTACCTGCTCAATCAGCTCAGGAAGCTCATCCCTAGGGAAAATGCGCATCACCGAGGGGTCTTCACCTGGCAAAGGCCCCTCCTCCTCAGAAACCTTGTCCCCTAGGAAATCATCCCCCAGCAGACTACCCTCGTCGTCTGAGGGAGGCAAGGAAAACAAATCTGGCTCTTCAGACCAATCTAAACGTTGTCGCTTAGCAACCAGAGGCCCTGCTCCCTTCAGTGGCTCTAACCGATTAGGGCCGGACTGCCAGGCCTGAAACATGGCCCAAATAAAATCCGGAGGAAACCCCATGGCCCCCGCACCTTCAGGAGGCCTGGAAGCACTCTGCCCCGGACCTTCCAACAGTGGGCGAGCAGCCACCCCCGTGGCGCCCGAATCCAAGATGGCGGCGGTTTCCGCCAAAATCGGAACCGCCGCTACGGGCCCAGAGGACAAGTCAGAGCCGGGCAAACCTTTACCGCTACCTGAACCCTCCGCAGGCTGTTTAGGCTCCCCACAGAACCTGCATTGAGCTCCTGGCGCGTCTATCCCCCTTCGCGCACAAGTACGGCAGCGCAACGGCTTTCCCGCCGACATCGCGAATTTAAAGCGGTACACCCTAACGTCCCAGCTCTCTCAAAGTTGCTCAAAATCCCCAGACCTCTCTGTCAGCTTCCCAAACAACACAGTCAAACACTGTTTCTTTTTCTTTTTTTTATACACACTCACAACAAAAGCCCAGTTGCTAAGAGCTGACAGGGGCTAAGCACTCAAGGTTCCTGCCATAGCAGGAACCGAGGCAACAGGCAGAAAGTTCAGAAAGAGGATTTCAAAGGTACAAACTGCCGAAGTTATGGCTCTCAAGGTTCCTGTCACAACAGGAGCCGAGGCACATGGCTGCCTAACCAAAGGCCAGCCGGGGAATAAGCCACACACCGGCTAAATTCCACAGAGAAAAGTGAATCCCACTGGACCCGCTTTTCTTGAAGCACTCAACCAAAATTAATTCTAAGTACAGGGTATTAGTTAAGAAAATCTAATCCTACCAGACCAGACTGACTGCTCAGGCTGCATGTCTACCCTCTGCTGGAGACTGAGATTTACTGGCCGCTTGGGGGTTGGCTGCTAGCTTATACTGGTTTAAGTTTTAGTGTTCTCAGTCTCCCTCTGCTGGTAGGCGTGCATAACCAAATCGTCTTGACCGGTCTGGAGGGTCGCTGAGGAAAACATACTTTTATATTATTATTGCACAATCGATAATATTATCCACAGAAAACATCAAGGATGGCTATAGTCATAAACCCAAACTGTAACCATACTGTAGAATGATCTGCTCATTGGCTACATATATTTTATCATCAAAGCTCTTTCAATTAATGTTCATCAAAATGCATTAATGTTCATCATCATGCATTTTAACCAGCAGTTTTCTCACTCTAGTATAAGTTCCATCTTCAAACAAACAGTCACAGTAACTTCACTTAGCTCTGTCCCCGATGTTTTCATTTAGAATCCTTAAATATCCTTCAAAGAGACAGGCTTCACTTCGCTCTGTCCCCGATGTTTTCATTTAGAATCCTTAAATAACCTTCAAAGAGACAGGCTTCACTTCATCTATTGCTCTCCGTAAGTCATACCTCCGTTGCATATAGCGAATGCTACATACCTGTAGAAGGTATTCTCCGAGGACAGCAGGCTGATTGTTCTCACTGATGGGTGATGTCCACGGCAGCCCCTCCAATCGGAACACTTTCTAGCAAAGTCCTTTGCTAGTCCTCGCACGCCGATGCGCACCGCGCATGCGCGGCCGTCTTCCCGCCCGAACCGGCTCGTGCCGGCCAGTCTCATATGTAGCAAGACAAAGAGAAGGGAAGACACAACTCCAAAGGGGAGGCGGGCGGGTTTGTGAGAACAATCAGCCTGCTGTCCTCGGAGAATACCTTCTACAGGTATGTAGCATTCGCTTTCTCCGAGGACAAGCAGGCTGCTTGTTCTCACTGATGGGGTATCCCTAGCCCCCAGGCTCACTCAAAACAACAACCATGGTCAATTGGGCCTCGCAACGGCGAGGACATAACTGAGATTGACCTAAAAAAATTACCAACTAACTGAGAGTGCAGCCTGGAACAGAACAAACATGGGCCTAGGGGGGTGGAGTTGGATTCTAAACCCCGAACAGATTCTGAAGCACTGACTGCCCGAACCGACTGTCGCGTCGGGTATCCTGCTGCAGGCAGTAATGAGATGTGAATGTGTGGACAGATGACCACGTCGCAGCTTTGCAAATCTCTTCAATAGAGGCTGACTTCAAGTGGGCTACCGACGCTGCCATGGCTCTAACATTATGAGCCGTGACATGACCCTCAAGAGACAGCCCAGCCTGGGCGTAAGTGAAGGAAATGCAATCTGCTAGCCAATTGGATATGGTGCGTTTTCCCACAGCCACTCCCCTCCTGTTGGGATCAAAAGAAACAAACAATTGGGCGGACTGTCTGATGGGCTGTGTCCGCTCCAGATAGAAGGCCAATGCTCTCTTGCAGTCCAATGTGTGCAGCTGACGTTCAGCAGGGCAGGAATGAGGACGGGGAAAGAATGTTGGCAAGACAATTGACTGGTTCAGATGGAACTCCGACACAACCTTTGGCAAGAACTTAGGGTGAGTGCGGAGGACTACTCTGTTATGATGAAATTTGGTGTAAGGGGCCTGGGCTACCAGGGCCTGAAGCTCACTGACTCTACGAGCTGAAGTAACTGCCACCAAGAAAATGACCTTCCAGGTCAAGTACTTCAGATGGCAGGAATTCAGTGGCTCAAAAGGAGGTTTCATCAGCTGGGTGAGAACGACATTGAGATCCCATGACACTGTAGGAGGCTTGACAGGGGGCTTTGACAAAAGCAAACCTCTCATGAAGCGAACAACTAAAGGCTGTCCTGAGATCGGCTTACCTTCCACACGGTAATGGTATGCACTGATTGCACTAAGGTGAACCCTTACAGAGTTGGTCTTGAGACCAGACTCGGACAAGTGCAGAAGGTATTCAAGCAGGGTCTGTGTAGGACCAGAAAGAGGATCTAGGGCCTTGCTGTCACACCAGACGGCAAACCTCCTCCATAGCAAGAAGTAACTCCTCTTACTGGAATCTTTCCTGGAAGCAAGCAAGATGCGGGAGACACCCTCTGACAGACCCAAAGAGGCAAAGTCTATGCTCTCAACATCCAGGCCGTGAGAGCCAGGGACCGGAGGTTGGGATGCAGAAGCGCCCCTTCGTCCTGCGTGATGAGGGTCGGAAAACACTCCAATCTCCACAGTTCTTCGGAGGACAACTCCAGAAGAAGAGGAAACCAGATCTGACGCGGCCAAAAAGGAGCAATCAGAATCATGGTGCCTCGGTCTTGCTTGAGTTTCAACAAAGTCTTCCCCACCAGAGGTATGGGAGGATAAGCATACAGCAGACCCTCCCCCCAGTCCAGGAGGAAGGCATCCAATGCCAGTCTGCCGTGGGCCTGAAGCCTGGAACAGAACTGAGGGACTTTGTGGTTGGCTCGAGATGCGAAGAGATCTACCAAGGGGGTGCCCCACACCTGGAAGATCTGTTGCACTACACGGGAATTGAGCGACCACTCGTGAGGTTGCATAATCCTGCTCAACCTGTCGGCCAGACTGTTGTTTACGCCTGCCAGATATGTGGCGTGGAGCACCATGCAGTGACGGCGAGCCCAGAGCCACATGCTGACGGCTTCCTGACACAGGGGGCGAGATCCGGTGCCCCCCTGCTTGTTGATGTAGTACATGGCAACCTGGTTGTCTGTCTGAATTTGGATAATTTGGTGGGACAGCCGATCTCTGAAAGCCTTCAGAGCGTTCCAGATCGCTCGTAACTCCAGAAGATTGATCTGCAGATCGCGTTCCTGGAGGGACCAGCTTCCTTGGGTGTGAAGCCCATCGACATGAGCTCCCCATCCCAGGGGAGACGCATCCGTGGTCAGCACTTTTTGTGGCTGAGGAATTTGGAAAGGACGTCCCAGAGTCAAATTGGACCAAATCGTCCACCAATACAGGGATTCGAGAAAACTCGTGGACAGGTGGATCACGTCTTCTAGATCCCCACAGCCTGAAACCACTGGGAAGCTAGGGTCCATTGAGCAGATCTCATGTGAAGGCGGGCCATGGGAGTCACATGAACTGTGGAGGCCATGTGGCCCAGCAATCTGAACATCTGCCGAGCTGTGATCTGCTGGGACGCTCGCACCCGCGAGACGAGGGACAACAAGTTGTTGGCTCTCGCCTCTGGGAGATAGGCGCGAGCCGTCCGAGAATCCAGCAGAGCTCCTATGAATTCGAGTTTCTGCACTGGGAGAAGATGGGACTTTGGGTAATTTATCACAAACCCCAGTAGCTCCAGGAGGCGAATAGTCATCTGCATGGACTGCAGGGCTCCTGCCTCGGATGTGTTCTTCACCAGCCAATCGTCGAGGTATGGGAACACGTGTACCCCCAGTCTGCGAAGTGCCGCTGCTACTACAGCCAAGCACTTGGTGAACACTCTGGGCGCAGAGGCGAGCCCAAAGGGTAGCACACAGTACTGGAAGTGACGTGTGCCCAGCTGAAATCGCAGATACTGTCTGTGAGCTGGCAGTATCGGGATGTGCGTGTAGGCGTCCTTCAAGTCCAGAGAGCATAGCCAATCGTTTTCCTGAATCATGGGGAGAAGGGTGCCCAGGGAAAGCATCCTGAACTTTTCTTTGACCAGATATTTGTTCAGGGCCCTTAGGTCTAGGATGGGACGCATCCCCCCTGTTTTCTTTTCCACAAGGAAGTACCTGGAATAGAATCCCAGCCTTTCTTGCCCGGGCTCGACCGCATTGGCGCTGAGAAGGGCGGAGAGTTCCTCTGCAAGTACCTGCTTGTGCTGGAAGCTGTAAGACTGAGCTCCCGGTGGACAATTTGGAGGTTTTGAGGCCAAATTGAGGGTGTATCCTTGCCGGACTATTTGGAGAACCCACTGATCGGAGGTTATGAGAGGCCACCTTTGGTGAAAAGCTTTCAACCTCCCTCCGACTGGCAGGTCGCCCGGCACTGACACTTGGATGTCGGCTATGCTCTGCTGGAGCCAGTCAAAAGCTCGTCCCTTGCTTTTGCTTGGGAGCCGAGGGGCCTTGCTGAGGCGCACGCTGCTGACGAGAGCGAGCGCGCTGGGGCTTAGCCTGGGCCGCAGGCTGTCGAGAAGGAGGATTGTACCTACGCTTGCCAGAAGAGTAGGGAACAGTCTTCCTTCCCCCGAAAAATCTTCTACCTGTAGAGGTAGAGGCTGATGGCTGCCGGCGGGAGAACTTGTCGAATGCGGTGTCCCGCTGGTGGAGCTGCTCTACCACCTGCTCGACTTTTTCTCCAAAAATATTATCCGCACGGCAAGGCGAGTCCGCAATCCGCTGCTGGATTCTATTCTCCAGGTCGGAGGCACGCAGCCATGAGAGTCTGCGCATCACCACACCTTGAGCAGCGGCCCTGGACGCAACATCAAAGGTGTCATACACCCCTCTGGCCAGGAATTTTCTGCACACCTTCAGCTGCCTGACCACCTCCTGAAATGGCTTGGCTTGCTCAGGGGGGAGCTTGTCCACCAAGCCCGCCAACTGCCGCACATTGTTCCGCATGTGTATGCTCGTGTAGAGCTGGGTAGGACTGAATCTTGGCCACGAGCATAGAAGAATGGTAGGCCTTCCTCCCAAAGGAGTCCAAGGTTCTAGAGTCCTTGCCCGGGGGCGCCGAAGCATGTTCTCTAGAACTCTTGGCCTTCTTTAGGGCCAAATCCACAACTCCAGAGTCATGAGGCAACTGAGTGCGCATCAGCTCTGGGTCCCCATGGATCCGGTACTGGGACTCGATCTTCTTGGGAATGTGGGGATTACTTAGAGGCTTGGTCCAGTTCGCCAGCAATGTCTTTTTGAGGACATAATGCATGGGTACTGTGGACGCTTTCTTAGGTGGAGAAGGATAGTCCAGGAGCTCAAACATTTCAGCCCTGGGCTCGTCCTCCACAACCACCGGGAAGGGGATGGCCGTAGACATCTCCCGGACAAAGGAAGCGAAAGACAGGCTCTAAGGTGGAGAAAGCTGTCTTTCAGGAGAGGGAGTGGGATCGGAAGGAAGACCCTCAGACTCCTCGTCAGAGAAATATCTGATGTCTTCTTCCTCTTCCCACGAGGCCTCACCATCAGTGTCAGACACAAGTTCACGGACCTGTGTCTGCAACCGTGCCCGGCTCGACTCCGTGGAACCACGGCCACGGTGGGAGCGTCGAGAGGTAGACTCCCTCACCCGCACCGGCGAAGCTCCCTCCGCCGACGTAGTCGGGGAGCCTTCCTGGGAGGCTACCGTAGTCGGTACCGCAAGCGGCACCGATGTCGGAGACCTCACCCCGGACAATGGGCCAGCCGGCGCCTCGCTCGACGGTACCGGAGGGGAAGGGTGCAACAGCTCTCCCAGGATCTCTGGGAGAACGGCCCGGAGGCTCTCGTGCAGAGCGGCTGTGGAAAAAGACATGGAAGCCGATGCAGGAGTCGATGTCAGAACCTGTTCCGGGCGTGGAGGCCGTTCCGGGCTGTCCAAAGGGGAGCGCATCGACACCTCTTGAACAGAGGGCGAGCGGTCCTCTCGGTGCCGATGCTTACTGGGTGCCGACTCCCTCGGCGACCCAGAGCTCTCGGTGCCGACACGGGAAGGGGACCGGTGACGATGCTTCTTCGATTTTTTGGAACGAAGCACGTCACCGGAGCTTCCCGGCACCGACGAGGAGGACGTAGAATCCAGTCGTCTCTTCCTCGGGGCCGAGGCCGAAGAGGGTCGGTCTCGGGGGGGCTGTACCGCAGGAGCCCTCAGGGTAGGGGGAGACCCACCCGAAGGCTCACCGCCACCAGCAGGGGAATGGACAGCCCTCACCTGCACTCCAGACAAAGCACCACCGTCCGACGACATCAGCAGACGAGGAGGTCTCGATACCACCGACACCGACGCAGCCTTCCGATGTCGCCCCGATGCAGAGGGCCGATGCCTCGATGCACTCGATGCAATCGGGGGCGAGGATGAAGGTCCGGGCGCCGACAACGTCGAGGCAGTCGATACTCCCGATGCCGATGAAGAGCCCGAGAACAAAATGTTCCACTGGGCTAACCTCGCTACCTGAGTCCGCTTTTGTAAGAGGGAACACAGACTACAGGCCTGAGGGCGGTGCCCAGCCCCCAGACACTGAAGACACGACGTGTGCCTGTCAGTGAGCGAGATTAACCGGGCGCACTGGGTACACTTCTTGAAGCCGCTGGAAGACTTCGATGTCATGGGTGGAAAAATCGCGCCGGCGAGATCAAAACTCGAAATGGCGAAAATGGCACCACAAAAATAGGGGGAAAAAAAACTTCGACCGAGGCCTAAATAGGGCCTACCCCGACGACGAAAGAAAACTTACCGGGGCAAAAAACTCGAAGTACGGGAAGGGAGAAAAACAAAAGGCCTCCTCCCGACACCTGTTTTTTTTTTTTTTTTTAAAGAACAAAGTCGATGAACGACGCGCGAGGTCAACTTTTTGGGGCGCGAACGGCGAAACACGACCGTACCGAGCGCGGACAAAAGAAGACTGGCCGGCACGAGCCGGTTCGGGCGGGAAGACGGCCGCGCATGCGCGGTGCGCATCGGCGCGCGAGGACTAGCAAAGGACTTTGCTAGAAAGTGTTCCGATTGGAGGGGCTGCCGTGGACGTCACCCATCAGTGAGAACAAGCAGCCTGCTTGTCCTCGGAGTAATATTATTCCATCACCGGACCATACCATCAAAATATCCTAGTCTGTTCAGCTAAACTATAAAGCGATGCCACTTTTCATCCATAGAGAGTATAGATTTTCCCTTATCTCTTATTTGTCCTGTTTGTCCTAATTAGATTGTAAGCTCTGTTGAGCAGGGACTGTCTCTTCATGTTCAAGTGTACAGCGCTGTGTACATCTAGTAGCGCTATAGAAATGATAAGTGGTAGTAGTAGAAAATCTGTTACCCAGTAAAGAATTTTGTGTTTAAGGAATATTCATGAGATACATTAGCATACAATGGAGGCAGTAGGCATACAAACTATTTCACGGATATTCATTACAGATATCTTGACAACCTTGACCAGTGTGTAGTATTGAGGATCAGAGTCTTGACACCTTGGCTTTAACCCATGCTTCCATTTCATCCTTACCAGGCTCTACCTGGTCATCAGTTCATACATTCATGACACATTACTGCCTCAACCAAGAAACCTATTCCGATGTTGATTTGGGCATTCTGTCCTGTACAGCGCTGAACGATTCCAACAGTTCACAACCTTATCTGTTCTAAGACTAATGTTTTTGATTAGCACCATTCTCAGTCTCGTTTGCCACTTGATGGACTTGTAACTGAGATAACCATCGAACTACACTACGTCACTGGAGTCACTCCCTTTTCTGTTCTGGTCTCTTCCTTGTGTAGCCTACATGCTGCAATTCAACCTACCACAGCTGGTAGGTATAAGAGTAAAAAAAAAAAAAACAACTAGTGGCCAACACCCTCTCTGCTACCGTATTAGTCAGTCTACCTCCCAAAAGGTTGAATTCTCTATTTCTGTGACAGATTGGCTAATACAGTAGCACAGAGGGTGTTGGCCACTAGTAGGGTCCAGAAATGCTCCACAAGAGCCCAGAAAGGCTAGAAGTTTATTAGGTATCCTCGGGTAGTGGTGTCACTTACGGTAGTGGTGTCACTTACGTTGGCTGGCTTATCTTGCTGTCCATAGAGAACTCCTGATACAAGAAAGCTAGGCTGCTTACCTGTAAGTCCAAGAATCTGTGCTTTGCCTGACCTTTCTGCTCTCCTCTCTTACATTCATTTTCTTAGCCACTGATTTATTGCATCTACTGCTAAGGCCAACAAACTTAATAGGTATAGCTGTGTGACTATATAGGAACATGTTTACAACTTTACATTTCCTTTTGGAAATAGAGTGAAGTTGCTCAAAGAATTTAAAAAGTTTGTTCTGTGCAGTAAGCAATAACTCAGCAAGGAGACGTATTTTTCATTTTTGCCTGTTTGTTTTCCTTTACAATATGTTAAGCAATCTTCTGAAACTTGGTTTCATAACTGAAGTTGGTTTTAAATGTTATTATTTTTCCATGATAGCTGTGAATGAACAGAACATGCCAGGAAAGGAAAGGATAATTTTCTTTCCATTAGTCCTTACCACTGTGGACAGTTGTGTCCATCAACCAGTTCTCTATCTGTACCTGCTGGTTGATGGGACACAACTATCCATAGGTTCTGGAACAGCAGGAAGCAATATCTCCTCTTCAATTGGACACATGAATCCAGAATTCCAAGCTTTTCTTTACATGAGCATTTCTCAAAATACTTTTAGTGCACTTACATCTCCCAACCCTTACCTGTCTGGCACTTGTATTTGGTGTAGCTGGAGGATGCTCAGTACCATGCAACTGCTGAAATGCGGCCTTGGACTGTTCAATGGTATTCATGCCAAATGCTCTCTGCCATACTTCTGCCACAGTATGTAAGAAAGGGTCTTTGTGGCTCACCGCCCAATTGTGGAAACAAGGAGGCGACAGGCTCTTCCAATCTGTTGCGCCTCCTTCTGGAAGGCTCTTGTAAAACAGTTCACTGGTGCAGAAAACCAGCCTTTGACCCTGAAAATTAGAACTAAGGTGTGGCTAAATCCAAGCAGACATTTGAATAATACACAAATTATAAAATTGTTATGTATATATCACTAGCTTAAATATTTACAGTAGTATGAAAAATACTATGAGCTACTTGTGTACCTGGAAAGCTGCCTTTGTTTTCCCCTCTTGTTAAATGATATTTTACTTAATCATAATTAGGGCTACTATTCTTAGGTGTTTATAAATTACAAATTTAGATGTTTATTTTCCAGCTAATTAGATGTTTTTTTTACGACACAAAAAAAAGTGTGTTATCAGCATTTTCGCACCAAAGTTGCTATTACTATTTATCTTTTCCGGTTTAATCAGATTATATATGTTTGTGTCACTTAGGCGGTCAGTACAGAAAGAGCAAAAAACCTAAGGGTACAAGATAAGTTAGGGGAGTGGTATCTTTCGAGTGTTTATTAAATAAGACTTTCCTGCTAATTTTCTTTCCTTGAGTTCCTCCAGACCCGTCCAGATACTTGGTTTAATTTTTCTTGTATTGTTCTGATAATCGGTGAGATGCAAATGCAAATGCACTTCCCTATCGCCAATTATCAACCTTCTCTACAGAAGCCAAGCATTTGGACAGGTCTGGTGAGATGATAAGGAAACAACTATTTTACATTTTTTTTGCATTGAAGGGTTTAAAAAAAAAAAAAAAAATCAGTGTTATTTGTGAAAACCTAAAATCACAAGCCCTAATCATAATCAAGGTGATTTAAGTTTCATATTATGATTTCAATTCAGTATTTCAGGTTTAATTCTGTTCACAAGTCCACTTGCTTTAGTTACCGTATACAGTGCAATCCGCTTAAGTGCAAGGGTCTGGGACCAAAGAAATACATGCAGTTAACCAGAGCGTGCCCTTAACCGTTGTGACCCAAAGAAGCTTGACATCTGATAAACATATGTACAGTACTGTTTATTGTACATACAGTATACAGTCTCCGTTTACTTCAAGTAAGCCTAACGCCAGTTATCAGTCATAGTCCTCTGTACACTCTTGTGTCTGAGTTCCATAGACTACGTCTGCCAGATGGTAAAAACTGTCATAGCACTGACATCCAGTGGCCTCCAGATAGGCCCACACGGTGTTGAGACTCTCCAGCGCTCTTGCAAAAGTGACAAGAGGTTGTTGAATTTCGTCAGCATGTGCCTCGCTGCTCATTTCATCATCTGTTTCATCATCAGCCGTTGCCTGCGTGTAGGCAAATATCTCGACATAAGTGCTGTCGTCAGCTGTTTGAAGATCATAATCAACAGCTAAGTAGTGATGAAACTCCTCTTCAGTAACACCGGCTGGGATGTCAATAGCCTGTTCATCTGATGCGTTTGCAACAGCTGCATCTGTTTCATCCCTCTCCACATCCCTAACAAAGCTTGCCCGCTTGTAGCAGTTCACAATGGTTGCCTGTGTAACACGATTCCAGGCTTCTTTCTGCATATGTAGGGAATCCAACAGTGATAGATTACGAGCCAGTTCAACAGCACATTTATCCCTGCCAGTCTGGTCATCCATAATGTTCATCAGATGAGGTAGCACAAAAGCCCGATAATGTTGTTTGAAATTGGCTATTATGCCCTGATCCATAGGTTGGATCAGAGAGGTAGTGTTTGGTGGCTGGAAGACCACCTTGACGTTAGACAGCCTGACATCATCCCTGTGTGCAGCACAATTATCACAAAGCAGCACAATCTGACGCTTTTGTGCCCGCATTCTAGTGTCTAACTTCTTTAGCCACTGCTTCCAAATTTCCCCAGTCATCCATGAATTTGCGTTAGCCTCGTATGACACAGGAAGTCGCTTAACTTTATTGAAGCAACGGGGCTGTTTGCTCTTTCCAATGATGAGTAGTTCCAACTTCTCACTCCCATCCATATTGCAGCAAAGGAGGATCGTCAGTCGGTCCTTTAACGTTTTACCTCCTGTAGTTTCGGCTTGTTTGAATGCAAGTGCTCGCCAGTAGAGACCGTTTTCGTCAGCATTGAAAATGTCACGAGGTGCAAACTTGTTCAAGATGGTAGGAAGAACTGACACAACCCAATTTTCAGCACAAAGTCATCAGCATCTTGTTTTTCACCTTGCTGTTTCTTGAATTTTATGTTGTTCCTCTCCTTCCATCTTTCCAACCATCCAACAGTGGCTTTTGAATTCAGTTAGTCTAAGACTTTCAGCTAGCTGGTTAGCTTTCTCCATAAGCAGTGGACCACTGACAAGAAACTGCTCCTGACTTGAGAAAACTACCGAAAAAGAGCATCTTCTACCTCCTCAGCTTTTCCCGCCCGTTTTCGTTTCCGTTGTGGATTTGTATTGTTTTGCCAGTCTTCCAGAAGCTGGTTTTTCTGCTTCAAGATAAGTGAAATTTGACTGGGATTGACACCATATTCTTTAGCAATAGATGCTTGACTTTGTTTTCTACATTTTTAAGAACTTCTATTCGTTCAGCCAGTGTTAAAGTCTTACAGTTGAGCAACGACGACTCCAGTGTACACTCATTCTTTCACTTATTCTGCCTGTGGCAGTTAAAGAGGTGGTAAATTTGAAATCTCGTTAGTTGTCACGCGCCAATCTGCTTCCATATTCCGTGCGCGCGCTTATGCAGAGTCTTTCCTGCAGAAGAGCTGTCTTAAACCATGCATATAAGCGAATCTTGCACTTATAAGTGGTGAGCTAAACCGAAGTTTGTCCCCATAGAAATTGATGGCGCCAAAAATGGGACCGAAGTACGGCATGCAGCTAAACAGAGCATGCGCTTATCCGATGTGCACTTAAATGGAGTGCACTGTATTAGGAAACTTTAACCTTTAGGAGCAGGCAAAAGTTTTGACCTAGGCCCATGCTAATGGTTAAGCTTGAAATATCAAAGGTTAGAAAGGAATGGGGTCGCCCCAGAGTTGCAGGTAGGGCCTTCCAAATGAAAAGTGTGAGGCTTTTGTATGGTCTATGTCAGCAAAATCTTTGTGCTTATAGTTGTCAAAGGCTGAAGTTACATGATTTTGCTGCCATAGGCTGGAAGAGGCTTGTGGGCCATAGTTTGCCACCTCTGTTTTAGTGAGCTGCAAGTGAGCTGGTCCCCAAATGTTTTATGTGTGAGCATTTCAGAAGCTCCCATTCCTTTTCGATTAAGAATTTAAGACTAGCCATAAATGATTTACTTTTCTAGCATCAGTATGTCTTAGGTTAAAGATAACCTTATAAATATGGAAGCTATTTGTAAATCCCCAAGTCTCCAAAACAGATCATATATCACCTTGGGCTAAACAATTTTTTTTGAATTTTCACTTAATGCAATTTAAAAATAATCTACACACACAAAAAAACATTTTTTTTAGTGTATCAAAATGTGCTCAGTCTGTGCCTGGTGCAACCATTACATCCTCAGGGAGAATATGTGGTCATATCACAGTTGGAACCATCACTGCACATTCGATGTTCCACCTCCCTAATGTATGTACATACATCCAGACCAGATGTAAGGCCTTCACCATATATTGGATAATGTAATAAACTTAGATTAACACATTTTTATATTTATCAGAAAGAAACATTACCCAGCCAAAACCCTGTTAACACAATCTTATACTAAATATATGGCGGTACATGCATCTTCAGTGACACTAATGTAACTGACCACAAACCAAACAATCGGAGTTGTACAAAACAATATGCACAGAAAAATAATATAAACACTTCCCTTGAGGATATCTCGTGCCCGTGTTGGTGCTCAAAACACACTCATACATTCATCCACTCTTTCTCACAATCTTTGAGATTGGGTAATGTTTCTTTCTGATAAATATAAAAATGTGTTAATCTAAGTTTATTACATTATCCAATATATGGTGAAGGCCTTACATTAGTTACAATCTTTGAGATTGTGAGAAAGAGTGGATGAATGTATGAGTATGTTTTTGAGCACCAACACGGGCACGAGATATCCTCAAGGGAAGTGTTTATATTATTTTTCTGTGCATATTGTTTTGTACAACTCCGATTGTTTGGTTTGTGGTCAGTTACATTAGTGTCACTGAAGATGCATGTACCGCCATATATTTAGTATAAGATTGTGTTAACAGGGTTTTGGCTGGGTAATGTTTCTTTCTGATAAATATAAAAATGTGTTAATCTAAGTTTATTACATTATCCAATATATGGTGAAGGCCTTACATATACATCGAATGTGCAGTGATGGTTCCAACTGTGATATGACCACATATTCTCCCTGAAGATGTAATGGTTGAACCAGGCACGGACTGAGCACATTTTGATACACTAAAAATTTTTGTGTCTGTGTAGATTTATTTTTAAATTGCATTAAGTGAAAATTCAAACAAAATTGTTTAGCCCAAGGTGATTAGGTTAAAGATAACCATAAACAAAACTAACCCAATAAGTACTGATTAATTCATATCAAAAGACATGCAAGAGAAACCAACCAGCAAACTGTTTTGTTGTTGAAGGGCTTCTTGGGCCCCTACCCAATTCCTGGCGGACAGCAGCTCTTGAGCACATCTGACAGAGAACGATGCAGCCAGTTCCTTTTCTCCTACTATCGAAGCCAACTCCGCTGCAGTTTTCAGAGAGGCCAAGTCACCTTTCTTGGCCAACACTTTGGCTGCATCATAAGGGGAAGCAGCCCCCAAATAACTGAAGGAGAGCAAAATATTATGGCACATTATTAAATTTTGGAACAGGAATACACTCCCATCATATCCTAGAGGCTCCGCAAACAGCAATACAGAGGGTGCTTGAATCTGACCCTGCAGAGTCTTAAGATTATAAAAGGGAGAATAGTTTGGAGGATGTTGAAATTGTTATGATGAAGGTGAAGAATGAAAGGAAAAGAAGTTAGGGCAAAGGAAAAAATATATATTGTGCTCACAATGCACTATTTCTAGAAAGCTGGTTTAGTGATTCACTACATCTAGCAAGGTGTTACAAAACAACTTTATAATATGCCTTTCAACAATGACTCATATGTGTAATATCTAATAGTTATGTGTTTCAGTGTTCAAATAATAGAACAAGCTCCACAGCTTTTGCAACTGAGAAAAATCACTACACAATTTATCCACTCTAATAACTCCAAATCTTTGCAGGAATGCCCTCATTGCATTACTAATGTTTCTGTAGTTATTTCAAACAACATAAACTAAAGCCCCTGAAGCTAGGGGCCAATATAAATTCTAAGCTAATTCCAGAATTTTAAATGGGCCCCAAACCCAGTCTCTGGCTAGTGCGCTGTGATGAGTAAACTTGAGTTTCTGAATCTCTCATAAACATGTCTCCACACTCATACCCACCACTTAGCTGCCATGGTATAATGTCCATCCTTCTCCAGCACTGCTGCCCAGCTTGTGTACAGATCTTTAAGTACAGGATCCTCTGGAAGCAGTCGAGCTTTAGCAATTACAGTAGCCTCCCTATAATAACAAAGCAAAATAAAGAATGGTCAGAAACATTACCACTCTGAGGACAGCACTAAAGGGATGTTAAGAAACAGATATTTGAGGCATGGGTGGGATACTGAAGTACATTTGGACTTTTCCACATGTATGAAGATATCATGGACCTGTACAAATGGTTTGCTTTCAGAAGTTCCACAGCTTCATAGACTCTGTGAATGGACAGGAGGTGAGAGGCTGCCTTGACGTATTGCTCCTGGTAACATAGCTGTTTCACAAACATTTCCACAGTCCACAGCCATACCTGGTACCCAGCTGGAAAACACAAGGCAGTTCAACACAAACAGTTCAGCTTACATAGAAGACTGCACTATATGTAAGTAACACTTGCAAGAGTGAAAGCTGCTGCATGGCTTATACTCACATACCCATTGGTGAAATTGCAAGCAGCTGGTCGGTTAGCTCTCCCCTTTCTGCAGCAAGCTGGAGTGCTCCTTTGAGATCCCCCTTCCAGAGCATCAGCTGATGATATAGCTCTGCATGACCATTCTCCAAATGGTGTTTTCCTAATTACAGGAAGACAATTACTTCCCAAGTCCTGAAAAGGACAATGGCAATGAGCAATTCCTAGATAGTGAGGTGTTATAAATACCTCCACTTACAATGGAAACTGTTGTATATTGAAAGCTTGAAGAAAATAAAACACAACAGACCCTAGACTACTGCTAACACCAAAGCCTGCAACATTTTGCCTGGATATTCTCAGTGAAATGGTGGTACAGTACAGTCTCAATTATCTGACCTTTATTAATCTAACCATCTGGCATATCCGACAGACAACACCACCCCCATAACATCATCGCTGTATTTGTGCTCAAACAGTAAATCAGCTTCCCTCAATGTTTCAAAACATGTAAGGGCGAAAAAAGGAATACATAAGTGGGCAGCACTGAAGCACCACCAATGCAAATGCTACAGCAAGGCAGAGATCACAGAACAGCAGAAGGATGGGAAGGCAGGAGAATGCGAGGAAGAGTGATTGCAAGTACTGAGCCAGGCTGCCACTCCTGGCGCATGGTAACTACCCCCTCCTCGCACATCTGCCGCCAGCCAGTCCCTCCACTGCCCAGGTCCCTCCCCAGCAGCACCCGCACCCAGGACTCCCTATACAAAGTCTAGCGAGAAGCATCTTTTCATTTCCTTGCAGCAGCAGCATGGAGACGTGGGTAGATTCTATCTGCTTATTATCGGCCTGCCAAGCGCTGTTACTGTGGCAGCTGCTGACTCTCTCTTCCTCCACAATGCTTGTATGTGCCTTTGCTGCTTTTTCTTCCCCCTTCCTGTCTTCTAATTAAGACTCGTGAGGTTGTGGGAGTGTGGAACAGTGGTGCTGGGAGGGCAACTGCTGTACAATTAAAATTTATTTATTTTAGTACATTTATACCCCACATTATCCCACAAGAGCGGACTCAATGTGGCTTACACTATTACAAATTTATTACTATTACTAATTGCTGATTAGTGTTTTCCATGCATTTTTAAAGGGGTTACATTGTTTTCCTTATTATCCAACAGTGGGTCAGCCCCGTTTAAGTGAGATAACACTGTACTGTATTAGAATTACTGTAGGTGTACAGCAGCCACCTGGCTCCAAAACCAATTTGTCCTATTTGTTTCTTTAGATGTGCATTGTTGGGACCATTACTCGACTTCTTCCAGCATGCAGTAAAAATAGGCAGTCAATAACCCCCTGATTCTATACTTCTGCGGTGTATCATTCATTAATACAGATATTTCAATAAGTGATCTGCAAAATAGCCCTGTTAGACTGACTCTACCTTCTGACTCCATCATCCGGTACAGCGACATGCGGTCTGTGAACAGCCCTAGGTGCATAGGATCTCCTGATCCACCAGTGCAACCTTTACTCAGCTCTTTGGGAAAAGAAAGTTACAATAAATAAAATAAAATATTAAAACTGCGTTCCCTTTCTTTTTCTTAATGATAGGGAGATAACTCGAAAGACTAATCTAAAGATGCCAGAAAAATATTAACAAATATGTACAAGAGAAATTACATATATTTATGTATATTTAGGTAGTGTCTTTTCAGTGGCTCAATGCAGGTAATATACCCTATCACCCAAAGGGCTACTATCATCTATCTAACCCCTGCTTTTACAAAGCCATGCGGTAATTCCGACATATCCCATTCAAAGTGAATGGGCTGTGTCGGCATTACCACAGTGCAGCCGCTAGCGTGGCTCTGTAGAAGGGGGGGGGGGGGGGGGGTGGCGAGGTAAGTTTGCACCTGAAGCAATGAAGAGTGAAGTGAATTGCTCAAAGTTACAAGGAGTGTCAGTAGGATTTGAACCCCAAGTTCCTTGGTTCTCAGCCCTCTGGGTTTGTGGCCCATTTTGCATCACCCTGCTGTAGCCTGTATTTCTGAAAGGTTGCGTCTAGAAAAGAATTTATTACATGGTGATACCTGCACTCGGGTCACATCTCAGTGTGATTTTCCCGCAGCAGCTATTGTTTAATTTTTACACTACCCCCCCCCCCCCCCCCCCCCAAAAAAAAAAAAAAAAAAAAAACCCAAAAAACGTTATTTGCTCATTTTACCAAATCCGTTTACACCCACAGACAGATGCCGATGACTTTGTGCCTCGAGTAGCATTGTATATCTTTTCTACTACTAGCTTACAGCAGGCCAGGGGTGTCAAACTCATTTCAGTGATGGCCCAGATTTGATGATATAAGTGTATCTGAAACAAGTCATTAAAAAAAATTGCCAAAATACTAAGTACAACTCCCTTCCTTACACTCGTTGTGGTCTCTTCATACACATCCTTGCTACCCTCTCCTTTCTCTCATCCCTTCAGTCACTCTTTCCTTTTTTCTCTCCCTCCTTCCCCTAATTTGGATCTCTCCAGAACTGGCAGCAAGGTGAAATTAGGCCTTACCTGCTAATTTTCTTTCCTCTAGACCCTCCAGACCGGTCAAGACGCTTGGGTTATGCTCGCCTACCAGCAGAGGGAGACTGAGAACACTAAACTTGAAACTATGTACTTATAACCTGTGCCTAGCCATCTATAGCCAGTATACGCTTAGCAATGCAGAGAATAAAAAACACAACTCTGAAACTAGAAACCCCTGTACCTGGAAAACCAAGGACAAATACTAACAGTGTGCTGAAAACAGACGAAACGTCAAAGCGTCCCGCTCTGTAATGTCTTAGAGTCAAAGAATTCTCTCCGACCACACAAAACCTTAAAGGAATAGTCCTAGCAGAACACGGCTCAAAATACTGCTATTCATAGACATGGCTCAAAATACTGCTATGCATAGACACGGCTGAGGAATACTTCTGCTAAAAGAATGGGCGGGCTCTTGACCGGTCTGGAGAGTCTAGAGGAAAGAAAATTAGCAGGTAAGACCTAATTTCACCTTCCTCATCAACCCTCCAGACCGGTCAAGACGCTTGGGACGTACCAAAGCAGTATCCCAGCTAAGGGCGGGACCCTTGAAAAGCAGAAGACAACACAGCCGCTCCAAACCGGGCATCTTCTTTCGCCTGAACATCAAGTCTGTAATGCTTCACAAAGGAATGGATGGAGGACCACGCCGGTGCCCTACAAATATCCTGCGGTAGAATAAAACTAGTTTCTGCCCAAGAAGCTGCTACTCCACGAGTAGAATGTGCCTTAAGTAAAGAGGGCACTGCCTGACGCTTCAACAAATAAGCCGAAGCAATAGTCTCCTTCAACCATCTAGCCAGAGTAGCCTTGGAGGCAGCTTCACCTTTCTTGGGACCTCCAAACAAAACAAATAACCTGTCCGAGGATCGAAAATATTGGGTTCTGCTCAAATATGACCGCAAGACGCGCCGCACATCCAGCTTAGCCAAACAACGCTGCAAGGGATCCCCGGCACGATCACCCAACACTGGCAACAAAATCACCTGATTGACATGAAAAGAAGACACCACCTTAGGAACAAAGGAAGGAACCATGCGTAAAGTCACTTTCTCTTTGGCAAAAGACAGAAAAGGCTCTCTGCAAGATAAAGCCTGAAGCGCCGAAATCCTACGCGCCGAAGAAATAGCCACCAAAAAGACTGTCTTCAAAGTAAGATCCTTACACGTAATGGAAGGCAAGGGTTCAAACGGAGGCCCCACCAGAGCCTCCAAGACCAAATTTAAATCCCAAGGCGGGACCACTGAAGCAACTTCACTGCCTTCAAAAACCGCCCCACGTCTGGAGAAGCCGCCAAGGATACTCCCCGAACCTTACCTCTAAAACAAGACAAGGCTGAAACCTGCACCTTCAGAGAGGAGAGCGAAAGTCCCCTGTCCAAACCATCCTGAAGAAAATCCAACACTTCCACCGCCGAAACACGCAACGGGGCATAGCCCCGCTCCTGACACCAATTCTCAAAAATGCACCACACCCGCACATACGCCAAGGAATTAGACCTCTTACGAGACCGCAACAACGTATCAATCACCTTGGCCGAGAAAACTTTGCGTCTTAAACGGTGCCTTTCAAGAGCCAAGCCGTAAGCAAGAATGGAGAGGGGTCGGCCATCTCGATCGGCCCCTGAACCAATCTCACCCGAGGCCCCAGGGGAATCGGATCCTGCACCAGCAACCGCATCAGATCTCCGTACCACGGACGCCGGGGCCAATTGGACGCTATCAGAACTACTAATCCCGAGTGATGACCGATCCGCTGAACCACGCGGCCCACCAGCGGCCACGGCAGGAACACGTAGAGCAACTGCTGAGTCGGCCACGGAAGGACCAATGCATCGATGCCCTCGGCCCGAGGATCTCTTCGACGACTGAAGAACCGAGAGACTTGCGCATTGGCGGACGATGCCATTAGATCCAACACCGGCCGACCCCACTGTAACACTATCCGCTTGAACACGAAGGGATGGAGAGCCCACTCTCCGGGATCCAACATGTGCCTGCTCAGATAATCCGCGCTCACGTTGTCCACCCCTGCCACGTGTCCCGCTGAGAGACTCTGCAGATGTGCCTCTGCCCACACCAGCAACTCTGCTGCCTCTACCGCTAAACCGGGACTCTTCGTTCCTCCCTGTCGATTCACATACGCCACGGCTGTGGCATTGTCGGAAAGAACCCTGACTGCCTTGCCGTCTACCAGACTCTGAAAGGACCGAAGAGCCAACCGAATTGCACGCGTCTCCAGACGATTGATGGACCAACACGCCTCCTCCACTGTCCAACGTCCCTGGGCCACCTGTCCCAGACAATGCGCCCCCCAGCCCGTCAAACTCGCATCCATGGTCATCACCACCCAATGTGGAGCGGCCAACGGCATGCCCTTCACTAGGTTCGGTGAATGGAGCCACCAGCTGAGACTGCGACGAACAACCTCCGACAGAGAGAGCCTCTCCTCCAGATCCTGAAGCTGAGGGGACCAACGAGACAACAAAGCAACCTGCAGCTGCCTCATATGCGCCCTGGCCCAGGGAACTACCTCTATCGATGCGGCCATCAGACCCAACACCTGAAGATACTCCCGTGCTGACGGCGCCCTCTGGGCTCGGAATTGACGGATCTGAGCCTGCAGCTTGGACATGCAAGAAGTCAAGAACACCCGGCCTCTCTTCGTGTCGAAATGGACTCCCAGATACTCGAGAGACTGCGACGGCACTAGGTGACTCTTGGCCAGATTGACAACCCAGCCCAAAGATTGCAAAAAGGACACCACCCGACCGGTGACCTCCTCGCTCTCCGACCTTGATTTGGCCCGAATCAACCAGTCGTCTAGGTACGGGTGCACCAAAATGCCCTGCAACCGCAGAGCTGCTGCCACCATAACCATCACCTTGGAGAAGGTTCGAGGAGCAGTGGCCAGACCGAAGGGAAGCGCGCAAAACTGAAAATGCCTCCCTAGCACCACAAAGCGAAGAAAACGCTGATGCGCCTCCAGGATGGGAATGTGCAAGTAAGCTTCCGTCAGATCTAGAGAAGTCAGAAATTCCCCTTCCTGAACCGCTACAATGACTGAGCGTAACTTCTCCATCCGAAAGGAAGGAACCTTTAGGGCTGCATAGACCTTCTTGAGATCCAAAATGGGACGAAAAGCGTCCTCTTTTTTGGGAACCACGAAGTATATGGAATAACATTTCCTTTCCTCTCTCTGCTGGAGGAACAGGTACTACAGCTCCTAAATCTAACAGGCGCGACAAAGTATCTTGGGCCGCTCTTGCCTTGCGCCGTGAATGACAGGGAGACACGAGGAAGAAGTCGGACAGAGGCCCGTCGAACTGTAGCGCGTACCCGTCTCGGACTATCTGCAGCACCCACTGGTCTGATGTGATCTGGACCCACCTCTGGTAAAACAAGCGTAAGCGAGCCCCCACGCGAACCAGAGGCTGGGCCCCAAACCATCATTGAGAAGGACGGGACGTACCGGACGCTCCCGAAGAGGAACCTCGCCCTCCACGACGGCCACCGCAAAAGGACTGGGTTCTCTGAAAGAAACGACCCCTAGTCCCACCAGAATACCTACCAGGCAGATACCGCTTAGCTTCCTGAAACTGTCCGCGACCCATGGATCCCCTAGAAGCCTTAGGTCGAAGCTCCGGAAGCCGAGGAACCTTAGCATCACTAAGGCCTCTCACCAACTTATCCAACTCTTCACCAAACAGCAAAGAGCCTTTAAACAGAAGCGAACACAACTTGGCCTTGGACGCAGCATCCGCCATCCAGCCGCGCAACCACAGGGCCTGACGAGCTGCCACCGCTAGAGACATGTTCTTTGCCGAGGCCCGCAACAAATCATACAGCGCATCCGCAAAAAAGGAGGACCCCAACTCCAACTTTGCCAGATCTTGAGTCAAAGAGGCTCTGTCCCCTGGCGGACTAAGAGCCGCTCCGCCCAGCGGAAACAAGCCCGTGCCACCAGACCTCCACAGACCGACGCCTGCAACGCCAGAGCTGACAAATCAAAACTGCGCTTCAGGAAAGTCTCCAATTTTCTGTCCTGAGGGTCTCGCAACGCAGCCCTTCCGTCCACCGGAATCGCCGTAGCCTTAGTCACTGCCGTAACCACGGCATCCACGGTCGGAGGCTTGAAAGAATCTCTATCTTCCTGCGGCAGGGGATAAAGCTTAGCCATGGCCCGAGCCACATTACATGGCGCCTCCGGTGCCTGCCACTCCTGAGTAATCATTTCTCTCAGATCCGCATTCATAGGGAAAGTACAAGACACCCATCTGATCCCCTTAACCAACGGATCCTACTTTCCGGCCTCTAACGGAGCTGCCGCCGGATCAAATTTGAGGGTCGCAGCCACCTGATCAATGAGATCTGACAATTCATCTCGTTGAAAAATGCGAACCACCGAGGGATCCTCCCCAGGCAGCGCAAGCTCCTTACATCCAGCCAACGACCCCTCCTCCTCTTCTAGGAGGCTAAAGTCACCCTCCGACTCCGGAGGGGAAAAACCTTAACTCCTCAGACCACTCTACACGTGGTCTCTTCGTGCTAGCCCCCCCCCCCCCGTCCCAAGACTAAGAGACTCCGCTCGAGTCGGCCCCGCCTGCCAAGCCTGATATAAGCTCCAAATGCAATCCGGGGGAAAACCGATCCTACCCGAGGCATCACCCCCCGAAGGCGCTGGAAATTGACTGCCTTGCAGTCCTCCGTCTCTCTCGGGTCCGTGCAGCGCTGAATCCAAAATGGCCAAAATCGGAACCGCCGCAGGGCCGCTATTCATAGGCGCCGCAACCTCCGGGATGCTAGTCGCGGGAACCTCCGCCGCTAACACCGGCGGTGCGGAGGATTGAGGCCTCGGTTCCCCACAAAAACTACAAGTGCTGCCCACCGCGTCAACGCCCCGACGCGCACACGACCAACACCGAAGCGGTTTCCCCGACATCTTCGCAAAGCCTAGCTGACCGCCAAAACCAATGCCCCAATTGTAAGCACAAAGAAAAACTCACCCGAGCAGGAAAACTCAGAGCCTTGAACACAGCTGAACAGCTCCGTCTCTCTGGAGTGCAGCTCCAATAGCTCTCACCAAACGTTTGGGCCTTTTTTTTTTCCCCCCAACAATAAAACTTTACTGCAGCCTTTGGTTTGAGCCCTGCTGCTGCTAAAACCATCCGGCACTCAAGGCTGCAGTATAACAAACTGCAGCCGAGGCACAAAGCTGCCCAAACGGAGAGCCAGCCAGGGGGAGGGACCCGGCCACCCGGGTGTGACACCCCAGAGGGGACAACGACGGACCCCAGCGGACCTGCAACCCCTAGCACACCAAAGTCTTCCAGGCACAGGGATCCACCAGAACCAGCACAGAAACAAAGGAAAACTCTGAAAATGAACTCAAAAACCTATCCAGACCGGGCAAGCTGCACAGGCTGCCTGTCTACCCTCTGCTGAGACTGAGAAAATACTGGCTACAGATGGCTAGGCACAGGTTATAAGTACACTAGCCGTTAAGCCCGTAAAAACGGGCGGGTATTGGAATGTTTTTTTCCCCAAGGCCCCCCTCCCGTTGCAGCTGCAAAGCCCCCTGCCATCCTCCTTCCCTGCCAGCTCCAAGGCCCCCTCTGTCCCTCCCTCCCAGCTCCAAGGCTCCAGTCCTCCCCCCTTCCCAGCTGCAAGGCCCCCTGCCTGCCCGCCCTCCCTCCCAGTTCCAAGGCCCCAGGCCCTCCCCCCAGCTCCCAAGGCCCCCGGCCCTCCCTCCCTCCCAGTTCCAAGGCCCCAGGCCCCCCCAGCTCCCAAGGCCCCCCCAGCTCCCAAGGCCCCCTCCCAGTTCCAAGGCCCCCCTTCTTCCCAGCCAGCTGGAAGGCCCCCTTCAGTCCAGCCCTCCCAGTTCCAAGGCCCCCCTCCTTCTGAGACCTCCCATGTCCCCTCCCCTCCCCCCCCCCCCAAGGTAGCCGTTACCGCCCCCCCCCCCCACGCCGGAGTCGCCACCACCCCCCCCTTCACCCGGCCCGGGCCCTCTCTTCGTTATTCAACTTACAGCAGCGCCGAAACAGCAGCAAGCAGCAGCTCCCGTTGGTCTTCCTTCACTGCCTGTGCCTCGCCCTCGTGTGACGTCACGTCGGCGAGGGCGGGGCACAGGCAGTGAAGGAAGGCCAATGGGAGCTGCTGCTTGCTGCTGTTTCGGCGCTGCTGTAAGTTGAATAACGAAGAGAGGGCCCGGGCCGGGTGAAGGGGGGGTGGTGGCGACTCCGGGGGGGGGGGGGCGGTAGTGGCTACCTTGGGGGGGGGAGCGGTAGCGACGTCAGCGGTTCCCTTCAGCGCAGTTTCCCTCTCTGTCCCGCCCCCCTCCTCCCGTCATCACGTCTTGACGCGGGGGCGGGACAGAGAGGGAAGTCTCTACTGCGCATTTGCAGGTGAGTCGGTCACTTGCCATTTATAGGTTTGATAGTTTCAAGTTTAGTGTTCTCAGTCTCCCTCTGCTGGTAGGCGAGCATAACCCAAGCGTCTTGACCGGTCTGGAGGGTTGATGAGGAATTGGAGCATCCCAAACCCTGGCATTGACACAGGCTTGCTTGATCTTAACCCCAATATCTGTGGTGTCTCCTCTGCCTGAAGTGCTCCTGTAAATGGAGGGCGACAGGCATCCCTATACAACTTCCCACTGCTGTCATGAGACACATCCCCACCTACATCTCATTCCAGCAAAGGGGCCAAAGTCAACAGTTGCTACTGGCTCTCTCTCATACTTTCAACCTCTGTTCAAGCCAGAAGGTTACTACTAGCCTACTGCAGTGATTTTTCTTAGTATGAGGCAGCTGGTTTACCCAAGTAGCCTTCACTGCCCCAGAGCTGCCAAGTTACCCATTCCAGGAGGGAGACTTTTGGGCTGATCTTGGATTTCTGCCATCCTCATCATGATGCATTATGGGACCTGCAGCACCGATTTCAATGGATAGAATCATGGACTACAAATACTGTACTGCTTTGGGATGTAATTTAAAATCAGGACCGGCCAAAAAGTCTCCTTCCTGGAATGGGTAACTTGGCAGCTCTGCTGTACACTGGGCAACACTAGTTGGCCTTATCAGCGAGCCTGGTGAGCAGGAAACATCCTGCAGGCCTCGTTTGACACCCCTAATATGCACAGTCAACACGCAGATACTTTTTATTGGCCCAAAGACTTCCTTCTCCTAGTAGGGTTCTCGTTCAATCGGAGCCAGCTTCCATTGGGCTACAATGCCAGGCGCCTTTATTTACAACCATACAGGGATTTCCTATATTTTATGACCATTACTTAGCCCAGCCATTGCAGTGATGGGCCCTGGGGAGGGGCCACAGACCCTGGCTCCTTCAAGAGCTTCCTAAGCATGCATTCCAAGTTCTGTTAGGAAGTGTCCCCATTAAGCAATGAGTCAGACTTTCTCCACCCAGGGGCTGTAGTATCTGTTGGGAATCAAACTCTGGCCCTCTGCATGGCAGCAAACACTCCACTAAGCCAGCCTTAATTAATGCCATACGTGCATCAGAATACAGAGATGTGCCATGCCTATTTATCCTGTATAACACAGAAATGCAGTGCCACAACATACTGTTTGAGAACAGGGACATTGCCAGTGTCAGGCAATCCTGGTGTAGCTCCTCTTTGGACCTGTGATCCATGGATGTGCTCACAGGTAGCACAGAACGAGCCTTCCTCTTCTTCCCCGAGATATCTGAAAACAAAAAAGAAAATCAATGCAAATGTATTGATGTGAAGCAAGACTTAAGAACGGGCTGAAACATGAGAACATCAATACCTACAGGCATTGTATTTACATGAACTGAAAACGAGATTTCTTTTACCACAACCGGTTGTACAGTGGTTTCAGCATGTTTCACTCACTCTTGTCTTTTGTTAACACAATTCTTCATATTCTTATAATTTTACAATGCACAAACTGTTTTCAGCCATTCTTCAAATTCCCTTCGTCCCCCTCCCCCCCAGCATAGTCTTAAGCCTTTCTGGTTCAAGTATTCCATCCAGCAATGCTCTTTTATTACTCTACTCACAGTTCACTTTTATTCAATATACTGTCCATCAAAAAAGAATAAGTGGTTTATAGGTAAAAACATAAAAAACAAAGTGTATAAGAAAGAGAAGAAAAAGTGGAACACAACAGAAGGCCTAGATTACAATTAATTTCAAAACAGAAAAAGGGGGAAGGGATAGGGCAGAAGGTAAAATTATGTATCATACCTGATAATTTTCTTTCCATTAATCATAGCTGATCAATCCATAGACTGGTGGGTTGTGTCCATCTACCAGCAGGTGGAGATAGAGAGCAAAGCTTTTGCCTCCCTATATGTGGTCATGTGCTGCCGGAAACTCCTCAGTATGTCGATATCAAAGCTCCATCCGCAGGACTCAGCACTTAGAGAATTACACCCACAAAGGGACACTCTGCCCAGCTCACCACCGCCGAAACGGGGGAGGGGAATTAACCCAGCTCATCCCCACACAAGTGGGGGAGGGGAATCCATCCAGCTCATCCCCGCGGAGCGGGGGAGGGACACCACCCCGCCGATGCGGGGGGATCTGGCTTATCCTGCAACTGCAACCGCGGGAGGAGCTGACTGACCCTAACACTGCCGAAGCGGGAGGGGTACAAAGCTGCCCTACAGCCGCACGAAGCGGGAGGGAGCGCCGGCAGAATTTATGTCTCAATCCAGCCCCGTAAAACGGAGGGGAGAGGAATGCAGCAGCTCACTGTAACACAAACTCGTCTCAACTCTTGAAGAATCCAATTGAAAAAACTTGAACACGAAGTCCTCCTGAACAGGAACTGAAGACTAAACTTGAACCTGAAATGCAACCAGAATATAAACAGTACAGATATCTGGGAGGGGCTATGGATTGATCAGCTATGATTAATGGAAAGAAAATTATCAGGTATGATACATAATTTTACCTTCCATATCATCATGCTGATCAATCCATAGACTGGTGGGATGTACCGAAGCAGTACTCACCCAGGGCGGGACATAGAAATCCCTGACCGCAACACTGAAGCTCCAAACCGGGCCTCCGCCCGAGCAGCCACAGTCAAGCGGTAATGCCTGGAGAAGGTATGGGCCGATGCCCAAGTTGCCGCCTTGCATATCTCTTCCAAGGAGACGGACCCGGCCTCTGCCATCGAGGCCGCCTGAGCTCTAGTGGAGTGAGCCTTCAGCTGGATAGGTGGCACCTTCCCCGCGGCCACATAAGCCGCTGCAATGGCTTCCTTGACCCATCTTGCCACTGTAGGCTTAGCAGCCTGCAGACCCTTACGAGGACCTGCAAACAGGACAAACAGATGATCCAATTTCCGGAAATCATTGGTCACTTCCAAATATGTGATGATGACTCGTCTCACATCCAGATATTTGAGAGCAGAGTATTCCTCTGGGTAGTCCTCCCTACGAAAGGAAGGGAGACAGAGCTGCTGATTCACATGGAAGCGAGAAACAATCTTGGGCAGGAAGGAAGGCACTGTGCGAATAGTCACTCCTGCCTCAGTGAACTGCAGAAAAGGCTCTTGACATGAGAGTGCCTGGAGCTCGGAAACTCTTCTGGCTGAAGTGATAGCCACCAAAAAGACTGCTTTCAACGTCAGGTCTTTCAGAGATGCCCTCGACAAGGGTTCAAAAGGCGGCTTCTGCAAGGCTCTTAGCACCAGGTTGAGATTCCACGCAGGCACCACTGAGCGCAGAGAAGGGCGCAGGTGATTAACTCCCTTGAGAAAACGTACCACATCTGGCTGCGAAGCCAGGGAAGCACCCTTCAGGCGGCCCCTGAAGCAAGCCAGAGCCGCTACCTGGACTTTAAGGGAACTGAGCGACAGGCCTTTCTCCAGACCTTCTTGCAGGAATGCCAGCACTGAAGAAATTGGAGCAGTGAAGGGAGAAAGTGAGCCTGCTTCACACCACGCTGCAAAGGTACGCCAAACCCTGGCGTAAGCAGTAGAAGTAGAGCGCTTCCTCGCTCTCAGCATAGTGGCGATGACCTTGTCTGAGAAGCCCTTCTTCCTCAGACGCTGCCGCTCAATAGCCAGGCCGTAAGACCAAAGGGGGAGGGATCCTCCATCACCACGGGACCCTGATGCAACAGGCCCTGCTCCACTGGCAGCCGCAGAGGGTCGTCCACTGAGAGCCTGATCAAGTCCGCATACCAGGGACGTCTGGGCCAGTCCGGACCCACCAGGATTATCCGGCCCGGATGCTTTGCCACCTGGTCTAGTACCCTGCCCAACATGGGCCAGGGCGGGAACACATAGAGAAGCTCTTGTGTCGGCCACTGTTGGAGAAGAGCATCTACTCCCAGAGATCGAGGGTCCCGTCCTCTGCTGAAAAAGCGCGGCACTTGGCAATTGGCCGATGACGCCATCAGATCTAGGCTCGGCTGGCCCCAGCGCTTCGTGATGTCCAAGAACGCCTGAGCCGATAACTGCCACTCTCCGGGATCCAAGGTATGGCGACTGAGAAAGTCCGCCTTGACATTCATGACTCCGGCAATGTGGGCCGCTGACAGCTGTTCCAGGTTTGCTTCCGCCCACTGGCATAGATTCATGGCTTCCTTGGCTAGAGGGGCGCTCTTGGTACCTCCCTGGCGGTTGACATAGGCCACAGCCGTGGCATTGTCCGACAGGACCCGTACTGGCTTCAACGCCAGTACCGGGAGGAACTCCAAAAGCGCCAACCGAATGGCTCTGAGTTCCAGGAGGTTGATAGACCACTTTGCCTCTGCAGGAGACCAGAGCCCCTGCGCTGTCCTTCCCATGCAGTGGGCTCCCCAGCCCGTCAAACAGGCATCCGTCGTGACGACAATCCACTCCGGGGTCACAAGAGGCATCCCTGCAGACAACTTGTCTGTCTTCAGCCACCAGCTCAGCGCCTTGCGCACTGCTGGGTCCAAGGGAAGGCGCACAGCATAATCCTCCGACACCGGAGTCCAGCGCTGCAGCAGAGAGTGTTGTAGTGGTCTCATATGAGCCCTGGCCCAGGGCACTACTTCCATCGTGGCCGTCATAGAGCCCAACAGCTGCACATAGTCCCAAGCCCGAAGCGGAGAGGCTACTAGGAACCTGAGCCTGAAGTTTGACAATCCGATTGTCCGGCAGGAACACTCTGCCCACTTGGGTGTCGAATCGAACTCCCAGATACTCCAGGGACTGAGTCGGGCGCAGCTGGCTTTTCTCCCAGTTGATGATCCACCCCAGGGAGCTCAAAAGAGCAATCACCCGGTCCACAGCTTTGCCGCACTCTGCATAAGAGGGGGCTCGGATCAACCAGTCGTCCAGATAAGGATGGACTTGTACTCCTTCCTTCCTCAGGAAGGCCGCGATGACCACCATTACCTTGGAGAAGGTCCGCGGAGCAGTAGCCAACCCGAACGGGAGGGCTCTGAACTGGAAGTGTCGGCCCAGGACTGCAAAACGCAGAAAGCGTTGATGAGGAGGCCAGATGGGAATATGCAAGTACGCTTCCTTGATGTCCAAGGATGCCAGGAACTCCCCTGCCTTCACTGCCGCTATAACAGAGCGGAGAGTCTCCATGCGAAAGTGCCGAACTTTCAAGGCCCGATTGACCCCTTTGAGGTCGAGGATAGGCCGTACAGAACCTCCTTTCTTTGGTACCACAAAGTAAATGGAGTAACGTCCCTTGCCAAGCTGATTTTCTGGCACCGGAACGACCGCACCCAGGCGGATCAGATTGTCCAAGGTCTGCTGCACTGCCACAGCTTTGACCGGAGACTTGCAGGGAGAGAGTACAAACCCGTCTCTTAAGGGTCGGCAGAACTCTAGCTTGTAGCCGTCTCTGATGACTTCCAGCACCCAAGCGTCTGAAGTTACCCTGGTCCACTCGCCCAGAAACGAGGACAGGCGTCCTCCAATCTGCACTGGGCCATGGACCAGGACCCCGTCAATGGGTACGAGACCCTGGAGGAGGACCGGAGGGCGCACCTCCGGGACGGCGGTCTCTGCGAAAGGAATGCTGCTTGGGGGAGAAGTTCCTCTTGAAGGAAGAGGGGGCAGAGGAGCCCGACTTGCCCGGGCGGTACCGACGGGCTTCCTGAAACCGTCCTCTGGAGTTACCGGGGTGAGCACTGGCCCGAGCCCTGACCTCTAGTAACCTCTTGCCCTTAGACGTGCCGAGATCGGTCACAATTTTGTCCAGCTCGACCCCAAAGAGCAGCTTGCCTTTAAAAGGCAACTTAGCCAGGTGGGACTTAGAGGCGTGGTCAGCCGACCAATGTTTCAGCCAAAGCCAGCGCCGCGCAGAGATTGTCTGAGCCATACCTTTAGCCGAAGCTCTCAAGACATCATACAGTAAGTCTGCCAAATAAGCCAAGCCCGATTCCAGGGCCGGCCAATCAGCCCTCAAGGAAGGATCCGAGGGGGAAGCCCGCTGCACAATCGTCAGGCACGCCCTGGCCACATAGGATCCGCAAACTGAGGCCTGCAAACTTAAGGCAGCCGCCTCGAAGGACGACCTTAAGGCCGCCTCCAATCTTCTGTCTTGGGCGTCCTTTAGGGCCGTGCCACCTTCCACCGGCAACGCCGTTTTCTTAGTCACCGCAGTGATTAAAGAATCCACGGTAGGCCAAAGAAAGGCCTCATGTTCACTTTCAGGCAAAGGATAGAGGCGGGACATAGCCCTAGCCACTTTTGAAGCTTGCTTCCGGGACATCCCATTGAGCCGAAATTAAGGTGTGCATGGCATCATGCACGTGGAAGGTTCTAGGCGGGCGCTTCGTCCCCAGCATAATGGCGGAGCCAACAGGGGCTGAGGGAGAGACGTCCTCTGGAGAGGAAATCTTCAAAATGCTCATGGCCTGCACTAACAGGTTGGGCAAATCCTCTGAGCGAAAGATCCGCTCAAGAAGAGCCCTCAACCCCAGGTACTCAACCAAACCTAAAAATTAGGCTTGGAGACCTAGCCAGAGCTGCTGCTGTGTGTGACCACCACCTGCTGAGATAGAGAACATACTGAGGAGTTTCCGGCAGCACATGACCACATATAGGGAGGCAAAAGCTTTGCTCTCTATCTCCACCTGCTGGTAGATGGACACAACCCACCAGTCTATGGATTGATCAGCATGATGATATGGAATTTTAGGCTAAAATTTGAACAAAAAAATTAAGATTAGATACACTCTGTACTAAGAGTGATATGTATTAATTTTGCAGGGATGATAGGAGTTTATGTTATTGCAATCTACAACACTGCTTCCCAGACTTCCAGAGCATGACATAACAGAATTGTGAATATGCAGGAAATACGTTTGTATATGCTGGATCTACAATGTGTGCAAATAGAGTTCATGTATGTTCACTGTGGATATTAACATGGGTATAATTAAACTCAAATCTCCAGTTGACTCAGGAATCATGACTACGGACTTTGTATTCATTGTTGCCAATAAAGTACCAAACACGCCCCCCTCCAAAATTTTACTCAGTTGTACAAAGGCACCTGGTTTCTCTTTCCTCATCTCCTCTTTTAGCAGTTGCTTCTTGGTAGGAATGTTTTCCAGGTCTGGGGCAGGCTTTGGTTTCTCAGACACAGCTTCTGGGAGTGAAAGGGTCTGTCTGGAAACTAAAGGCGATAAACAAACATCAGTAACAACCAGGACTTAAAATTCAGAACAAATTCCCTGGGCATTATGTTCAGGGATGAAGGCTTGTGGAGACCTGCAGAGAAATCAAGGTTGTATAGTTTCTATTACGTCCCATAAAACATACTCAGAAGTGCATAAGCATAAATATATAAACCTCACCATACTGGGCCAGACTGAAGGTCCATCAAGCCCAGAATCCTGTTTCCAACAGTGGCCAACCCAGATCACAAGTACATGGCAAGATCCTTTCATTTGTGAAGACAATTTTTCAATGCTCTTGGGACTGACCCAACAGATACATCATTACCCATGGACTTTGCAACTACTTTTCCCCCTTCACCCATTATCCAGCACAAGTATTTTTTACCCACAGAGAGGGGAAGGGGAAATCTTTCAACTCTTCATTTTCTCTTTTGAAAATTGCCCTCAAAAGTGTTGTGAGTGTTCAGTTGTCCAAAAATTTCCACTTTCCTCCATCTTTCTTAGCATTATAGCAATGATGTTTACCTGCAACAGGTGGTTTCCATAGACAGCTGGATTTATAATGCATACAGCTCAGAATTTAGTGTAAAAGTGCTGAGTATGCATGGCTCTTTCTGCACTCAGTGGTCTCCACAGCTCCTCAGTTTTCTAAAACTGTAGAAGGAAAAAAGCTCTTGAGGTGAATGGGATTGTGTACCTCATCAATCCTGCTGTCTAAGGAAAACATCTGTTACAGGTAAGCAACGTTGCTTTTTCCACTGAAAGGCAGGATTGAGTCAGGTACCCAAGTAGGTGACACCCAAGCTCAGGGTTGCTCACTATCAGAAAATGAGAGTTGTTTGTTAAAAATGGACAGATTGGCCCTCAGAGCTTGATCATAGGCAATATGATGTGGTAAGATGTGTTCCCAAACGGAAATCCAAGCCATCTCGTACCTTGAAAACATGCCCTACAAATAACGATTGTCAAGATGAGCTAACCACACTCAGTTTGAGGTTCTCTCTTAGCAGGACTAAGTAATCCTGCCACAGTGCAAGAGTATGTCAACCGCCAAGTTAGGCTTCCAAAACCACCACTACAACAAGCATAGTTTGGTGCGCGCGCGCGGGGGGGGGGGGGGGGGCAGCAATTCCACTGGAAGTTGAAATACTGGTGCAGATGCTTCAGTCTTGAATGGGTAAGGAAGAACATGGACTGTGGGAGGGACAGGGAAGTGATGGTCTATGCAGGGGGAATACTGGACTGTTAGGGGGAGGGAGAAAACAGAGGGGAAAAAGCAGAAGAGAGACACTAGGACCAATGCAAATAAAATGCCCAGATAAAGGTAGGAAAAAAGGTATAAAATAAAATGTCAGCTTTGGGAAATCCACCTCTCTAATGTACAAGCAGAAGTGCATTCATACTGCTTACCTTTCTTATTTAAAAAAAAAATTCCATCAATTGGGATTTTGTCAGGTACTTGTGACATGGATTGGTTGCTGTTGGAAACAGGATGCTGGGCTTGATGGACCTTTGTCTGTCCCAGTATGGCAATACTTATGTACTTATCCAATCAGATACATATGGGATGTCAACACAACTGAGATATCAATAGGCACAATAAATACCTTGCAAAGACATATCATCATGGATCTCCTGATCTGGGATTTCTTCCTCTTCTTCCTGCTCCGATGTCCCATTCTCTGCAGGTATTACATTCTCCCCACCAGTGTTTGCCAGGTCACTTGCTTCCTGCTTGCATTTTCCAGTCGGTTTTTTCTTTTTTTTGGCTTTGGGTTTAAGTTGGAAACTTCTTTTCTTTTCTAATTCTATGCTCTTTTTCCCTGAACAGAGATGGTAAGGGAAAATTAGGTTCTTACCTTGGTAATTTTCTTTCCTTTAGTCATAGCAGATGAAGCCATTACGTATGGGTTATGTCCATCAACCAGCAGGGGAGATAGAGAGCACTCAAACTTTCACAGTGCCCTCTTGGCCAGCTAGCTCCACTGCCTCTTCAGTATTTGAAGCTTCCAAAGCAGTATGGCAAACCGCAATGGGAATCACAAGAGCTTTCCTCACAGCGAACGATGGCCCATCACAAGGGCATGAACTCATAAAGGAGGGAATGCACATCCTCCTGGAGGGAATAAACTCATCCTCCTTATTGTATAAGTGGAGGGAATCACACATCCTCCCAACACACTGGAGGGAATGAACTCATCCTCCTATTTATAGAACTGGAGGGGAACACACGCGCCTCCTGGAGGGAATCACACATCCTCCCAACACACTGGAGGGAATGAACACATCCTCCTAAATTTAAACTGAACATGAATCCTGAAGATTGTTTTCCAACTTTCTCCAAGGAAGGAACTTCAGGAAATTAGAACAGAACCTGAAAAACAGATTCACAGCATACAGACAATCATACAGGGAGGGCTCATGGCTTCATCTGCTATGACTAAAGGAAAGAAAATTACCAAGGTAAGAACCTAATTTTACCTTCCTTGTCATCAAGCAGATGAAGCCATTACGTATGGGATGTAACAAAGCAACCCCTAGATAGGGTGGGAACAAGCCACACCACGCGCTAGCACTTGTGCACCAAAATGCGCATCCCTCCTGGCAGCCACATCCAGCCTGTAATGTCGGGCAAAGGAGAGCTTAGAAGCCCATGTTGCTGCACTGCATATCTCTTGAAGAGAGAGTGCTCCAGTTTCAGCCCAAGAGGAAGAAATCGCTCTAGTAGAATGTGCCTTAAAGGCTACAGGCGGAACCCTGCCGGCCAGCAGATAAGCTGAAAAGATAGTTTCTTTGAGCCAGCGGGCAATAGTGGCTTTAGACGCTGGAGACCCTCTGCGAGAACCGGACAGCAAAACAAACAGATGATCAGAAGTCCTGAAAGAGTTAGTAACTCGCAGATACTGCAGCAGAGTCCTGCGCACATCCAAAAGGTGCAGCTGCCCAAAAGATTCTGGAAACTCTTCCTCTGAAAAAGAGGGCAAGAAAATAGGCTGGTTTAGGTGAAAGGCTGAAACCACCTTAGGCATAAAGGAAGGCACGGTCCGAACCGTGACTCCGGACTCTGAAAATTGCAGAAATGGGTCTCTACAGGACAGCGCCTGGAGCTCTGACACCCGTCTCGCCGAGGTAATGGCCACCAGAAAAACGGCCTTCAGTGTCAAATCTTTCTCCGATGCTCGCCGAAGCGGCTCAAAAGGAGATGCCTGCAGGGTTTTCAAAACTAGCCCCAGGTTCCAAGCTGGACAGGGTGCTTGCACTGGAGGTCGGAGCCGAAGCACCCCTCTAAGAAACCGTGCCACATCTGGGTGAGCAGCCAAAGACACGCCTTCCACCTTACCACGAAGAGAGGCCAACGCTGCCACCTGCACCCGCAGGGAATTATAGGCCAAGCCTTTTTGTACACCTTCCTGCAAAAAGTCCAGAATCGGCGAGACAGGAGCCCGCATTGGAGCAATGGCTCTGGAAGCACACCAAGACTCAAACAGGCACCAAATCCTGGCATAAGCCACGGAAGTGGACCGCTTGCGGGCTTGCAGGAGAGTGGAAATAACTTTATTGGAATAACCTTTATCCCTCAATTGCGCCCTCTCAATAGCCATGCCGTAAGACCAAAGCGGCCGGCGTCCTCCATGGCTACCGGTCCCTGAGTCAACAGGTTCGGTACCAGAGGTAACGGCAGAGGAGCCTCCAGGAGCATCTGTCGGAGGTCTGCATACCAAGGTCTCCTTGACCAATCTGGGGCGATGAGGACCACTTCTGGGTGCAGCCGAATCCGCAAGAGCAGGTGCCCTATCAAGGGCCATGGGGGAAACACATAAAGTAGGCCCGGAGGCCAGGGTTGAGCCAAGGCATCCAACCCCGCCGAGCGAGGATCTCTCCGTCTGCTGAAGAAGCACGGGACTTTGGTATTGGCACTTGTCGCCATTAGATCCATCACGGGCTTGCCCCATATGGCACAGATCTGCAGGAAAACTTCGTCTGCCAGATTCCATTCTGCTGGATCGATCTGATGCCTGCTCAGATAATCGGCCTGCACATTGCTCTGACCTGCAATATGAGCTGCCGACAGACACTGAAGATGCAGCTCGGCCCAGTGGCAAATCAGTTCGGCCTGCGCGGCTAGTGCTCTGCACCTTGTTCCGCCTTGTCGATTTATATAGGCCACCGTTGTCGTGTTGTCCGACATCACTCTGACAGCCAATCCTTCCAGGGTCACTTGAAAGGCCAGAAGCGCCTGAAACACCGCTTTCAACTCTAGGCGGTTGATGGACCACTCCGACTCCTCGGGTGTCCATAGACCCTGGGCATGCTTCCCCTTGCAATGTGCGCCCCAGCCCTTCAGGCTGGCATCTGTTACCACTAGGCACCAAACGGGGAGTGTCAGCGGCATTCCACGCCGCAGCATGCTGTCCGAGAGCCACCACTCCATGCTGAGTCGGGCCGCAGGGAGCCAAGTAAGTCTGCATTGGTAATCCTGAGAAATAGGAGACCATCTCCGGAGTAGGGAATACTATAGAGGTCTCAGGTGCGCTCTCGCCCAGGGTACCACTTCCATTGTGGCCGTCATCGATCCCAGCAGCTGGACAATGTCCCAAGCTCGCGGGCGGGACATCCTCAGGAGCAGACGGACCTGATTCTGAAGCTTGCACTGCCTTAGCTCGGGTAGGAACACATAGCCCGAGACTGTGTCGAACCTGGCCCCCCAAAACTCTAGAGATTGTGAAGGGGTCAGGTGACTTTTGGTCATATTGACGACCCAGCCTAGAGATTGCAGTACTGAGACCACTCTGGCTGTAGCTTGTAAGCTCTCTGTTGCTGAGTCTGCTCTGATGAGCCAGTCGTCTAGGTACGGGTGAACCCTGATACCTTCTCGCCTGAGAAAAGCAGCTACTACAACCATTACCTTCGAAAAGGTTCGGGGAGCTGTGGCGAGGCCAAAAGGCAAGGCCCTGAACTGGAAATGTTTTCCCAACACCGCAAACCTCAGAAACTTCTGGTGCGGGGGCCAAATCGGTATGTGCAAGTAAGCTTCTTTCAGGTGTAGAGACGTGAGAAACTCTCCTGGCTGTACCGCCACAATGACGGAGCGCAGGGATTCCATGTGGAAATGCCGCACTCTCAGGGACTTGTTCACTTCTTTTAAGTCCAGAATAGGGCGAAAGGACCCACCTTTTCACGGCACCACAAAGTAGATGGAGTATCGGCCGCATCCTTGTTCGGCGGGAGGCACCGGGGTCACTGCCCCTACCTAAATCAGACCTTGTAAAGTCTCCTCCACCGCCGCCCATTTGACGGCAGAACCGCATCGGGACTCCACAAACACGTCTCTTACTGGGGCGTTGAATTCTATTCTGTATCCATCTCTGATCAGGTCCAGAACCCACTGATCTGAGGACATCTTGGCCCACTCCTCGACAAAGAGGGAAAGCCGTCCTCCTATGACAGGCATCGAGGACAGGGCCGGCGCACCATCATTGAGAGGGTCGCCCCTGAACTCCTGGTCTTGAGCCACCGGCTGCGGAACGCTTGTCCGAGCGAAAGGAGTTCCTCTGCTGACCACGGGCACGTGAAGTGAACCCAGCAGAACGCCCCGGGCGGTACCTTCTAGCTTCACGGAAGCGAGGTCTGTACGAGGAGTGGACCGCCTGGCCCTTAGAGGAAGGCCTCTGCCTATCTTCGGGCAAGCGCTGGGGTTTTGGATCACCCAGGCCTTTCACAATTTTCTCCAACTCCTCACCAAATAGGAGAAGTCCTTGAAAAGGCAACGTCACCAACCTTTGCTTAGAGGCCATGTCCGCTGCCCAGTGTCGTAGCCACAGACGACGGCGAGCCGCCACTGCTACTGCCATTTGTTTAGCCGAAGCTCTGACAAGGTCATAAAGGGCATCAGCCAGAAAGGACAAGGCCACCTCCATCCGCAGAGCCACATCCAAGAAGGGCTCCGCTCCATCTCCGGGCTGAGCCACTGCCTGTTGCAGCCAAGCTAGGCAGGCTCTAACAGCATAACAGCTGCATGCAGACGCCCGAACAGTGAGACCTGCGATTTCAAAGGACCGTTTCAATGCTGTTTCCAGCCTACGGTCTTGAACATCCTTCAGGGCAACACCTCCTTCAACAGGGAGGGTAGTTCTCTTTGTCACCGCAGTGACTAGGGCATCCACTGTAGGCATTTGAAAACGAGCCATATGTCCCTCACGCAGAGGGTATAACTGCCCCATAGCCCTGGAAACTCTCAAAGGTCCCTCGGGGTCAGCCCACTGAGCCGAAACAAGCTCTAGGATGGAGTCATGCAAAGGGAAGGCCTGAGCAGCTTTCTTGGTACTAGCCATCCTGGGATTACCCGAGGAGGCCATGCCACTGTCAGGATCTTCAATCGAGAGGGCCTGCAGGGTATCTGAAATAAGCGCTGGCAGCTCATCACGGTGGAAAATCCTCACCACGGAGGGATCATCCAGATCCTGTGGTAAATCCGCACCTGACTCTGGTTCCTCAGACCAAGAACGTCTGTCAGAGTTCTCCGAATCCTCACACCTCGACCACGGGGGGAGGGGGGAAGGTGCACCACAATCTGAAGGGGAATTAACCCTTCTGCGCTTATCTTTAGGCCAAGCATCCAGGAAAAAAGCCTCACTGGGCAGTCCCAGGCCAGAATCCATCGGGGGGGGGGGGGGGGGGGGCAAACAGAGGAGCCTCAGGCGACCCTTGAGGAAGGGCTCTTTTCATCATGTATGCTTTATGCAGCAAAAGCACAAAATCCGGGGAGAAAAACTCACCCTGGGCACCCAAATCCTGTCCGGTGCTAGCCACTCCTGAAATAACCTCATCTCGAGGTGCCCCACCTGGCTCAGGTCTCTCCGTGTCCCCGGAGGCCGCGCCATGCGGTGTAAGCAAAATGGCGCCCACTGCCAGCTCAGAGCGGGAAGAAACATCGCTCGCCATGCTCGGGCCGGCTCCTACGCCAGTACAGCACGATTTACAGAGCCCTGCTGCTGATTTGCGCTTGCCACAAGTGGAACAGCGCTTTACATTGTCCGCAGCCATCGCCGAAAAACGGCAGTAAAATCCAAAATGGCGGTTTCGAGCCAAAATCGCCCCGATCGCGGGCCCACCCCGGAGGAGTTGGAAAACACTCTTACCTCAAAGGATCTAGTGTACAACTACGATCCTGCTGAAAATCAGGTCAAAAACCTCTGTTCCAGCGTCTCTGCGTTTAAAACCGCGACGCGACTTTTTTTTTTTTAAGCTGTGAGGAAAGCAGAGGTATTGAAGACTCCGGAGGCTCAAATGAGTGGGAAAGGCAGGGAAAGGGCAAACCTATATGCCTGCATCCACTGTTGGTGGGTAAGGACAGGGAAAGCAAGGCAATATGTCCACATCCACAGAGGTATGGGTAAGGCAGGGAAAGAGCTAACCTATGTGCCTTTAAAGTGAAGCTGCTATAGCCTCCAACACCCCGGTTAACAACTGGCAAGCCAGGAACCACCTCCCGGCAGATTTTTCTGGAGCTCGAACAAGCTGCAGCCACCCTGCTAGTGGAGATAGAGAATACTGAAGAGGCAGTGGAGCTAGCTGGCCAAGAGGGCACTGTGAAAGTTTGAGTGCTCTCTATCTCCCCTGCTGGTTGATGGACATAACCCATATGTAATGGCTTCATCTGCTTGATGACAAGGAAATACTAGTTTGTTTTTCACTTGTTTTATAAAGCCCTTCTTATCTGAATGGCATTACATAAGGGATAACTATTTGCCTATGCAGAATCTCCCTTTTCTTCTAGGTTTTTCACTCCGTCCTTGGCAATAGCTCTACAACTTGTTTACCTGATCATATAACTTCACCCTGCTCAACAATTTTCCTCTTTTGAGGGAAATGAATGAGTTGTACAGCATCTCCAGTTTATGGGGGATTGATAGCAGCAAATTAAGTAAGATGTCCTTATGTCTCACCCTGTGATAGATATGAATGAATGCTCTTTTTCATTGGAATTTATCAAAATATACGCCTATATCCCCGGATTCTACATACAGCGCTTTGAGTTGCATGCGCAAATTTGGACACATGTCCAAATTACATGCACAACTTAATTAACGAGCCAATCAGTGCCAATAATTGAGCAACCAATTGTCACTAATTAGCAATTAGAATTTACATGTGAATCTTTTAGGTGTATTCTATACAGAGGTGTGCGTAAATCCTAGTGCACATATCTGAAAAGGAGGCACGACCATGGGAGGAGCATGGGCGGTGCGTTCCTAAAATTTATGCACATTGTTACAGAATTACCGGGATCCGCGCCTAATTTGTGTGTGGGGATTTACACCAGGCTTCAGTGGCATAAATAGTTGCGTCTATATGTAGTTGTTGTTCCCAGTACTAAGCGCTATTCTATAAACTGCGCCTGAGGTTTATAAGAATAGCGCTAAGTGCAATTTTTTAGGTGCCATTTGTAGAATCTAGTCCATAATACATATCAAAGAAAAAAAAAAAGCAAAAGCAAAAATATAAGGTACAGAAAAAAAGAAACAAAACAAAACCACCACAAGTACCCTAGTCCACATTTCAGGGATCAAACTGTAAATATCTGATGGAATTATTATTAAAGGAAAACTCACCCTACCAAGTAGTACAATACAAAACAAAACCTACTCTGTATTCTTCATACTCACACTAGCCAAAGAAATACTAAATATTTAAATTTTGAACAGGAGACTATGAACAGGAGACTAATCTATAAGAAAATTGTGTGGTTGAACTGGGATCCCCAAAAATATAACTGTTATTCCCATAATATGGCATTTGCAAGGAAATTTGAATTAATGCTCTTTTTAGGGCCCTGTTTACTAAGCCATGCTAAATGCTAAGTTGACCATAGGAACATATGGGTGACTCTACCATTTAGCGAGTGCTAAAAATGCTAGCGCACCTTAGTAAACAGGGCCCTTAATTTCTTATTATTTTAAAATTAAAAACGGCAGCAAAAAGTGGCCTTACTGTGCCCCTATGCTAGTGGCATAGCTATGGGGGTCATGGGGGACTGGGCTCCTCAAATTGGCTCTGGTTTTGCTGGCAGGGTCCCCAATCCCCACCAGCTGAAGTGTTTGTCCCGTGCTGGTCTCGCTGCGTTGCCTACCCTGCTCTTCTCAGTCGCACCGTGCACGCTCGAGGGTTTCATTAAAATGAGCGTGCACGGAACGAGAGCAGGGAAGGCAATGCGAAACCAACACGGGACAAACTCTTCAGCTGGGTACCATCATGTGGCAACAGCACAGGGAGCGGCAGCAGACCAAATTGTGGACCCCCCCTCCCCACTTTGAGCTCTGGTCCCTCTCCCTGTCGAGGTCTGGCTACGCCCCTGCCCTGCGCAGATTTACCTGCAAACTAAAGTCGTTTTTCCTGTACCCATAAAACACCTGATTTTCCACCTTTTGTATTAATGGCCATGTGCTGATATTGCTATTAGTGCACAACCATTAATAGAAATTACTGCGTGAGACTTACCGTCATCCATTTTGTAGGTGGTAAGGGCTCACGCAGTAATCCTACACCAACCAGTTAGCGGAGGACTAGGGCACTTTCTGGAGCTCTGCAACCCTGGGCCCTAAATCTAGCCACCAGGTGTTGCCACTAGAGCTATACCGAATAGCATATTTAACTATTCGGCCAAATACGAATAATGAAAAATATTATTTGACTGAATATGAATAATGGGCATCAAGCTTTAACATACCGAATAATAAAAGAAGAAATGTGAAATCAGAGATCAAGTGTTTATTTCAGTAGGATTTAGCACTGTAGAGCCCTGGATTATTCGTACTCAAATTTAAAATCACTTTTTGGGGCCGAATCAAATATGAATATTCAGTACAGCCCTAGTTGCCACTGTACAATGGCTGACTTGCGCTCCCTCCTCCCCCCCCCCCCCATAAAGGAGGCTGTGAACATTGCCTTTGCGGTATTTCCTGTTCTAGTCAAACAGGGGAGCAGAATAACTGAGTCAGGAATCAAACTGCTACTGGGAGTGACAGACTGGGAAATTATTGCAGGTGTTTGCTATTATTTACCCAATTAGAATAAACCCACCCGTTTGGTCTCATTACCTGTCTAACAGGTTCTCTCTATCAACACTGTGTTTGGCTCATGAAAATACATCACTCCAAAAACCTAGAATATGCCCAGTAACTAATCAGCCATATTTCTGAATAGTCTAGGCCAGTGATTCCCAAAACCTGGTCCTGGAGGCACCCCAGCTAGTCAGGTTTTCAGGATATCCACAATGAAAATTCGTTAAGACAGATTTGCATGCACTGCCTCCACCTCATGCAAACTACTCATGAATATTCATTGTGGATAAAACCTGACTGGCTGGAGTGTCTCCAGGATCAGGTTTCAGAACCACTGGTCTGGGCACACTTTAACAGGCTTGTATTGTCTCCTTGTATACACATACACACTGAATTAAAAAATACATAATTTAAAAAGGTTGTTTTGTTTAACATTATTTTCAATTACATTTTTATGTTTTTTTTACATTCCAAATACTAATTTCTAGATGGGTACAATTGACAGCCTCTCATTCGACAAATTGGCATCTAATGTTAGGTGCCAAGTGCACGTATATTTTTATAAAATAACAGCACTTATGGGCTACACAAATTCTTTCAATACCGACCTCGGGGTGGCTTGGAGTGCTCCTGCTTGGTGGTGGACCATTTATGCACACAGAAGTCATCTGCTCCTGTCCAAACCAAATCTGGTTCTATTGGAGACCACTGAACAGAAAGCAGCCGGCCCTTGTGTCCTCGGTAATTAGACAATGGCTCTTCCTTCAGAACATCCCAAACCTTTAAAATACAGTAGGTAACAAGTGAAAAAGTAGATATATAACATAGGAACTGTTTCTGGATCTGTACTAAGAAGCCTAATGACTAGAAAAAGAAAGACCAGTATTCAAATCCTGCTACTATGACATGCCAGCTGTACCTTTGGACAAATCATCTTCTCTCACTGCCTCTGGTACCCATAGACTGTAAACTCTCTTGGGCAGGGATCCACTGTACCCCTCTCTGTGATTTTTTCATACATGTGAGATGTTTTAAGGCACTGTGGTGTCCTTTTACTAAGCTGTGGTAAAACGTGACCTGCGGTAGTGTGGGCGCATGTTTTTGGCGTGTGCTCAGCCATTTTTCTTTTTTTTTTACCACAGCTGGGAAAAGGCTTTTTTTTTCTCTTTTAAAATGGGGGCAGTAAATGGCTGTGTGCTAAAATTAAAAGTAGAACGTGGTTATTTACTTCCTGAGCCCTTACTGTCACCCACTGACATAGTGGTAAGGGCTCACGCACTACACTCATGCAGCATGCTCCAACATGGCCGATTACCACTGGGAACACACCCGTGGTAGAAAACGGAAAAATATTTTTCTACCATAGAAAAAGCGCACACCAACTTCAAAATTACTGCCAGATGGGTGTGTCAATTTGGTGCGCGGTAGTCCCACTGCTGCTTTGTGAAACAGCCCCTGTATAAATACTGTAACAACAACTCTCCCTATCCTGCCTCACCATGTGGTTCCAGCTGTCCTAGACACAAAACAGAACATGCACTCAAACAATGTGTGCTACATGGCTAAGCTAAAAGGTGGATTCCCACTCATAATGCTGATAATGAAAAATCATTCAAAAGCCTGTGACATCTGCATTCTCGTCAAGAGATCAGGTGGTCAAGAAATTTGACATGGTATAACACACACACACAAAAAAAAAAAGACAACATGATTACAGCTTCCCCTAAATATCTGTAGTTATTAAGGGGTTTATTACAAGCCAGTTCCCAGAACTGGATAAATGCAGAACATTTTCTGTTCTAAAAGTATGCTCAAACATGGAACTTCAAATATTTTCTTGCAGTTTTAATTATATGTCACAGCTTAAAATACACTCTGTTCTGCATATATGGCAATTAAATATAGTTACCCACTCAAAAACTCCAGTACTAAGTATATTTTACCAAATACACCTTTTATTACTTCTGTATAACAATATACAGAAGCAAATACCAATATGTTATAAAATCATACCTTCACTTCATTCATACATCATTCACCCACATAACCTTACACTTTGAATTCAATGGTCATTAACTACAAGGTTTCACACCACAGACTTACCAAATCAATATAACTGAGTATATAAATAAAATAATTTCTGAATGTCTTATTACACCAAATGAGTAATATTCTAGTGCTCTTTAATTTACGATGTCCCAAAAACTGAGCCATGTAAATGGTCACTTATACGGCTAAAATGACCTCTTAAAGCAGTGGTTTTAAACCCAGTCCTCAGGGACCACCTTGGCCAGTCGGGTTTTCAGGATATCCACAATCAATATGCATGAGATGTATTAGCATGCACTTCCTCCATTGCATACAAATATCTCATGTATATTCATTGTGGATATCCTGAAAACCCGACTGGCCGGGTGGTCCCTGAGAACCACTGTTTTAAAGAACACCAACTAACGTAAAATTTTTGTGCCATGATTTGATGCACATGCTTGTGTGTGTTCACACCAACATCTAGACACAAGCACTTACACAAGTGCAATGCATTCGATACATTGCCTTTCTGTGGTACAGCCAAGCAGTTTATGTATATTATATGCAAGTGCTTTACTCCTAGTGGGATCACAATCTCAGGGCCTCTTTTACTAAACCGCATTAGCGATTCCTGGTGTGGCAAATGCACCACAGCCCTTTCATTTTGAATGCACTGTGCCATATTTGCTGCACAGTTTAGTAAAAGAGGTCCCAAGTTTTTTTGTACCTGGGGCAAATGGAGGGTTAAGTGACTTATCTTGGATCACAAGTCACTGTACCCTGTGGGAATCGAAGCCAGTTCTCCTGGTTCTCAGCCCCCACTGCACTAACCATTAGGCTACTCCTCTACTCCAGTATAAGCGATTATGCCTTAAATGTAAACATATTTTCAATTGCTTTTGCTAGTATTCTTTAAAACAGCGCTTTTCAACTGGCGTGGCGAAGGAGTTTTCTGTCATTCCTGTCCTGTCCCCAGCAAGCAACCTACTTCAGTACTAAAATCTCTGCTTTGACAGCCACCTTTTCAACAGCACCCATTCAAGGGCAAATGGCTTGCAGGACTCAGAACATCTTACCTGCTAGTTCATTTACCTCCTTCAATATTCACTCTTTGGCTCGACTGACCGATACTATAAAAGTATGAAACTCACAACAGCTCCCATGGCCCAATTCCCTCCACTTAATGTTTCTCCCTAGATTTAACTTCATTCATCTTATCCATGATTACCACTTCGCTATCCTCTGGTTCTGTCCCTGACCCCTGGAAAGGCCCAACCAGACCCCAACTGGTTAACAGCAATTACCATCCCATTGCCAACTTACCATTCTTAGGAAAAATTATACAGTCATTGGTTCACCTACAACTTCATGACTTTCTCTCAAAAACAAATATTACACCCACAGAACTCACCACAGTACCGAAACTGCCCTATTAGGCATTACTATCTACAGTGGTGGAAATAAGTATTTGATCCCTTGCTGATTTTGTAAGTTTGCCCACTGACAAAGACATGAGCAGCCCATAATTGAAGGGTAGGTTATTGGTAACAGTGAGAGATAGCACATCACAAATTAAATCCGGAAAATCACATTGTGGAAAGTATATGAATTTATTTGCATTCTGCAGAGGGAAATAAGTATTTGATCCCCCACCAACCAGTAAGAGATCTGGCCCCTACAGACCAGGTAGATGCTCCAAATCAACTCGTTACCTGCATGACAGACAGCTGTCGGCAATGGTCACCTGTATGAAAGACACCTGTCCACAGACTCAGTGAATCAGTCAGACTCTAACCTCTACAAAATGGCCAAGAGCAAGGAGCTGTCTAAGGATGTCAGGGACAAGATCATACACCTGCACAAGGCTGGAATGGGCTACAAAACCATCAGTAAGACGCTGGGCGAGAAGGAGACAACTGTTGGTGCCATAGTAAGAAAATGGAAGAAGTACAAAATGACTGTCAATCGACAAAGATCTGGGGCTCCACGCAAAATTTCACCTCGTGGGGTATCCTTGATCATGAGGAAGGTTAGAAATCAGCCTACAACTACAAGGGGGGAACTTGTCAATGATCTCAAGGCAGCTGGGACCACTGTCACCACGAAAACCATTGGTAACACATTACGACATAACGGATTGCAATCCTGCAGTGCCCGCAAGGTCCCCCTGCTCCGGAAGGCACATGTGACGGCCCGTCTGAAGTTTGCCAGTGAACACCTGGATGATGCCGAGAGTGATTGGGAGAAGGTGCTGTGGTCAGATGAGACAAAAATTGAGCTCTTTGGCATGAACTCAACTCGCCGTGTTTGGAGGAAGAGAAATGCTGCCTATGACCCAAAGAACACCGTCCCCACTGTCAAGCATGGAGGTGGAAATGTTATGTTTTGGGGGTGTTTCTCTGCTAAGGGCACAGGACTACTTCACCGCATCAATGGGAGAATGGATGGGGCCATGTACCGTACAATTCTGAGTGACAACCTCCTTCCCTCCGCCAGGGCCTTAAAAATGGGTCGTGGCTGGGTCTTCCAGCACGACAATGACCCAAAACATACAGCCAAGGCAACAAAGGAGTGGCTCAGGAAGAAGCACATTAGGGTCATGGAGTGGCCTAGCCAGTCACCAGACCTTAATCCCATTGAAAACTTATGGAGGGAGCTGAATCTGCGAGTTGCCAAGCGACAGCCCAGAACTCTTAATGATTTAGAGATGATCTGCAAAGAGGAGTGGACCAAAATTCCTCCTGACATGTGTGCAAACCTCATCATCAACTACAGAAGACGTCTGACCGCTGTGCTTGCCAACAAGGGTTTTGCCACCAAGTATTAGGTCTTGTTTGCCAGAGGGATTAAATACTTATTTCCCTCTGCAGAATGCAAATAAATTCATATACTTTCCACAATGTGATTATCCGGATTTAATTTGTGATGTGCTATCTCTCACTGTTACCAATAACCTACCCTTCAATTATGGGCTGCTCATGTCTTTGTCAGTGGGCAAACTTACAAAACCAGCAAGAGATCAAATACTTATTTCCACCACTGTATATATGCTTACATTTGGATAGGAACAAATCAGTAATTTTTCTATCTCTAGACGTTTCCACCGCTTTTGACTTAGTGGACTACATGATTCTTCTAGAGAGATTTTTCCAGATTGGTATAAGAGATACAGTTCTGGAATGGTTCCAGTCATACTTTTCCAACCGATCCTATGCAGTTCAACAGAGTTTCCACTAACAGTAGGAGTACCTCAGGGATCAATTTTTTCCCTAACACTTTTCAATATTTTCCTAGCACCCCTATTAACTCTTGACCAATCATTAGGATTTATGGCATTTGTCTATGCAGATGACATCCAGATTCACCACGCTTTAGACCCAAATGACATTTCACATGATACATACCATAAATGAAAATCTGATTCAGTTAACCAATTGGTTAAGAGACAATAAACTTGTCCTTAATCCAAAAAATCCTGTCGTGTCCTCTTCTCTAACTCTGGAACCACCACTCTAACATCACCCATTTTAATTTATTTATAGCATTTATATCCCACAATTTCCCACCCACGGGCAGACTCAATCTGACTTACAACAGTCTGTAAAAACATACATCAAGTCAGCAATCAATTTCTTAGAAGTGTAAGAGAGAAAGGGTAAAAGCAAAGAAGGGAAAAAGAGAAAGAGTTGTGGTGACCAATATGACGCCGTGACAGAGACAGGTCAGAAGTTAGAGATGCTAGGCGGGATTTAAGCTTAAGCATTTCCAAATAAAAAGGTCCTGAGGCGTTTTTTTGAAGGTCGGGTGATCAGGACTAAGTTTCACCAATTTAGGTAGACCATTCCACAAATGAGCGCTAATATAGGAGAAGGTGAATGCGCTGTCCCCGTTAAATCCTCAACCCTCAGTCAAGGGGGTTGAGGATTTATCCAGCAGATTGCCAAGACCTGTCGTTTCTTTCTTTACAACATCCGTAAAATCCGCCCCTTTCTTTCCGAGCACTCTACCAAAACCCTCATCCACACCCTTGTCACCTCTCGTTTAGACTACTGCAATCTGCTTCTTGCTGGCCTCCCACTTAGTCACCTCTCCCCTCTCCAGTCGGTTCAAAACTCTGCTGCCCGTCTCATCTTCCGCCAGGGTCGCTTTACTCATACTACCCCTCTCCTCAAGACCCTTCACTGGCTCCCTATCCGTTTTCGCATCCTGTTCAAACTTCTTCTACTAACCTATAAATGTACTCACTCTGCTGCTCCCCAGTATCTCTCCACACTCGTCCTTCCCTACATCCCTTCCCGTGCACTCCGCTCCATGGATAAAGGTGAAATTAGGCCTTACCTGCTAATTTTCTTTCCTCTAGACCCTCCAGACCGGTCAAGACGCTTGGGTTATGCATGCCTACCAGCAGAGGGAGACTGAGAACACTAACTTCAAACTGAGTACATATAACCTGTGCTAGCCCTCTATCTCCAGTATACACTTAGCAAAGCAGAGAAACAAATCCCTGGAACAGTAACTCTGAAACTAATAGAACCCCTGTACCTGGAAAACATAGTTAAACACCAACAGTGTGCTTAAACAGATGAAACGCCCAGGCGTCCCACTCTGTAGAATATTAGAGTCAAAGAAAGTTCTCCGACCATACTGAACATAAAATGAACAGTCATAGCAGAACACGGCTCAAAATACTTCTGATAATCGACACGGCTGAAAAATACTTCTGATAAGAGACAGGGCGGGCTCTTGACCGGTCTGGAGGGTCTAGAGGAAAGAAAATTAGCAGGTAAGGCCTAATTTCACCTTCCTCAGCAACCCTCCAGACCGGTCAAGACGCTTGGGAAGTACCAAAGCAGTAGACACATTAAGGGTGGGACCCACGAAAAGCAGAAGACAACACAGCCGCTCCAAACCGAGCATCCTCTTTTGCCTGCACATCAATTCTATAATGCTTTACAAAAGAATGAATGGACGACCATGCCGCCACCTTACAAATGTCCTGCGGAGGAATAAAACTACTTTCCGCCCAAGAGGCGGCTACCCCCCGAGTAGAGTGTGCCTTTAGTACCGAGGGAACTGCCCGATGCTTCAACAAATACGCCGAGGCAATAGTCTCCTTCAACCATCTAGCCAGAGTAGCCTTGGAAGCCGCTTCACCCTTTCTGGGACCTCCAAACAAAATGAATAAACGATCCGACGCTCAAAAGTCCTGCGTTCTGCTCAAATATGACCGCAAAATGCGTCGAACATCCAACTTAGCCAAACGACGTTGAGAGAGATCACCAGACCTATCCCCCAACACTGGTAACGAAATCACCTGATTTACATGAAAGGAGGATACCACCTTAGGAACAAACGAAGGAACTGTCCGCAAAATCACTTTCTCCTTAGCCAAGGAGAGAAAAGGCTCTCTACAAGACAAAGCCTGTAGCTCCGAAATTCTACGCGCCGAAGCAATGGCCACCAGAAACACTGTCTTTAAAGTAAGATCTTTACACGAGATGGAAGCCAACGGTTCAAACGGAGGGCCTACCAGAGCCTCCAAGACCAAATTCAAATCCCAAGGCGGAACCGTCGGACGACGAGGCGGACGAAGCAACTTGACAGCTTTCAAGAACTGCCCCATGTCCGGCGAAGCCACCAAGGAAATCCCCTGAATCTTTCCACGGAAACAAGACAACGCTGAAACCTGTACTTTCAGGGAAGAGAGCGAGAGCCCCCTGTCAAGACCGTCCTGCAGGAACTCCAAAACTTCCGCGATCGAAACACGTAGAGGAACATAATCCCGCTCTTGACACCAGTTCTCAAAAATGCGCCACACCCGCACATAAGCCAAAGAAGTAGACCTCTTACGAGAACGCAACATGGTATCAATTACCCTGGCTGAAAAACCTTTCTTCCTTAATCTGAGCCTCTCAAGAGCCAGGCCGTAAGCGAGAATGGAGAAGGGTCGGCCATCTCGATCGGCCCCTGAACCAATCTCACCCCGGGCCCCAACGGAATCGGAGCCTGCACTAATAACCGAACCAGGTCTCCGTACCATGGACGTCGAGGCCAATTGGGCGCAATCAGAACCATTAGACCTGCATGGCGCCCGATCCGCTGCACCACGCGGCCCACCAGAGGCCACGGCGGAAATACATAGAGCAACTGTTGAGTCGGCCACGGGAGCACTAACGCGTCGATGCCCTCGGCCCGAGGATCTCTTCGACGACTGAAGAAGCGAGAGACCTGAGCGTTGTCGGCCGATGCCATGAGATCCAGCACCGGCCGACCCCACTCCCACACCAGTCGATTGAACACTGAGGGATGGAGGGACCACTCTCCGGGGTCTAACGTGTGCCTGCTTAGAAAATCCGCACTCACGTTGTTCACCCCTGCCACGTGACCCGCTGAGAGACCCTGAAGATGAGCTTCTGCCCACAACATTAACTCCGCCGCCTCCACAGCTTGGCTCTTCGTTCCCCCCTGCCGATTTACATATGTGACGGCCGTGGCATTGTCGGACAGAACCCTGACTGCCTTGCCTTCTAGCAGGCTCTGAAAGGACCGAAGAGCCAACCGAATTGCTCGAGTCTCCAGGCGATTGATGGACCAAGATGCTTCCTCCAACGTCCAACGTTCTTGGGCTACCTGACCCAGGCAATGCGCTCCCCAGCCCGAGAGACTCGCATCCGTGGTCAGCACCGTCCAATTGGGAGTGTCCAGCGGCATGCCCTTCGCTAGATTCGGAGAGTGGAGCCACCAGCGAAGGCTGCGACGAGCAACCCCCGACAGAGGGAAACTCTCCTCCAGGTCCTGAGACTGAGACCAATGAGACAACAAAGCTCTCTGTAATTCTCTCATATGGGCCCTGGCCCAAGGAACCACCTCTATTGTTGCTGCCATCAGACCCAACACCTGAAGATATGCCCGAGCCGAAGGCAGACAGATCAAAACTCCGCTTTAGAAAGGTCTCCAATTTCCTATCCTGAGGATCCCGCAACGCGGCCCCCCCATCCACTGGAATAGCAGTAGCCTTAGTCACTGCCGTCACCACGGCATCTACCGTCGGGGGCCTGAGAGAATCTCTGTCCTCCTGAGGAAGAGGATAGAGCTTGGTCATAGCCCGAGCCACCTTACATTGAGCCTCCGGCGAATGCCACTCCTGCGTGATCTTATCTCTCAAGTCCGCATTCATAGGGAAAGAGCGAGAGACCCGCCTGGTCCCCTTAACCAAAGGATCCACCTGCTTCCCATCCCCAATGGGAGCTGCCGCAGGATCAAACCTTAAAGTGGCAGACACCTGCTCAATGAGTTCAGACAATTCATCCCTGTGAAAAATCCGAACCACCGAGGGGTCTTCCCCTGGCAAAGTCAGGTCTCCATCCTGACCTGCAGCCGACCCCTCCTCCTCTTCCAGGGGGCTAAAATCGCCCTCAGAATCCGGAGGAGAAAAAACCTCTACATCTTCAGACCACTCCACTCGTGGTCTTTTAGCGGTAGCCCCCCCCCAACCTTGGACTAAGGGACTCCGCACCCGATGGGCCCGCCTTCCAAGCCTGAAACAAACTCCAAACTCCGGAGGGAACCCCATGCTGCCCGAGGCCTCCCCCCCCAGCGGGGCTCGAAATCAGGAGAGACTGCGGCCCCACGACCGTCTCAGCGCCCAAAAGACCCGAATCCAAGATGGCGGCGGTTCCCGCCAAAATCGGAACCGCTGCTGAAGCGCCAAGCTGAGCCACACAAACCTCCTGCGATCCAGCAGAAGGAACCTCCGCCGCTAACGCGAGGGATAGGGCCTTGGGCTCTCCACAAAACCGGCAGGGACCGCCAGCCGCGTCTACACCCCGACGCGCACACAGCCGGCAACGAAGCAACTTCCCCGACATACTCGCGCCTCAGAAACAGCTGATTACAACAACCGGCGAAAACAAAATAAAAGAAAAAACACTCACCGGCGCTTAATTACTGGCTCAGCTCTCCCAGACCGGCTGAACAACTCCGGAAACACCGGAGTGCAGCTCCTGCAGCTCTCCACATGAGGTGTGCGCCTTTTTTTTTTTAAACTTTATTTGAGCCCTGCTGCTATAATCTGTATGGCACTCAAGGCTGCAGGATTAACACTGCAGCCGAGGCACAACGCTGCCCAAAACGGGAGAGCCAGTCGGGGGGAGGGACCCGGCCACCCGGGTGTGACACCCCAGAGGGGACAATGGCAGGCCCCACCGGACCTACCAACCCCTTGCACACCACAGAATTCCAGGCACAGGGATTAACACTGTCACCAACTTATCCCCAGAAAACAACTGAAAATTAAATAATCTCACAACAAGGAACCTAAATCCTACCAGACCGGACAAGCTGCACAGGCTGCATGTCTACCCTCTGCTGAGACTGAGAAAATACTGGAGATAGAGAGCTAGCACAGGTTATATGTACTCAGTTTGAAGTTAGTGTTCTCAGTCTCCCTCTGCTGGTAGGCATGCATAACCCAAGCGTCTTGACCGGTCTGGAGGGTTGCTGAGGAATTCTTCTTATCTGTTCCCTTCTCCACTACTGCCAACTCCAGACTTCGCGCCTTCTGTCTCGCTGCACCCTACGCCTGGAATAAACTTCCTGAGCCCCTACGTCTTGCCCCATCCTTAGCCACCTTTAAATCTAGACTGAAAGCCCACCTCTTTAACATTGCTTTTGACTCGTAACCACTCGCCTCCACCTACCCTCCTCTCTTCCTTCCCGTTCACATTAATTTATTTGCTTACTTTATTTATTTTTTGTCTATTAGATTGTAAGCTCTTTGAGCAGGGACTGTCTTTCTTCTATGTTTGTGCAGCGCTGCGTACGCCTTGTAGCGCTATAGAAATGCTAAATAGTAGTAGTAGTAAGATACTGGGAGTTATTCTGGACAACACATTGTCCTTCCAGCCGCAAATCTCTACGGTGGTAAAGAAATGCTTTTTTAAGCTATGCCAGATCTGATCAATTTGCTCAAACCCCCATCCCCGCCTTAAATGTATTAATCCACTCGTTCATCATTACTACTACTACTACATTAGTCATCTAGACTATTGTAACACACCTCTACACTGGACTTAAGGGACATCCGATGACTATAACTAATATAAAATACAGCCATTAAATTGATCACAGGGGCAAGACAATTTGACCACGTTATACCACTTTTGAAATCAGCTCATTAGTTGCCAATAACACAATAATTAAGGTAAAATTATGTATCATACCTGATAATTTTCTTTCCATTAATCATAGCTGATCAATCCATAGACTGGTGGGTTGTGTCCATCTACCAGCAGGTGGAGATAGAGAGCAAACTTTGCCTCCCTATATGTGGTCATGTGCTGCCGGAAACTCCTCAGTATGTCGATATCAAAGCTCCATCCGCAGGACTCAGCACTTAGAGAATTACACCCACAAAGGGACACTCTGCCCAGCTCACCACCGCCGAAACGGGGGAGGGGAATTAACCCAGCTCATCCCCACACAAGTGGGGGAGGGGAATCCGTCCAGCTCATCCCCGCGGAGCGGGGGAGGGACACCACCCCGCAGATGCGGGGGGATCTGGCTTATCCTGCAACCGCAACCGCGGGAGGAGCTGACTGACCCTAACACCGCCGAAGCGGGAGGGGTACAAAGCTGCCCTACAGCCGCACGAAGCGGGAGGGAGTGCCGGCAGAATTTAAGTCTCAATCCAGCCCCGTAAAACGGAGGGGAGAGGAATGCAGCAGCTCACTGTAACACAAACTCGTCTCAACTCTTGAAGAATCCAAGTGAAAAAACTTGAACACGAAGTCCTCCTGAAGTAACTGAAGACTAAACTTGAACCTAAAATTCAACCAGAATATAAACAGTACAGATATCTGGGAGGGGCTATGGATTGATCAGCTATGATTAATGGAAAGAAAATTATCAGGTATGATACATAATTTTACCTTCCATATCATCATGCTGATCAATCCATAGACTGGTGGGATGTACCGAAGCAGTACTCACCCAGGGCAGGACATTGAAATCCCTGACCGCAACACTGAAGCTCCAAACCGGGCCTCCGCCCGAGCAGCCACAGTCAAGCGGTAATGTCTGGAGAAGGTATGGGCCGATGCCCAAGTTGCCGCCCTGCAAATCTCTTCCAAGGAGACGGACCCGGCCTCTGCCATCGAGGCCGCCTGAGCTCTAGTGGAGTGGGCCTTCAACTGAATAGGCGGCACCTTCCCCGCGGCCACATAAGCCGCTGCAATGGCTTCCTTGACCCATCTTGCCACTGTAGGCTTAGCAGCCTGCAGACCCTTACGAGGACCTGCAAACAGGACAAACAGATGATCCGACTTCCGGAAATCATTGGTCACTTCCAAGTATCTGATGATGACCCGTCTCACATCCAGATATTTGAGAGCAGAATACTCTTCTGGGTAGTCCTCCCTACGAAAGGAAGGGAGACAGAGCTGCTGACTCACATGGAAGCGAGAAACAATCTTGGGTAGGAAGGAAGGCACTGTGCGAATAGTCACTCCTGCCTCAGTGAACTGCAGAAAAAGCTCTCAACAAGAGAGTGCCTGGAGCTCGGAAACTCTTCTGGCTGAAGTGATAGCCACCAAAAAGACTGCTTTCAACGTCAGGTCTTTCAGAGATGCCCTCGACAAGGGTTCAAAAGGCGGCTTTGTAAGGCTCTTAGCACCAGGTTGAGATTCCACGCAGGCACCACTGAGTGCAGAGGAGGGCGCAGGTGATTAACTCCCTTGAGGAAACGCACCACATCTGGCTGCAAAGCCAGGGAAGCACCCTTCAGGCGGCCCCTGAAGCAAGCCAGGGCCGCTACCTGGACTTTCAGGGAACTGAGCGACAGGCCTTTCTCCAGACCTTCTTGCAGGAACGCCAGCACTGAAGAAATTGGAGCAGTAAATGGAGAAAGTGAACCTGCTTCACACCACGCTGCAAAGGTACGCCAAACCCTGGCGTAAGCAGTAGAAGTAGAGCGCTTCCCCGCTCTCAGCAGAGTGGCGATGACCTTGTCTGAGAAGCCCTTCTTCCTCAGACTCTGCCGCTCAATAGCCAGGCCGTAAGACCAAAGGGGGAGGGATCCTCCATCACCACGGGACACTGATGTAGCAAGCCCTGCTCCACTGGCAGTCGCAGAGGTTCGTCCACTGAGAGCCTGATCAAGTCCGCATACCAGGGACGTCTGGGCCAATCCGGACCCACCAGGATTATCTGGCCCGGATGCTTTGCCACCCGGTCTAGCACCCTGCCCAACATGGGTCAGGGCGGGAACACATAGAGAAGCTCTTGTGTCGGCCACTGTTGGAGAAAAGCATCTACTCCCAGGCACAGCACTTGGCAATTGGCCGATGACGCCATCAGATTTAGGCTCGGCTGGCCCCAGCGCTTCGTGATGTCCAAGAACGCCTGAACAGATAGCTGCCACTCTCCGGGCTCCAAGGTATGTCGACTGAGAAAGTCCGCCTTAACATTCATGACTCCGGCAATGTGGGCCGCTGACAGCTGTTCCAGGTTCGCTTCCGCCCACTGGCATAGATTCATGGCCTCCTTGGCTAGAGAGGCGCTCTTGGTACCTCCCTGGCAGTTGACATAGGCCACAGCCGTGGCATTGTCCGACAGGACCCGTACAGGCTTCAACGCCAGTACCGGGATGAACTCCAAAAGCGCCAACCGAATGGCTCTGAGTTCCAGGAGGTTGATAGACCACTTTACCTCTGCAGGAGACCAGAGCCCCTGCGCTGTCCTTCCCAAGCAGTGGGTTCCCCAGCCCGACAAAGAGGCGTCCGTCGTGACGACAATCCACTCCGGGGTCACCAGAGGCATTCCTGCAGACAACTTGTCTGTCTGCGTCCATCAGCTCAGCGCCTTGCGCACTGCTGGGTCCAAGGGAAGGCGCACAGCATAATCCTCCGACATTGGAGTCCAGCGCTGCAGCAGAGAGTGTAGTAGTGGTCTCATATGAGCCCTGGCCCAGGGCACTACTTCCATCGTGGCCGTCATAGAGCCCAACAGCTGCACATAGTCCCAAGCCCGAAGAGGAGAGGCTACTAGGAACTGGTCCATCTGAGCCTGAAGCTTGACAATCCGATTGTCTGGCAGGAACACTCTGCCCACTTGGGTGTCGAATCGAACTCCCAGATACTCCAGGGACTGAGTTGGGCGCAGCTGGCTTTCCTCCCAGTTGATGATCCACCCCAGGGAGCTCAAAAGAGCAACCACCCGGTTCAAAGCTTTGCCGCACTCTGCATAAGAGGGGGCTCGGATCAACCAGTCGTCCAGATAAGGATGGACTTTTACTCCTTCCTTCCTCAGGAAGGCCGCGATGACCACCATTACTTTGGAGAAGGTCCGCGGAGCAGTAGCCAACCCGAACGGGAGGGCTCTGAACTGGAAGTGTCGGCCCAGTACAGCAAAACGCAGAAAGCGTTGATGAGGAGGCCAGATGGGAATATGCAAGTACGCTTCCTTGATGTCCAAGGATGCCAGGAACTCTCCTGCCTGCACTGCCGCTATAACAGAGCGGAGGGTCTCCATGCGAAAGAGCCTGATTGACCCCTTGAGGTCGAGGATAGGCCGTACAGAACCTCCTTTCTTTGGTACCACAAAGTAAATGGAGTAACGTCCCTTGCCAAGCTGATTTTCTGGCACCGGAACGACCGCACCCAGGCGGATCAGATTGTCCAAGGTCTGCTGCACTGCCACAGCTTTGACCGGAGACTTGCAGGGAGAGAGTACAAACACGTCTCTTAAGGGTCGGCAGAACTCTAGCTTGTAGCCGTCTCTGATGACTTCCAGCACTCAAGCGTGTGAAGTTATTGTGATCCACTCGCCCAGAAACGAGGACAGCCGTCCTCAAATCTGCACTGGGGCGTGGACCAAGGCCCCGTCATTGGGTATGAGACCCTAGGGGAGGACCGGAGGGAGCACCTCCGGGACAGCGGTCTCTGCGAAAGGAATGCTGCTTGGGGGAGAATTTCCTCTTGAAGGAAGAGGGGGCAGAGGAGCCCGACCTGCCCAGGCGGTACCGACGGGCTTCCTGAAACCGTCCTCTGGAGGTACCGGGGCGAGCACTAGCCCGAGCCCTGACCTCTGGTAACCTCTTGCCCTTAGACGTGCCGAGATCGGTCACGATTTTGTCCAGCTCGACCCCACAGAGCAGCTTGCCTTTAAAAGGCAATCTAGCCAGGCGGGATTTAGAGGCGTGGTCAGCAGACCTATGCTTCAGCCAAAGCCACCGCCGCGCAGAGATTGTCTGAGCCATGCCTTTAGCTGAGGCCCTCAAGACATCATACAGCAAGTCTGCCAAATAGGCTAAGCCCGATTCCAGGGCCGGCCAATCAGCCCTCAAGGAATGATCCGAGGGGGAAGCCCGCTGCACCATAGTCAGGCACGCCCTGGCCACATAGGAGCCGCAAACTGAGGCCTGCAAACTTAAAGCAGCCGCCTCAAAGGACGACCTTAAGGCCGCCTCCAATCTTCTGTCTTGGGTGTCCTATAGGGCCGTGCCACCTTCCACCGGCAACGCCGTTTTCTTGGTCACCGCAGTGATTAAAGAAACCACGGTAGGCCACAGATAGGCCTCACGTTCACTTTCAGGCAAAGGATAGAGGCGGGACATAGCCCTAACCACTTTAAGGCTCGCTTCCGGGACATCCCACTGAGCCGAAATTAAGGTGTGCATGGCATCATGCACGTGGAAGGTTCTATGCGGGCGCTTCGTCCCCAGCATAATGGCAGAGCCAACAGGGGCTGAGGAAGAGACGTCCTCCGGAGAGGAAATCTTCAAAATGCCCATGGCCTGCATTAACAGGTTGGGCAAATCCTCTGAGCTAAAGAGCCGCGCTGCAGAGGGGTCATCCGCTCCATCCGAGCGGGGATCCGTCTCCTCCAAGCAATCCGCAAAGGACCGTTGGGAGAACTCAGATACGCTGCCCTCATCTACATCGGAGGAGACAAAGTCCTCCAAGGCCTGGGAATCAACCCGAGGGCGTTTACCTCCGGGGGCCTCAACCTCTTTACCAGACGAGGGAGCAGGGGCAGCGTTTTGCATAAGGAAGGCCTGATGCAGCAGCAAAACAAACTCGGGGGAGAAACCCCGCATACTGTGCACTTCCTCAGCCTGGGCTACAGCCCTAGCGCACCCTCAACCGGCGCTCGCAAGAGCGGGGGAGAGACATGCTGCGCATCCAAGATGGCGTCCGGCGCGACACTCCGCGAAGGAGCCGCGCGGGAAGAACGGCGCTTAACTTTAGCCGCTTTTGTGCCGTCGCCCAAATTAAGGGCGTTCATGGCATCAATGTCTCCCACCTCAAGGGCGGCCCAAGAAGAAGCCGTCCGAGCCGCGTGGCCGGCCAATATGGCGGAGGCGAGTCGCGGGGGATGGGCGTTTATGGCGGGAAAAACCGCCACACCGGAGGAAGGACCGGGACACTCATCGGTCACGAAACTGTCACCCAACAAGGGCGAATCAGACTTTAAGACCCCCGCATCCCCTCTGGAAGCGCACACGCGATCCGGGGAGCGACTCTTTGCGCCCTCGCCCTCCGACACCATAGGCCACGTGGAGACCAATCGGGGAACCCCCTGCCCGCTATAAAAGGTAAAAATTACCTGCTGTCCGCTCCGAGCTGTAACGACCTGGTGTCCCAGTGAGTAGCTGCAATAAACGTTTAAATAAACGTCGAAATAAACGCCTTTAAGGACGTTCAAAATTTTTTATTTTTTTTTTTAAACGGAGCCAGCGGGAGGGGGGAGAAAAGGAGGGACCTGGCGCCACCAGGTTTGCACTTGCTCAAGAAGAGCCCTCAACCCCAGGCACTCAACAAAACCTAAAAATTAGGCTTGGAGGCCTAGCCAGAGCTGCTGCTGTGTGTGACCACCACCTGCTGAGATAGAGAACATACTGAGGAGTTTCCGGCAGCACATGACCACATATAGGGAGGCAAAAGTTTGCTCTCTATCTCCACCTGCTGGTAGATGGACACAACCCACCAGTCTATGGATTGATCAGCATGATGATATGGAAAAATGTAATTATTGAAAGATTAGTCACACAATAACCATGTAGACTCCCATAGGAATATTATGGGCATCTACAAGATTAGCATGCACTAACGCTAACGCACCTCTAGTGTGGCCTTTAGGTATCTATTTTTCTTTATAAAATAGGCGTCATAACCAGCATTACTCCATCTCCAGTTTACCTGTGCAGTGCCATCATAACACGCAGATACCAATCGCCCATCATGATGGGGGCTCCACGCCAGGCTGGTGATTTTAGCAGTGTGCCCAGCAAGGCTTCGGAATGGCTCTGTTATCATCACAGGAGTATCTGCAGAACTCTCTGAAAACAAGAAACTATGTTACTTATTGCTGATATAAGGATGAGAAAGGTGGGGCAGCCCTCACATCTTCTGCACAGTCTCAACAGCAGAATGGGCTCCTTACCCGCAACATGTTTAGAGCATTTTAGCCTCGCTAAAAACTGCCCTCCCTCAATGTGGAGAAAAGAACATGCACTGCTCCAAAAGAAGAGGTATTTTTGGCAGTGTGCTGTGGGTTAAGGGAGGAAAACAATGCACATAGATTGTACTTTTCAAATCTGTGTGTGTTACTTTCCACGAAAACTGAACCCCAAGATAAAGCAGGTGCAAATGTCTGTACCCATGACAAGTTTCAAAGTTAAAACGAGCACATCTTGTTCTCCTTCTCAGTTTTCTTTCCCACCACAGCTGGAGGGCAGATGAGAGGTGCAGTACTCATTCGCTTTTTTATAAGCAAAGTTTACATTTCAAAAAGAGTTCCAACAGTGATATCTTTTATTGAACCAACGTAAACATTACCCAGAAATAAATGTCAGTGTATGAGCTTTTTGCACTGCACAAGTCTCCATTTCATCAGAAGCAGAGCGGGAGTGGGTACTATTCTGGTCTCAAAAACTGTTCAAAGACCTACCTATCTCAGTCCAATAAAAATGTATTATAATCTGCAAAGAATCTCAGAACAGGATGCAAAAAAAAAAAAAAAAAAAAAAAAAAATCAATGTTCTCTTAACTGGAATTAAAAAACAAACAAAAAAAACCCCATACACCAAGAAACAATCTGAAAGGCCACGCCATTTTTTCTCAGCTCAAAAATCTGCTTGATAAAAGGAATCTAGAGTTTGCAAAAGAAGAGAGTTAGGGCTGGGTTCAGTAAATGGTGCCCAAAAATATACAGGTGCTGAACGGTATTCTATAGAGGGCGTTTTGGATGGGTGCCCTTCATAGAATAACGTGTAGTGCTGGGATCCGTGCTCAATTTTGGATACAAAGATTTAGACCAATAGAAACCAGGTAGAAATCCCCGCATCCAAGTTGAGCGCAGATTCTATAACACTGCGTGCATCTTAAGGGAACGTCCCTGACCCTCTCATTGTTAGGCCCACTTTGCAGGTGTGCACGGAAACACTATATAAATGGGCAGATGTGTTTCCTGCGGACATGCTGTCTCTGCCCCGTTTTGGCGCCTTGCGTCCGTTAGAATGCTTTTCCCAAAATCTTGGTGTGGAAGTAGTACCTAGTGTTCGGTGCCATATGGTAAAATTATGTATAATCATACCTGATAATTTTCTTTCCATTAATCATAGCTGATCAATCCATAGACTGGTGGGTTGTGTCCATCTACCAGCAGGTGGAGATAGAGAGCAAACTTTTGCCTCCCTATATGTGGTCATGTGCTGCCGGAAACTCCTCAGTATGTCGATATCAAAGCTCCATCCGCAGGACTCAGCACTTAGAGAATTACACCCACGAAGGGACACTCTGCCCAGCTCACCACCGCCGAAACGGGGGAGGGGAATTAACCCAGCTCATCCCCACACAAGTGGGGGAGGGGAATCCGTCCAGCTCATCCCCGCGGAGCGGGGGAGGGACACCACACCCGCCGATGCGGGGGGATCTGGCTTATCCTGCAACCGCAACCGCGGGAGGAGCTGACTGACCCTAACACCGCCGAAGCGGGAGGGGTACAAAGCTGCCCTACAGCCGCACGAAGCGGGAGGGAGTGCCGGCAGAATTTTAAGTCTCAATCCAGCCCCGTAAAACGGAGGGGAGAGGAATGCAGCAGCTCACTGTAACACAAACTCGTCTTAACTCTTGAAGAATCCAAGTGAAAAAACTTGAACACGAAGTCTTTCTGAAGTAACTGAAGACTAAACTTGAACCTGAAATGCAACCAGAATAAAAACAGTACAGATATCTGGGAGGGGCTATGGATTGATCAGCTATGATTAATGGAAAGAAAATTATCAGGTATGATTATACATAATTTTACCTTCCATATCATCAAGCTGATCAATCCATAGACTGGTGGGATGTACCGAAGCAGTACTCACCCAGGGCGGGACATTGAAATCCCTGACCTCAACACTGAAGCTCCAAACCGGGCCTCCGCCCGTGCAGCCACAGTCAAACGGTAATGCTTGGAGAATGTATGAGCCGAAGCCCAAGTTGCCGCCTTGCATATCTCTTCCAAGGAGATGGACCCGGCCTCTGCCATCGAGGCCGCCTGAGCTCTAGTGGAGTGAGCCTTCAGCTGGATAGGCGGCACCTTCCCTGCGGCCACATAAGCCGCTGCAATGGCTTCCTTGACCCATCTTGCCACTGTAGGCTTAGCAGCCTGCAGACCCTTACGAGGACCTGCAAACAGGACAAACAGATGATCCAATTTCCGGAAATCATTGGTCACTTCCAAGTATCTGATGATGACTCGTCTCACATCCAGATATTTAAGAGCAGAGTACTCCTCTGGGTAGGCCTCCCTACGAAGGGAAGGGAGACAGAGCTGCTGATTCACATGGAAGCGAGAAACAATCTTGGGCAGGAAGGAAGGCACTGTGCGAATAGTCACTCCTGCCTCAGTGAACTGCAGAAAAGGCTCTCGACATGAGAGCGCCTGGAGCTCGGAAACTCTTCTGGCTGAAGTGATAGCCACCAAAAAGACTGCTTTCAACGTCAGGTCTTTCAGAGATGCCCTCGACAAGGGTTCAAAAGGCGGCTTCTGCAATGCTCTTAGTACCAGGTTGAGATTCCACGCAGGCACCAGAGTGCAGAGGAGGGCGCAGGTGATTAACTCCCTTGAGAAAGCGCACCACATCTGGCTGCGAAGCCAGGGAAGCACCCTTCAGGCGGCCCCTGAAGCAAGCCAGAGCCGCTACCTGGACTTTAAGAGAACTGAGCGACAGGCCTTTCTCCAGACCTTCTTGCAGGAACGCCAACACTGAAGCAATTGGAGCAGTGAAGGGAGAAAGTGAGCCTGCTTCACACTACGCTGCAAAGATACGCCAAACCCTGGCGTAAGCAGTAGAAGTAGAGCGCTTCCTCGCTCTCAGCATAGTGGCGATGACCTTGTCTGAGAAGCCCTTCTTCCTCAGACGCTGCCGCTCAATAGCCAGGCCGTAAGACCAAAGGGGGAGGGATCCTCCATCACCACGGGACCCTGATGTAACAGGCCCTGCTCCACTGGCAGCCGCAGAGGATCGTCGACTAAGAGCCTGATCAAGTCCGCATACCAGGGACGCCTGGGCCAATCCGGACCCACCAGGATTACCCTGCCGGGATGCTTTGCCACCCGGTCTAGCACCCTGCCCAACATGGGCCAGGGCGGGAACACATAGAGAAGCTCTTGTGTCGGCCACTGTTGGAGAAGAGCATCTACTCCCAGGGATCGAGGGTCCCGTCCTCTGCTGAAAAAGCGCGGCACTTGGCAATTGGCCGATGACGCCATCAGATCTAGGCTCGGCTGGCCCCAGCGCTTCGTGATGTCCAAGAACGCCTGAGCAGACAGCTGCCACTCTCCGGGCTCCAAGGTATGGTGACTGAGAAAGTCCGCCTTGACATTCATGACTCCGGCAATGTGGGCCGCTGAAAGCTGCTCCAGGTTCGCTTCCGCCCACTGGCAAAGATTCATAGCCTCCTTGGCTACAGGGGCGCTCTTGGTACCTCCCTGGCGGTTGACATAGGCCACAGCCGTGGCATTGTCCGACAGTACCCGTACAGGCTTCAACACCAGTACCGGGATGAACTCCAAAAGCGCCAACCGAATGGCTCTGAGTTCCAGGAGGTTGATAGACCACTTTGCCTTTGCAGGGGACCAGAGCCCCTGCGCTGTCCTTCCCAAGCAGTGGGCTCCCCAGCCCGACAACGAGGCGTCCGTCGTGACGACAATCCACTCTGGGGTCACCAGAGGCATTCCCGCAGACAACTAGTCTGTCTGCATCCACCAGCTCAGCGCCTTGCGCACTGCTGGGTCCAAGGGAAGGCGCACAGCATAATCCTCCGACATCGGAGTCCAGCGCTGCAGCAAAGAGTGTTGAAGTGGTCTCATATGAGCCCTGGCCCAGGGCACAACTTCCATCGTGGCCGTCATAGAGCCCAACAGCTGCACATAGTCCCAAGCCCGAAGGGGAGAGGCTACTAGGAACTGGTCCACCTGAGCCTGAAGTTTGACAATCCGATTGTCTGGCAGGAACACTCTGCCCACTTGGGTGTCGAATCGAACTCCCAGGTACTCCAGGGACTGAGTCGGGCGCAGCTGGCTCTTCTCCCAGTTGATGATCCATCCCAGGGAGCTCAAAAGAGCAACTACCCGGTCCACAGCTTTGCCGCACTCTGCATAAGAGGGGGCTCGGATCAACCAGTCGTCCAGATAAGGATGGACTTGTACCCCTTCCTTTCGTAGGAAGGCCGCGATGACCACCATTACTTTGGAAAAGGTCCGCGGAGCAGTAGCCAACCCGAAAGGGAGGGCTCTGAACTGGAAGTGTCGTCCCAGGACTGCAAAACGCAGAAAGCGTTGATGAGGAGGCCAGATGGGAATATGCAGGTACGCTTCCTTGATGTCCAAGGATGCCAGGAACTCTCCTGCCTTCACTGCCGCTATAACAGAGCGGAGAGTCTCCATGCGAAAGTGCCGCACTTTCAAGGCCCGATTGACCCCTTTGAGGTCGAGGATAGGCCGGACAGAACCTCCTTTCTTTGGTACCACAAAGTAAATGGAGTAACGTCCCTTGCCAAGCTGACTTTCTGGCACCGGAACGACCGCGCCCAGGCGGATCAGATTGTCCAAGGTCTGCTGCACTGCCACAGCTTTGACCTGAGACTTGCAGGGAGAGAGTACAAACCCGTCTTTTAAGGGTCGGCAGAACTCTAGTTTGTAGCCGTCTCTGATGACTTCCAGCACCCACGCGTCTGAAGTTATTGTGGTCCACTCGCCCAGAAACGAGGACAGCCGTCCTCCAATCTACACTGGGGCGTGGACCAAGACCCCGTCATTGGGTACGAGACCCTGGGGGAGGACCGGAGGGAGCACCTCCGGGACGGCGGTCTCTGCGAAAGGAATGCTGCTTGGGGGAGAAATTCCTCTTGAAGGAAGAGGGGGCAGAGGAACCCGACTTGCCCGGGCGGTACCGACGGGCTTCCTGCAACCGTCCTCTGGAGGTACCGGGACGAGTACTAGCCCGAGCCCTGACCTCTGGTAATTTCTTGCCCTTAGACGTGCCGAGGTCGGTCACGATTTTGTCCAGCTCGACCCCAAAGAGCAGCTTGCCTTTAAAAGGCAACCTAGCCAGGCGGGATTTAGAGGCGTGGTCAGCAGACCAATGTTTCAGCCAAAGCCACCGCCGCGCAGAGATTGTCTGAGCCATGCCTTTCGCTGAGGCCCTCAAGACATCATACAGCAAGTCTGCCAAATAGGCTAGGCCCGATTCCAGGGCCGGCCAATCAGCCCTCAAGGAATGATCCGAGGGGGAAGCCCGCTGCACCATAGTCAGGCACGCCCTGGCCACATAGGAGCCGCAAACTGAGGCCTGCAAACTTAAAGCAGCCGCCTCAAAGGACGACCTTAAGGCCGCCTCCAATCTTCTGTCTTGGGCGTCCTTTAGGGCCGTGCCACCTTCCACCGGCAACGCCGTTTTCTTAGTCACCGCAGTGATTAAAGAATCCACGGTAGGCCACAGATAGGCCTCACGTTCACTCACAGCCAAAGGATAGAGGCGGGACATAGCCCTAGCCACTTTAAGGCTCGCTTCTGGGACATCCCATTGAGCCGAAATTAAGGTGTGCATGGCATCATGCACGTGGAAGGTTCTAGGCGGGCGCTTCGTCCCCAGCATAATGGCGGAGCCAACAGGGGCTGAGGGAGAGACGTCCTCCGGAGAGGAAATCTTCAAAGTGCCCATGGCCTGTAACAACAGGTTGGGCAAATCCTCTGGGCTAAAAAGCCGCGCTGCAGAGGGGTCATCCGCTCCATCCGAGCGGGGATCCGTCTCCTCCAAGGAATCCGCAAAGGACCGTTGGGAGACCTCAGACACGCTGCCCTCATCTACATCGGAGGAGACAAATTCCTCCAAGGCCTGGGAATCAACCCGAGGGCGTTTACCTCTGGGAACCTCAACCTCTTTACCAGACGAGGGAGCAGGGGCAGCATTGTGCATGAGGAAGGCCTGATGCAGCAGCAAAACAAACTCGGGGGAGAAACCCCCCAGACTGTGCACTTCCGCAGCCTGGGCCACAGCCCTAGACGCACCCTCAACCGGCGCTAGCAATAGCGGGGGAGAGACATGCTGCGCATCCAAAATGGCGTCCGGCGCGAAACTCCGCGAAGGAGCCGCGCGGGAAGAACGGCTCTTAACTTTAGCCGCTTCTGTGCCGTCGCCCAAATTAAGGGCGTTCATGGCATTAATGTCTCCAACCTCAAGGGCGGCCCAAGAAGAAGCCGTCCGAGCCGCGTGGCCGGCCAAGATGGCGGAGGCGAGGAGCGGGGGATGGGCGTTTATGGCGGGAAAAACCGCCACGCCGGAGGAAGGACCGGGACATTCATCGGTCACGAAACTGTCACCCAACAAGGGCGAATCAGGCTTTAAGACCCCCGCATCCCCTCTAGAAGCGCTCAAGCGACCCGGGGAGCGACCCTTTGCGCCCTCGCCCTCCGACGCCATATGCCACGAGGAGAAGAATCGGGGAACCCCCTGCCCGCTATAAGAAGGTAAAAATTACCTGCTGTCCGCTCCGAGTTGTAACGACCTGGTGTCCCAGTGAGTAGCTGCAATAGACGCTTAAATAAACGTCGAAATAAACGCCTTTAAGGACGTTCAAAATTTTTTTTTTTTTTTAACGGAGCCAGCGGGAGGGGGGAGAAAAGGAGGGACCTGGCACCACCAGGTTTGCACTTGCTCAAAAGAGCCCTCAACCCCAGGCACTCAACAAAACCTAAAAATTAGGCTTGGAGGCCTAGCCAGAGCTGCTGCTGTGTGTGACCACCACCTGCTGAGATAGAGAACATACTGGGGAGTTTCCGGCAGCACATGACCACATATAGGGAGGCAAAAGTTTGCTCTCTATCTCCACCTGCTGGTAGATGGACACAACCCACCAGTCTATGGATTGATCAGCTTGATGATATGGAAATAAAATTCTCTCGTCCTGCACACAGGCCATGAAGACTTACCCAGCACACTCTTCAGACTATGCACATAAACAACAGCATTGTTGGAGGCTGAGGCCAACAGGTAGCTCAGTTCTGGTTGGGTCCCGTGCTCATGATGCCAGCGAACCACATTAATCAGTTTGTGGTGCTGCTGAATGGTACAAAGCAGTTTCAGATTGGGAGCCTGGAAGATTTCAATGGACCTGCGATTTGAAAACAGCAAACGCACACAGATGAATATGGCTTCGTGTATGAATGGGTAATGTTCTATTGTTGCCCTTTTATCTACATCAGTGCAATTGTACAAAAATAAGAACGTTCCTAGGTTGTTTGCAATTTAGGTGCAAGGAAATCGTGCTGTAAAAAAAAAAAAAAAAAAAAACAAACAAAAAAAAAAAAAAGAGTACTGGCAGGCTGAAAGAAGGACTGGAATCTAGGTCTGATCACAACTGATGTTTATGAGTCCAACACAAAACAGAATATACAGACAATGTAATAGACTGAGTAAAAGTTATTCATTCATGGAGAAGTTAAAGGTAAACTTGAACGTGAAGTTCTAGACATCAAAGACAAATGCTGTTATCTTTGCCATAGATATTCTAGGTATGAATCTTCAACTCACTGTTACAAGCACAAAACTAGAGGTTTGAACAGATTGATAGATTTTGCTCTTTTTGAAACATACCCATCTTCATTACCAATAGCCAAAGTTTTGCCATCTGGCTTCCAGCTCATCTCTGTATGCACTGGCAGCTTGTGCTGAAAAGCAAAAGAAAAAACCTGATCGGTAACTGTGGCTATTTACAACAAACAATCCTCCAACCAGTTAACCTTTCATGTTTTGCAAAATGAAAACAATTCAGAAACACTTTAAACATCTCTTACTCAAGATCACGCTTGTAAATTCAGCATTCTTATAGCATACAGCAATGCAATGGAGCCTGTATCAGAGCCAATCAACCCCCAATTGTGAAGTATTCTCATGGGATTTAACCCCCCCCCCCCCCAAAAAAAAAAAAAAAAACACTTTGAAGAATACTTTTGTTTGCCTACATACAATGTACTCGGTGACTCTCAAATGATACTGGCCACATTTTATAGATGCAACCATTTTTGCAGATTTAGCTGCAAATGAAAAACGTCCAACATACATCTGACTTTTTCCTACTTATGACATCTCCAGGTGCTAGGTGCATGACAACAGAAAGGACCAGCCATAGGCTTTTTCCCACTCATGCACACTGTCTATTACATAACATGGCCATCACTCATGAAATGTGCCAATCTCATCAGTAGTTTATTCTTTCTAGAACCCTCTCCTTAAACACGAAAAAAAAAAACACTTCAGAGAGAATGAAGAGTATTTGAATAAGTTTATTTACTGCATTTGCAAAAACAAAACGGTTTACACTTTATATATTATATATATATCCACACTAACACACATATTAGCAATCCATTATTCAATAGTAAAGCACAGCAATCATTCATACTAGAAAGGTAACAGTTAAAATGCTCATTCATACTACTATCAATCTATGCTACATATCAAATGTAGTATATTTAATTCATCTAAAATTCCTTATCATATATTATTTCCAAATGTATCATTAAAAAATATATGTTTTTAAAAGTTTTCGAAAGTTGGTAAAAAATTCTTCTAATCTAATGTTTTTTTGGAAGACAGTTCCAAAGTGTTGGAGCCAAATAAAAGCGGATACTCGCGTAGATTCCCATCTTGCCCTCCTTAACGATGGACTAATTAGTCTTTTGTCGATGAGTGATCGTAACGTACGTGACGGTGTGTATGGTATGGTCAAATTAGCTAGATATGATGGAGTTGATGAATGTAATGCTTTATGTGCCAGGGCAAGAATCTTGAATTTTATTTTCAATTCAATAGGGAGCCAGTGAAGCAGATATAGAAGAGGTGTAATCCTATCATATTTGGATTCTCTGCAGATAACCCGAGCTGCCGTAGTTTGGAACACAAACTAGTCAACAGATGTGACCTGGAGACAGAAAAGTGTAAAGAATATACACCAACTCACAAAAAAGTTGAATCAGTACAAGGTTGAAACTTTGAAGTCTTTATAGATGGTACTATTGTCCCCAAGTTTAAGTCATACACTAATTCAACTCTTATCTTTGCTACCATGTGCTCAGTATACACATATATTTTTCTCAGGTGGACACACATGGCAACCCCATAACTCTAGTCTCACATCTTGAGAAATCCAAAGTTGGATCCAATTCTGTTTTCTACTTCCTGTTAACTGAATAATTCCTGAGACCCCATCCCACCATGTCTGTATTCACAGCACTGGACTCACTTTGATAGAATTGGTGTCCTTGATCACTTTGTTGATGTCATGGGCTTCTCCGGTCAGCTTCCAAGGATTGTGTTGGAAGATGACACCTTCTCCACCACAGCTATATAAGGACACAGGTGGTCTTTCATCTTCTCCTCCTGCAAAAGCAGAGAAAGAAAAGAATAAAAATGTGCCACTTACACAATCATACTGCCCAAACATGTCAACAGTTTTTGTATTAAGCTCTGTGGTGTGCAAGGGAGAAAATGCTTGTTCAACATTGATAGACAAGAGCTATCTTCAAAGCTCACCAAAGACAGGTGGAACAGGGGGTCCCCAAGCCAAGGAGTACACAGTCTTCTTATGGTATGTGCTAGAAATCTGTGGTGGTCTATAGAGAGAAGGACTAGAATGTTAAATACCTGAACAATAAAACAAGACCAAACCTGGACATTCTGCACTTTTGATGCCAATGTTTTTTTGAATATGTACAAAGTTCTTTGACCATGTTTCTTATGATATTATACACATACTCGGAAAAAATTGACCTATCCTAATCCATATGGGAAAATTAGGTTCTTACCGTGATAACTTTCTTTCCTTTAGTCATAGCAGATGCAGCCATTACAGATGGGTTGTGTCCATCAACCAGCAGAGGGAGATAGAGAGCACACTTTTTTCAGTGCCTCATACCAGCTTGCTCCACTGCCTCTCTTCAGTATTTGAAGCTTCCAAAGCAGTATGGCAAACCGCAATGGGAATAACATGAGCTTTCCTCACAGCGAACGATGGCCCTACAACATAGGGCATTAACTCAGAATGGAGGGAATGAAACATCCTCCCGGAGGGCATAAACTCATCCTCCACTGAGACATAACTGGAGGGAATAAACTCATCCTCCCGGAGGGAATAAACTCATTCTCCAAAACATGAAACTGGAGGGAATTAAGTCATCCTCCTTTAATTGAACAAGAATCCTGAAGACTGTTTTCCGACTTTCTCCCAAGGACGGAATCTCCAGGAAACATGAACAGAACCCGAAATAGATTTACAGCAGATAGCAATCAGACAGGGAGGGATCATGGCTGCATCTGCTATGACTAAAGGAAAGAAAATTATCAAGGTAAGAACCTAATTTTCCCTTCCTTGTCATCAAGCAGATGCAGCCATTACACATGGGATGTATCAAAGCAATCCCTAGATAGGGTGGGAACAAGCCACACCACTCGCCAGCACTTGCGCTTCAAAATGTGCGTCCCTCCTGGCAGCCACATCCAGCCTGTAATGTCGGGCAAAAGAGCTTAGAAGCCCATGTTGCTGCACTACAAATCTCTTGAAGAGAGAGTGCTCCAGTTTCAGCCCAAGAAGAGGAAATTCCTCTAGTGGAATGCGCCTTAAAGGCATCAGGCAGAGGCCGGCCGGCAAGCAAATAAGCTGAAAAGATAGATTCTTTGAGCCAGCGGGCAATAGTGGCTTTAAATGCTGGAGACCCTCTGCGAGGACCTGATAGCAAAACAAACAGATGATCAGAGGTCCTGAAAGTAACTCGCAGATACTGCAGCAGAGTCCTGCGCATGTCCAACAGGTGCAATTGCCCAAAAGATTCTGGAAACTCCTCCTTGACAAAGGAGGGCAAGAAAATAGGTTGGTTTAGGTGAAACGCTGAAACCACCTTAGGCAAGAAGGAAGGCACGGTCCGAACCGTGACCCCGGACTCTGAAAATTGCAGAAAAGGGTCTCTACAGGACAGCGCCTGGAGCTCTGACACCCGCCTCGCCGAAGTAATGGCCACTAAAAAGACAGCCTTCAGTGTCAAATCTTTCTCTGAAGCACGCCGAAGTGGTTCAAAGGAAGCACCCTGAAAGGCCTTCAGCACTAGCCCCAGGTTCCAAGCTGGACAAGGTGCACGCACGGGAGGACGGAGCCGAAGCACCCCTCTAAGAAACCGTACCATATCCGGATGAGCAGCTAAAGACACGCCTTCAACCTTGCCACGCAGGGAGGCCAACGCTGCCACTTGCACCCGCAGGGAATTATAGGCCAAGCCTTTTTGTACACCATCCTGCAAAAAGTCCAGAATTGGCGAGACAGGAGCCCGCAGGGGTGTGATCTCTTTGGAAGCACACCAGACTTCAAACTGGCACCAAATCCTGGCATAAGCCACGGATGTGGAATGCTTGCGGGCTTGCAGGAGATTGGTAATTACTTTATTGGAATAGCCTTTGTCTCTCAATTGCGCCCTCTCAATTGCCAGGCCATAAGATCAAATCGGCCGGCGTCCTCCATGGTTACCAGACCCTGTGACAACAGGTTGGGAACCAGAGGTAACTGAAGGGGATCCTCTACGAGCATCTGTCGGAGGTCCGCATACCAAGGCCTCCTGGGCCAATCCGGGGCGACGAGAACCACTTCTCCTGGATGCAGCCGAATCCGCAGGAGCACTCGCCCTATCAAGGGCCACGGAGGGAGCACATACAGTAGGCCCGGAGGCCAGGGTTGAGCCAAGGCATCCAACCCCGCCAAGCGAGGATCTCTCTGTCTGCTGAAAAAGCACAGGACTTTGGCATTGATGCTTGTCGCCATTAGATCCATCACGGGCTTGCCCCACTTGACACATATCTGCAGGAATACTTCGTCTGCAAGTTCCCACTCCGCTGGGTCGATCTGATGCCTGCTTAGATAATCGGCTTGCACGTTGCTCTGACCTGCAACGTGAGCTGCCGACAGAAACTGTAGATGCAGCTCGGCCCAGTGGTAAATTTGTTCGGCCTGCGCGGCTAGAGCTCTGCACTGAGTGCCGCCTTGTCGATTTATGTGGGCCACTGCTGTCGTGTTGTCCGACATCACTCTGACAGCCAATCCTTCCAGGGTCACTTGAAAAGCCAGAAACACCTGAAACACCGCTTTCAACTCTAGGGGGTTGATGGACCACTCCGACTCCTTGGGTGTCCATAGACCCTGGGCATGCTTCCCCTTGCAATGTGCGCCCCAGCCTTTCAGGCTGGCATCTGTCACCACTAGGCACCAATCGGGGAGCGCCAGCGGCATTCCTCGCCGCAGCATGCTGTCTGAGAGCCACCACTCCATACTGAGTCGGGCCGCAGGGAGCCAAGAGAGTCTGCATTGATAATCCTGAGATACTGGAGACCATCTTTGGAGTAGAGCATACTGTAGAGGTCTCAGGTGCGCTCTCGCCCAGGGCACCAGTTCCATGGTGGCTGTCATCGATCCAAGCAGCTGGACAATGTCCCAAGCTCGCGGGCGGGGCATCCTCAGGAGCAGACGGACCTGATTCTGAAGCTTGCACCGCCTTTGCTCGGGTAGGTACACATACCCCGAGGCTGTGTCGAACCTGGCCCCCAAATATTCTAGAAACTGCGAGAGGGTCAGGTGACTTTTGGCCAAATTGATGACCCAGCCCTGAGATTGAAGTACTGAGACCACTCTGGCTGTTACATGCTGACTCTCTGCAGCAGAGTTTGCTCGAATGAGCCAGTCGTCCAGGTACGGGTGAACCCGAATACCCTCTCGCAGCTACTACCACCATAACCTTCGAAAAGGTGCGGGGAGCTGTGGCGAGGCCAAAAGGCAAGGCCTGGAACTGGAAATGCTTTCCCATCACCGCAAACCGCAGAAACTTCTGGTGCGGGGGCCAAATTGGTATGTGCAAGTAAGCTTCTTTCAGGTCCAGAGACGTGAGAAACTCTCCTGGCTGTACCGCAGCAATGACGGAGCGCAGAGTTTCCATGTGAAAATGCCACACTCTCAGGGACTTGTTTAATTCTTTAAAGTCCAGAATAGGGCGAAAAGACCCTCCTTTTCGCGGCACCACAAAGTAGATGGAGTAGCGGCCGCAGCCGTGTTCAGCGGGAGGTACCGGGGACACGGCCCCTATCTGAATCAGACCTTGCAAAGTCTCCTCTACCGCCGCCCGTTTGGCGGCAGAACCGCATCGGGACTCCACAAACACGTCTCTTACAGGGGCGTCGAATTCTATTCTGAAACCGTCTCTGATCAGGTCCAAGACCCACTGATCTGAGGAAATGTTGGCCCACTCCTCGGCAAAGAGGGAAAGACGTCCTCCGATGACAGGACTCGAGGAGAGGGCCGGCGCACTATCATTGAGAGGGTCGCCCCTGAACTCCAGGCCTTGAGCCACTGGCTGTGGAACGTTTGTCCGAGCGAAAGGAGTTCCTCTGCTAAAAACGGGCACGAGAAGTGAACCCAGCAGAACGCCCCGGGCGGTACCTTCGAGCTTCACGGAAACGAGGTCTGTAAGAGGAGTGGACCGCCGCACCCTTAGAGGAAGGCCGAGGCCTATCTTCGGGCAAGCGCTGGGGTTTAGCCTCATCCAGGCCCTTCACAATTTTCTCCAACTCCTCACCAAACAGGCGAAGGCCTTGAAAGGGCAACTTCACCAACCTTTGCTTAGAGGCCATGTCCGCCGCCCAATGCCGTAGCCAAAGAAGACGGCGAGCCGCCACTGCTACTGCCATGTGTTTAGCCGAAGCTCTGACAATAACATAAAGGGCGTCAGCAAGAAAGGACAAGGCCGTCTCCATCCGCGGAGCCACATCTGAAAAGGGCTCCGCTCCATCACCGGGCTGTTCCACTGCCTGTTGCAACCAAGCCAGGCAGGCTCTAGCAGCATAACAACTGCATGCAGACGCCCGAATAGTGAGACCTGCAATTTCAAATGACCGTTTAAGTGCTGATTCCAGTCTACAGTCTTGAATATCCTTCAGGGCAACACCTCCTTCAACAGGGAGGATAGTTCTCTTTGTCACAGCTGTGACTAGGGCATCCACTTTAGGCATAGCAAAGTGAGCCATATGCTCCTCACTCAGAGGGTATAATTGCCCCATAGCCCTGGAAACTTTCAAAGGTCCCTCGGGGTCAGCCCATTGAGCCGAAACAAGCTCTTGGATGGAGTCATGCAAAGGAAAGGCTTGAGCAGGCTTTTTGGTACTAGCCATCCTAGGATTCACAGAGGAGGCTGTGCCACTGGCAGGGTCCTCAATAGAGAGAGCCTGCAGGGCATCAGAAATAAGCGCTGGCAGCTCATCACGGTGGAAAATCCTCACCGCAGAGGGATCGTCCAGATCCTGAGTCACTTCTGCACCAGACTCTGGCTCCTCAGCCCATGAAGGCCTGCCAGAGTCCTCCAAATCCTCGCAGCCCGACCACAGGGGGGAAAATGAAGGTGCAGCACTCTGTGAAGGGGAAAGAGCCCTTCTGCGCTTCATATTCTGCCAGTTATTATCAGGGAATAATGCCTCAGAGGGCATACCCAGGCTAGAATCCACCAGGGGGGCAGGGGGGCCCTGCAGGGCTTTGTGGGAGAGCTCTTTTAAGCATGTATGCTTTATGCATTAAGACGACAAAATCAGGGGAGAAAAACTCACCCTGGGCACCCGGATCTCTGCCGGGGCTAGTAGCTCTCATATCAGCCTCACTCCGAGGCCTCCCCCGGGCTCAGGACTCTCCGTCTCAGCGGAGGTCGCGTCATGTGGTAAATTCAAAATGGCGTCCGCTGCCAGCTCAGAGCGCGAAAAATCATCACTCGCCATGCTCGGGCCGGCTCTAACGTCTGTACAGCACGATTTACAGAGCCCCACTGCTGATCTGCGCTTGCCACACTTGGAACGGCGCTTTACTGTCTCCGCAGCCATCGCCGAAAACAGCGGTAAAATTCAAAATGGCGGTTCACGACAAATCGCCCCGATCGCGGGCCCACCCCGGAGGATTCAGAAAACACTCTTACCTCACTGGACCGAGTATCACAGCTCCGGTCCCACAGAAAAAGGCAAGGAAAAACCTCTGATCCTATTTTTTTTTTAACGCTGTGAGGAAAGCAGAGATAAATAGAACTCCGGAGGCTCTGGTGAGTGGGAAAGGCAGGGAAAGGGCGAACCTATGTGCCTGCATCCACTGTTGGTGGGGAAGGACAGGGAAAGCTAAGCAATGTATCCACATCCACGGAGGTATGGGTAAGGCAGGGAAAGGGCGAACCTATGTGCCTTTAAAGTGAAGCTGCTATAGCCTCCAACACCCCTGCTAACAACTGGCAAAAGCACAGGAGCAACCTCCAGGCAGATTTTAGATGGAGCTCGAAGAAGCTGCAGCCACTCTGCTAGGGGAGATAGAGAATACTGAAGAGAGGCAGTGGAGCAAGCTGGTATGAGGCACTGAAAAAAGTGTGCTCTCTATCTCCCTCTGCTGGTTGATGGACACAACCCATCTGTAATGGCTGCATCTGCTTAATGACAAGGAACAAGTTTTGCAGACAAAGATATATTAGTGGCTTTTAAGAGACATAAGAATCTAAAAGACATTCTTGCACCATCAGAAAAAGTAGGAGGTGGTTTGGGGACATTTTCCCTGCAGCAACTGTTCCATTTGTCACATCAATCTTAAAAACAAATGTTTTTGTACGCCCAGTTTCTGGAGACTTGTATGAATTGCGATGCTATTCAAACTGTAAAACTGAACATGTTATTTATGTAGCTATTTGCCCATGCAAGTTATTATACATTGGTAAAAGAATGAGAGCTTTAAACAAACGTATCATTGAACACAGGAGTTCCATTAAAAGACAAGCAACTGAGAAACTGCTTGTAGTGCATATGCTTGCTAAGCACCATAGATTTGATGACTTGCATTTTATTGTATTACATAGAATTAGACCACATTGGAGGAGATATTAATAAATTGTTATTACAGGAAGAGCAGAGGTTTATAATCAGACATGACACTGTCACGCCTATCGGTTTGAATCAGGAGACTGTTTTCCTTTTATATGGTTTTTATATTTTATTTGTATTATTAGTGTTTGAGTACATTGCATTATTATTTTTTAAACATTATTTCTTGATATTCAGTGTATTTATTTATATGGGTCATTATCATAATTTTGATTGTATGTAAACATCACTGTGATTGTATTTATTGAAATACTGGGTCTTATGTAGTTATTCAAATTGTATTTAACCCTCTTGAGCATTTCCTTGAGATTATCATCTTATGAACAGAGCCCTTATTTGAGCACTTACTGGTTTCAATGACATCATTTTCGTCAGTGAAACGCATAACATTTTTAACCTGTTTTGGCATTTTTTAGTGGGTTTTTTTCTTAAAAAATAGCGATTTCAGGTTAACAGACTGAATTGTTTTAGATTCCATCATTGTTTTTTTAAATTTATCGTCAGCAAAAATATCATTGTAACCTAATCTTCTAAAGTACTCAAATTGAAGCTTCATTGCTTTAAAACTGTTTCCGCACATTATAAAAAATACATAAGGAGCAGCAAACTTTCAAAATATACTAAAAAAGCATGAAACATGTAATTTGCTAACAAAATGGCTAACAGACTATGGGGGTCTGCAAGGCTCCAGTTGAGGCCTTATTTAAATTCTGAGATGTTTGTAGCCCCCCATAATCTGTTAGCCATTTTATTAGCAAACTGCATGTTTCAGAACATTAGCTTTGCAATGGTAACCTTTGACCTGTGCTGCACACATTTAAACAAGCGCTTTTCACAGCATGGCAGTTTCTCCAGTTCTGCCTGTGGAAGTGAAGTGCTGCTGCTTTGGTTTGAAAGTGCTGTTCTGTATAAGAAGTCCAGTAGCTGTGAGTATTCTTTCAAGTATAACACTGTTTATATGACTTTTAAACATGATATTATCATTGTTTTTTTTTTTAACGTGGCTCAGTCAATAAGAATTCCCTTTTTTTGGAACATTTTTAAGCTGTTTTGGATGCGCTATTGCTACTAATTCCCCTTTTAGGTCTGTGTTCTTTTTGGTTTTACTTCTGCTCTTCCGTATTTAAATGGTTCCGTTTGTAATTACCATTATGATGGTGACTTGCAAATCATTGCTATCACTTTTGCCTGCTGTTTTTTTGCACTTTCAACCTGTATGATCAATTGATGCACATTTTATACACTCAATGTGGTTTTGTTCTTATGCATGTTCATGTCATTGTCCTTCACTGTATCATTAGATGACATTTCAGTTTGACTATTCTTATGGATGTGATATTGGCATTTTGCATGTTTTTAATCAAACTAGTTTGATTTGTTATTTATGTACATGTTTTTAATCAAACTAGTTTGATTTGTTATTTATGTACATGTTTTTAATCAATTTACATACCTGGCTTAACAGCTCTAGCCTTAATGCAGCATTTTGGGGGGGAAACATGGCCATGTTGGGCGATTGTTCTAATAAATTGCCTAGTTCCCTGTTGGTTTGCTGCTTCACTATCACTCAGCCATGGCCACATTCTTCTTCATTTAAAATTACTGATTTATGAAAATCACAAAACAGACACCTAAAGAACTATTTGTGTCTCTCATAAGTTAAGTGTGTTATTTCTGATCCCATTACTAAAGCCTCCTTGATCTTCTGGAGGTCAGAAGGAGCTCTTACTTGCTGGAATAGGTATCATAGATTCCCACTTTCCCATCTTCTGTTCCAAAAGCCAGACAGCCTTCCTTACTGAGATGCCAGGATAGCTGGAAGAAAATACAACCCAACAGTGGTGCATTAAAACTCACAATTTTCTTCCACAATGCTTAACTTGTGCTTATCCACAGATGGATATAAATATTTGTTTATAAAATGTTATAAGTGCTTTTCACGTGGATGTGGTCTTTTGATTTTTTGAAGGCAGGGGTTCTTAACCAGTGTAAAGAGGTCAAATGGGGTACATAGGAGAGTCTTGAAATCTGAGGCAATTTACTGAAACTTTCTAGACAGAGTTAAAAGCAGTTATTAGAACAGTTTTCAAAGGAGTCTGCCCAGGCAACTTAATAATTAGCTGGGTAAATTCCTTGAGCTGAAAACTTCACTTAGTATTCATAAAGGTACATTATTCAACAACATTATGTACAATTTAGGCACTGTAGCTTTAAGTGTGACTTCTTTGGTAATATAACTGTGCGCTACTGTAATTTTAGTGACATGTTAGAAGTCAGCACTGTTAGCGAATAACAGCGACATATGTAACTGTCAGTAATGAATGTGGTTTAGGAAAGGGGTGCAAGGGTTTCAACAATCAGTTAAAGGGATGTGGGAATCAACAACGGATAAGAACCCCTGATTTTGAATACTGGCTTAACTGGTTAACTTTTTAGCATTAATTCCCCCCCCCCCCCCCCCCCCCCCCAGAAATGACCTGGAGTTGAATATCTGGGTTTAACATGGGCAGCGGATAGCAAAAGTGTTGCCAATCACCAGCTGAATATCAGGCCCTAAATGTATACATTAATGCAAGCCTCAGTAAGTCCCCCCCCCCCCCAACAATACTAGCAAGGTAAAGTCAGGAATCAAAGCAGGGAGCTGTCATTGAGCTACTAAAGATGACATAAGTGTGTGTGTGGAGCCACAATATACAGGACCCGCAATTGAGCAGGATATTGCTGCATGAAGCTTTAAGTGCTGCCAGCTCGATCTGTGCCTCGCCTGTTCTGTCCTCTATTGCACCAAGCCTTTCTTTGTAGGTCGTCAAACGGTTGCCAAACTCCACCACCGTTTTGCAGAGAGCACTGAACTGCTCATGTAAGCCATTGAATAGGCCCATTAATGTGTGCACAACTGCTTCAGTAATTTTGTGCACCAATGCAGGGCTGTCTTCGCATCTTCTGCGCCCTCCGCAATCTTGGGCCCATCTGGGTGAGTAGACTTCACTTTGGTGGTCATAAATATTGCAGAATCTACACCAATTTTCAAGGATTGTTAGAGAGCACTGGAGCTCCTGAAATATGCTGCTATCCCAATCAGCACATCGTGTGATCTAACATAGGATTTAAAAGAGGTTTGGACAAGGTCCTGGAGGAAAAGTGCATAAAAATTATTAACTAAATAGACTAATGAGATCATTGATCACCCCTCAAAATGAGCTGTGAGAAACATATCTAAATTTTGGGATCTGTGGGGAACTTATGACCCAGACAGGCCAAAGGATGCTGGGCTTCATGGACCTTTGCCATTTGATTCAACAGTGTAGTACTTTTCCTTCTTCATTGCCACGTTATAGGAGGGAGAGACAGGAGAAGAATACTTTGATTCCTGAGAAGATTTAGATTCAGCCTAAGAAGATCTGCAAACTCCGATATGATTTTTTTTAAAATTCATCCCAAAGGAGGACTGAACTGACAAGGAGACCTGGCTAGTCCCTCTAAAAAAAGTGAGTCACTGGCCCTTAAGTCTTCTGTGAAACTGGTGCCCAGGAAAGGGAGGCTCAGCCCCAACTGTATTTTTACCTGGAAGGATATGGTCTTTGCTCTATCAGGGACCTAACCCTCAAGGCCTTCTATCCAGTAGAAAGCCTATTTATGCTTGTTGCACCAGTCCACATGTCAGCATTACCTGCTCGAGACAGAACACTGTTTTAAGCTCTCCAACTGCAGCACTTCTTATAGTGGAGCTTAGTCAGTCAAGACTTTTTTTCTGTGTCTTCATCTACTGGCAGGGCATCATAACCCACTTGTCTGGATTAGTCTCATAGGACTCCTAAGAGCAGGCAGCTGCCTGGATGCATCTTTTTAATCACATTTTCTTGGCAGTAGAACAGATGTATTTGACAGCAGTGAGAATGGTTGGGAGCAGGCCAATTTTTCTCAGCTTTAGCTTTAAAATCAAGGTACGAAAAAGGGCTGGATGTTATGAAAGGAAGAAAAAACAAAAAACCCAAACAAACCAAAAGCCTGCCTACAAGAAGGCAAATGTTCAGAATAAGACAGTAATAAATCTACAATGCAGTTAGGACATTCTTACTATATTCTGCATAATACATAAATAAGGAAGATTCTGCCAATGGAATAATTATCAAACCATTTAAGCATATGCTGTAAACACAAAAGTCTATTGTAAGCTAGCCATAGTCACCAAGGATTAAATCACACCATTTCTCAAAATGTTAAAGGCCATTAAAAATCACTTGATTTTAGTTTCACTCAGGGTTTTTTTTTGAGAGGGTACTGAGTACCAATACAAAAAAGATCTCTCACTCAATTACAAAGTGTTAAACTTTATCCAACCTTTATCCAGCAGAAGTTGCAGCAGTAAACAGCATCTCTTATTAAATTCAGTAAGTTATTGAAGCGTCTGCAATATGGTGAAGCATACAAGCACAGGAAAACTAATCACTGTGCTTCAAATCAAACCAACAGGCCCCGTTTCACCAAGATAAACGGCTTCATCAGGGTCTTGGATTCAACAAGCAACCAACTTTGCAGTTGCTGTGTATACAGCAAAAACATGCTCACCTGTAGGCCTGATGCTACCTTTTCCATTGTCTGCTAAAACTGACCCATGGTCCCTACGTTCTACACACAAACTCTGCCATGTCATAGATTCTGTGACTGGTTGCAGGGGGCCTGGCTATTGGGGGGGGGGGGGGGGTCCCCTCAGTGATCACCCCATGCCTGACAGGTGGCCTGGCATTTGAGTACCGGCACCTTTTTCACTAGAAAAAAAAACCGCACTGGTTTCGCTACAATATTAGATTTAAAGAACTGCTTTTTAGTGTTAATCAATGTGGAAGATACTCAGCTGCTATCGACTACAGCACAACAGATGCGAAAATGAGTTCTGAAATATTTTGTAGGTGATGCAGAACATTTTTCAGTCTGAATCGCAGTGTGTTTCATAGTCTCGCTGCACATCAGAGAAGAAACCAGTGAATAGTTCCATAATTACTAAAAGATGGAGGCTAGGGAAATCATAGGATTAATTTTATAAACATGAAACAAATCACCTTACCGCTGTCACTTTGGATTTGATTCCTTGCCAGAATGTTTTGACATCGTAAGCGTTGTTGATGGACACTGTATTCCACACCCGAATCATGCTGTCCCCGACTCCTATGGCGAGGCAGCCCACGTCCACAGGGGAGAAAGCGAGACTGTAGACAAACCCGCCCAGGGAGGACATGGTCCAACAGCAATCCAGTGAGGAGAGGTCCCAGCATTTAATCTGTGGACAAACCAGTCATGAATTAAAGAACAAGATCTTTTCCACCACATCACTAACCTACAAAAACAAACCAAAAAAAAAATGAGAACGGAACAGGTCACCATTTGTGGCATGTAATGTAGTTAGCCAATACTGCTGGTTTTAAAGAACTACTACTACTACTATTTAGCATTTCTATAGTGCTACAAGGCGTACGCAGCGCTGCACAAACATAGAAGAAAGACAGACCCTGCTCAAAGAGCTTACAATCTAATAGACAAAAAATAAATAAAGTAAGCAAATCAAATCAATTAATGTGAACGGGAAGGAAGAGAGGAGGGTAGGTGGAGGCGAGTGGTTACAAGTGGCTACGAATCAAAAACAATGTTAAAGAGGTGGGCTTTCAGTCTAGATTTAAAGGTGGCCAAGGATGGGGCAAGAAGCAGGGGCTCAGGAAATTTATTCCAGGCGTAGGGTGCAGCGAGACAGAAGGCGCGAAGTCTGGAGTTGGCAGTAGTGGAGAAGGGAACAGATAAGAAGGATTTATCCATGGAGCAGAGTGCACGGGAAGGGGTGTAGGGAAGGACGAGTGTGGAGAGATACTTGGGAGCAGCAGAGTGAGTACATTTATAGGTTAGTAGAAGAAGTTTGAACAGGATGCGAAAACGGAGAGGGAGCCAGTGAAGGGTCTTGAGGAGATGGGTAGTATGAGTAAAGCGACCCTGGCGGAAGACGAGACGGGCAGCAGAGTTTTGAACCGACTGGAGAGGGGAGAGGTGACTAAGTGGGAGGCCAGCAAGAAGCAGATTGCAGTAGTCTAAACGAGAGGTGACAAGGGTGTGGATGAGGGTTTTGGTAGAGTGCTCGGAAAGAAAGGGGCGGATTTTACGGATGTTGTAAAGAAAGAAATGACAGGTCTTGGCAATCTGCTGGATATGAGCAGAGAAGGAGAGAGAAGAGTCAAAGATGACCCCAAGGTTTCGAGCTGAGGAGACAGGGAGAATGAGAGAGAGCCATCAACAGAAATAGAAAACGGTGGGAGCGGGGAGGTGGGTTTGGGGGGGAAAATGAGAAGCTCGGTTTTGGTCATATTTAATTTCAGGTGGCGTTGAGACATCCAGACAGCAATGTCAGACAAGCACGCTGAAACTTTGGTTTGGATGCAAGGTGAGATATCAGGGGTAGAAAGGTAGATTTGGGAGTCATCAGCATAGAGATGGTAGGAAAAGCCATGGGATGAGATTAATGAACCAAGGGAAGAAGTGTAGATAGAAAAGAGGAGGGGACCAAGAACAGAACCCTGAGGTACGCCGACAGGCAGAGGGATAGAAGTAGAAGAGGATCCACCAGAGTGAACACTAAAGGTGCGGAGGGAGAGGTAGGAAGAGAACCAGGAAAGGACAGAGCCCTGGCATAGCACCAACTTTGTACAATCACTGCTCCCAAAATCCATGCAACCCAACAGCCAAGAAACCCACTCCTGATCCTCCAATCCTCTGCCCTGCTAGGAATCAAGCTGCCTAGGTAGTACTTTGAGAATACCACTAAGGGTCAGAGGTGCCATTCTGTATCTTACTGCCCCATTATTTTGGATGGGCCCAGAGCAAACTTAGATAGGCCCTACCACAGCACGGCACTCCATAGCCAACCCCCCCCCCCCCCCCCCCCCCCCCCCCCCCCCCGATGGAAGCCTGCAGGGCCGGCGCAGGCAGCAATAATTGAATCACTGCAGGAGCCGAGGATATCTGTAAGGTACAACAGGGAGGGATGGTGTTCAGCAATGGGTGGGCAGATGCTGGGATGTCATGGAGGAGGAAAGATGTTGATTTCGGTTGCTGCTGCTGTGTGGGCCTGATCCAAGAATGGGCGGGCCTGTGCCGACCCGTAGCTACGCCACTGCACTGCCCAATGGGGCTGGAGCAACTGGGGATCACACCTGCTCCCAGTTATTTGCACATGTAGTCTTATCTTTATACGTACATGTTGCTACTTACACATGGAAATGCTGCTAAAATAACCCTTTTTATCTGATTCGTGCTTAGGTTTCTGTTTAGCGTTTCTGGAAATTACTAAATATTTAAAACAAAAGTAAAATGAAGCCACAGGTATCTTTGCTTTCAGACTGAAAAACAGGACTATGTAAATTAGTCAATCAGATCACCAGAGTGGCTCCACAGTCCACTGCCTAGCTTTGAAAATAAGGGACGAGATACTACACTCATGATAATGCCAGAAGCATAACCCAGAACCACTACTTTCTAGGTATTTGTCTCAGGCAACAGTTTCAGTTCTTTGGGCTTTTTTCCCCCAGCTTCTTGGACTTTTATCAGTTTGTTTCACACATTTGTTTTAATAAAACTATTTTCATATGTTATAACTCATACACGCTAGTCCACTTGTCTGTTAAATACACGCTAACAAGTGTACGTCCCTATTACTTAAATTAACTACCGCAATGTTTTCTCCTCTGTCTCATACTTATGGACACGGCTTATAACCTTGTTGCTTATGCTGAGCTGCTACTGAGGGGTCAAGCAAAGAGCCGATTCTGCTCCAAGTTCAATGTGGGGCAGCCCTTACATCTCTGTCCATGGAGATGGAGAGAAGTAACTCTCTGTTTTCTTCTGTCTGCAGCGAACACAAATTGAACACGATCCTTGAGTGGTTCTGCCCTTCTGAAGAAGAGCCCAGAAGAGTCCACTTCTGTTTGCCAGATCTGGTCAGATCCCAAAGCAGCAGCTCACCTCTGTTAAAGGAAAAAAAAAAAAAAGGAGAAAATAGCAGACTGCCCATGATTAAGTGCTTGGGAACTGAGCAGCAAATCACCACTGACCAGTAAGTATGAATGGGAGAGTGAAGGGTCTGAACTAGCAATGTTCGTATAATTAAATAAAACCTTACACACCCAAAACAGCTGGATGCAATTTGTGTAGGACGGCCTCGGGGCCAGTGAACAGTCAGCCAAATCCGTTCCTTAACCGCTGGGTCAACACCACCACCTCTTCGTTTCAAAAAGGGCAACTTCAGAGTCATGAGCCCTGGGAGGACAAGATAAAACGTGACAAAATGTGGCTAATTTCCTGATATTTTCTTCTCACCAACATACTGTACCAGGACACAAAGTTCTTTTGCTAGGATAACCAACCAGCGGGCATCAGCGAATATTTTTCCATCGTTTACCTTTGTCCCTAACACACCACCAGCTGCTACACTTAAGTGAATTCTGAGGCTGGAAGGTAGACAAAAGGGAAAAAAAAATTGTGTATGCTAAAACTTTACCCCCTAAAAATCATCAAAAATTACACGCCAAATGTAATTCAATGAGCCAATTGATGCCAATAATTGGCATTTCAACAATTGACACTAAGATTTAATTGGAACTGACACACCTAAATTTTATGCAGGAGTAAAAAAGGGGTGTGGAAATGGGAAGGTCATAGGCGAAATATGGGTATACCTAGCATTTATGCGCGTTGTTATAGAGTAACAGGGATACATGCCTAATTTGGGTGTGTACATTTGCGCCACATTTCAGTTGGTGAATTGGCTGAAAGCCCCAGGTGTAAGCGCTGTTCTATAAAACTAGTAAAAAAGCCCCGTTTCTGATGCAAATGAAACGGGGGCTAGCAAGGTTTTCTTCAGAGTGTGCATGTGGGAGTGTGTGTCCCTGCCCTCTGCCCTCTCTCCCTCCCCCTCCCCCCTTGGAGTCCAGTCCTTCAGTGTTAAGTTTCCTGCTGTTCTGTGTTACAGAGAGAGTGAGGGCATCTCTCTCCCCTCCCCCTCTGAGTCCTTCACTGTTACAGAGAGAGGGATTTCGTGCTGTGCTGTTTTCCTTCACTCATGGGGAAACCGGATATCTCTGGCGCTTCACACTTCCGGCTGGAGGCTTCAGAACGTTGGTCTTGCCTTTTATATATATAGATGTGCCTAACTTTAAGCATGGTTTAATCAGATAGTGCCACTGAATAAACCCAGTTAGGTAGTTATCACTTGGGTGCTATTTTGTGGACAGGCCAGGGCAGTTAGCACTTAACTGGATAAGGTGATCGCATAAATAGAAATGCATAAACACAGTCCTATCTTTATGTGGTTCACTTTAACCAGCTAAGTGCTGAATATCACACTTAACCGGATAACTTATCTGGCTGTGGATGCCCAGATATTCAATGCCGATGTCCGGACATGGCCTGGTATTGAATATCTGGGGATATATATCAGGCCCTTAAGCTTTTAATTGAATTTATGTGTGTCTCGCATGGCTTTGAGACAAGTAGACTGTTAGAAGTTCTGTTTTAAAGACAAACCTCCTGATGTTCAAAACCATTTAACCAGCTAGATGGCACCTGGCCGGTTAAATGAGACAAAGAGGCATATTTTCAAAGCACTTTGGGAGGCTAAGTTCCATAGGTTTCTATGGAACTTTGGGAGGCTAAGTGCTTTGAAAATGAGCCTGTTAGCCAGCTATACATGACCTGCTGAAAATACACAATTTGCGGATAGCCAGTTATATCGCGCAATATGACCGGCCGTCCACTGATTTTCAGTGCGAGTTTGGTGGCCACGTTTGGCCATGTGCATACCTGGTATATCTTTGGCCGGTTTGAACTTGATCGGTCAGCGCCAAATATCAGCTTGGCTGGTTAAGTTCAAACTGCTCAAAAATAAACCAGATATTCAATGCAAGTCACTGAAAATGGCCTGACATTGAATATCAGGCATCATTGCGGACCGTCTGAATATCGGCCCCAAAGTGCCCCTCTGCTTCACACTTACCTTTGCCTTTAGCAAAGCTCCAAATGCGGATAGTCTGATCCTTGCTTCCTGAAACCAGGTAACACCCCTTTGTCTCCACCTCAGGCAGCAGGTCTCCATTTGTAACCTCTGCTTCTAAGAAAAATATATGAAAGAAAAGCCTCCTGGAATGTTGTAAAACTTCCCAAATACTTAGGGCTAGTGCATTCTTTTGTTGCCCCATGAATACAAGCTGATCACTGGCACAGTTGAATTCCCTGCAAGTAAAACACTGTGGAATATGCTCACTCTTTTCTTGGTGCAACTGAAAGAGCTAAGAGAATGCAAAGCTTTATGTACCCACAGCTTATCTGGTTAATCCTTATGGAGAAAATTCTAGCAAATTATTTCTGGTCCCTGCTTGATAGCCAGTTATATCCCAAATTTCTTTACTGATCCAAGGTGCACCATTTACTGGTTCCTGAATATATCCCTCAGAAAAGCATGCATATGAGCTGTGACATATTTAAGGGCAACACACTTAATTTATTCAGGGGGTTGGGGCTTAGAGGCAAAATAAAGGAGAGTAGGTTGGAGGTGTCTGCTTGGATTAACGCCATAGATAAAAGGGTTCAAGATTCTGTTTTGACACAATCTCAAGATGACCCTGGCCAAACCATTTTTTTTTACCCTGTGCTTCTGTTTAACTTTTCTAAGAAAGAAAAATTTGCATCTTCCCCCTTATCCTTTTTGGAAGCTGGACTGCAGCGCAGAAACCAATGCACTAGACTGAAGGCTTGTGACTGAATTCCTCAACAATTATTTTGAATAGTAAAATACAATGGGATCCTTCATGAGGTACAAGTGCTATAAAAATGCAATTATTCATTTTGTATATCACTGACATTAAGCAAAAAGTGGTGGCCTGTTGATAATGCAAAATTAATTATATGCATGGTGTCCAGATTCCAGACACCAAACTGTATTGCAGATTTAGATTACAGAGGTATTTGGGAAAATATTTACTACCCAACCTTTACTTTGTACCTATGGGCAGTAGCTTACAGTGGGATCCCGATATAACACGCCCTGCAATAACTGGAATATAATTCAATCATGTCTTGGTTCCCCCACCCCCTTTTTTTTTCTTTTAAATACAGCTTCTTTTGCAACAGAACAGTTTTTGGTTCAATTGTGTTCAATTGGTTCAATTGTATTCTCATGCACCTTATTTGTTATCTATATTCAGATTTCCTTATCTCATTAATGTGGTTGTTGTATTATATTGTAAGCCACACTGAGCCTGCAAACAGGTGAGAAAATGTGGGATATAAATGCAGCAAATAAATAAATGTTCTATTGACCCTGCTATAACACGACCCCACATACAATGCGATTATATTTAATGGATCCAATCATAGCGTTATATTGGGGTTCTACTGTATATGCAATTTCTGGCAAAGTACATATAAAGTTTAAAGTCCATGCCATCTGACACGGGAAGAATTTTAAAACTGGGTGCTAAGCAAGTAGTCTATAACTGCAGAGCTGAGCGCCAAATCTGTTAAGAGAATACTAGCATTGTCTGCAGTAACTCGTCAGACTTTAAGTGTGACCACTTATGCCACGTCTATGGCTGGTATAAATGGCAGCATTTAAAAATCAGCAGTTGGGTGCATAAATGCAACAATTCTATGAAGTGTGGGACCCCTGGGAGTGTGGCCCCAGTGTCCTAGAAATCACCAGGGAATAACCTGAGACGGAGACTAGTCCAGAGGCAAGCGGGACCCGGTTGGAGGGTGCAGTGTAGAGCACATGCTCAGATGCAAGCAGACCTGAGCAGTGCCAGGGACAGATCCTCCAGGTGGCCGCAGGGTTAACCCCAGGTGGGTGTTAGGTGCTTCGTGACATGCATGCTACTCGATTAGCGTAGGAGTAGCGCACGAGCCCTTAGGTGTGGTAAGGGCTCCCAATGGTAATGGTCACACACTAATGGGGAAATTAGAGCGTGGCCATTTAGAAAAAATAATAATAAAAAAAGCTGACTGGGGCCATTTTTCAGCTGCACTAGAACTTAACTGGAGTGTGCAGCAAACCCATGCGCTAATCGTAGTGCCGACCACTTTCTAACGTGCCTTAGTAAAAGGACCCCTTAGATTGCAGGAAAATACTTACTGTGTCTCAATATGTCACTTTGAACTACTATTGAAAAGACGCAAGGTAAACTGAAAAAAATAAACTGCTCTGTGACATGGATTATTTATTTACTTACTGTGCTTGATATACTGCAATGAGACAAAAACAGACATCTCTACAGTTTACGTAGAATAAATTAAAAAAAAAATCAAAGAAAAAGATGAAAGAGACTGGGGTGGGGAGGGGGAAGGTTTAGAGAAAAAGTGGGTTTTAAGGTGCTTTTTTAAATGCTGCGAGGGTGGGTTGATTCTTAATGTGGAGGTGGGAAGGGAATTTGCAACTCCGATTTTGCCCAAACAACTGCTTAGTTACCAGGATAAAAGTTTTTGAAAACTACCCTCTATCACATTATGACTGTGGTGTCACTAATAAATACAGCATCATTTTAGATACTATCTTCAGTGTTGTAACTGATTATGATCAGCACTAGGTTGGTTTGTTTGTTTAATTGATGAAGTTTAAGTAAAATGACTGACCTACATTCCCAAAACAGCTGATTATCTAACGTATGATGAGTGGAGGAGAATGATTAGAACTTAAGGAAGTTACTTGCTGAGCTAATCACGAAGCTTAAAAACTATGTGCTACACCGAGGAGTGGGAGTACCTCAACGGCAGCGAGAGGAAGACCCTACACAAACCAGAACCAAGGACATTACTCACCTCTGGCATCATCCTGGCGTAGGTATAACCTTTCTTCCTTTGGCAGAGGACACCAAGCTATGGAATGTATTTCATCATCATGTCCTCTCAGTCTGTGGAGAATCTCTCCTTTTCTGCTGAGGTCAATGACAACAATCATTCCGTCCTTATAGCTGGAAAACAGGAAAACAACAAAGATGAGAAAAGGAGAAATGACCCATCAGCTACAAAGAGGGGGGTCCTTTTAGTAAGGTGCGCTGAAAAATGGCCTGAGGTATTGTAGACGAGTGTTTTAGGTGCGTGCAGAATTATTTTTTAGCACACCTACAAAAAATGCCTCTTTTTTTTGCCAAAAATGGACGTGCGGTAAAATGAAAATTGCCATGCATCCATTTTGGGTCTGAGACCTTACCACAAGCCATTGACCTAGCGGTAAGGTCTCACGTGGTAACCGGGCGGTACTGGTCTATGCATGTAGCTGCCGCACGTCAGGAAAAAAAAAATATATTTTGAGGACACGTGCCAGAATTGAAATAACCGCAAGGGCTATGCGGTAACCGGGCCGGTAACGCCAATTTGGCATGCATAGGCGCCTACACAGCTTAGTGATAGGGCCCCAGAGAGAGGGAAAGGGAAGAGGGAAAGCAGGTTACTTCAACCAGCAATAACTTAATGCCTGTGATCTGCCTCCTCATATTAGTTTCCAAACGCCCCTCACTTTAAAGAGCAATCATGGCATGTTCTATCAGCTGCTAATAAAAAAACCCTATCATCTAAAAGGATAAGCGTTCACATCCCAGTGATTCATAATAATGCATTATTCAATCCTATCAAACATTTATTTATTTAGATTCTAAAGGAGTAGGTTGTAAAAAGCTTCCTTTCCTTCAGCATATTGCTCAGATCCCAAGAAAGCAAAAACAGACTTTCAAACTACATGGAAAGGAGGATGGCGCTTGTGCTGGCACTCACCCTATGGCTACCAGGTTTTCCTGATGAGGTGAGCAAGTGAGGCAGAAGACGGTCCTGGGTTCAGGAAAGAACTGCTGACTGTCATTTCGGTTATACCAGTGACAGATGACGATGCCTTTTTCATCCCCAGATACAACCAAATCTTTCACTAGAGGTGACCAGTGTAAGGCTGATATGGTATTCTGCGGAGAGCAAGTAACAGATCAAATGAATAACCCAAAGCTGAGCTGCCAGACTCCTGTGATACGTTTGATTCCCTAAAATTCTAAACAAAACACATTTAGTGTCATCTCATGATTCTCAGCTGACAACATGGAATCTAAAAAAATCTCAAACTACTCAGTTTTCATTTTAAATTTGCATAAATAAGTAGGCAAATAAATAATAAAGGACTGTAAAGCAAGTTAGTAAGCCTATTATTTCCACTTTAAGTCACTGATCACTATTCTCTGGGCCAAATAAGAGTCTCATCATTCAAACGGTACTCCACAATCACAATTATTCTGTTTGTAATGAATCTAATTTCCTTACCTTTAAGTGAAGTTTACCCACAAACTGTACTACATTTTTATATATAAAAGTCAGCTTGATTAGCAATTTATTTTTAAATTATAAAGGGATAATCAGCCAGCTAGCAGTCTCCCTGGCTTGAATCTTAATACACTATACAATATACCTACCTGATGGTGCTTGTGCTCTGTCACTACGGTTTTGGTCTGTGTATCCCATACTTTCACTGTCCCATCATCTGAGCTGCTGGCACACAGGTACGCTTGACCAGGGTAATGGCAAAAGGTAAAGCCAGAAACTCTGTCAGTATGTCCTACCAACTCTCCTGAAACAGAAAACAAAAAGTCAGCCACTGAAATATAAAAACCAAAGGAACAGCCATACTGGGTCATCCAGTACAGTATCCTGTTTCCAACCGTGGCCAATCCAGGTCACAAGTACCTGGCAGAAACCCAAATAGTAAGAAACATTCCATGCTACCAATCCCAAGGCAAGCATTGGCTTCCCCACGTCTATCTAAATATCCAGGAACTTAGCCAAATCTTTTTATAAACCTAGATACACTAACTGCTACCACATCTCCTGGCAAGGTCCAAAGCTTAACTATTCGTCAAGAGAAAAAAATATTTCCTCCTATTTGTTTTTAAATCACTTGCATGTAACTCCATTGAGTGTTTCCCAGTGCTTGTAGTTTTTGAAAGAGTAAAAACAATTCACTTTTTACCCCTTGTACACCACTCAGGATTTTGAAGACTTCAATAATATCTCCCCTCAGCCATCTCTTTTCCAGGCTGAAGAAGCCTAACCCATTTAGCCTTTCCTCATATGAGATAAGTTCCATTCCCTTTATTATTTTGGTCACTCTTTGACCTTTTCTAATTCTGTTTTGAGATACAACGACCAAATTTGAATGCAATACTCAATGTGAGGTAGTACCGTGGAGCAATACCGAGGCATTATAGTATTCTTGGTCCTATTTACCATCCCTTTCCTAATAATTCCTAGCATCCTGTTTGCTTTTTTGGCTACTGCCAGACACTAGGCAGAATATTTCAGCGTATTCTCTACAATGATACCTAGATCTTTTTCTTGGGTGTTGACTCCCAAGTTGGACCGCAGAATCAAGTAACTATGATTTGGATTATTCTTCCCAATGTGTATCACTTTGCATTTGTCTACATTAAATTTCATCTACCATTTGGATGCCTAGTGTTACAGTTTCCTAAGGTCTTCCTGCAATTTTTCACAGTCCACACGTGTTTTAACAACTTTGAATAGTTTTGTATCATCTGCAAATTATAAATAAAAACAAGCGTGTGTTAAACGTTACAGATGCCCATATAGTCCTATGGGCGTCTCTAGCATTTAGCATGCGCTAAAAACGCTAGTGCACCTTTGTAAAAGACCCCCTGAGTTAGGGGGATAGTGTTCTATGCGCAGAAATGGTCTTTTCTAAAACTGTACATGTGCTTAAACTTATGTGGTTATGCTCTGTAAATGCATAAGATCATCCAGTCTGGGCAGAGGAGTCCCTAGGGGTGAAGACTGGAATGATGTTTCGACTTATCCATGTACATGATAAAATGTGTGTTTATGTGAACAAAATAAAACAAGAGAAGGTACAAACATGTGTACATAAGTACTGCCACACTGGGACAGACCGAAGGTCCATCAAGCCCAGCATCCTGTTTCCAACAGTGGCCAATTCAGGTCACAAGTACCTGGCAAAACAGTACAATACATTTTATGCTGCTTATCCTAGAAATAAGCAGTGGATTTTCCCCAAGTCCATTTTAATAATGGCTTATGGACTTTTCTTTTTAAAAGGGGAAGTATGCACATATCAAGGAAATTTTTCTTCACTCAACGCGTAGTTAGACTCTGGAATTCGTTGCCGGAAAAAGAGGTTACGGCGGATGACTTAGCGGACTTTAAAAAAGGCTTGGACGGCTTCCTGGAGGGAAAGGCCATAGAATGGTATTGAATGGATGTGGGAATAATCCACTATTTCTGGGATGGGCGGGACAAATTGTTTGTTCTTTTGGCTGCTGTCGGAGACAGGGTGCTGGGCTCGATGGACCCTTGGTCTCTCCCGGCATGGCGATGCTTATGTACTTATTCTCATAGAAAAGTGGTGTAACTTATGCACCTGCCTGCCACTCATCAGCAAATCTGTTAGAAAGTTATTCTGCTTGTATACAAAACATAGCATGAATTTGAACAAATAAGTGTAAATTCAGTTATTACTACAATTACCATAGAATGCTGGCTCCAATGGAGTGATATGCAGGATGCAGATAGAGTTGCGTGCTGCAAACCCAAAGAGCCCGTTGGCAGCATCACTAGAACGGCTGCAGTACCAGTTTGGGGATGCACTCAGAATCTTCTCAGGATCCATCACCTTTATGCCACAGTCTGGGAGCTGCTTAGAATCAGCAGGACCCAGCTTATGGAAGAGACAATATTAACAGCGCATGATTTTAGGAATATGGAAACATAAGACCATATTCCAACCTGTAACATAAGGAACCAATGTATCAGTCTATGGTATGGATTATCAAATGCATAATCAATGACTATTCTCTTAAATGATATATAAAAAAAAAAAAAGATTAGTGGAGTAGCCTAGTGGTTAGTGCAGCGGACTCTGATCCTGGGGAACTGGGTTCGATTCCCACTGCAGCTCCTTGTGACTCTGGGCAAGTCACTTAACCCTCCATTGTCCCAGGTATAAATGAGTACCTGTATATAATATGTAAGCCGCTTTGAATGTAGTTGGAAAAACCGCAGAAAGGCGGTATATAAGTCCCATTCCCTTACTACTAAATACAAAAGAGGCCCTTTTACAAGTTGAGTTGTGCTAACACGCGCTTAGCACAGCAAAATATGGAGTACTGTGGGATGCATTCAAGTATCCTGCGGTAACTTTAAAATCTGCAAGCCCTGTGTGCTAACATTTTTCTTCCTTTTTTTTTTTTGAGGAATAGTGTCAGGATGAATCTTGGTAATGTACATAGTGCAGAAATCCCCATACGCTAACTGGTTAATGTATAGATACCACCATCTACAAAATGAGTGGCAATAAGGACTTATATGGTAATTCTAAAAAATGGCCACTCACCAATGGCAAAATTAGCACACAGCCATTAATGCAAAAAAATAAAAAAACAAAGAAAAAAAGGGAAAGACCCACTTAAGGGCATGCTAAGGCCTATTTTTACTGCAGGTTAGTAAAAGACACCCAAGTTTGTTAAGCTTCAGGGCTGGAAATAAATAAATAAAACACAGAAGGTAAATCACTCAGGTGCCTAAAATTCTGAAAAAATAAAAATAATTTAAGAAACTAAGGGCTCTGTTTACTAAGCCGTGTTATAGGCACATTAGCTTTTTTAAGGTGTGTTAACCATAAAGCACTAAGGGGCCCTTTTACTAAAGTTTAGCATGTGACAAATACTTATAAGCACATTTTATACCTATAGGCTTCTTAGCATGTAGTGCATGCTAATTCCATTAGTGCAAGTATTTACAGCAAGGACCTGTAATGGGAATCAAACAGGTCTTTGCTACTCTAGGCAAACCACTTAACCCTTCACTACCCCGGGTACAAAATAAGAACCTGTATAGAGTATATAAGTCACTTTGTAACCACAGAAAGGTGGTATATCAAATCCCGTCCCCTTTCCACTTATTTTCTATGCAAAAGAGGCCAGGATGAAACCTCAGTAGTAGCTCCAGGCAGAACAGAAAATGCTACCAGTATTTTATCTTTTCGGGTTTTTTTCTCTTCCTCCCCTTAGCATCAGGAGAGAATAGGGAAGAACAGAATCTCTCATGCACCACCACACCACTTCTCCCTGGACAGATTTATCTTGCAGCCACACAAGTGAAGTGACTCCCCCATGACGTCACGGACCCGGACCTATAGCAAAGCTTAAAGCTTTAATTAAAACGTAGCTTACTACGCCTGCGTGCAGCTTCCCGCCGTATCACCCCCCCCATAACCCCCCAGTAGTCACCGCCCCTTTCCAGTTTTTATTCTTCCCGCTCTGGCGGTCAGACCCGTTGACTAACTCGTTAGTGCAGCTCTCGCGTTTATTTTTTTCTTTTGTTATTTTTTTATCTACTTTTTCTCTCAACAATTACCAACCAATTTAATTTAGCAGCCCTCCTCTTCCCGACCATGTCGGCGAAGAAACATGGATTTAAACGCTGCTCACAGTGTACCAACAAAATGTCCCTCACAGACCCGCATGACCGGTGTGTCCACTGCCTAGGCACGACGCACTTAGACTCCAGCTGCGATAAATGTGCAGCCATGCTCCCTCGGACGAGACAGATAAGGCACTTAAAGATGAAAGCAGTAGTGGAGGACTTACCTCAGCAGTCGGGTAAGAAAGCAAGGAATAAAAAACGGCACTGTGAGGAACCCCCGGAGAGTGCTTTGCCTAGCAAAAGGCAACAGTCTCTGCCACCACAACTCCAGCTAGTTGTCGGTGCTCAGACTCAACCCCAGCAAACACCATCTGTTGAGAAAAACCAGCATGGTCGTTCTGGGCACCGCAGCACTTCTTCCCCACTGCATCCTCGGCACCGGGAGAGTGCCTCCGATCAGATTCGGCACCGGGAGAGCCTTTCCCCTGGCCATAGGCACCGAGGAAGCCTTTCTCCTGCACGTCGGCACCGAAGCAGCTCCTCCTCTGCTCATCGGCACCGTCAGGACTCCTCCCACTCGCATCACAAGGCTGGCTCCTCCCACTCATCGCATCACACAGCTGGCTCCGCCCACCCTGTGCATCACAGCCACAGCTCCTCCCCTGCTTCACTCCATCAGGGTTACTCCTCCCCTCCTGAGTTGCAGGCTGCTACAAAGCACTTTTCTGACACCTCTCCTCCTGCTCTGGCTCAGGCAATGCCTCTCTCTCCACAGGACAAACAGGCGATACTCTCTCCTCACCACCATTCAGGAGCTCGGGCAACAGTCTCTCCTGCGGACTTCTCCTCTATGCCACTGTCCCAATCAAACCAGGATATTCTCCATCTGCTGCGGGCTTTTTTGGCTAATCAAAATCTCTCAGCTCACCAGCACCCCACGACCAGCCAGCAACCACCACGTCCGGCGGCAGCAGGGATTTCGCCCCCGGATCGACCAGCCCCTCGGCAGCGCTCACGCTCAGAGTCCTTTTCAGACTCTCTGGCTGCAGACAATTTTTCAGACTCTGGCTCTTCCCCACCCCCATCTCAGAGATGCTCCAGATCGTCCTCTCCTGATGCCCACTCCGATCTCCTCGCGGGCTCTCCGGGTCTACCTTCTGACCCCTCTCCCCCACTACCATCTAAATCATCTCAACCAGAAGATACTTCCTATCCAAAATTTCTCCTCAAATTGGCATCAGCCTTGGATATTCCCTCCTCTTCTCAACCGGATCCCCGATCCAAAAAATTACAGGCTCTGCGCTATAAGGAGGCACCGAAAGACATCATCGCGTTGCCTTTGCACGAAGTGCTGGCGGACCAACACAAGTTGGTGTGGTCTACCCCATTCACATCTCTCCCCACCAAGAAGAGTTTGGATACGAAATACAAAGTCCAAGATACTTGGGGCTTCGGTAAACCACAACTATCTCACCACTCCATAGTGGTCCAGTCCGCCATGCGTAAACACAAAAGCTCACGAGACCATTCTAATTTTCCACCAACGAAAGACATGAAGCTCATGGATCTCATGGGTAAGAAGATGTATCAAAGCTCCATGCTCAATGCCCGCATAGGGCTTCACATCTTCCATTATACCGACTATCAATTCACCATACTAGACAACTTCTCACGAGCACTGGATTCCCTCCCTGCGGCACTGCAACCTCAATTCCAGCCACTGCTTCAAAATCTGGAAGAATGCGCCACCAATTTAATCAGAGCCGCCCACGACTCATACGACACGTCGGTTCGAGGGGCCGCAGTAGGCCTTTCCACACGCCGGTTAGCGTGGCTGAAAGCATCCGGCCTACGTGAGGACGTTCATAACAGAGTGGCTGATGCTCCCTGCACAGGGGATAACCTGTTTGGTGACGGAGTTAAGGATATCATCGACAACATCAAACAAGATTGCACCACTCTGGACACCTTGGAAGAGGACAACATCAATCAGCCCAGGTCGTCCTTTCATCGCTCGTCCTATGGCACGCCGAAAAGGAGGTATCAACCTCGACGACAGTACCCCTTCAATAAATACAACACAAACTACAGGTTTAACAACAAGCAACATAGACCTCAGCAGTCTAAGAAAACATATCGTGAGCGGCGGACATCCAAACCAGCGCCCTCGACGGCGCCCAAGCCCTTATCCTCTTTTTGACAAGCAGATGGCTATGCAGCTACCGGTGGGAGGTCGTCTTCAGTTTTTTGCCCCTCATTGGCCCCCTATAACATCGGACAAGTGGGTCCTCTCCATTGTCAACCAGGGGTACCTTCTTCACTTTACGACCCCCCCCACCTCTCCCCCGCATAGTCACTTCACAAGTTCCTTCGTCTCACATCCACCTACTTCACGACGAGATTTCCCGCCTCCTGCGCATCAGGGCAATCGAACCGGTACCAGAATGTTCCCAGAATACAGGATTTTACTCCAGATTCTTTCTTATTCAGAAGAAGAACGGCGGTTTGCGTTCTATTCTGGACTTACGCTCCCTGAACAAATTTCTAAAAAAAGAGAAGTTCCGCATGACGACTCTCCAAATGATTCTTCCACTGCTCGATCAGAACGCATGGCTTGTGTCCCTGGACCTGCAGGATGCATATCTCCACATCCCGATCCACCCAGCGTCCAGAAGTTACCTGCGTTTTCAAGTCCACTCTCACCACTATCAATTCCGAGTTCTTCCCTTCGGCCTCTCCTCAGCACCACGAGTGTTCACAAAATGTGTCATCACCATCATCGCTCACCTGCGCCAGCAAAGGGTCACAATCTTCCCTTACCTCGACGACTGGCTCATCGCGTCGCCAACTGCTCAGGAGGCCCTCCACTCTCTAGCAAAGGTCACCTCACTTCTCCAGACTCTGGGATTCCTCATCAACGTGGACAAATCTCACCTCATTCCCACGCAACATCTCGAGTTTATAGGAGCTGTTCTCCATACCCAGCAGATGCTAGCGTTTTTGCCCCTCAACAGGGCCACACGGATTTCCATCCTCATCGCCCGCCTGACCCAGGTCTCAGTCACATCTGCCCGAACGTTACTCGTGCTTCTGGGCCATATGGCGGCTACCATTCCAGTACTCCCGCTAGCCAGGCTCCATATGAGACCGCTACAGTGGCACCTCCGGGACAAGTGGATCCAAGCTCTTCAGCCGCTATCTGCAAAGATACCTCTCTCTCACAGTCTGAAGACCTCGCTGCAATGGTGGGCCCACGCCCCCCATCTCCTCCAGGGTATGCCCTTCCGGCCTCCCCTGCCGTCCGTTTATCTAACAACCGACGCCTCCAAGCAGGGGTGGGGAGCGCATCTGGGCCCCTACATGACTCAAGGACATTGGACGCCCAAAGAAATGACATACAGTATCAACCTGCTAGAGTTGCGAGCCATCAGATTAGCGCTTCAAGCCTTTCAGCCACACCTCTCGCAACAGCGGATTCATGTGCAGACAGACAATCAGGTGGCCATGTACTATGTCAACAAGCAAGGCGGCACCGGCTCCCGACAGCTGTGCCGGGAAGCTCTACATCTCTGGCAGGTGGTCCTGAAGCTTCAGTCCACCATCTCGGCCTCCTACCTGCCCGGAGTGCAGAATACCTTGGCAGACTCACTCAGCAGGAAGCTACAACCGCACGAGTGGTCACTCAAGACCACTGTTACGCAAGATCTGTTCGACAAGTGGGGTCACCCTCTAGTCGATCTCTTCGCATCCCCTCTCAATGCCAAGTGTCGCAGATTCTGCTCCAAGTTTCCCAGTCCGCGCAGACTGGCAGAAGATGCCTTTCACATTCCGTGGACAGAAGGCCTCCTCTATGCATTTCCTCCAATCCCTCTCATCTCCAAGACAATCCAAAAGGCCAAATCAGACGGAGCATCTCTGTTGTTAATAGCTCCGTACTGGCCGAGACAAGCCTGGTTCACGGCTCTCCTGAACCTTACGACATGCCCTCCACTTCCGCTGCCTCTGGAACCAGACCTTCTCACACAGCAGCAGGGCAGTCTCCTGCACCCAAACCTCGCATCCCTCCGCCTCATGGCCTGGCGGATCAGCCCCACTCCAGCCTGATGTTCTCACATGGGGTGCTGAGGGTCCTCCTCACGTCCAGGAAGGACTCTACTCTCAAGTCCTACAATGCAAAATGGCAGCGTTTCTCTCGCTGGTGTTCCGGCCATCACCTCCACCCTGCCAACGCTCCTCTCTCCCGCGTCTTGGATTACCTGCTCCATCTTTCAGAGTCACAGCTGTCTTACTCCTCCATCCGGCTCCATCTCTTAGCTCTCTCGGTGTTCCATGACCCGGTGGATGACTTATCCCTCATGCAGCACCCTGTGGTGAAACGCTTTCTCAAAGGACTCATGCATCTCTATCCTCCCATTCGCCCTCCAACTCAGGCATGAGACCTTAACCTGGTGCTCAATGCACTCACAGCCTCTCCATTTGAGCCACTTCAGTCAACCGACCTCAAATATCTCACTTGGAAAACACTGTTCTTGATCACGTTGACTTCGGCACGGCGCATCGGCGAAATCCAGGCTCTCGTCCACTATCCACCCTATACTCAACTACTACACGATAAGGCGGTGCTCCGTACTCATCCGAAGTTTCTGCCGAAGGTGGTCTCACCTTCCCATCTCAATCAAACCATCATGCTGCCCACCTTCTTTCCTCCTCCACATGTTTCCGAGGACCATAAGAGATTTCATACGCTGGATTGCCTAAGAGCCCTTACCATCTATTTGGATAGAACTAAAGGCACCAATAGGCCTTCTCAATTATTCCTTTCACTCTGCTCTCCTCACCGCCCAAGGCCAGTAACCAAGGGGACTCTATCCCAGTGGATTGCGAACTGCATCACCTTATGCTACCAGCTCGCCGCAGCCACTCCCTCACAGATTCCGCATATTACAGCTCATAATCTGAGGGCCATGGCGGCCACGAAAGCTCATCTGCAACGAACTTCCCTGCAGGATATTTGCAGAGCAGCTACGTGGTCCACTGTGCACACGTTTGTGAAACATTACTGCATGGATACCGCTTCAGCTACTGATGCGGCCTTCGGCCAGGCGGTCCTTTCTTCTGTGACCTGAGGCGACAACTACCACCTCCTCCTCTCACAGGTACCAGTTTACCTTTTTTCTTCTGTTCCTTTTACAGTACCATGTGTGCCCGCAGGGGCGTCTTGTTCACCTGTTACCTGTGGAGCTGGGGAATCTTCACTTGTGTGGCTGCAAGAGAAATCTGTCCAGGGAGAAATAGAAGTTGCTTACCTGTAACGGTAGTTCTCCTTGGACAGATGATCTTGCAGCCACACAATCCCTCCCAACCCTCCCTTAAGTTGCCGCTAGCTTTTTTACCAAACTGGAAAGGGGCGGTGACTACTGGGGGGTTATGGGGGGGGGTGATACGGCGGGAAACTGCACGCAGGCGTAGTAAGCTACGTTTTAATTAAAGCTTTAAGCTTTGCTATAGGTCCGGGTCCGTGACGTCATGGGGGAGTCACTTCACTTGTGTGGCTGCAAGATCATCTGTCCAAGGAGAACTACCGTTACAGGTAAGCAACTTCTATTTTCCTGCAGACTCCTCTCCTTTACAAAATGCAGGGACTGTCTCACTGCAGCCCTATACGACTCTACCGTAAAAGGGTAGGGTCGTAAAAGGGGTCCTCAGTGTAGTGTACCGGTATGCATCTCAGTTTGATATGCAAGTACCCATCCACATATACATCTAACAAGCAGTAAGTAGATACAAAAAGTAAGCCTTCGAATATCCGTGTAAGCTAGCTCCTTGATATGGAAAAATAAATTACCTGTCAGGAAAAACAAGAAGACACATAACACGTGGACTCACCACTACAGTAATCACTTATACTGACTATTATTATTGCAGGCACTTACCGGCACCATAGCACGCCGCGCTCGCAGCACACTACATCGATTCGTTCCCAAGAAAAGCCGAAAAGTACTGCTCGGAGTCGTAAAACGTCGTTCCCACCACGGAGGTTCCCACCTACGGTGACCTACTCCCACAAAACTGCAGGGCTTTTAGTTCAAAACCTCCTTGGCTTTGTCACTCAGATCGGCAGCCCACGGTGAGCTAATATTCTTAATCAGATGCTTCATTGGTCGTTATGCTCACGTGGTTGCGGTGGGTGGTTCCTGACGTAAAGCAGCAAGCAGACAGGCTGCAAGTTGGGTTTTTTTGTGAAAAAAAATGGCGGCGCACATAGCTACGAGTTTAGGTAGGTTGGGTCGGGCTTGGTTCTGGCTCTGGTACTAATTGGTCTAGGGTTCTGGCTCTGGTAGAAAATGATATGAGTGGTCTTGTGTTTGTTTCCCAGGTGCGACCCGGCTTTGGAGTATCTGGAATGTGGTGCCTTCCTTGGGGTGAGTTCTTGCTGTCTCTTCTTGTCATAGGTGCTAACTGCGCCCCTAATATTAGTCAAACATCTTGACTGTGGCCAGGGAGGGACAATTTCTATTGGGTTTAGCACCCATAATGATTTTAGAAAAGTTGATTTCTGTGCTTGGTCGCAGCAGTGTCGAGTTCCGTGGCTGTCTGCAGTGGCCTGTCTAGTATTTTATGACATTTCAAAAGAAGGACGGTAATAATAGTCGGTTTTACTGAATCTTTCGCTTTTTCTATGTTTTTGGTAATCTTGAAATGTGGTTCAAAGTTGGTGGAAATTTGGTTATGACTCTGATTCTCTGCAGCGATACGAAAATTAAAGGTGATCACGTACATGAGCTTTTGAGACTATTATTTGTGAGTATGTGTTAAATGTATACACATCATGCTTTAACATCATCATTTATTTTTTAGCTCACACTTAATTGGAAACATAGATGACATGTTCAAATATAATAGATATTCCTGTGTCTCTAAAGTAATCTTTTATTAATGTGTGTTAAACAATGTAATCCCTGTTCTCAATGGGATCTATGTACTAATTCTTTAAGTGTCTTGCATTTTAGTAAATGAGGACTGAGGTTTATATGGGTGGCACTGGAGGCTGGAGTCTGCCAGGGTCATAAGGAGCATGATGAGGATTTGAGCAATGGCTTCTCTGGTTCTCAAGTTGTTGCTTGAGTTAGGCTATATATCCATGTCAATAAATTATATCACAATTTGTATTTTTCTACAGGACAGAGATATCTGCTAGGACTCAGCTCCTTTGTGATCATAGTTGCTAATGTGCTTACATGCAATGAATCTTTGTCTTTTTTGAGGACCATAATCTGAGAAAAAAATATGCTGGAAATGTGCAGAATTTTGAAGATGGATAATTCAGCTGCTGTCCATTGCTTTAACTCACTATGCATGTTTAAAGAATACCTCTTAAAGTAAAGCATTTAGTTTTGTGAAGAGTTAAATGCGCTAATAGTGTTCCCATGTTGCATTTGTGGTAATATAATTGACAAGCTAGTCAATCTTATTTCTGTCAATGATGTAAGTACATGAATGTCACCATCTGTCCTGTCCTTTAGGGCATACTTACCAAGATCCTTATGTCTCAGGTCATAGGGCTTTTGGTGCAGACTTCAGTAGCATTTCTCTGAACCACCTCCATTTTGGGAGTATGGTCTCCAAAACTGGACACAATGAGGCAGGCAGAGAAAGCTACCATGAGCTTGCAGTTACCGCAAGTTGTACACACGTTAGCAGTCAAGCGATGCAGAGAGGGGCCATGTGGAAGACATGAGTGCACACAGCATTAAAATGAGTAGTAATAGATTTATATCCTGCCTTTACCAAAGGCAGGGCACATTAAAACATACATAATTAAAATGCAAATAAAAATAGAAATTACAAATACAGTACAGTCTTGATTATCTGATCTTCGCTAATGCGACCATCCGGCATATCTGACAGACTCCCCAGTGATGTCATCACATTTATTTCTATTAAAAATCTGTTTTAGAAAATTTTTTTTTGAAAATCAGAAACTGTGTATCTTTTGTTTATGCATTGTTTGATGGGCTTATGCACTGTTATCCATATCTGACTCCTTACTTATCCGACAACGGGTCGGTCCTGTTTATACCAGATAATTGAGACTGTACTGAACTCAACTGTACAAGCAGTCCCGTTGAACTCAAGGCCCTAGTTCTTCAAAAATGGTCCTAAGCAAGTGCAGTCCCATATGCTGTTCTAAACAAATGACGTTTCAAGGTCCTCTTAAATACCAACAGGTCTTTCAGCAGCCACATGGTCCTTGGTAGCTGATTCCACTCTTATTCCAACAGTTGAAAAGGTTCTATGTCTAGTTTTCGAACAGGTCTTTCAGCAGCCTCATGGTCATTGGTAGCTGATTCCACTCTTGGTCCAACAATTGAAACAGTTTTGCATCTAGTTTCCTCAAAATAAAAATCACAGATCAAGAACAGTAAGCAAACAGGCATTCTCAGATCTTGAAAAGCACAAAGGATGATAGGCTTGTATCAACAATTTTAAATAATGAAAAGTGTGATGTAAAGCTTTATGGAACCATTCAACAGCAGACACACAGTTGAATACTGAACCATCTGCGAAGAACAAATACAGGCCTCAGACAGGTCCAAATATACAATGTTACAGTCATCTAGCCCTGTGAACATCATAACCTGTACTACCTTCTGAAAATCATCTATTGATGAGGCCAATAAGTATTTTACTGGCTTGTGATACATGCACAGTGTGAGACATTTTTCACTAGGGTTTGTATAAGGGTTGGTTGAGAGGATTTCATGCCTTTTTTTTTTTTTGTGCTATTTAAAATGACTTTATTTTTCATCTTTTCTCCGGCCTCAACAGTATCTGCATCTTTAAAATGATGGGAAGGTAATAGCAATAATGTGTATGTGTCCAAATAAAAGTGAAAGTGCCAGAGTACATCTGTGACTGCTGTCCTGTGCATAATACTGGCCTTGCAAAAATTTAATGCGCAAGAAATGTTTTGCAAGGTTGATATTAACGTGCAGACCAGCAGCCGCAGATGTGTGTTGGCACTTTCATTTTCTTCAGACATGTGCTCAAAAGCCATGCTTGCTTATTTCAGAAACTTTGTTCATATGTCTGGCAGGCATCCCTCCATTATTGCATAAGTTCCATGCACATAAAATTTGCAGAATGATGCAGTTTTAAGCTCAAGATAGAGACCGTGCAAATTTTTGCATATACCCCAATGCTAAACAATGCATGACCAAGAACCTGAACAGTGAGAAAATTACTTTTAGTTCTACTAGTTATGTCTGTTCCTCTGCACCCAAGTATCTAATGGCTGTGTTGAGGGCAGAAATAATACATCCAGCTTGCTTCCTAACCCTAAGGTAAAAAATAAACGCAAAACACAGAAGTATAAAAAAAAGTAGATGAAAATATAATTATTCTTTATCGTTGACTCACTTTCTAATGTATAAAATCACAGTCCATTAAAGTAAGAGTAATCAACATGAAATAGTAATATCAATTGTGGTTGTATACTTTTTTTTGGCGGTGATTTTACATATGTAGGTTTGTGAAATTACATGTGTAAATTGTCATGTATATTTCAATATTTAGCAAACTTTCTGTGGCTGTGACCTTATTTTAGTGGACCTAGACAAACGTGATTTCTGAACCCTGCTTTATCTGTGGTGTTGCTTCTGCCCTGCCATGGAACCTACGTAGGCGTGATGGGAGGAGTGGGCCAGTGACCTTGTGTTTTTGTTTTGGCCCAGTCTGGTCACAATTCACTATTTATGAGGTGCTTGTATAAGTAATGGTTTACAAAAGGCACTTATGTATGTGCCGCAGCACACAGATTTCAAGGAGAAATCTTCTAGGCAGTCCTTCAAAGTATGTGTGCTCTGTATCTTAGAAAGTGCATGCATACCTAGGAAAATTCCCCATTGGTGTTGCTCATCTTTGAATCATGCAGAACTGTCAGCTAACTTCATTTGGAATTGGACTTTGGAGAATAGCTTTTTTTTTTTTTTGGGGGGGGGGGGAGCTGTTTTCATATCACAAGTGTTCAAAAGCACCTCAGAATGCAAAACTTGGTTTTGGAACTCAGCTCCTTAATTGGTTTCTCTTGGCTATGCAGCTTTGGACAATCCATCACTTTTGATTTATTTTTGAAACACTTCATTTTGTAAAACTTTTTTTTTTTTCAGGTCTATATCCCATTAAATATTCATTCTGGTTTGGCAACGGCATACATATTTTATAAAAAGGGCCACATTTGCTCAGCCTGTTATAAGACACTTAGGGCCCTGTTTACTAAGCCACGTTAGAGGCGCACTGGCATTTTTAGCATGCGTGAACCTTTTAGGCACCCATAGGAATATTATAGGTGCCTACGTGGTTAGCCTGTGTTGAATTTTAGCGCATGCTAAAAATGCTAGCGCACCTTAGTAAAAAGGGCCCTAAAGGTTTTTTTTTTTTTAATGTATGGACCTAGTTGTCCTATTCTCCATGTCTTGCAGCGTGCATGCAGTTGTGCGGTTTAGAATAGTTTTAAAATTATTTGAGGTTTATATTGAGGAGCATTATCCCCTTTTTATAGAACACCTGTAGCTGTTATCTATCTTTTCTTTTTTCCTATTAATGTATGTTTAAACTGGTTCATCTCCTGTTTATCACAATCACTTTTGATGCATTGCATATCCCAACAGAATCTACACAGAGTAAAATAAAGAAAAATGAGACTAAACATCCAAGTTTACTGAAATTTTTGAGTGTAATTGGGTGAAATTAAAATATCTTGCTGGATTTCCATCATCTTTGATTTTATCCCTGAGCTGCTTTCCTCCTTTTTCTGTTTTTCTCCTCAGTGCACTGTGGATGGAAAGTTAATTTATTCAATCGGTAGGAAACATGAGCTCATTTTGTGCAAAAGCCATATGTTGCTTCAAGAATTAAACAGCAGAGGACAGTAATGCATAGACTAAATTTTAACTAGGGAGCTACAGACTTAAAAAGTTTTTACTGAGGCATTCTTGAAAAATTAACATATTGCAGTGATCCTTTTTCGTTCTTTATTGAGCTATATGGCAACATGTAAATGTTATTGATTGTGGCTTAAACCAGATGTGAATTAATGCCCACTGTGATGATGGTTTTTTTGTAGTTGGGTTAGCAGATAAGTCCCTAGACCAGACTCTGAAATTCTTAAGAAAATTTCTGGCTTCTATATAGTACCTATTACACAAAGACTCCAGTATTTTTTTTTTCATATCACAAAAGCGTTTTATTGTATTGCAATGCCCACTAACCTCACCAGCACTGCTACCTAATGTTAAAACCTCACACATTCATTCCTCCACTCACCTTACACCACCTGTATTTGAATACGAAACAACTGGTTTTACATTTTAAACTGCATACTTATGCTGTTTCTTATTTTACATATGTTTTACCATATTTATACATTATATCATGCACAAATGATCAGAACTCAGTCCTGCCAGCTAGATAGTCCTTTTCCTACAGACACCACACCTTCCGCTTGGACGCTGTAAAAGTGTTTCCACGTAAACGCTGGATGACTGCTCTTCATGGAAAAACACTGTATGTCTATTGACCCTTCGTTGGCTGATTAAATACGCCACCTCCAATCATCTGTATGCATCACAATACAAGTGCTGTGTGCTCGATGACTAACTCAACAGTCCACCATATCTGTTTCATATTGTGCTGGTTCCCCAATGCAGGACCGCATTTCACAAATCTTCCTCAGGAGGAACCACCATCAAATTTCTTCTACATATCAAATGGCTGCATGCCGGATTGAAACTCCCTCAGGGCTGAGCCACAGACTGCCGCACAGGAAATCACTCTGTATAGTACCCCAAACTAGACTGGCCCATGAACATTTATAGAAGAGATCTTGTGTTTATATATATATATATATATATATATATATATATATATATATATATATATATATATATATATATATATATTCATATACTGAAATGCAGTTTTCTGATTGTCTGTTTTCCAAAATTAGTCAAGTTCTAACAAATTGGTTCCAATAATTTTGGTAATTCTGCTGGATAAGCAGTCTAGTTTGTTAGCCTTAAGGATTATTTATTTTACTGCATTTGTATCCCACATTTTCCCACCTCTTTGCAGGCTCAATGTGGCTTACATTATGCCACAATGACAATCACCATTAACGGAACAGAGTATTATAATTAAGGTACAAAAGATATCAAGAAAATTAGAAGTAAAGAAAATAATACATATCGGATATGCAAAATGTAGGGTAAAGTATAACGTACATCATAACAGTATGGTTAAAGTAACTAAATTAAGGAGTTCAGTATTTATTCTAATATAGATGTGATAGTGAGTCTTTTATGAAGGAATCTTATAAGTTTCGTTGAATAATTTGTTTTTCAGTAACCTCCGGAAGGCTGCCAGATCGTGTGTTGTTTTTAAGGCAATCGGCAGTGCATTCCAATGTTGCGTGCAGATGTAAGAGAAGCTGGATGCATATAATGATTTGTATTTAAGTCCCTTACAGTTAGGGTAATGGAGGTTTAAAAAAGTACGTGAGGAATATTTTGTGTTTCTTGCTGGTAGGTCTATAAGGTATGACATATAAGTCCGGGGCCTCTCCGTGGATGATTTTATGAGCCAGGGTGCAGATTTTGAATGTAATTCGGTCTGTTAGTGGGAGCCAATGTAATTTTTTTTCTAATGGGACTGGTGCGTTCATATTTCGCTTTTCTAAATAAGAGTCTGGCTGCATGTTTTGGGCCGTTTGAAGTCTTTTAATAATTTGAGCTTTACATCCGGCATAGATGGAGTTGCAATAGTCCAAATGACTCAATGCAAGTGATTATAGCCTTGATTCAAGGTGTCTCACTTATGTATCGTTTTTTTCTCCATATCCTCGTTTCCGCACGCCTTGGGGTTTATGGAATTCATTGAGAAGCTGTGAATAAACTGAGGGGTTTTTTTTTGTTACCTGTTTGTGTCGTCTGAAGAAATTCTACTTTTTCAAAGTTTATTTTTCTTTTGGCATTTTCAGTATGACAGCTGGTGTGTTTAAGCATCAGGAAATATCAGATGAAATCACCATAGAAAAAGTGCATCTGAGCACATCTGTGCTGGAACAGGAGAGCAGAAACATTTTTGGATCTTTGCAGCCTCATTAAGTAATGTATGATGTAGCAAAAGACTGAAAGCATTTAACACCTGACAGCTGGTTAGTGGCTTACATGAAGTCATCTGTTGCTTTCAAACCAAATTCCAGTAAATAGTCTATATAACTTTCAGTTGGCACAGTTGATAATTTCAGTAGAAAAATCCACTATTGAATGTGAGGAGGCGGAACCAAGACTCAGATGGTATTCATGGTAGGAGCTTGGCATTTTAGAAGAGGTGATATGGGGGGGAAGATCTCTGTTTCTCCACCGAAAAAGAGCTGGCTTTAGTTTCCAGTGTGTTTTCAGGAGTCGCTTTTGATGACACTTTAGTTTTGGAGGGGTTTCGTTTGAAAAATAAGCAGAATTATATTACCTTGCAGGCTAATTTCTTCCTGTAGTGTTTCACCACTATCCAGCATCCATACAAGTAGTGCTTTGGAGAGAAGTAGAGCATGGGAGAAGAAGAATCGTGTTGTCCATCCCCCACAACTTCTGGCTGAACCTCGAAGACCAGCAGTAAGTGCAAATCTCCTACTGTAATTCTTTCCATAACTGTAGTACAGGGCTTCCCAAACTTGTCTTTGGGGATCTTGCAGTCAATTAGGTTTTCAGCAGCTGTACAATGAACATACATGAGATCAGGCTGCATAAATTGGTGACCTATGCATATTCATCACATTTATCCTGAAAAACTGCCTGTCCGTAGTAGCAGTCAGACTGCTTATCAGTGTAAATATATAACTGAGAAGCAGTTTAAAATGGACTATGAATGGAGGATTATGATCTGATTACATATTGTCCTTTTAACTTCTCTGAGTAGCTAGATAAGTGGGATTATGTCTCCCTTTGGCCATGTCCTGTTGCTTGGTATGCTGTCTTGAGTCTGTATTCAAGCTCTGAAAAATGTTTTCTTTTCTGAGCCACATCATGTCTTTGCCAAATGTCATTTGCCACAAGCATGGGTTCAGTCCTGGTGTGGAGGAGTGGCCTAGTGGTTAGGGTGGTGGACTCTGGTCCTGAGGAACTGAGTTCAATTCCCACTTCAGGCACAGGCACCTCCTTGTGACTCTGGGCAAGTCACTTAACCCTCCATTGCCCCATGTAAGCCGCATTGAGCCTGCCATGAGTGGGAAAGCGCGGGGTATAAATGTAACAAATAAAAATAAAAGGTAACATTTGAAATGATTAGTGTATATCCCTTTTCATCTTACATTTTTGTCCAGTTTTCCTGAATGTATATATTTGGATTTTAAATTTAATTACTCAAGTTTTCCATACCTGAGCTCAAGGCAAGTTACGTTCAGGTCCTGTATGTATTTCCTTGCTCCAAAGAGCTTACAATCTAAGGCTCCTGTTTACTAACCTGCAGTAAAATACCGTATTTTATGCACTAATTTAGCACGGGAAACGTACGACTGGATTTAGTAACCCATGGTGGTATTTCCACAGGTCAGTAAATCCCAAAGTAAATTTTACTTTGCAGTGCTGTAGCAGAGAATATTGATCATTCCCAACCACAACAACCTGAAGATAGCAGGCCTCAGCTTGAACATACTGTCTTTCACAGAGTCGGTTTGGCAGTAAACCAAAGATAGCCCCACCCTAGTCCCTGATTCCTTTTACAGAATGTGCACCCACCCCTATACCTACACATCACCCCAGTCAATTATAAAATATCAAAGCCAAACAGTCCTTTTGAGAGAGTTCTTTGCCCCCCCCCCCCTTTGGCCAGTCCTTGTACCCCTCACTTTCCAATCACTTTTAGAGTGTGAAGGTGTTCCCTAAACACCCACACCAGCCTGTTCACTGGTTAAAATAATAATACACTTATTTACTTATATTTCTAGCCAATCCAAGCATGAATCTGAAGGCGAGTTACAAAGAACAATATATATAAAATAGAACACTGCGTAGTTGAGAGAGTTCCTCCCCCCCCCCCCAAACGCCACTCACCTAATAAATCCTCAAAGAAAAATGATCATCCCAAACAGTCTACAATTAAAACATAAAATTCCAGCAATGCAGGCCAAGGACTTGGTGCCCAAAGTTGGGTGTCATTTTTAGAACTGTTAAAAAAAAATAATAGCACTATTCTATAAATGATGCTCAGAGTTGGGCTCCATTTGTAGAATATCATTGGGTGCTGGGATCCACACCCAATTTTGGTATAAATTCTCATGCCCAAAATATATGCAGTTCTCCCTTATTCTATAAAACTCCGTATAAATTCCAGGAATGCCCCTGATCCGTCCATGCTTCTCCCATGGCTGCACCCCCTTTTCAGATCCATGCATAAAATTTACATGTAAATCTCAGCACCTAAGGAGTGCATGCATATGTCAATGCTAAAATTAGCACCCAATTATTGGTGCTAATTGGCTCGTTAATTAAATTACACATCAATTTTGAGCACCATATATACAGTTAGGGCGCAAATGTCTGCCTATACCTAACCCCTGCTAAATAAAAATGTCTTCAATTGCCTCATGGTTGAAAAAAATAAAAATTATTGACATGATTCAAGAAATGTGTTTGTGGTCATTTAATATTCGGTCACAATATTTCTGTAATGAGAGAGATGATCAGATACATTATATCTCTGGAATGTGAATTTGATTAGCCCCACCCCCTAATTGCAGGCATTGTCTGTTTTTGGTTTTTAAGCAAGCAGAGGTTCAGCATTGTACATCTGATTATAACTTCTGTAACCTATTTTGAATTTCTTGTGACTTAGAGGGGTAGTTTTTTAGTGTGGTAGAAATTGGGCTTTTATCACACCTCAATTTCCTGTAGGAGTGACACCTGCAATATCTCAGTACCACAGGTTAGTCATACCCACAGTATATGAATAACACAAGTTTTGATCAATCTCACCAAGCTATGGTATTCATAGTGTTCTGCAGCTTTGGATGATAAGTCATAGCCTGATACCCAGGCTTAAAGGGGGTCAGGCACTAAGTAGATCTCTTCCCTGGACCTCCCTTTTGAAATTTCCTGTGCCCTAGTGGGGTCGGGGCAGGAGCAATCCTCAGTCACTCCTACTCCTGCCAGCACCGAGTTCAAAATGGTGCCACCACCTTGGCAAGCAGTAATACCAAGGAATTGCTGCTAGGGGATCACGGGCTCCGTGTTGAACCTGACTACAGATTGCTCCTGCTCTGACCCCACTAGACCACCAGAAAATGTCATAAGGTAGGCCTAGGGGTGGTGGGAAGCACTTTTGGCAAAAGGGGACATTGGGAAGGGAGATGTGACATGGGTGGGGGCTTAGTGGAAGGAAGGACAGAATTTATCATTGCATGCTGGCCCTTTTAAGCAGCATGGGAGTATAGGGCTGTGGGTTAATGGCTTGATGTTCCTGGCCAGAAAAACAATGCCAGCTTTTAGTTGTCACTTTCTCAGGACTAATGCAGCTTACAGTATTCACTTCAAGCTGCGTTGTTTGATGTACATCAGAATGAGATGCTTTGCATCTTATTACTGTGTCTGTCTTGGTAACTTAATGTGCGTTACGGTAATATAATGCATGCTGTTGCCCTTTAATGTGTTTTAAGAGGCAAATAATGTGTAATGCACCTTAACTACCTTCGCCTCCTTAATGTGAATAAACAAATATGGATCCATAATCCCTGTGTTTATACATAACTTAATAGTAATACATGTTTATCTGAGTTATTAGGAGTAGAATGAGAACAGAGTATGCAGAGCCTTTGGAGCACCTTGGTTCAATCCTGAGCCCATTTTTTCACTCTCTGGATTGGCTGGGGCTGAGAATGCTGTAGAGGCCAGGGAGGGCCAGTAACTATGCAACAGTAACAGTGAATAGATTAGATCTCCTAATTGCAGGATTCCTGGTGCATGGACCCAAGCCAAGATACTGTCACTACAATAACTGGGAAAGGGTGTATTTAAAAAAAAAAAAAAAAAAAAGGGGGTGGGTGGGAGAATGAATCCTCAGGTTGTTGCAACTGGAGGCTTACAGTGCTCGATCCTAAACTTGATTTTAACCAAGTTGCAAGTCTAGAGAAGTAGGTGGAAGCAGGATCCCCAAAATAAAAACAGGAAATATAGATCTGCTCAAATTGTAAAATTATTTTCTTTCATTTTAAACACAACTGGTAATAGACATTGCTGAACTTGACATCACTTTTTTTTTTTTGCCTTTAGGAAATATACCATTGTCGAAGACAGATCAAATACAGCAAAGATAAGATGTGGTATCTGGCGAAATTGGTAAGACACGATAGCCTTTTCTGCAGAGTAGAGATATAATTGCAGATATATGCAGTTCGTGAGGTGTTCTTGTTTTAAAGATAAGATTAGTGTGATGAAACTGTTATTCAGGTTTTAGAATTCTGTTGGAATGTTAGTCACCAAAGAGTGGTTTGAGGCATTCTAGGTCATTGCATTGAGGATTTACGTGACAGGAGATAAGAGGCTTTTTTCCTTCCTCTTTCACTGGAAGCAAAACATCAGTGTCAGTGAAATTGAGATGTCATGGCCAACAAATACTAGCAACTCATTTGGATGGAACCATGATGATGCTCTTATAGGATTACTTAGTTCTATTCCCACCGTCATAAAAAGAGTAGGCACATCTGCTCCATGGTGTTATGAGACTTTCCCGATGATAATTCATCTTGGCTTATGCTGAAAGGATGATGTCAGATATATTAGTGTACTAATAAGTGTTACACTGTGGGGACTTCATAGTCATCCTCAATTGTTGATCATTTAGGTCAACAATTCACAGGAGATCTTAGATATTTGCAAATTCTTCAGTTGACAGTCTTTATTTTCATTGCAAGATGACTTTTCTCACTTATTTCCTTCCTGTTCTAGATTAGAGGTATGTCCATAGATCAAGCCCTGGCCCAGCTGGAGTTCAATGACAAGAAAGGTGCAACAGTAATTAAAGAGGTATTACTACTACTTATCATTTCTGTAGCGCAACTATACGTACGTAGCACTGTACACAAAACACGTAAGGGAGAATCTGTGCACAACAGCGCTTACACCCTATTCAAGACAGACAAACAGAACAAATAATGGATTAGAGAGTTATATATTGTGTGAATGACCTAAAGCAACATGGGTACTGAACAGTTTAAGAGTTCAAATCTAGGCTAAAGCCCAGCTTTTTGAGCGGTGCTTTCCAATCTTTTTCTGCCTGTGACCCTATGATAGTGGCCAAATAAAACTCTATGACCCCCTGGAGGTGCACAATAATTATGCACCTGTGGAGAGCCCACCTAGGTCGTGACCCCATTGGGGATCCTGACCCACAGTTTGGAAAGCTCTGTTTTTGAGGGTGCTTTTAATAGGGGCCAGACATGGAGTGTGATGAAGCAGCACAGCAAGATAAAAGGAGTCTAGAGTTGGTAGTGGAGGAGAAGGGTACAGATAAGACACTAGATGAATGGCATTCCCGGGGAGGGGTGAAGGAGAGAGAAGAAAGGGTAGATACTGAGCTGCAGAATGAATGCATTTGTAAGTCATTAAGAAGAGTTTAAACTGGATACAGAAACGAAAGGGAGCCAGTAAAGTGAGTTGGAGAGGGGTTATATGAGTGTAGCGACACTGGCAGAAGATCTATGCATTAGAATTTTGAACAGATTGAAAGGGAGAGTAGGTAAAGGCTGTTGGGTAAAAAAAAAATGAGGAAGGAGTAGAGGAGAGATGACAAAAAGCAGGAAAGGGGAAAAGACATAAGATGAAAAGTGTAATAAGAGGGAAATAAAGAACCCTTAGGAGAGTCGTGGGGCAAAGTTGCCTCTGTCTCTAGCTTTTCATTGTTTACTTGTGGAGCTTTTGTTTTTGGTTAAGGGAAAAATTGTCATATTTTATTTGTTTTTGAAGTGAATTTTGAGGATTACGATTTAGGAGTGCAGACTGTAACTACATAGCCTTTTAAGTGCCCAGGTAAAGTTTGCTGTAAATTCCGACACTAGACCTTGTAGCTGAACTACAATCATTGGGTTTCAAGTGCACAATATTTTTCTTTGAAGTCATGTGTTTGTTCTGCTGATTCAGTTAAATACAAGATCACATTGCCCTTAGCTCATTTCACACTGAACTGATGCAGGGAAAAGAGCGCCCAAAAACCTAGCCACAAATGTGTTTTGTTAGTCAGGTAGAAATGTTATCACCTGCAACTTGTTTGACTTTTTATTATTTTTTTTAAATTTCTATATAGTCTCTAACCTCAAGGAAAATGTAAAGTGAGCAGGTGCTGCAGAAGCTGTGCCTCTAGGCTCTCTTTACATGTATAGTCTATCACTGTATATGTCATCCAAAGTTAGATGGTACAGGGAGGAGGGTTTTAGATTTGTTAGGAACTGGGGAAGGGGGAGCCTATTCCGAAATGATGGGCTCCACTTTAACCAGCGTGGAACCAGGCTGCAGGCAAAGGAGATTAAACTAGAAACTGGGGGAAGGTTAACAGTCGCTAAAAAGCTCTTGGTTCGGAACAAGGTATCTTTCAAAGATATCACCAATGCAGGGAAAATAGAGCATCCCGATAGTGAGGTTGCAATAGAGACCATAGTAGACCAGGTGTCTTTAAATAAAAAGCAGACACTTTTTTAAGATTGCAAATTTTCACTGTCAACTGCTGAGGAAGTTGTAAATGAGAACAAGCATAGTTTGAAATGTCTATATGCAAATGCCAGAAAACCAAGAATTAAGATGGGAGAGTTAGAATACTTATGTTCTTACCTTCCTTTAAGAGACTAGGGAGAGAGTAATATGGGTATTTATTTTTTAATCTAAACACAGTTATTTGTGGTAGTGTCTGAGGCAAAATTCTTTGTATTATTACAATGCAGTTTATTGGGTTCCTTCTGTGTAAGTAAAGTGCAAATATAAGTAAAGTTTCTGTTACTTCTTTAAAATTATGGGGTACTTTGTCAGCAGACGGTGGTCAGAGTAATGGTCACTGCCAGCTGTATCCCCGGATATTCAGTGTCAGGCCATGTCCAGGCACCGGCATTGAATATCTGGGCATATACAACCGGTTAAACTTTATGTAGTCATGTGCAGTAGTCAAGATTGTTCTTTTTGAATTGTCCTACGAGTATGTTATGGCTTTGTATGTATTTTTGTGGTTCTTATTGTGTATATTTTATGTATGTTTTGTGCCCCGCCCTGGATGAGGGCAGGTTATAAATAATCAAAATCTAAAAATAAGGTGAACTGCATAAAGGTAGATCTGTGTTTTATGTAGTCCTATTTATGCAGTTGCTGTATACAGTTAAGTGCCAATATTCAGCGCATAAATGTTGATTCTGCCTCTGGACCATCCACAAAATAGCCAGTTTTGGCTTAGACGCCAGCTGGACATATTCAACAGCACTGTCCAGTTAAGTGCCGTGATTTAAACAGCCAGGAGCTGTTTAAATTGCTTTTAATATTGACCCATGTAGATTTAGGTATTTATATTCCAGCATTTAGCTGTTCTTTGAAGGTGCAAAAAAGCTACATTTTTATATTCGCAACATTTGCCGTTCATTGACGAATCTTATAACTAGGGCTTCTGATGTTAAGTTGCAACTGATAAAACATGATAGAATACATCCTTTCCTCCCATCCCTCAAATGCAAAAAAAAAAAAATAGGTGTTTATTGGATAATCCCCACTTCTCTAGTACCTCCTCTGTCCCCTCCTCTAGCTTGACTGGCATCCTCCACTTGGTGTTTGTTTTTATTTACACTGACTCTAGAAGTGACACTAGAAAAGTTACCCAACAATAATGCCTGTGGCATAAAAACACTGAAGCACGGATTTGTACAGATGATTCTCCTATTATAACACGTAGGGAAGAAAAAATGGTTGCTTCGCTAGGATTCCACCAGGGGTAGCTGTTGAGCTTTGCCTGAGCTGACCTGGAGTGTGCGTTTGCTAGTCACACAGTTGTATGAATTTTTTTTTTGTTTTGTTGGAAATGTTAGGGATTTTATATTATGTTTGCCCTTTGAGAGCAAGATGTGCTAGCACATGCCTACTGCATATAATGCATCATAATAATGATACAATATTCATGCAGTGTGTATTATAGAGGAGGGCAGTATTTTTGCAGTGGCAGCATTACATTTTCCACAGAATACTAACTACCCTGCTTCTTGGCTGTCGGTTCTATTCCTTTCTTTTGCTTCAGTGCCTGGATTCCCTTGCTGTTTTCTTTTTGGACTCTTTTCCTTGTACTTTGGAAGAGACCTTCTCAAGGATGAGGAGAGAGATCTCTGTAATGTCTCTTTTTTTTACAAGGGCTCAGTTGTACTGTGGAGGCATCGTTGAATGTCTAGTGCCACACTGGCATACGTGTCTGTTGCAACAGGACATTCATCCAGTCGGATGTTTGCTTGGTCTGATGTGTGATTTACTGTATGTTTTTTTTTCTTGCACTCAGAAACAGCATTAGAGTGTTCTCTTTTTAGAGCCTGAGGTGCTCACCCAAATATTCTTAAAATAAGAATGACTAATTTAAATGTTGGAGTTTATTAAGATACATTTCACTGCTCTTCAGTGTAAAGGTCTGAATAGCTCCTGTGATCGATGGAAGGCACCTCGTAACTAATAATGCATTTTGGATTTTTTTGAAATGTATTCTTTCTTCCCAATGTTATAGGTCAGGGGTAGGCAACTCCGGTCCTCGAGAGCCGCAGGCAGGTCAGGTTTTCAGGATATCCACAATGAATATGCAGGAGATAGATTTGCAAGCCCTGCCTCCATGGTATGCAGATCTATCTCCTGCATATTCATTGTGGATATCCTGAAAACCTGACCTGCCTTCGGCTCTCGAGGACCGGAGTTGCCTACCCCTGTTATAGGTGATAGAGCGTGGAATATGCTTCTCTCTTTGAAGTAATTGATACAGAAAAGATTGAAGTATTGGATGTGGGTGAGTGTAGCTGCCTACTGAAAGAAGAAATTAATCTGAGGAAGAGTATTGTATAGGACTATGCAGGATTCCTCTTTGTCACTCCCAGTGACCAGAGGCTTCAGTTTCTTGGGAATAGTACAAACTCCTTTGCATGGTCACAGCTTTCAGTAAAACAGTTGAGAAACCAGAAAACATTAATGCTAGGTTAAAAAAAGAATAAATTAAGTAATTTAGATGCCACTTACAAAACAAAATGTAGGTGAAAAATAATTAGCAGCAGTAAGAGTAGATCACCAGTAGAAGAGAAAAAAAATGCTGTCCCTTTAACGGTCCGTTCCTGACCTCTTAATGAGGTTACTGGCTTTCTGAAATTATAAATTAAAAAAATTTAAATAATCTGTAATATGGTTGGTTCCCTCTTCCCACCCTTCTGATATCCATTCCTCCTTTTAACTTTTATTTACTCACTAAGGGCCCTGTTTACTAAGCCACGCTGTAGGCACGCTATCGTTTGAGAGACACTCATGGGAATATATGGGTGTCTAGCTGGCGCACCTTAGTAAACAGGACCCTTAATCTAGTGTAGTACAGAATCGCTGCCTTCTACAGACCTTCACAGGAAATCCATTTTATAGCTAGTGGTATACTGGTTTGTTGCTTTACCTAGAACTTGTATACACCGTAACTTTCATTTTTCCCAGCTCCCCACCCTTTTATTACCCTTACTCCTTTTCCAGCTTCTAAGTAACATGTGTATTCTTCTCCTGCCGTGCAGTTTATAAACTGTGTATCAATTGGAGCTGCTCAGCCTGAAGAGAAGTTAATGGTGCTGCTTTTCCAGAAATGTTGGAAGGGTCGCCAACTGGGTTGCCAGACAGAATAACTTCATGTACATCTTCAGGAGGGGGAACCCACACAAAAGGGGTGGCCAACCTCTTTGGGGTGCCATCTAGCACAAAGATGGTTGTTCTGGCTTTAGTCATCATTTTTTGACTACTGGCTCTAAAGTAGAAACAATGATTAGTCGTATTACCACAGAGATAGCTGAGAGAAGGAGAGATTAAATTCTCTTAGCTGAATGTCAGATGTGGATTGATGTTCCTTTTCAACTTCCTTCACAGGTCCTTTTAGAAGCCCAGGATATGGCTGTGAACAACTTCAATGTTGAATACAAATCAAATTTATATATAGGTATGGCTTTTAAATACTATATTTAGTATAGGAAATTGTCCTTGGATGTAATCAAATCATTTTTTTCCCTTGGGTCTCTTGATGACTGCAAGCTGTCTTTTTGAAAAATGCTTAGTTGCAAGTCTTGGCAGTACAGTTTAACAAGGTACATATCTTAATTTAAAAAAATAATAATTCTTAGTTCTGTAGCATTGGGTTCCTTAAAGAATGAAGATTATCAGGCTTTGAGGTAGTTACTACTGTGATCAGTATTACTGTTCTGTGAGTGAATATCTTACCTTGTATTCAATTTGCAGTTACAGAAGTGTCTAAGACTCACAGAGAGGAAAGTACAGTGTCAGTCACTCTGACTAACACAAAAGCTATTTAAACTGCCTTCTGATATCTGAGAAATATAAAGAGAAATTCTGAGTGAATCCTTGCAAATAACTTTTGCTCATTATAGATCATAATGCCATCAAATTACTGCCATCATTCAGGAGTCATTATCTGCTGGTGGCCAGTCACTGGCTAGGAAAGTTCATGCCTCTCATAGAGTTATTATGGTGACAGTAGGCAATGAACATAGCCTATAATAGTGGGGGGATTGAATACAGAATAGCTCATTAATGTCGGCTAATATAGGAGAGCATTTTGGGGGAGCTGATTGACTGACTAGATGGTTAAATTGAGCTGCTCAGAGTGAAGTCTAAGGAGATCTCATAATAAAATTGGCTTCTCTTTAAATGGTAGTTGATGATGTTTTATCAGACAAAATGACACCGTTTAAAACTTTTAAATGCCTCCAATGGCTTTAACTAAACAAAAGCATGCTCCAATGATTTGCTGTTTGATAGAAGATTACTTTAGTGTGTGAATGAAAACCTCTGGTTTATTTTTGTTTCTCTCTCACCCTCTCTACATAATTGTAAGCTCACTGTGATAACAGCTTTAGCATTGAAACTCCGTTTACATTGTTTGAGTTTGGAAAATCACAAGGCTGTCAATAGATATGCTTAGATAAAACGCACAAACTAGATGATGTTGTGTGACTGCAGCAAAAACAGTCAGGGGCCTGATTACAGTGAAGGAAATCATTTGAATATTACAATTGTATCTAAGGTTTGGTCAGCAGGAAACGTGGAGTAAAGGGATCCGTTTTAAGGCCACATGACCCTGTTAAAGCAAACAAAATAATTCTTCTGGATAATTCACTTGGTAGTTGAAATGGAGCTACTTTGAGACTCTTATTTTTCATTCATTTATTTTAGTTTATATCATTTTTATTGACCACTTTTCTCAGAACATGAATGATCATCAATAATGTCTGTCAGCAATGTGCTGAACAAGATCCAGTGTTCAGGCAAGCATTTCTTACCTTTTTTCACATCTTAGAATACCTCCAGCCTGCCACACTTCCCTTCCCATCTTGTACTTCTCAGCATTTATTTTAATTCACAAGAAATAACAGTATGTAAAGGCTAAAAGTGCCTCTTTTGTAGTTGTCATCCCCATAATAAATCTAAGCAAACTAAACAGCTATAATGGAGATCTCACACCACGAACACCCTGACAACTGTGGAGTGTGAATGCTGCACAGACGTCAACATATTGAATTTGAAGACCTTTTTAAAAATGTTTGATGAAAATTACACCCATCCTGTTCCAAATGGCATGATTTTGTTGCTTGGATTTGTATTTTTCTTGCATCTCTTTCAGTTGTAGCTCATGGCAAGTTACATTCAGATACAGTATTTGTCCATGTCCTAGGAGGGCTCACAATCTAAGTTTGTATCTGAGGCAATGGAGGGTTAAGATCAAAAGGAGCACCAGTGGGATTTGAACTCTGACTTCACTGGTTCTCAGCCCACTGCTTTAACCATAAGGCTACTCTTCCTTGTATGATGGTGATGTGCTCCAGTGAGAATTCTGTGATGAGATTATGATTACAGATAAAAATGATCAGAAAAGAGCTTTTCCAAGAGCAAAAGAGGAAGCCATAAGGCCAAGAAGCAGACATGTTCTGAAGAGTCTGGCCGTTGCTTTGGTGTGTAGTGCTCATGCTTTCTGTAGTATCATTGCTTAGGATTTTCATCCTCCTTAGTACTGCCTGTTGGTTGAACTGGAGTTAGTGCAAATTAACGCGCCACTTGGCGCAAACTGTTTTTGCATGGGAGCTGAAAATAATATTGATGTCACAGTTTTTGCAAGCTATTTTATTTTACATAGATCATTTGAGCTGAAGTCGAAGGCTCATTTTCCTCTATTTTGGAAGGTTGTGCAACATTCTTAAGACATAAGCTGAGACTGGCATTTAGTTGGAAAACTTGTCTATATGCTGATATTTCACATCAGTTGTGTGAGCATAAAATCACCATTTGTCATCAGTATGTCTTTTCTTTTTTCCTGTGACATTTTAAAATGAAAATTGCTTTTCTTGTGTCCTTTTAAGCAATAACACGTATGTGTTTTATTTTTTACCCCCCTGTAGCTGAGTCCTTTTCAGGGAAAGGTAAATACTTGAAACGAATCCGGTATCACGGCCGTGGCATGTTTGGTATTATGGACAAAGTGAAGTGTCATTACTTTGTGAAGCTGGTGGAGGGTCCTCCACCTCCTATGGAGCCACCTAAGACTGGTTTTGACCTAGCTAAAGAATATGTGCAGGGCCTGCGCAGTCGCACCATTGTCCATGGACTCTGATCTCCTAAATGTTTTGTATGCCATATATGTACATATGTGTCTGTCCCCCATTTTTAAAATATAAAAATAAAAAAATTTAAATGGTTTTGAGTTGCATTTTCAATTTATTTGCTTGGAGTGTATATGTTTTGTGCAGGACACTCCCCCTTTTTTTTCCTCTGAAATAGTGAAAACTGATTTCAGAGGCCACAACGTAAGTTTCTTCCAGACACTGGTTTAGCGTTAGGTGGTTTTTTTGTTTTTTTTTCCTGTTTCGCATGATTGTCATGTCACAGACTTCTGACAGTACACTTAAGCCCCCTGCCTTCCATTCTCACTTCCAGTTTACCAAAGGGAAATCCTAAGGGAGATGCCCAAGGAACCACTGACACAAAATATGAACTCTTATGCTAAGCGGCACTGTGGGTGCATTAGCGGTTTTAACGCGTGTAAATGCTAACGCGCCCAGAGAAATGTTTCCATATATATCATCAAGCTGATCAATCCATAGACTGGTGGGTTGTGTCCATCTACCAGCAGGTGGAGATAGAGAGCAATCCTTTTGCCTCCCTATATGTGGTCATGTGCTGCCGGAAACTCCTCAGTATGTTCTCTATCTCAGCAGGTGGTGGTCACACACAGCAGCAGCTCTGGCTAGGCCTCCAAGCCTAATTTTTAGGTTTTGTTGAGTGCCTGGGGTTGAGGGCTCTTTTGAGCAAGTGCAAACCTGGTGGTGCCAGGTCCCTCCTTTTCTCCCCCCTCCCGCTGGCTCCGTTAAAAAAAAAAAAAAAAAAAGAAAAAATTTTAAACGTCCTTAAAGGCGTTTATTTCGACGTTTATTTAAACGTTCATTGCAGCTACTCACTGGGACACCAGTTCGTTACAGCTCGGAGCGGACAGCAGGTAATTTTTACCTTTTTATAGCGGGCAGGGGGTTCCCCGATTCTTCTCCTCGTGGCATATGGCGTCGGAGGGCGAGGGCGCAAAGGGTCGCTCCCCGGATCGCTTGAGCGCTTCTAGAGGGGATGCGGGGGTCTTACAGCCTGATTCGCCCTTGTTGGGTGACAGTTTCGTGACCGATGAATGTCCCGGTCCTTCCTCCGGCGTGGCGGTTTTTTCCCGCCATAAACGCCCATCCCCCGCTCCTCGCCTCCGCCATCTTGGCCGGCCACGCGGCTCGGACGGCTTCTTCGTGGGCCGCCCTTGAGGTTGGAGACATTAATGCCATGAACGCCCTTAATTTGGGCGACGGCACAAAAGCGGCTAAAGTTAAGCGCCGTTCTTCCCGCGCGGCTCCTTCGCGGAGTGTTGCGCCGGACGCCATTTTGGATGCGCAGCATGTCTCTCCCCCGCTCTTGCGAGCGCCGGTTGAGGGTGCGTCTAGGGCTGTTGCCCAGGCTGCGGAAGTGCACAGTCTGGGGGGTTTCTCCCCCGAGTTTGTTTGCTGCTGCATCAGGCTTTCCTCATGCAACACGCTGCCCCTGCTCCCTCGTCTGGTAAAGAGGTTGAGGTTCCCAGAGGTAAACGCCCTCGGGTTGATTCCCAGGCCTTGGAGGAATTTGTCTCCTCCGATGTAGATGAGGGCAGCGTGTCTGAGATCTCCCAACGGTCCTTTGCGGATTCCTTGGAGGAGACGGATCCCCGCTCGGATGGAGCGGATGACCCCTCTGCAGCGCGGCTTTTTAGCCCAGGGGATTTGCCCAACCTGTTGTTACAGGCCATGGACACTTTGAAGATTTCCTCTCCGGAGGACGTCTCTCCCTCAGCCCCTGTTGGCTCTGCCATTATGCTGGGGACGAAGCGCCCGCCTAGAACCTTCCACGTGCATGATGCCATGCACACCCTAATTTCGGCTCAATGGGATGTCCCAGAAGCGAGCCTTAAAGTGGCTAGGGCTATGTCCCGCCTCTATCCTTTGGCTGTGAGTGAACGTGAGGCCTATCTGTGGCCTACCGTGGATTCTTTAATCACTGCGGTGACTAAGAAAACGGCGTTGCCGGTGGAAGGTGGCACGGCCCTAAAGGACGCCCAAGACAGAAGATTGGAGGCGGCCTTAAGGTCGTCCTTTGAGGCGGCTGCTTTAAGTTTGCAGGCCTCAGTTTGCGGCTCCTATGTGGCCAGGGCGTGCCTCACTATGGTGCAGCGGGCTTCCCCCTCGGATCATTCCTTGAGGGCTGATTGGCCGGCCCTGGAATCGGGCTTAGCCTATTTGGCAGACTTGCTGTATGATGTCTTGAGGGCCTCAGCGAAAGGCATGGCTCAGACAATCTCTGCGCGGCGGTGGCTTTGGCTGAAACATTGGTCTGCTGACCACGCCTCTAAATCCCGCCTGGCTAGGTTGCCTTTTAAAGGCAAGCTGCTCTTTGGGGTCGAGCTGGACAAAATCGTGACCGATCTCGGCACGTCTAAGGGCAAGAAATTACCAGAGGTCAGGGCTCGGGCTAGCTCTCGTCCCGGTACCTCCAGAGGATGGTTGCAGGAAGCCCGTCGGTACCGCCCGGGCAAGTCGGGTTCCTCTGCCCCCTCTTCCTTCAAGAGGAATTTCTCCCCCAAGCAGCATTCCTTTCGCAGAGACCGCCGTCCCGGAGGTGCTCCCTCCGGTCCTCCCCCAGGGTCTCGTACCCAATGACGGGGTCTTGGTCCACGCCCCAGTGCAGATTGGAGGACGGCTGTCCTCGTTTCTGGGCGAGTGGACCACAATAACTTCAGACGCGTGGGTGCTGGAAGACATCAGAGACGGCTACAAACTAGAGTTCTGCCGACCCTTAAAAGACGGGTTTGTACTCTCTCCCTGCAAGTCTCCGGTCAAAGCTGTGGCAGTGCAGCAGACCTTGGACAATCTGATCCGCCTGGGCGCGGTCGTTCCGGTGCCAGAAAGTCAGCTTGGCAAGGGACGTTACTCCATTTACTTTGTGGTACCAAAGAAAGGAGGTTCTGTCCGGCCTATCCTCGACCTCAAAGGGGTCAATCGGGCCTTGAAAGTGCGGCACTTTCGCATGGAGACTCTCCGCTCTGTTATAGCGGCAGTGAAGGCAGGAGAGTTCCTGGCATCCTTGGACATCAAGGAAGCGTACCTGCATATTCCCATCTGGCCTCCTCATCAACGCTTTCTGCGTTTTGCAGTCCTGGGACGACACTTCCAGTTCAGAGCCCTCCCTTTCGGGTTGGCTACTGCTCCGCGGACCTTTTCCAAAGTAATGGTGGTCATCGCGGCCTTCCTACGAAAGGAAGGAGTACAAGTCCATCCTTATCTGGACGACTGGTTGATCCGAGCCCCCTCTTATGCAGAGTGCGGCAAAGCTGTGGACCGGGTAGTTGCTCTTTTGAGCTCCCTGGGATGGATCATCAACTGGGAGAAGAGCCAGCTGCGCCCGACTCAGTCCCTGGAGTACCTGGGAGTTCGATTCGACACCCAAGTGGGCAGAGTTTTCCTGCCAGACAATCGGATTGTCAAACTTCAGGCTCAGGTGGACCAGTTCCTAGTAGCCTCTCCCCTTCGGGGTTGGGACTATGTGCAGCTGTTGGGCTCTATGACGGCCACGATGGAAGTTGTGCCCTGGGCCAGGGCTCATATGAGACCACTTCAACACTCTTTGCTGCAGCGCTGGACTCCGATGTCGGAGGATTATGCTGTGCGCCTTCCCTTGGACCCAGCAGTGTACAAGGCGCTGAGCTGGTGGATGCAGACAGACAAGTTGTCTGCGGGAATGCCTCTGGTGACCCCAGAGTGGATTGTCGTCACGACGGACGCCTCGTTGTCGGGCTGGGGAGCCCACTGCTTGGGAAGGACAGCGCAGGGGCTCTGGTCTCCTGCAGAGGCAAAGTGGTCTATCAACCTCCTGGAACTCAGAGCCATTCGGTTGGTGCTTTTGGAGTTCATCCCGGTACTGGTGTTGAAGCCTGTACGGGTCCTGTCGGACAATGCCACGGCTGTGGCCCATGTCAACCGCCAGGGAGGTACCAAGAGCGCCCCTCTAGCCAAGGAGGCTATGGATCTTTGCCAGTGGGCGGAAGCGAACCTGGAGCAGCTTTCAGCGGCCCACATTGCCGGAGTCATGAATGTCAAGGCGGACTTTCTCAGTCGCCATACCTTGGAGCCCGGAGAGTGGCAGCTATCTGCTCAGGCGTTCTTGGACATCATGAAGCGCTGGGGCCAGCCGAGCCTAGATCTGATGGCGTCATCGGCCAATTGCCAAGTGCCGCGCTTTTTCAGCAGAGGACGGGACCCTCGATCCCTGGGAGTAGATGCTCTTCTCCAACAGTGGCCGACACAAGAGCTTCTCTATGTGTTCCCGCCCTGGCCCATGTTGGGCAGGGTGCTAGACCGGGTGGCAAAGCATCCCGGCAGGGTAATCCTGGTGAGTCCGGATTGGCCCAGGCGTCCCTGGTATGCGGACTTGATCAGGCTCTCAGTCGACGATCCTCTGCGGCTGCCAGTGGAGCAGGGCCTGTTACATCAGGGTCCCGTGGTGATGGAGGATCCCTCCCCCCTTGGTCTTACGGCCTGGCTATTGAGCGGCAGCGTCTGAGGAAGAAGGGCTTCTCAGACAAGGTCATCGCCACTATGCTGAGAGCGAGGAAGCGCTCTACTTCTACTGCTTACGCCAGGGTTTGGCGTATCTTTGCAGCGTGGTGTGAAGCAGGCTCACTTTCTCCCTTCACTGCTCCAATTTCTTCAGTGTTGGCGTTCCTGCAAGAAGGTCTGGAGAAAGGCCTGTCGCTCAGTTCCCTTAAAGTCCAGGTAGCGGCTCTGGCTTGCTTCAGGGGCCGCCTGAAGGGTGCTTCCCTGGCTTCGCAGCCAGATGTGGTGCGCTTTCTCAAGGGAGTTAATCACCTGCGCCCTCCTCTGCACTCAGTGGTGCCTGCGTGGAATCTCAACCTGGTGCTAAGAGCATTGCAGAAGCCGCCTTTTGAACCCTTGTCGAGGGCATCTCTGAAAGACCTGACGTTGAAAGCAGTCTTTTTGGTGGCTATCACTTCAGCCAGAAGAGTTTCCGAGCTCCAGGCGCTCTCATGTCGAGAGCCTTTTCTGCAGTTCACTGAGGCAGGAGTGACTATTCGCACAGTGCCTTCCTTCCTGCCCAAGATTGTTTCTCGCTTCCATGTGAATCAGCAGCTCTGTCTCCCTTCCTTTCGTAGGGAGGCCTACCCAGAGGAGTACTCTGCTCTTAAATATCTGGATGTGAGACGAGTCATCATCAGATACTTGGAAGTGACCAATGATTTCCGGAAATCGGATCATCTGTTTGTCCTGTTTGCAGGTCCTCGTAAGGGTCTGCAGGCTGCTAAGCCTACAGTGGCAAGATGGGTCAAGAAAGCCATTGCAGCGGCTTATGTGGCCGCGGGGAAGGTGCCGCCTATCCAGCTGAAGGCTCACTCCACGAGAGCTCAGGCGGCCTCGATGGCGGAGGCCGGATCCGTCTCCTTGGAAGAGATATGCAAGGCGGCAACTTGGGCTTCGGCTCATACATTCTCCAAGCATTACCGCTTGACTGTGGCTGCACGGGCGGAGGCCCGGTTTGGAGCTTCAGTGTTGAGGTCAGGGATTTCAATGTCCCGCCCTGGGTGAGTACTGCTTCGGTACATCCCACCAGTCTATGGATTGATCAGCTTGATGATATGGAAGGTAAAATTATGTATAATCATACCTGATAATTTTCTTTCCATTAATCATAGCTGATCAATCCATAGCCCCTCCCAGATATCTGTACTGTTTTTATTCTGGTTGCATTTCAGGTTCAAGTTTAGTCTTCAGTTACTTCAGAAAGACTTCGTATTCAAGTTTTTTCACTTGGATTCTTCAAGAGTTAAGACGAGTTTGTGTTACAGTGAGCTGCTGCATTCCTCTCCCCTCCGTTTTACGGGGCTGGATTGAGACTTAAAATTCTGCCGGCACTCCCTCCCACTTCGTGCGGCTGTAGGGCAGCTTTGTACCCCTCCCGCTTCGGCGGTGTTAGGGTCAGTCAGCTCCTCCCGCGGTTGCGGTTGCAGGATAAGCCAGATCCCCCCGCATCGGCGGGTGTGGTGTCCCTCCCCCGCTCCGCGGGGATGAGCTGGACGGATTCCCCTCCCCCACTTGTGTGGGGATGAGCTGGGTTAATTCCCCTCCCCCGTTTCGGCGGTGGTGAGCTGGGCAGAGTGTCCCTTTGTGGGTGTAATTCTCTAAGTGCTGAGTCCTGCGGATGGAGCTTTGATATCGACATACTGAGGAGTTTCCGGCAGCACATGACCACATATAGGGAGGCAAAAGTTTGCTCTCTATCTCCACCTGCTGGTAGATGGACACAACCCACCAGTCTATGGATTGATCAGCTATGATTAATGGAAAGAAAATTATCAGGTATGATTATACATAATTTTACCATAGGCGAGTTAGTGTTTATTGCTCCTTAAATTTACAGGCGCGTTAAAACTGCTAACACACCTTAGTAAACATACCCCTAAGTGTTTTTTAAGATGGGAAAAAAAATAGCATTAAAGAGCTTTTTTGCTTTTTATATCCATTTCATCTATATGTCTGCTGGTTAACTGTCTGCTGATCCTACAATTTTCCTTATTTCTAGAACTTTCTGATAGAGGCAGGCCAGCAATCATGAGAGTGGCTTAAGAGAAAAATATGCCTCAACAGTGCTGCTTTTGATTAAAAAAAAAAAAAAATCCTGTAGGAGATGTCTAGAAATTACTGAATAATCTTCCAGTATGTGTAGGATACATTTTTAATTTGTATATGTGCTGAAGAGGAAGCCAGTCTTCAGGATATTTCTTAATATTGAACAGAGGCAAAAGGGCAAATTTGTCCTTTTTGTGTAATTGATACTAGGGAGGAGGCTGATTTTGAGAATGGATCAAGAGCAAATGAGGGCAAGAGATTGCATTGTATTGAATCCAATGGGTTGCTAGATTTGAAGCTACAGGGATTTTTCAAGAGTGATTGTATCAAATGATAATAATAATAAAACTTTATTTCTAGCTTGCTGTATCTGAGACAGTCTAAGTGGGGAACAGAAAATGCATACATAATAAAGTCAGCTTAAAAATAATAATAAAACAAAATTGTACAGTTACAACAAATACAAACTTACACTATACAATGATAATAAAAATGTAACATCAAACAATATTATAAAACAAAACATTATCATTCATCTAGTGATCCATATGCATGAATAAACATATGGGTCTTAAGATATTTTTTTAAACAGTGATTTCTGCACAGAACAAAGCTCCATGGGCAACACATTCCAGAACTTAGGACCTTTAACATAAAATATAGAAGATCTGTATTCTTCTAAGTAGATTTGCTTAAAAGAAGAAACCTCAAGTAATTGTCTTTGCGAGGGTCTCGGAGTGTGAGGGCTGGTAATCTGATCTCTTTTGACTGGATGTGGTTGACTGACTGAAATTTTGGTAAAGCTTTTTGACACTTTAAATTAAGTAAGCAACAAGACAACTATCCTGAGGCCAACCCTATCACTTAATTTTCTAAAACCAGGCAATAGTAGTGGTAAATTGAGTTTGCACTGATAAAGGAGGGGGTTATAGGATATGTATGCTGAGAGCAACATGGGAACAAATTTAAAGGAACTATAGAGATTTAGGAAGTCTTATATGCATCGTCTTATGTTGAAAGTTCAACATGAATGTGACTCTTCCTAACTGAGTGGAGGAGTGGCCTAGTGGTTAGGGTGGTGGACTTTGGTCCTGGGGAACTGAGGAACTGAGTTTGATTCCCACTTCAGGCAGGCACAGGCAGCTCCTTGTGACTCTGGGCAAGTCACTTAACCCTCCATTGCCCCATGCAAGCCGCATTGAGCCTGCCATGAGTGGGAATGGGGTACAAATGTAATAAAAATAAATAAACTCTAGCTATGGGCTACGGTTATTGAAGGCACTACATTGGCGTAAAACACCTGTAGTGAATCACAGCAATCCTTTTTTTTTTTTTTTTTAAAGTAGCTTTCATAATAACTACAAATACTACCTGATTCACTATGACATGGAATGGGAGAAAGCTGCTGTGCATCAGATTCTAAGTGGCTTCAAAGGAAGAATCCAGAGCTACTGCCATCATACCTGAATCTCTTTGGACATTAAATAACTGGCAAATGAAGGACCTTCTAAGTCGATAGTTCTCAATCCAATCTGCAGAACAAACCCAACCAGTTGGGTTTTCAGGATCTCCATTGTGAATTTATATGAGAGAGATTTGCATATAATGAAAATCTGAGAGCGAGGTGGAGAATCCTTGCTTTAAACTAATCTCAAACCCTTGGATTGCTCATCTAACTACTAACCTCCCAGTAGATATCTCCTCCACTGGGTAATATATTGCTTAAGCCCACAATTGTTAATTAGCTTTCCTGCTCCAATGAGCCTTTAATTGTTATTTAATAAGTTCCTTGTTATAAGTTACTTACATAACAATAAAAGACTTAATAGAGTGCTATATAAAATATAAGTCTATTGCTATTTGCTTGCAGTAGCAATCTTGTTAAATGCAAATTAAATGCTTATGGGAGATGCTCTAAAGTGTTATTATAATGTTTTAGGGACATTATTATTGCAAATCTGTTTTTTTTTTCCTTAAGTATAGTGTTTGCATTAACGTTGCCTAAGGCTGTACTGTAGAGTTGCCCAGTACAGTCCATGTGTTGAACTGATTGGTTTCAGCTGTGCTTTTATTTTTTCAGACAGAACAACCTGCAGAGGGCTTCCTGCATTTGTGCCTGCTCTTTGCTTTGCTTGGGGAGGAGAAGGGGGAAGGGAAGAGCACTTTCACGGAGTAATATATGTCTAGCTGTGTTACAAATTAGGAACAGTGGTTATTGCATCTTCTGTGTTGTGGATTGTACCTTATTTTGTGCTATAAATAGATTGCCTAATGCAGATTAAACCGTGCTGTGGTATACAGCCAAAATTTGATTCTAAAGATTCAAGGAATGAGGTTTGCTTGTTCAGTAAAGCTGTCCCTATTGTATGCTTATTGTCTGGCTTTGATGTGATCAGTAGAAGAGCCCTACAAGCATTCTGTCACACACAGGATGGTGAAGTAAATAAGTCATAGAAGCGTACAAGCTATTAACTAATTGAAAA